>NC_084463.1:167236368-167838868 GCF_027409185.1 Cynocephalus volans
AGAGTTCTGCAACAGGCCAAATGAGGCCAGAAGTGGATTATCCCCCAGAGCCTCCAGAGCAGAGCCCAACCCAGCTGCCATGCCGACTTCATCCCCTGAGACCCTTGTTTCACTGGCTAAGTTGGTGGCAATCTGTTCCACAGTAATAAAAAACCAATACAATAACAAAATTGAATAGTTGTGGCAGAGACCAAATGGACTGCAAAGCCAAACATATTTACTACTTGCCCTTTACAGAAAAATAAAACCTAGATCTGGGTTTGTCGAGCTTGGCACAGTTGGCAATGTATTGTGATGCACGGGCCAGTATATTCGTTTTCTATGCTGCATAACAAATCGCCAGACTCAGTGGCTTAAAACAACACGCACTTGTTATCTCAGTTTTTGTGGGCCAGTAGTCTTAGGACAACTTAGCTGGACCTCTGCTTTAGGGCCCCAGAGGTGCCGGCTGAGGCTGTGTTCTCATCTGAAGATTCGACTGGGGAAGGGTTGGCTTCTGAGTTCACTCAGTGTGCTGGCAGAATTCAGTTCCTCGTGGTGTGGGACTGTGGTCTCCACCACCCATAGACCAGCACCGTGCCCTGTCATGTGGGCTTCTCCACAGGTGGCTCACACATGGCTCCTGCTTCTCCGAGGCCAGCAGGAGAGAAAAAGAGCAACTCTGGCATGTTATATGTGCTATGATGTCACCCCAGGCGGGACAGCCACCACCTTTGCCATATTGTGTTAGTTAGAAGTCACAGTTCCACCCATTCTCAGGGGAGGGGATGATATAAAAGCATACACAACAGGAAGCAGAAACTGTGGGGGGTTGTCTGCTGTAGCCGGATGCGTTCTGTGCTGGGGCCGTCTTACGCACTGCAGGGTGTTTATCAGCATCCCTGGCCTCGGCCTGTTAAATGCTGGTAGCAGCTGTCTGACGTCCCCAGACGTTGCTAACTGTCCCCTAGGGTGCAAAACCATCCGGGCTGAGCATCACTGCTCCAGATACGTCATTTCATTAGGGGCTGCAAAACTGCAATTTTCGAAGTCTAGAATTTTTTCAGCATTTATTCGCAAGAATTCTTCTATAAAGATGTACTTTCCCATATTAAATATTTGGTACACAGAAGGCAGAAAAATATTGATTATTTCAAATACTTGAGAACATTTTCCAACTGTGAATTTAAGCCTATTGTTTAAACATATTTAAGTGTGTAGGAGTTTTCTGCTGCTGTGCAAAAATCACTACAAACTTAAGCATTTAAAACAACTCCCGTTTATTATCTGGCACTTCTGCAGGCCTGAGTCCTGGCATAATGCAGCTGGACCCTCTGCCCAGGGTCTCACCCGGCTGAGATCAAGGTGTCAGCGGGGTTTCGTTCTCGTCTGGAGTCTCGACTGGGAAGGGTCAGCTTCCGATCTCACGAGGTATTGCTGCAGTTCACCTCCACATGGCTGGAGGATCCATAGCAGGTTGGTCCTTCCAAGCCAGCAGCACAGAGAGAGGGTGTAACTTCAAAGAGGGCCTGGATCGTCGTGTAAAGGGCTTGCCTGTGAGCTCAGGCCAGGGAAACATCCCTTTGATTAACTCAGTCAACAGATTAGGGACCCCAATTACATCTGCAAAGCCCCTTCCCTTTTGACCAACTCTCTTAGTTAGAACAGGTCACAGCTCTGCCCTCCCTTGGGGGAGGGGTTCTACAAGGCCGGACTCACTGGGGCCACAATGCTCTACAGTGCACTGCTCTTAGCATCTTTACTGGTGACCAAGCTGTCCTATCTTCAACCCTTTTAAGTTGACTAGAGTGTGGTTTTCAAATGACCCCAGTAGTCTCTGACAGCGTCCTTACTTTCAGATAGGACTAGAGATCCTAGGTTTATATTACCTGTGTCATGTCTCAGCCTGGAACCAGCCATTTCTCCAAGGGTCCCTGGTTCCTTTTAAAGGGACTTTAGTGAGTATTTAGAGGCCCCACTGTGGGTGCCAGGGTACCCACTATTTTTAGGCCTTTTTAGTGGACAGAATTAGGAAACACATACAATTTTTTCCAGTTTTTTTTTTTTTTTATTGTGGTAAAATATACATAGCATCGACTTTGCCATCTTAACCATCTTTTTAAGAATTTTTATTTGTTTTTATTTATTTAATTAATTTGTTCTTTTACATCCTAACCCTGTTCAAGCGCACAGCTCAGGGGCATTCAGCACATTCACGCTGCTGTGTGGCCGCCTCCACCGCCCATCCCAGAACTTTTTCATCTTCCAAACTGAGACTCTGCCCTCATTGAACACCAGCGCCCCAGCCCTCCCCAGCTCCAGCACCCACCATCCCTCTTCCTGTCTCTGTGGATCTGACGACTCTAAGGACCTCATATGAGTGGAATCACGCAGAATTTGCCTTTCTTTCTAGCTTAGGAAATACACGTTTCTAAAGACAATATGTGATCTGGAATCATACTCATATTTCCAGTCTGACAGCAGGATTTCAAGTTTTACTTCAACTCATTAGATCGTACATCTGTATCTGTTTCCAGTTGCAAATCTGCTTCCAGATGGCATGCAACACAATTATACATATACACACAAACACACACAAATACACACGATAACAGGTAAACAACACACGTAATCCACCCCACTGGACAGATGCTCTCAAATTACTGTGTTTTAAAGCTGCCTGAAATAAATTCTCCCTGGGTGGTTAAGCCCCCAGCTTGAGGCGGATGAAGTCGGGTGCACTGACGTCCTTCACTGTCACAGGCCTGCTCTCTGCATTTCAGTCTCTCCGCGTTTTGTATGTAGAAAGTTTCTATGGCCTTGAAGTCAGAAGTGCAAAACGTGGGCAGGTCGTGCTCTGTTCCTCGCTCCTCTCACGCTTCGGGCCATTGCTTTTGTTAGCTTCCATTTACTCTCTGTCTTTAAAAAATGTCCTTATCCACATCCAGGCCCTGTCTCTGGTCCCCGTCCTGACCATGCCTGGTGGCACTCCCTAGCCTGCAGACTGGCCGGAGCTGAGCCGGGAGCCTCCCAGGTCTGTCTCGGCGGCGCAGGACTCCATCGTGTGGATGGTTCATTTAACCGGAACTTACTTAGGGACAACCGGATCATCCCCAACGTCACACCCTGAAGAACGGTGCCACGAGGTGGGGCCACCGCAGAAGCTGTACTTGAGGCAGTTTCTAGTTGTGCTCAGCCGCCATCGACACGGCCCTGGATGCCGCTCCCACCTCCCACCAGCAGCACTTTGTCCCAGGAGTGCATTGGGACACATGTCCCACTCTGGATACATGCCACTCACTCTCTTTCGTGCACGTATCCAGAGTCGATCCAGCCATTGGTCCACATTTCTGGTCCACGATGGGGGTTAAGCCCAAGAGATCATCTCACTAACCAGGAATGCTCTGACATTTTTGGCAGCTCCACGTTTTAGGTGATAGTGTCATCCTGGAGTGCTCTCAGCAGGGCCAGGGGTCGTCAGACTACCCATGTGGGGACCCCTTGAGTGCAACCCACATCCCATCATGGGAGGAGACACCTGCCCACGGGGCCCCCTTCTCCTGGGGGCAGGGGGAAGGCAGGGAAAAGAGGCAGCATTTGGGCTTCTCTTTGGCTTTTCTCTGGCCTGGGAGGCGGCCTTGCACCGGCTGTCCATGTGGTAGCTGTCGCCAGCACCTCTGTGCTCCCACTATCAGGATACTCCAGTGAAAGCATCACAGAACCCTGGGAACTGGGTAAGATCCTCTGGCTGCAAGTACCACAAATGGACTCCGGCCAACTTAGCCAGAAGAGAAGGAAAGCAGGCGTTTATCGGGAGGAAGGCGGCAGTCGGGATGCAAGAAAGAGCCAAAGAGCCCCCGAGGCCGGACACTGGCCACCCGGGCTTCCTGGTTGGGGGGTGGATTGACAGGCCCTGGGGCGGCCCTAACTCTGTTCGACAAGTCCCTTCCTCTTCCTTCCAGGGGGTTGGGGGGCATGACCAGCTGGCGATTGACAGGCCCACTGAGGTCACCCACCATGGAGGAGGGGCTGCTCCTTGAAGGGAAAGGAGGATTTTATTCCAGGACCTGGGGGAGGGGGTGCCAGCTGGGCCCAGTGGGGGGACTCCCAGTGCTCGTCCTAACACAGTTGGCACCTGAGGGTCACCTGCCACAGACTGCCTGGTCCTGCTCAGCACCAGCATGTTTTCTTCTTTGCGTCTCCTCTTCTCAGGCTGCGCCAGTGCTGGGGTAGTGGGGGAAGCCGCCGGCGGGCTGAGTTTCTAAACTGCTTCCTGACTCTCTCCTGGAGACTGCAGCCCCCAGGAGACGGGCCTGAGCCCCCTTCAATCATGATCCTTGTGCACGTGCCCTGGGCCACGGAGAAGATGGTCTATGTGGGCCCCCGACTTGGGGGCCCAGGAAACCCCTCGCCTCTGCCAACCCCCCAGTTCATATGTTGAAGTCCTAAGCTTCGGTGCCTCAGCATGTGACTGTATTTGGAGATGAATATTTAGAGAGATAATTAAATTAAAATGAGGCGAATAGGGTGGGCCTTAATCCCACAGGACTGATGTCCTTACAGGAAGAGATCAGGACACAGACACACACAGGGAAGACCACATGAGGACACAGGGGGAAGACGCCAGTCTGCATGCCAAGGAGAGGCCTCAGCAGGAAGCAGCCCCGTGGCACCTGGATCTCGGACTTCCGGCCTCCGGGACAATGGGACAGGAAGCGTCCGCTGTTGAAGCCACCTGGTCTACGGTGGTGTTACGGCAGCTCTGGGAAACAAGCTGTTGCACTGTTAGGTGGGATACGAGCTTCACCACCTGGTCCCTGGGCCTTGGCGGGCCCCAGCTGCAGGCCGTGCTACAGGACGTCGGTACTGGCTTAGGGCTAACTGCGGATGACAGCAGCAACATCAGTGGCTTGAGGACATCAGGAGAGAATTCTCAAGACGCCACATCTCTGCTCCTGGGTATCTGCTGGCTCACAGCTCCATCATCCGGCAGTGGCCTCAGGGATGGCTGACTCCACGCTCCAAGCATGGGGTAGAAGTAGATGTGAAGCCATCGCAGAGACCCCAACAGCTGCTGTCCCTCACCGAAGGTCCCAGAGGCGACCGGACATGGACCAGAGCTAGGTCCCCCAACCACATCTGACTGGGAGGTGCGGCTGGGGACTGGAGGCATCACGGGAAGGTCGTATGTCAAACAACTGAATGTCCTGTCGTTACGGAAGAGCGAACAAGAAACATTGGGGTTCAGGCTTAATATTTGGGGTGTCTATATGCCACGTTCCTCCTAAGATTTGGGGTACTCTGACTCCTCTCCTGTTCATTGATCGAACTCAATACGTGGAAGGGGTCGGTCAGGGTGGGGGTGGGCTCTTCGAGTCCCCTGGGTCTGTAGAGAGGCACATGCCCAGGTGGGATTGGTGGTGCAAGACATATTTTGGGGACGAGACAGGAAAGGCCTGTGAAGGACCAAGGTGGGGAAAGGGTGGAGAGAATGTGGGAGAATCTTTGGAGCGTGATGCAGGTCTGGACCCTGGGAAGGAGGCGGGGAGGGCAGAGGCTCCGAAGGCCACGCCGTCCCGAGTTCTAATCAATCACTGGTCCCAGCCAAGTCCGCAGTTAAGGAGCCATCTGTCACAGGACAAGCTGCTGGAGCCCTTGGCGGTGGGATGTGGTGTTGGTTCAGGACGGCTGCAAGTGCCCGGGTGGACCCGAAGCCAGCAGCTGGAGCTGCCAATCAGTTCCGCTCCTGGAGCAGGAAACCCAAGCTGCGCGTCTCCGCAGCCACCACGAGCCCCGTGCTCCCGAGGCCGTGACGAGCGCCTTCTTCATTGGCCATGGGAACAGCTCTCCTGTGGTTCCCGGGGCAACTCTTCAGGAGGGGGCTTAGAAGGGAGGGTTACAGTGACAAATCCCAGTGCCTGTCACTGCGGCTGGTCTCGGGCCAGGGCGGTCACCGTCCCCTCCCCCTCTGTCCACTCCAATCCCCCCCACCCTCCTTCCTCTCCTCAGCGGGGCTTGGAGGCTGACCTGAGGGCTTCAGACCTGGGCAGTCACACTGCTTGGGGCTGGGAATGTTACGCATGTCCGTCCACAGTGACCACACGGTGAGGAGTATCAGGTGCACCCCTGGGCCCCATGTGTGCTCCTCCCACCACTGCCATGTAGATGTGGCCACTGCCTCTGGCCGATCGGGATCAATTGCCCCAGGAGACGCTGGCTTATCGCCTGCCCTGGCTGCAGCCATCACTGGCAGGCCAGGGGACCCTCGCCGTATGCCCTGGAAGGAGTGTGCCTGCCTTGGGGAGCAGAGCCTCCGCCACTGCCGAGCCCAGCGTGGTGGGAACAAGAAGCGTGACATCCCCAGCAGGTCACTGGAGTGACAGGGAGTGAGGCTCCTCTGGCTACCTCCTGCTTTTTCCTGGGCCCATGCACGCCTCTGCTGGGGGCACATACAGGTCTCTGAGAATTACTGCTGAAGGCTGCACCCCTTCTTCCCCATGCTGTCTCCAGCAGTGCCTGCAGAAGACCGCTCCGGCACGCTCCGAGGCCCGCGCTTCTGACCATGCAGATGACACGTGGCCAGTGGACCCCACGTTCACAGCCCCTCGCCCACCCGCTTCTCTGGTTCTGGGCTGGATGCTTTCTTAGGTGGGACTCTAGCCCAGACATCGGGCACTCCATGAGCCCACAGGGAGTGGTGCCGGCAGGGGCTCTGTGGACAGGAAAGGCAAACCCATACCCAGAGTGGGTACCTGTCCTTATGAGAAAGAGTTGCTGGTCCTTCCGGGATGGAAGGGTCCATTGTAGCTGACTTGCAACAAGTGGCTGCTTGGTCTCCTTGAGGAACAGCACTGTGTTGGGGACTCAGCCGTGTTCTCTGATGCTGGAAGGTTGAACGTCAGAGGCAGCAGCAGCTGGACCGGGCCTGGTAGGTGAGAGTCCATGTTCGTGGGGCCACGTAGACCTCTGTCCATGCCCCTGTGGTCACGCCATTCACGTGCACATTGTGCCAGGTCTGCGCGGCTGATGGTGAAGGCCCGTTGCCATCACACGGCCGGGCCGTTTTGGCCACAAGGTGGTAGAGGCTCCTCTGGCGGGCGCTCTCCCGTGGCGTGGTGTGACAGTCTTCACACTTTGTGCCTGCGCCTGTCTACTCGTGTGCACACTTCCACCCCACTTCCCTGTTTCTTGGTCATCTAGCCTGTCTCCTCCCAGAACCCTGACCAAGACAACGAGCCTTTGTCCCTGCCCGGGGGTCTGTGCCTGTTCTCACCTTGGGCCACTTTTCCTTCCACACACAGTGGATGGCAGGGCACTGCTCTCAGGTCCACCCTGGGAAGGCTGTCCTTATCCAGTGTCTCCCAAGGCCACCCGCGGCTGTGGAGGCTGTGCAGCTGGTGTCCTCTTTCAGCTTTACCCATGTGGGGAGCCAACCCTCCAGGAAGCGGAGCTTGGTTTCTTGCTTCTCTTGCATCTGGTCATAAGGGACCCCGTATAGCCATAGGAATGGCTGGGGAAGGGGCACTACTTCCCAGTTACTATGCCTGCAGCTGGACCTGCCAACTCTAGGATTTGATGGGTCCAGTAACATTCATCCCATAATGAGCGTTCTATCTCTGTCAGGGCCCAGCAACGTGCCGGGAGCTGCCTCTCAAAAGGTCCTAATCCCCGCTGCAGGCGGCCCGGGCCTGCTCACGACCCCGGGAGTTCGCGCTGCCGTTCACCGCCCAGGCTTGCCACGGGCTCTGTGGCACCTGCTCCTCAGGTGAGGCTTCAGCCCTGCGGGGCTGCGGGACCGTAAGCCTGCACTGGCAGGGGTCCCTCCTGGACATTCTGCAGAGCCTGCCCTGCTCAGGGTCCCACTCAAGGCTGCAGACTTCGGCATCACCCAGTTTCCGGACTAGAGCAAAATTGCCAAGTGTGGAATGTGTTCTTCCAGAACCCAGCAGAGAGGGCTGGGCTGCTCTCATACTTAGTCAGCTCAGTAACAGAGAATTTTGCTTTTGGTCGCTCTGGGGGCTTCCGGTCCAAGCGCTGACGCGTTACCAGGACTGATTCACACTTCCCAAGACAGCGCCTCTATGTGATGCGGTTTTCCCTAACATAGCTGGCACATATGTAGACATCGCTTCTATGTTCTTCTGGGGAGCAACTAAGAGATTAGGCAGAGACATCTATTTATGGTAATATGGGGGACTATAAAGCTTAAATATCTCCCCATACTAAACACACAGAAATGACAAGCAATAACCCTTTTACAAAGTACAGCTGAGCTTTCCAGAGCACAATAGTCCCCAGAGGATAGAAGACGGAGGAGGAACAGTGTGCTTCTGGGAATGGCTGACCCAATGGCCTTGGACCCACACTCCTGCTGAGAAAAACTAGATGAATGATAAAAGAAGTGAGCCCAGAACCCGGGGCCACCTCAGGAGAAGACGCCGTCCTAACCCAGGCTGACAGCTGAGGACACTAAGCAGAATTGTCTGTCATCTCCCACGGCTGCAGGGACAAGGATGGAGCTCAGAGCACATGTGGGATGAGGCCCGGATCAAAGCCGCAGATTTTGACTGGGACCCCAGAGTGCTGCACTCAAGGGGGAAGGCTGATTGAGGGGACCTGCCCTTACACAGGCTGAAATCCAGCTTCAAATTCGCTCAACTCCTGGCCGAATTGTAAAGACCCTCTTCAGCAGCACTGCAGAGGTGAACCCTCTCTGGAGGGGATGACACCAGCCAGAGCTTCAACTTGTCACTATATCTTTCATGCAAGGGACCTGGCGTTTGGTCCACAGTAAGCCCCCTCATAAAAGCTTGAGAGCTGACTGAAAACAGAAGAAAAAAGAATGAACAGGGATAGACCAACAAGAGATTCAGATGCTGGAATTGCCAGGCATTTCATTAGCATAACTCTGATTACTATGCTGAAGAAATTAACCAGGTGAAAAAATTGGCAGAAAACTAGAAATGATGAAAAAGAATCAAATGCAAATTCTAAAATTAAAAAATATAAAACCTCAGTGGTGATTAAGATGATCCTACTAGCAAATTAGGCACTGCTTCAAAGAGAATTAGTGAGCAGAAAGAAAGACAAAAGGACGAAAAATACAGAAAGGAGTATAAGCGATATGTGAGACATAAGGAAGATCTCTAACGTGAAACTGGAGTTTTAAAAGGAGGAAGGCAATGGAACCTGAACAATATATTGAAGAAATAATAGCTGAGTGTTTTGCAAAACTGACGAAAGCACAAACCCACAGATTAAAGAAGCATTATAAACTCCAGACAGAATAAAGCAAAAACCCAACAGCTAGACAAACCATAGTAATTGATGACAGAGAGAAAAATCTTAAAAGGAGCCAAGAAAAAAAGATAAATTACCAGAATGAAAGCAGTAGCTAAAGGGTCAGCCGACTTCTCCGCAGAAGTAATGACCTCCAAAGGAAAGTGGAGTGATGCTAGCGGACTGAAAATACAACCCACTGATCTAGAGTTCTGTACTCACCGAAAACATTCTTCAAACGTAAAGTGAAAATACAGACATTTTTGTCAAACACGTGGATAGACTTTGTCAACAGAAGGCAACTGTTTTCAGGCATTAGATGGCAGCCATCAAAGCAAGACTGCAGTCCCCAAGAGGAGAAGCTCATGAGGTGAGCTCCATGCTGGCCTGAGGGACAATTACCCAAAGACCACCACGTGGAGCAAGGTGCGAAGACCACAACACAGAGCAAGGTGGCCCTGATAAGCCAAAGGGGCAGAGGTTGGAGTCCAGGGCTGCTAAAGTGACTAGAATCTACAGGCAGGGTATCTCAGAGGAGGATCTTTGCAGAGAGAGCTCTGGAATCATGTGGGGTTCCCTAAAAGTCCATGGCTGAGGGGTGGGCTGTGCATATAGAGGTGAGTCTGCGAGAGACTTGCCAGAGAGAGCTGCTGAGAGGTCAAGAGTAAAATGGAGGCACTGGAAGCTAAGCAGTGCTGAGACGTGCTGGAGATGCAGCCCAGTCAGAGGCTGTGGGCCAGACACTTGTTTTTGTAAATAAAGTCTTACGGGAACAAGGTCATGCCCATTCATTTGCATATTTTTGACAGATGCTTTTGTGATGCAAGGGCAGAGCTGCGTAGTTGCAACAGAGAACAGAGACTTGTGTGGCCAGAAAGTTCTAAACTATTCACTTTCCAGGGACTGGCTGGTTGTTCAGTTGGTTAGAGCATGGTGCTGATAACACCAAAGTCCAGGGTTTGATCCCTGTACGACCCAGCTGCCAAAAAAAAAAAAAGGGTGGGGGGCAACCATTCACTATCTAGTCCTTTACAAAGAAAATTTGATGGCCCCTCTTCCCTAGAGTAAGAGCTTCTCTAGGTTTTCCCTGACCAAACATAAAAACAAACCCTGTCAAGAACCACAGAGGAGACAGAGTTTGGAGACTGAATTTCTCTAAGATGAAGAAGCTTGATAAACCCTGGATCTGTCCCAACAGAGCATAAAACTAAGCCTGCACATATTCAAAGTAAGCAGCCAGTAATTAAACTGCCTGCAATAACAAAATCAACACCTTCGGAGATAGAATGATAGCATTTAGCCTCTACAATGTATCCTCCACTAGTTCAGTATATAATAATAATCATTAGACGTGCAAAGAATTTTTTCTTTTTTTTGTTAGAAAGATGACTGGTAAGGGGATCTTAACCCTTGACTTGGTGTTGTCAGCACCATGCTCTCCCAAGTGAGCTAACCGGCCATCCCTATATAGGATCTGAACTCGTGGCCTTGGTGTTATCAGCACCACACTCTCCCAAGTGAGCCACGGGCTGGCCCACAAATAATTTTTTTAAATGACCCATAGTCAATAAAATTAGCAATTAATTGAAATAGGCTTTTAAATGATCCAGAGGTTAGATTTAGCATATTTAAGTAACCATAATAATTATGCTCAAAGACAAAGTAAAATACAGTCTTAATGAGTGTGGACATAAAGAAAGAGAAATGAAAATTATAAAGAATCAAAGGAAATTCCAGAACTGAAAAGTACAGTAGCTTGAAAAGAAAAATGTACTAAATAGCCTTACTAGCAGCTAGGAGAAGACAGAAGAAAGGGGTCAGTGATTTAAGAGATACTAATAACAATGATTCACTCTGAAGAACAGAAAGAAACAAGATTTTTTTTAAAAAAGAGAAGAAAAGAAAAGAAGGAAGACTCAATGACCTATGGGAACATATCAAATAATCTAAAATAAGTATAATTTAAATCTCAAAAGTCAAATAGAATGAGACGGGCCGGCCTGTGGCTCGCTCGGGAGAGTGTGGTGCTGATAACACCAAGGCCACGGGTTTGGATCCCATATAGGGATGGCCGGTTAGCTCACTGGGTGAGCATGGTGCTGACAACACCAAGTCAAGGGTTAAGATCCCCTTACCAGTCATCTTTAAAAAAAAAAAAGAATGAGACAGTAACAGAAAAAAGTACTTAAAGAAAAATGGATGAAAATTTCCCAAATTAGACGTCCAAGAAGGTCAGTGAATGCCAGTCGGAATAAATACCAAGAAAGCCACATCTATTTGTTAAAGATAAACAGAATATCTTGAAAACAGCCATACTAAAAAGACAGATTACATGTAGGTGGCCAAGAATACAAGTTATGATGATCACTCAACTGCAACTATGAATGTCAGAAAAAAATGGAATAACATTTCTAAAAGTCATTGAAATGCACACACACTCCCTCTCTCTCACACATACACGGCTGTCAACAGAATTCTACATCTGGGAAAATAGCCTTTAAAAATAAGAGTAAAATTAGGGTTTTTAGATAAAGAGTGAGAGAATTTATTGCCATCAGACCATCTCTACAAGAAATGATGTTCTTCAGCCTGAAGGGAAGTGATGGAATCTCAGATCTGCAGGAAGGAACAAGGAACTCTGAGCACTTAGGTCTCCTTATCCACAGTGAGGGGAAGTATATCTGGCTTTGCTTAGGGATGGGTGGGGAGAGAGTAATGGATTATGAAAGGATGTGAGGAAATTTTGGGAGGTGAGGGATATGCTGGTTATTTTGATTGCGTGGACATGTATGTCAAAAGTCATCTAATTGCATACTTTAAATGTTTGCAGCTTATAATATGTCAATTATATCTTAATAAAGTTCTCTTTTTAAAAGAACTCAGGATGTTTTATAATGGTGAGCTCAGGAAGCCTTGCAAAAGTACTTTCTGGCTCTGAAATTGTAGTTTAGGGATTGATAGATATAAATAAATAAGCCAACAAATAGGAGGATAAGATTGGGAAACGGTTTTGCAGTTTCTTATTAAGTTAAGCACATCTACTCTAGGATCCACCTATTCTAGGAATTTACCCAAGAGATATGAAAACATATGTCCTCAAAATGACTTGTACACAAATATTCACAGAGAAGCATTATTTATGATACTCAAAGTTGGAAACAGCTCAGATATTGTAGTGGAATGAATTTTATCTCACCAAAGCTTGAATTGTGTCCCCCAAGTTTTATGTATTAGACACTTAGCCGCACTGTGACTGCTAAGAGGGTGGGAAATCCTATTATGGAATTGAAAGGTGGAGCCTTGAAGAGGTGACTGGACTGTAGGACATGCAGTAGTGAATGGATTAATCATGGTGGTCAGGGGTGTGGTTCTGAGGGCTTTAAAAGAGGAAAGTCTGTGTGTCTTTCTCTTGCTCTCTCTGCCCCACCTTTTTTGCAATGTGATGCCCTGTGTCACTGCCACCACCACCAAAGAAAGCCTTCACCAGATGTGTTCCCTGGACTTTGAACTTTCCAGCCTCAGAAACTGTAAGCAATAAATTTTGTTTTTTTATAAAATACCCAGTTCCATGTATTTCATTATAAGCAACAGAGACGGACTGATACAGATGTCCATCAACAGCTGCCTGAGTAAACAAATTACGATATTTCCACGCCCAGCAATGAAAACATACAAACTGCTGGAACACATACAGCATATGAATCTTACAGATGTTATTTTGAGCAAAGGAAGCCAGGTGAAAATTAATACACATGACATTCTAGAGCAAACAAAACTCATTTATCATAAATAGAAGTCAGATCAGTGGTTGCTTGGAGCAGACGAATTGGAGTGTGGGGCAGGCGACAGAATGCAGATTAACTCAAAAGGATGTGAGGGAACCTTACGAAGGAGTGGAAATGTTTTATATCTGAATGTGGCCATGATTAAATGAGTTGCATAGGTTTTTAAAACTAATTGTACTGTACACTTAAACTCTGTGTTTTATTGTATTTAGTTATATGTCAATAAAGTCAATAGAATAAATTCCCATAAGCAGTGAAAATATAATCTACAGAACTGAAGAAGATATTTGTCACACATTTAACTAGAAAGGATCAGTAGCTCAGTAAAATGGGCTCCTGAAAAATAAGGAAATGACAGATAATTCAATCAAAAATTGCCAAACGGCCTGAACGGGCACTTCACAAAATAGCATACCCAAATTTTCACTAAACGTATGATAAGGTGCTCGTCTGTAGTTAGGGAAATGCAAATTTCAACACCAATAATAAATTATTACACAATCAGATTGGCAATAATTTTAAAGTCTGAAAAGGACAAGTGCTGGGGAGGCTGTGGGGCCCCAGAGAGGCTCATGTGCGGCTGGTAGTGTGTCAATTTGTACAACCACTTTGGAAAATAGTGCGGCATTGTTTTTGTTTTAAAAGATGACCGATAAGGGGATCTTAACCCTTGGCTTGGTGTTGTCAGCACCACGCTCACCCAGTGAGCTAACCGGCCATCCCTATATGGGATCCGAACCCGTGGCCTTGGTGTTGTCAGCACCTCACTCTCCCAAGTGAGCCACGGGCCGGCCCCGCAGCATTGTTGAAATCACCATTCGAGTACCTCAAAATTTGCGAAATATTAATAATTTTATACTCGGTTATGCATTGTAAAATGACATTTCGGTCAACAACAGACCACATGCATGACCATGGTCAGAGCAACAGGCTGTCCCACATAGCCCAGGTGTGCGGTAGGTTGCACCATCTACGTGTGTACTGTGATGCTCACCCAACAAAATCCCCTCACCACGCGTTTCCCAGACCCTACCCATTGCTAAGCCATGCATGACTGTGTGTGTCTGTGTGTGTATGTAATCCTAGATATATGTGCGTTTGTTTGCATCATTCATAATGTTGTATGCTTCTATAATTCACTCATTTTCATTGTTGTGTAGTATTCCGTTGAATAAATATCCACATTCATTTGTCCATTTCAGGCTGGCTCTTTAGCTTAGTGGCTTAGAGCACAGCCTTGTAACACCAAGCTCAAGGGTTCCAGTCCCAAGGGTTCAGATCCCACCATACCAGCCAGCAAAAATAAATAAATAAACAAACAAATAAATAAATAAAGTTCTTTATGTATCCCTTCTACCATTGACAGGTATTTGTATTGTTTACCAAGATTTTGGCAAATACAGTGTCGGCGTGATATGCAAATCAACACCCAACAATGCTAGTGGTTACCAGGTGTGCAAGGAGAGGTTATGACTGAGTGGAGACATA
The DNA here is from genome assembly GCF_027409185.1 of Cynocephalus volans. NCBI lineage: Eukaryota > Metazoa > Chordata > Mammalia > Dermoptera > Cynocephalidae > Cynocephalus > Cynocephalus volans. Next base: position 167,250,900 of record NC_084463.1, read on the forward strand.
TGACAAATTTCTGGAGTGCCAACCAACGTTCTATTTCTTGACCTCAGTGGGTAGATATTTGCTCGACAATAGTTAAAGCATATATGCTTTATGCATTCTTCTGTATATCTCATAATAAATAAATAGTTAAATAAAGGTACATCTATTTTTTTCCACATCCTTAATATTCTAAAGATTTCCATTATTCCCCAAATGATCTATAGATTATGTGAGGTCTTGATCAAAATTCTCACCAACGTTTTGTGGAAATTGGTGAACTAACTCTAACATTTACGAGGAAATGCACAGAGCCAGGAGGAGCAAGACACTCTTGAAAAATAAATCCAGAAAACTTCTCCACTCAGATTTCAGGGCATTATAAAGCCATTATAATTAAGACAGTATGCTATTTGCATAAGTGGTAAGTGATAACTGATAAGAGTAGAATGGAATGTAAATCCCCAATAGCAGTCTGCACATGTTTGAACAATCGACATATGGAGAAGTTGGCACTAACAGATGGTCAATTTAGAATATAGTGTTGGAACAATGAGATTCTCGTGTGAAAAAAAAAGAAATATACAAAATTAGCTATGTGGAGTAATGTCCTAAAACACTTAGAAGAGACTGCAGGAGAATATTTTCATGACCTAAGGTAGAAAAAGATTTTTTAAACCATATTTGAAAGGAAAATAGCATTGACATATTTGCATTTAACTTTGTAAGTTCTGTTCATCATGAGATGCCATAAAAAGAGTTAAAGGAAGAGTCGCAAATTGGGAGAATACATTTGGAATGCATATACAAAACAAAGGAGTAGTGCACAGAATAAACTCCTGAAAATCACTAAGAAAATGAATAGACTACACAACAGAAAAATGGGCCAAACATTTCAAACAGTCATTTCACAAGCATGGAAATTCAAATGGCCGATAAACACCTAAAAAATATCCTACCTCATATATAATCAGGGAATGCAAATTAGAACAGTACTGCTTAACTGACAGTTCTCCAGGGAAGATCTACAAATGGCCAATGAGCACATGAAAAGATGCTGAACTTTATGAGTCATCAGGGAAACATAAATCAAAACCACAACGAGACACCACTTCACATCTACTAGAATGGCTGCAATCAAAAAGACAGCTAATGTCAAGTGTTAATGAGGGTGTGGAGATATTAGAACGCTCATACACTGCTGGTAAGAATGTAAAATGGTTCAGCCACTTTGGAAAACAGTCTGGCAGTGCCTCAAAAGATTAAATGTAGAGTCATCATATGACCTAGAATTTGCACCTCTATATATACACCCAAAAGAAATGAAAATAGGCATCCATGAAAAACCTGTACACAAATGTCCATAGCACATTATTCATAACAGATAAAAAGTGGAAACATTACAAATATCTGTCAATAGATGAATGGATAAGCAAAATGTGGGGTATCTATTCAATGGAATACTACTTGGCAACAACCAAAAATAAAGTACTGACACGTACTGCTGCATGGATGAGTCCTCGAAACACGCTGTTAATTGAAAGAAGCCAGTCACGAAAGACCTCATATTGCATGATTCCAAGTGTATGAAACGTCCAGAACAGGCAAATATATAGGAACAGAAAGTAAATCAGTGGTTGCCATGAGATGGGAGACGGGGATACTGGGGAGCGTATCCATTTCTGTTGCTTAGAACAAAATACCTGGAACTGGGTAGTTCGTAAGAAAACAAAATGTATTGCTTACAGTTTCAGAGGCTGGGAGTCAAACGTCCAGGGAACACATCTGGCGAGGGTCTTCTTTGCTGGTGGCTTTACAGCAACGTGGGGGTCTCACATGGCAGAAAATGGCAGAGCAGAGAGAGCTCCTCGTGCACTCTCATTTTTAAAGCCCTCAGAAACACAGCCATGAGCACCATTATTAATCCATTCACTAGGCAGCTCCTCAGAATCTAATCACCTCTTCAAGGCCCCACCTTTCAATTACCATAATAGGATTTCCCACCCTCACAGTTACAGTGGGAATTAAGCTTCTCATATATGGACTGAGGGGACACAATTCAATCAACCTATAGCATTCTGCCCCTGGCCTCCAAGTTCACCTCCTTTTCACATACAAATACCTTCATTTCATCCCCAAAGTGTTAGCCTGTTTCAACTCAAAAGTCCAAAGTTCAAAGTCCCATCTGTGAAATTAAAACAAGCTGTCTACTTCCAAGATACAGTGGTGGGACAAGCACAGGGTACATATTCCCATTCAAAAAGGAAGAAATGGACCCCCCGAAAAGGAGTAACAGGTCCCAAACAAGTCTGAAACCCAGCAGGGCAGGCATCAAATCTTAGAGCTGACGAATCAGGTACCTCGACTTCTTGTTCAAACTCCTCTGCATGCTGGTGTGGGGGTTGGGTCACCAAGTCCTCAGGCAGCTCCACTCCCACGTCTTTCTTGGTCTCAGACTCTCCCAGTCTGGTGTTCCACTCTGGTAGCCCCACAATTCTGGGGTCTCAATGGCAATCCCATTCCCACAGCTCCATAGACATGGCGCTGTTGGGACTTCTCTGCTGAAACTCCAACCCCACATTTCCTCTTGGCAAGACTTTGTGCAGTGACTCCGCCCCTGTGACAGATCTCTTCCTGGGTCCCCAGGCTTTTCCATACATCCTTTGAAATCAGGATGGAAGATTGTGGAGGATCCCAAGCCTTCACAGCTCTGGCATTCTGCAAGTCTGCAGACCTAACACCATGTGGATGCCGCCAAGGCCTCCAGCTTGTGTTTTCCAAAGCTGCAGGTCCAGCCATGCCTGGGGCCAATTTAGCCAAAGCTGGAGCAGCCAAAGCAGCCAGGATGCTGGTGCTGGAAGCAGCTTCCTGAGGTGGCCCTGGACAGTGAGCCCATGGAGGATGACTTGGGCCTGTTCCCCAAGACCATACTGTCTCCCTAGGCCTTTGGGCCAGAAATGGAAGGATTGGCCCCAGAGGTTTCTGCAATCCTTCAGAGCCTTTTTCCCCCCTTCTCTTGATAACCCCTTTCCTTTGCACTAATCTTAGCACCATTGCATCTTTCTTCTGAAAATGCTCTCTGCTTCTCTACCACATGGCCAGGCTGCAAATTTTCCAAATCTTTACGCTCTGCTTCCCTTTTAAATTCTGGCTTCATCTCGTGCCTTTGCCACCATAACTCAACGCAGGCTGTTAAAAGTAGCCCTACATTTAAAAAATGGGCAAAAGAGCTAAGTAGGCATTTCTCTAAGGAAGATATACAAATGGCCAACAGACATATGAAAAGATGCTCAACATCACTCAGCATCCGGGAGGTGCAGGTCAAAACCACATTGAGATACCATCTAACCCCAGTTAGGATGGCTAAAATCCGAAAGACTATGAACGATAAATGCTGGCGAGGCTGCGGAGAAAAAGGAACTCTCATACATTGTTGGTGGGACTGCGAAATGGTGCAGCCTCTATGGAAAATGGTATGGAGGTTCCTTAAACAATTGCAAATAGATCTACCATACGACCCAGCCATCCCACTGTTGGGAATATACCCAGAGGAATGGAAATCATCAAGTCGAAGGTATACCTGTTCCCCAATGTTCATCGCAGCACTCTTTACAGTGGCCAGGAGTTGGAACCAGCCCAGATGCCCATCATCAGATGAGTGGATACGGAAAGTGTGGTACATCTACACAATGGAATACTACTCAGCTATAAAAACGAATGAAATACTGCCATTTGCAACAACATGGATGGACCTTGAGAGAATTATATTAAGTGAAACAAGTCAGGCACAGAAAGAGAAATACCACATGTTCTCACTTATTGGTGGGAGCTAAAAATTAATATATAAATTCACACACACACATACACACATACACACACAACCCGGGGGGCGGGGAGGAAGAAGATATAACAACCACAATTATTTGAAGTTGATACAACAAACAAACAGAAAGGACATTGTTGGGGGGAGGGGGGGAGGGAGAAGGGAGGGAGGTTTTGGTGATGGGGAGCATTAATCAGCTACAATGTATATCGACAAAATAAAATTTAAAAAAATAAATAAATAAATAAATAAATAAATAAATTAAAAAAAAAAAAAAAAAAAGAATTGGGTCCATATTGCTAAATTACTTGCCATATGTTGGGAAAATATAGGAAAGTGGTTAGAGCCCCTCAGATGTTCAGAATTGTGCCAAGTATTTGATGTAAATATGCACGTGTGCCCAGATATTCCTTGGCTATTGTCTAATGTAATTGCTCATGTGCACCCAGGTGTCCTGGGTTATGGCTTAAGTACAAAGGATGAGTGGCTCTGTTCCACGCTGCTGCCCACCCTTGGGATGCCCTGGGAAGGGGATGGGGGGGCCATGAGGAGGCCCTACTGCTGGTGGAGGCTGTTGTTGCTGGGGCCCCCAGGGCCCTGTGAGAGGCTCCCGCCACCACCGGACCTGTAAGCTGCCGGACCTGTAAGCTATTGCTGCCGTTGCTGAGCACTGAGCTCAGGACTGAGCTCGTGTCGTCTGCCAACAGCTCCTGGAATCTTTCCCAATTACCTAACGTGGACCTGCGTGTGAGGGGTCTGGTGACCCAGTCTGTACAATGGGTTTGAAAGGTCTGAGCCCTAGCCCTGACAATATAAATGGACACTTAGTATAACTAAAACAATGAAACATTTTGGCTTTAGTTATGATTTGCCTTACTTGACAACTGGCATAGTCATGTATCTTTACACCATATTTCTGCTTTGTTTTAACTGTTGTGATTGTTTTTATTTATTTTTTTTCTGCTTGGCTTGTTTGAAAAATGTTTGTTATTCTTATTGTTATTGGTTTTAGGCTTTGCTTTTGAAATATTCCATTAATATTAAAGAGAGCTTTTGCTCCCTTTTACTCCTGTGCCTTCACTACATACATTTATATACACACATACACACATTTCCCATCCTCCTAATATCGTTGTAAATGTAATATTGTTTAGGTCAAGATTCAGTGTGTGTTATTATGACTATAAATGCTAGCCATAACTGAACTGTGTGTTAAGTTCTCTTTACTTCTTATTTTCTGCACAGTTTTTGTTTATCCTGAAATCAGTAATTCAGTTACGTAGCTTCCCATGTACCTGTTCTAATTCAATCTCTTATTCTTTTCCAGTTGTCTAAAATTCGTCTACATGCATGTAGACCATCCTGGACATGCCTCTGTTGGAGCCTTGTGACCTGTTCTAGTCTGGACCTGGTCTATCTATTGGTTCTCCCTGGTCTATCCAGGGCTGTCATGCAGGGATCTCCTTCTACCAGATCCTCGGCTTTCCTCTGCCTTTCTCCTATGTCAGCCTTCCCTTTCCTTTTTGTTTTCCTCTTTCTTGGTTAATTCTTCATTTTGGTGAAGCACTTCTTCAGCTTCCTGAGAAAAGATGCATGGGAAATACATTTTTAAAGACCTTGCATGTCTGAAAATGTTCTCCCCTCATGTTTAAATGTAATTGGAGGCTGGAAACAATTTTCTTCAGAATTTTGAAGATATTTCTTCACTGCCTTTTAGCTTCCATGTTACACCTCTTTTCCCTGTGTAATGGAGACGAAAAAAAGAATTAGGTGATTACTCAAGCACGTATGCATTGAGGCCCAGACAGACTACACTTCAGTAATTTCCTCATTAGGAGGGCAAAACTGAATGTGTCAGCCCCCTCCGAAGTTAGCCTCTCCCTTTTATTGTAAAGACAGGAAGTTTTACAAGAAAATTCAGTTGATTTAACCATTACAAAAACACAAGGATATCGACAGAATTATGGCTAACAAATGGAAAACTAGTAACATCATTAAAATAAGCAAAGTGACATTCCATAATGCAATTTGCAAAAGGTTAAGTGATCCACCAACAAAAGCTTGTTCTTGGCAAATACTGTGTTTTCCTGCAGCAGTTTCCTCAGTATTTTTACATAACAATTGGTAGGTTAACCTGCTCTCAAGGGCATCTGTTCTTGAGAGCCAGCAACTTTGCTGTGTAACAATTCTATATCCACAACAGAGACTTTAGCCTGGGGAAAGTTTCCTGTCTTTTGCAAGGTTAACATTTCTATATGTAATTCTAGAAAGTTAGGTTAAACCTGAACCTACAGTGCTTTGGAAACTAGACCCTGTGAAATACATTTGCTTTATAAATGTTAGTATACTCCACACTTCCAGAGTTGCTTTGGTCTATTTGGAGCCAATTCTGACTCCTGATCCTTTGTACCACCCCAACCCCCCAACTTTGTAAGATTCTTTTTGTCCCCTATGCCTAAAATTTCACACCCTAATGTGGGTCTATTTCCATTCTAATTTCCAGGTGTTGGACCTGCTATACTGGTCTTTTAATTTAGTCTTATTTTTCATCTTTTTTATTTTTGTTGAAGTTTCTGAGAGATTTACTAAACTTGATCTTCCAAACTTCCTATTTTTTTTTTTGGATGGTTGGCTGGTACGGGGATCCAAACCATTGCTTTGGCGTTATAACACCGTGCTCTAACCAGCTGACCTAACTGGCTAGCCCCCCAACTAGGGGGTAGTATTTACCATTTTATTGCTAAACACTGTTCCATTGTGTGGATGTATCACATTTTGTTTAATCATTCATCGGTTGGTGGACATTTGGGTTGTCTCCACTTTTTGGCTATTGTGAATAATGCTGCTGTGAACATTTCTGTATAAGATTTTGTGTGGACATAATATTTTTATTTTTCTTGGGCATATACCTAGGAATGGAAATGCTGGGTCATATGGCAACTCTGTTGAACGTTTTAAAATACTGGTTAACTGTTGTCCAGGGTGGCTGTAACATTTTGCATTGCCACCAGCAATGTATGAGAATTCCAACTTATCCGCATTCTTGCCAGTATCTACTATTGCTTGTTGTTTTGGTTTTTGGCCATCCTAGAGGGTGTAAAGTGATATCTCATTGTGGTTTTGATTTGTATTTCCTTAATGGCTAATAAATGTTAAGCATCTTTTCATGTGAAAAAAAAAAAAAAAAAAAAAAAAGTAGCCCTACAGCTTCCTGAATGCTTTGCTGCTTAGAAATTTCTTCCACCAGATACTCTGGTTCACAACTCCTAAGTTCCAACTTCCACACAGTCCTAGGGCATGGACACAATGCAGCCAAATTCCTTGCCAGTTCACAGCAAGGGTGATCTTTGCCCCAGCTTCTAATAAGTCCCTTCTCATTTGCATCTGAGACCTCTTCAGAATGGTCTTTACTGTCCATATTTCCAGAAGCATTCGGGTCACCACCATTTAACCAGTCTGTAAAACATTCCACAAACTTTCTGGGTTTTTGGTCTTCTAAACTTTCACCAGCATCTAGGCTTTTTCTAGCTTGCTCCTCCAAACTCCTCCAGCCTTTCCTCAACACCCAGTTCCAAAGCCACTTCCACATCTTCAAGTATTTGGTATAAACAACACCCCACTTCTCTGCTACCAATTTTCTGTATTAGTCCATTTCTTTTGCTTATAATAAACTATGTGGAACTGGGTGATTTATAAAGAAAACAATATATATATACATTTTTTAAAAAAAAGATGACCAGTAAGGGGATCTTAACCCTTGACTTGGTGTTGTCAGCACCACGCTCTCACAAGTGAGCTAACCTGCCACCCCTATAGAGGGATCCGAACCCATACCTTGGTGTTATCAGCACCACACTCTCCCAAGTGAGTCATGGGCCGGCCCTAAAGAAACCAATATTTATTGCTTACAGTTTCAAAGGCTGGGAAGTCCATAGTCAAGGGGAATACATTTTGTGAAGGCCTTGGTGATGGTGACTTTCATGGCAGGGTATCACATTTCAAGATGGTAGAGCAGAGAGAGACTAACCTCTCCTGTGCTCTTCTTTTAAAGCCCTCAGAACCACGCCCCTGACCACCATTTTTAATCCATTCACTACTGCATTGTCCTACAATCTAATCACCTCTTCGAGGCCTCACCTTTCAATTACCATAATAGGATTTCCCACCCTCTAACACTGTCACAGTGGGAGTCAGGTGTTGGGGGGGACACTCAATCCGAGGAGGGGGGTAATGACTAGGGCATGCGGAGTTTCTCTACAGGGTGATAAAAATGATCTGGGATTACACAGTGGTGATGGCCACACAACATTGTGAATACACTAAAATCCACTGTACCTTGTGTGGTATATGAATTATGTCTCAATTGAGCTGTTTTTAAACAATCACACTAATTTACATTCCAGATAGGCAAACGTTAAAATGTCTGCAGAAGCAAGCATTGGCAAGGATGCAGACTATCAAGAAACCCCCTCTGTGCTGGTGTGGGGGAAACCAGTATAGCACAGGTGGAAAACCATGTGGTGTTATCCGGGGAATGTGAGAAGTACACACCTTGTGCCTATCCAGGAATTCCGCTCCCAGGTATAATCACCCAGGGTAATTCGTAGGGATAAATAAACAAAGCAGCAATAAAATACTTGCCAGTAACATCTAAGATAGCAGAGAGAGATTGGAGCCTGAGGCTGCTAAGGACCTCATATTCCTGGAGAGGAGGGTAGAGACTGATTAATAATAAACTATGCAAAGAACACATACCGTATTTTTAAATGCACTTTTTATTGCACCTACGCTGAATTTCACGGTTTTTGTGAGTTTCAATAAATACATGTAGTTATATGACCATCACGAAAATCAGGATATGGAACAATTCTGTCACCACAAAATAGTCCCAAGCTTCCCTTTTGTGGTCAGCCCTCCCACTCATGATCCCTGGCAGCCGATGATCAGTTTTTGATCTCTGTGGTTTTTGTCACCTCCAGAATGTGGCATGAATGGAATCCTGCAGTAGCCTTTTGAATGTGGCTGCTCCCACGCAGCATAATGCATCTGAGATGCATCCATGCTGTTGCACGGAGCAATAGTTTCTTCCTTTATTTGCTTGGTAGTATTCCATGGCATGAATATGTCCCAGTATATTTACCTGTCCACATAATGAGGGACACTGGGGTGGTTACAATGTTTCATGATGATGAATAATACTGTTTTAAATGTTTACCTACAGACATCTGTGTGAATGTGAGCTTAGATTTCACTCCAAATGCCTCGGAGTGCAATGGCTGGGTCCTATGTGAGCGCATGTTAAACTTTATCAGAAACTGCCAATCTGTTTTCCAGAGAGGCTGTATCTCAGGGTTCCACCAGCAGTGGTGCGGCTCCCGTTACTCCTCTTCCCTGCCGGCACTTAGCATGGTCCCTGACCTGCTGGTTTTATTTTAGCCATTGTAACAGGTCGGTAGTGGTAAATCATGGTGGTTTTAAATTGAATATTCATGATGGTGATGATGTTAAGCATCTTTTTGTGTGCTCATAGCTTGTCTTTTCATTTTCTTTTGAAAAGCAAAAGGGTTTGTTTTTGCTTTTTTTGAAAAGCGAAAGTTGTCTTTTGAAGAGCAAAAGTGTTCAATTTCAATGAAGTCCAGCCCATCAATCCTTTCACGTATAAATTACACTTTTTACATCCTGTTTAAGAACTCTCCTAGCTCAAGTTCATGCAGATTTTTCTCCGATGCTTTTTGAAAGTTTTTTTGTGCTGCATTTTTACATTTAGGTCTATGATTTACGTCGAGTTAATGTTTGTATGAGTGTGAGGTATAGCTTGAGGTTTTAAATTTGGTTTGTTTGCAGATAATGTCTAGTTATTCCAGCACCAGGTACTGAAGAGGCAGAGCTTTCTCCAGTGATTTGCTTTACATCTTTGTCAAAAATCAATTCACATTTTTGGGTGGGTCTATTTCTGGACTTTCTATTCCGTCCCCTTGACCTCTGACTCTGCCCCTTCACCGACTCCACATGGTCTTGATCACTATAGCTTTATGGTAAACAAATTCTGTGTGGAAACCAGGTAGCATGAGTCCTCCAACTTGGTTCTTCTTTTTAAAAGTTACCGTGGCTCATCTAGTCCTTTGCGTTTTTACCTACATTTTAGAACCCTGCTGGTATTTTGACTGGGGTTGTGTTATATCCACGGATGGATTTGAAGACAGCACTGAGTCTTCCAATCACTGAACATGATGGTCTCTCTCTCCATGTGTTCAGGGTTTACATTTTCTTCATCAGATTTTACCCTCCTTCCCAGCTAGCACATCGTCCTGGCAGCTTCGTGGATGTAGGCAGAGGCTCTTGGAGACCAAGGCCTAGACTCTGCACGGGCTCCCCCACCCCAAGTCCCGCCAGACGATGAGGGGCAGCTCCAATGGGAGCCACGGATGCTGGATCTGCATCCCAGGTGAGGAGCCCCAAGTTCAGGAAACCTCCGTATTGCATAAGGAGCTGCTCTCAAACCTGCCCAGCTTTAGTCCCAGAGGGAGACTTTATTATTACGGACATTCTGCCTTTTGCCCCAGAGGGAGGCACTCTGTCTTCTAAGGCTGTTTGCTGTACAGACATCCCTGGAAAGATGGTGTAGGGGCCGTAAAACTCCACCCCCTCCTCTTAGGGTCCCAGCTGGGCCCGAGAATTACATTGACAGAAAATAGATTTACAGGAGGAAAGCGTAGAAATTTACCCAAGACAGTTTTACATGGCACGGAGCCCTTGTACAGAAAGAAGACTGGAAGGAGGGAGAGCCAGTTACCTGGATGGTGAATTAGACAAAGAACAGTGACTCGGGAAGAAGCAACTAACTTGTGGGGGAGGCTTCAAAGGCGCGTTACTTCCCATAAACAGTTCTCTTCGTCTCGACTTCTTGTCCTTGAAGATAAGGATATTGCAGCTTTCACATGGGAATTTTATCTTCTGCTGCTAAGAACCAGCACAGAGGTCAGAGTGAACTTCTTACACCTGCTGTTTTTTCAAATGGCTTAAACTTAAATAGTCAAGGTGCCAGAGTGGCACATTTTTAACTCCTTCAATAGTCTGGGACAAACAATGTGCAGAAATGTGAGCGACCTATGTAGGGTGAGCGACCTATATAGTCTCCCAACATCCCCTCCTTCATTCCTGCTACTGATAAATTGCATTTTCTCTCATTTTTCCTTGATTAGTTTTGCTAGGGTTTTTTAGTCATCTAAAGTTACACGTTTCCTTACAAACACAGCATTAACTGCGTCCCGCAATTCTGAGGTATTATATTTTCATTTTTATTTAGGTCAAATGTTTTCTAATTTCCCTTGCAACTCCCCCCCCCCAGCCCCCACCGCCAAATATTTGGGAGCTTTTCATTGTAAATTCAATTTCTTTAATGGCTATGGGGATAGCCAGATTAGTCTTAGGGCAACTTCTTAGTCTTGGAGCATAGTCTGTGATCCCAAGCAATGGCCCTTCTGGGTATGGGTGGGGTTCAAGGTGTTCATCAAACTTCTCTGCTGTGGAGTGATTCCGACTCTAGATTCTGCCGCCTCTTTGGGGGCATCACTTGAAAGCTCTACCACCTTTTTCAGCTGTTGCTTTAAACCAGGCTCCTCAGATTCTCTCCTCTGTAGGCTTGATTTAGAGCCCAAGGGCCCATGATTTGGAGTAACCTATATGCAGATATGGGGGTCCCCTCTCTGCAGCTCCCACCTATCTGGGATTTCCTCCCTCACGCCAAACTCCATCCTCTGACACCTGAACCTAGTAAGATTTGACCTTTCTGTGCGAAGACTAGCTGCTTCCTCAGCAAGGGCGAGAGTGCCCTCGGGACAACGGCCCATGCATTTCCCTGACATTGAATTGCATTGTTTTCTGCCTAGTTTGTATTGCTCCCCAGTTTCTTTAAATAGTTTCTAAAAATATTTTGTCCAGAATTGATCGTTGCTTTCTGAGGGAGGGGTAGTCTGATACAAGCCACTTGGAATTTCTGGAACCCAAACTGATACAGATGATTCAACAACACCATTAACAATCCCATTCTAACAAACTGAAGTACCCTCCTGGTTCCAGCCATCAGAGAATTAACATTCCGCTCACATTCCTGACGATTGACTATGTCTAAGTCCATAAAGTAAGCCTCATAAAAGCCAATCAATTTGTAACACAATGACCCCAGTCTGTGATTAGTTTGCAAGTAAGTTAGAAAACCAAAACCACAAGGAGATAACCTAAAATGCATTTCAGAAGCTTGAAGAAAAGACATCCTAAAATAGCTGGAGATCAAAGAATAGATCATTTCGGAAATGGAATTCAGAACAAAGAAATAATGAAAACAGAAAAGAGTATACATTAGAGTTTGAGGAGTGCCTCTAAAGCAGTACTTATAGGAAAACCAACAGCTTTAAATTAGAAAGAGAGGCTGAAATTAGCGAGGGGATCACCTAATTTACAAAGTTAGAGAAAGCAGAATAACCCACCCACCCCCAGAATTCTAAGGAAACAATTTTTTAAATGCAATAAAAACCAATGATATTTAAAACAAAGATGTATCGGAAGTGCTCACAAGAGCCACAAGTTAATTCTGTGAAAAGATTAAGACAAACTTCTGGTGAGACAGGTCAGCACTGGTCAAGGAGGGAAAGAGAGAGAGAGAACGCAAACATACAAACCAGCGGCGAGAAGGAGCTGTAAATACAAATCTGTCCAAGTTTTTAAAAATAATAAGAAAAGGCTATGAGCAACTTATGCCACATAATGCGAAACTGTATTTGAAATGAGTAAATTCATAGAAGAAGATAACAAACAAACTGATATAAGAAAAAGAATACCTGAACGTGTCTGCAGCATTGATGAAGTTAAATCAGGAGTTACGGTATAACCACAAAAAAAAATATCAGAGGACCAATATCAGTCAACCTTACTCAAATCTTCTCATGAATATAGAAAAGCCTGTTTTTATAATTCATTTTATGAGGCTGGTATAACTTCAGCACCAACATCAGATAAGGACAGTATAAGACAAGGAAATTACAGGCCAGTCGTATCTTGAAAGCAGAAACCTTAAGTGTTAGCTAATCAAACCCTCAAACACGTAACAAATTTTGCTGACCATCTTGGGTTTATACAGAGCCTAAGAAGGACTGCACGTTCGAAGCTACATGAAGTAGGGTTTCGTCCATGAGGGAATTCAAGAGGCTATTCTGAGGAGCGCCTTCCAGCCAAGCTCTCAGAGGCTCGGGGCATTCTGTGACCAAACGCAGGGAGCTTGCCGTCCAGGGGGGATGAAAACCAAGAGTGAACACAGAGCCACGGGTTTGTAGTAAATTGTTTCAGAGTGACACTGGCTTCCTGGTGGGACAATCTCTCTATCTCCAGTCTCTGTGTCTGTCCCTTCCCCCATTTACATCAGGGAACAAACAAGATACATACAAACTGAATACCTGGTCATTCTTGACAATTTTGCTCTTTGATGTAAGTTTTAGAATCAGCTTGTCTATTTACATGAAAAATTCTGTCGTGGTGTTGATTGGAACTAGACTGGAATTACAGACCAGCCTGGAGAGCGTTGACCTCCTTTCAGGACTGAGTCCTCTGATGTGGATGGTGGTCTCTCTCTCCGTTCGTTAGGTCTCCTTTTCACCCTTTCAGTACAATTTTTATAATTTTCTCCATAATGTCATAAATTTGTTTTTCAGATGTATTCCTAGGAACTTTTTTTCTCATCACGATTGTAAATGGTGTATATTCTAAAAGTATATTTTCTGTTGTTCCTGGTGCGGAGGACTGCATTTCATTTAGTTGTTGCCGTGCATTCATCTTTCATCCAGGAGCCTCACTAAATTCTCCTAACAATTTTTTTTCTGTAGATTAGATTCTCTTGGGCTTTCTTGGTAAATGGTCATATCATCTGAGAATGGTAAAAACTCTCCTTCTTTCTTTTACATTCTTATACTTTTTTCTCCCTTGTTTATTGATTTATTTAGTCTCTGGGCTGGCTGGGCTTTCTGCCAGTATTAGAGAAAATATGGGTGACAGCAAACATTCTTGTTACGACGTTCTTGATTGGAAAGGATGCTTTTAGTGTTTCACCGTTAACTATTGTGTTTGCCATAGATTTGTGGCAGCTAACTGTCATCACGTTAAGGAAGTTCTCTTCAATTCCTAGTGGGCTCTGATAGTCATTCTGTAAAGAATAATTGATAGATGTTGAGTTTTATCAGGAAATTTTCTGCAACCTATGAAATGATCATATGTTTTTTCTTCTTTGGTCTGTTAATGAATCTTTTTAAAACATGTTTAAAATTAAATCTATTGTTTTTACCTAAGTAATATGCTCACATGAGCCTCAACTAAAAAGGGCATACAGGGAAAACTCTACTCCACCCCTCTCTGGAAATGCCTATGCTCCCAGATTTGTTTGTGTTCACCCTTTGATATGCTGTACATAATAGAAAAATGAAAATACATCTTTTAAATCTCCTCTCCTATGCAAATTGTACCATAGTATACAGTGGTTCTGTGATGTGCCTTTTTTCCCCTTATCGATGTGTCTCAACAATCATTCCCTGTGAGTATATAAAGATATCTTTTATTTTAATTTTTACTATAGCCATGTGGTACTATGCTGCAGGAATGGCCTGTGACATATGTAGACAGTGCTCTGGGATGGGCATGCAGGTTTTACCAACCTCTTGCTGTCACAAACAGTGATGCAATGATTTGCACTTTATAAACATCATCTGGTGCATTTGCACATGTGTCAAAATCCTAGAATGAAAACTGCTGAGTCAGAGGATATGTACACCTGACATCTGGTAAATGTGATCAAATTCCCTTCCAGGCACTTGAGTAGTTTCCAGAATTTTGTTTGTTATTGATTTCCAGTTTTAGTTGGGCCCAAGAAGAAATTAAACAGAAAATCAAAAAATGTATTGAAACTAATGAAAATAAAGGTACATCATACCAAAACCTGTGGGATACTGCAAAAGCAGTATGAAAGGGGAAGTTTGTTACAATAAACACTTATATCAAAAGAACAGAAAGACTTCAAATAAACAACCTAACACTATACCTCAAAGAGCTAGAAAAACAACAATTCAATCCTAAAAGTAGTAGACATAAAGAAATAATTAAGATCAGGTCAGAATCAAATGAAACAGAGACCAAAAAATGATACAAAAGATCGATGAATCAAAAAGTGGGATTTTGAGAAGATGAAGAAAATAGACAAACTATTAGCTAGGTTAACAAAAAAAAAAAAAAAAGGAAGAGAGAAGACCCAAATAACAAAACTCAGAAATGATAAGTGAGACATTATAACCAAAACCACAGAAATACAAAGAATCATTAGAGATTATCATAAACAACTGTGCACAAACAAATATGAAAACCAGGAGGAAATGGATAAATTTCTGAACACATGCTAACTACCAAAACTGAACCAGTTAGAAATAAAGAACCTGAGCAGACCAATAGCAAGCAAGGAGATTGAGGCAGTAATCAGCAATCTTTCAACTAAGAAAAGCCCAGGACTGGATGGCTTTACAGCTGAATTCTATCAATCATTTAAAGAAGAATTGATACCACTTCTCTTCAAACTTTTTCAAAAAATTGAAACAGAAGCCATTCTTCTAAACTCATCCTCTGAGGACAGTATCATCCTGTTAGCAAAACCAGATAAAGATACAAGAAAAAAAGAAAACTATGGGCCAATATTCTTGATGAATATAGATGCAAAAATCCTCAACAAAATATTAGTAACCAGAACACAATAACACATCGAAAGAATTATACGTCATGATCAAGTGGGATTCATCCCAGGGATGCAAGGATGGTTCAACACATACAAGTCAATAAATGTGATACAACACATCAACAAAACCAAGTATAAAAACCATATGATTATCTCCATAGATGCAGAAAAAGCATTTGACAAAATTCAACATCACTTCATGATAAAAACTCTCAGCAAATTAGGTATAGAAGGAAATTATCTCAACACAATAAAAACCATTTATAACAAACCAATTGCCAATATCATGCTGAATGGGTAAAAACTGAAAGCTTTTCCCTTAAGAACAAGAACAAGACAAGGATGCCCACTCTCACCACTCCTATTCAACATAGTATTGAAAGTTCTATCCAGAGCGATCAGGGAAGAGAAAGAAATAAAGGGCACCCAGATTGGAAAGGACAAAGTCAAATTGTCCCTGTTTGCAGATGACATGGTCTTATATATAGAAAAACCTAAAGTCTCTACTGGAAAACTCTTAGAGCTAATTAACAATATCAGTAATGTTGCAGGGTACAAAATCAACACCCACAAATCAGTAGTGTTTTTATACTCCAGTAATGAACCAGCAGAAAAAGAAATCAAGAAAGCAAGCCCATTTACAATAGTAGCCAAAAAAAAAAATAAAATACCTAGGAATCAATTTAACAAAGGAGGTGAAAGATCGCTACAGTGAGAACTACAAAACACTACTGAAAGGAATTAAAGAGGACACAAAAAGGTGGAAAGAAATACCATGTTGTTGGATGGGAGGAATTACCATTGTGAAAATGTCCACTCTACCCAAAGCAATCTACAAATTCAATGCAATCCCCATCAAAATACCAATGACATTCTTCACAGAAATAGAAAAAGCAATCCTAACATTCATATGGAATGACAAAAGACCCTGAATAGCCAAAGCAATCCTGAGCAAAATAATAAAGCTGGAGGCATAGCACTACACAATTTCAAATTATATTACAAAGCTATTGTAACTAAAATAGCATGGTACAGGCATAAAAATAGACACTCAGACCAATGGAACAGAATAGAAAATCTGGGAATCAACTCACATACTTACAGCCAACTGACCTTTGACAAAGGCAACAAGAACAAACACTGGGGAAAAGACTATTTCTTCAATAAGTGGCGCTGGGAAAGTTGAACATCCATATGCAGAAAAATGAAACTGGACCTGTACCTGTCACCATATACCAAAATCAACTCAAAATGGATTAAAGACTTAAATATAAGACCCCAAACCATAAAATTACTAAAGGAAAACATAGGGGAAACACTCCAGGAAGTAGGACTGGGCAAAGACTTTATGAATAAGACCCCAAAAGCACAAGCAACAACAAAAAAATAAGCAAATAGGATTATATCAAACTAAAAAGCTTCTGCACAGCAAAGGAAACAATCAACAGAGCAGAAAGACAACCTGCAGAATGGGAGAAAATATTTTCAGACTATATATCTGACAAGTGTTTAATATATAAAATATATAAAGAACTCAAACAACTATACAGTAAAAAAACAAATAACCCAAATAAAAAATGGGCAAAGGAGATGAATAGACATTTTTCAAAGGAAGACACCCAACTGGCTAATTTGGTACATGAAAAAATGCTCAGTGTCACTAGTCATCAGAGAAAGCAAGTCAAAACCACTTTGAGATATCACCTAACGCCAGTTAGACTGGCAATTATTAAAAAGACCAAGAATAACAAATGATGGCGAGGATGTGGGGAAAGACGAACACTTCTGCACTGTTGATGGGACTGTAAATTAGCACAGCCGTTATGGAAAATAGTATGGAGGTTCCTCAAACAACTACAGATAGATCTACCATATGACCGAGGAATCCCACTGCTGGGTATATAGCCAAAGGAATGGAAACCATCATGTCGAAGGGACACCTGCACCTCCATGTTCAATGCAGCTCTATTTACAACAGCAAAAATATGGAACCAACCTAAGAGTCCATCGATGAATGACTAGATAAGGAAAAATGTGGTACATCTACACAATGGAATACTACTCGGCCATAAAAAAGAATGAAATTCTGCCATTTGCAGCAATGTGGATGTGCTTGGAGAAAATTATGTTAAGTGAAACAAACCAGGCACAGAAAGAGAAATACCTCATGTCTTCACTCATAGGTGGGAGCTAAGAAAGGAAAGGGGGGTGGGGGGAGAAAAGACCACAATAATTCGTTGAACTTTCAGAAGGAGAGAACAAACCCAAGGATAGTAGAGCTGAAGGGGAGGAAGGGAGGAGGTTTGGGGAGGGACAGGTTGGGCAAAGGGCGTAAAGAGATATCATGATTTATAGTAATGAACATGCTAGTAAAAAATTGTAAAAATTGTCATCATTATGAAGAGGTAATTAAAGAATACACAAGCAAAAACTGAAGGAAAGATTATTAAAGAGGTGTGTCAGTTAATCAAAATCACTTCATTTTTTCAGGAAATAAAAGTTCCCTTCGTGAAGATTGCTTCGGTTTAGCAAACGCGCATGTTCAGGGTTTTTTGTTTGTTTCTTTATCTGATAGGCAGCAATGCTATTCCGTGTTCTCCTCCGCATTTCTTTTATCTGAGGAGAACTGCATATCTCTGCACGTGCTTGAGGCCAGTTCTATTTTCTTTCTTCTGAATTTTTGCTAATCTCAGTTGCCAGTATTTCTACTGAGTTGTCAGTATTTTTAAAAATTATTTACAGGAACGCCTCATACATTAACGAAATTAACCTTTTTCTGTGAGTACTGCTTATTTAATGTTTGTCAGTGACCTTTTGGCTTTGCCTATTGTAGATTTTGCCAAACAGAACATTTAAAAGAAAATTTTCTGTAACCAAATACATCAGTCTTTCAGGGTTTTGGTTTCTGGGTTTAGTTTCATACTTAGAAATTCCTGCCCACCCTGAGATGCTAAAACAACAGGAACAAAAACCAATAATAATGGTGACAGCTAACTCACACCGGGTGGGTCACAGGTACTGGTCCATTTCAGGAGCTTAACCAATATCACCTCATTTACTCTACGAGGCAGCTGTGCCACGATTCCGTCCCATAGGGGAGAGGTGCGAGTGGGACCTGCACTTGACACCTGCCTGTCATCCCCACCACTTGCTGTGTTAACTTCACAGTTCTGCTTTTCATTGTTATGTTTTTGATCCATCTGGAATTTATTTGGGTGTGAGGTGTGACCTACAAGTGCATTTTCTCATCATCTCTTAAATTATCATCCCCTTGCTGTTTTTCCCCATGATCTGAGTTGCCACATTAACTCAGCCTCCGTCTTCTCTCTTCTCTCGGCATGCTCAGTCTCGAGGGAATGGTGCATTCCCGTGACTCTGAATTCCACATGTACACATTAGCCCCCATATGTTTAAGTCCGGCCCAGACCTCTTTACTGAACTCAGCGTGAATCCAGTTCTCCACGTGACATCACCACGTGGACAACCTAGTTGCAAATCTAACGCTGGCAACCACCAAACCTGCTCCTTGCTTAGGATTTCCCCAGTTCAGCAAAAGGGATCTCCATTCTTTCACTCAGGCCATTGACCTTGACCCCTCTCCTTCCTGAACAGCCCATACCTCATCCATCAGCAAATCTAGTTAGTTCTCACTCAAAACATTTGAAACATATCCAGAGAGGGCCGGCCCATGGCTCGCTCGGGAGAGTGTGGTGCTGGTAACACCAAGGCCACGGGTTCGGATCCCTATATAGGGATGGTCAGTTAGCTCACTTGGGAGAGCGTGGTGCTGACAGCACCAAGTCAAGGGTTAAGATCCCCTTACTGGTCATCTTTGTATAGAAATTTTTTTAAAAAAGAAAGAAAGAAAAAAGAAACCTATCCAGAGGATGACCCCTCCTGCCTGGGGCTGTTTTTTCCATGATTCCTCCCGTATCTCTAAATGAGACCTGGTAGCATTACTGCCAGTGCATTTCAGGACAAGCCAAGCTTGGTGCCCCTTCTGTTTTTCCTAGGAAACCTTGTGTCTGCCTTGGCTGATGCTGCAGGGAGACAGGGTTTCCCTGACGTGGATTTGGCTTGTGTGTACCTCCCAGTGCAACCTGAGTGGGGCCCAGACCCTCAAGCCCAGTCAGGTCACTGCCGGGAACAGGGACCCTTAAACGCCTGCTCTGGTTCTGGGAATTTCTCACTGAGTTATATCTACACTGCCCAGGGGCAGAGATATGACTCCCCCATACTCATCTTTTCTTAAGCTCGAGGGCATCCAGGGATGCTGGGGGAGTGGTTCACACAGGGGACATCAGGAGGTGAGCTCAGGCCCGGACAGGCAACACTTGTACCTGGAGCTGACCACTGGGAGATTAAAACCCTCCCTGGACACCAAGGGAAAGAACGGACCATCTCCCTCCTGCTTCTCGGAAACATGCTGTCCATGTGCTGGACCGTTTGCCTTGAATAAATCTCAATTAGGTCGCAAGACAGAACCAACCAAAAACTGGCTTTCCTGTTCTTGAAAGAGTTTGGACCCAAACTCCAAAACCTCCTAAGGAAACAAGCAAACAAACAAAAAAATGGGAGCAGAAACAGAATAATCTCACTTTCAAACTATAACCATCTGTAGTTGATTGAATTATGTCCCCCAAACTCCCTGAAACTTGAATTGTGTCCCCCAAGTTTTATGTATTAGAAACTTAGCCCCCACTGTGACTGTTAAGAGGGTGGGAAATCCTATTACGGTAATTGGAAGGTGGAGCCTTGAAGAGGTGATTGGGTTGTAGGACTGTGCAGTAGTGAATGCATTAGAAACGGTGGTCAAGGGCGTGGTTCTGAGGGCTTTAAGAGAAGAGGAAAGTCTGTCTGTCTGTCTCTCTCTCTCTCTGCTTCCACCATCTTTCAGTGTGAGACCCCTGGGTCACTGTTGCCACCACCAGATGGACTTTGGACTTCCCAGCCTCAGAAACTGTAAGCAATAAATGTCGTTTTTCTTAACAAATCACCCAGTTCTGTGTATTGTTATAAGCACCACAAATGGACTAATGTAGAAAATTGGTACCAGAGAAGTGGGGTGTTGCTTGTAACAGATTCTTGAAAATGTGGACGCGGCTTTGGAACTGGGTGTTAGGCAAAGGTTGGAGGAGTTTGGAGGACTCAGAAGAAGACAAAGAGATGAGGGAAAGTTTGGAATGTCTTGGAGACTGGTTACGTGGTGGTGAACAGAACGCTGATAGAAATATGGACTGAAAAGTCTGTTCTAAGGAGGTCTCAGATAGAAATCAGAAGATTTTTGGAAATTGGGGCAAAGATCATCCTTGCTGTGAACTGGCAAGGAACTTGGCTGCATTGTGTCCATGCCCTAGGACTCTGGAAGTTGGAACTTAGGAGTTGTGAACCAGAGTACTTAGTGGAAGAAATTTGTAAGCAGCAAAGCATTCGGGAAGCTGCATGGCTACTTGTAACAGCCTACGCTGAGTTACGGCAGCAAAGGCATGACACGAAGCCAGAACTTAAAAGGGAAGCAGAGTGTAGAGACCTGGAAATTTCACAGCCTGGCCATGTGGGAGAGAAGCAGGGAACATTTCAGAAGGAAATTCAATGGTACTAAGATTAACACAAAAGAACGAGATTATCAAGAGAAGGGGAAAAGGCCCTGGAGGATGGCAGAGGCCTCTGGGACCAACCCTTCCATATCAGGCCCAAAGACCTAGGGAGACAGAATGGTCTTGGGAAACAGGCCTGAAGCACACTCCGTGGTCTCGCTGCCCAGGACCACCTCGGGAAGCTGCTCCCCACACCAGCACTCCGGCTGCTTTGGCTACTCCAGCTGTGGGCAAATTGGCCCCAGGTATAGCTGGACCTGCAGCTTTGGAAAATACAAACTGGAAGCCTTGGCAGCATCCACGTGGTGTTAGGTCTGCAGGCTTGCAGAATGTCAGAGCTGTGGAGGCTTGGGAGCCTCCACCCCGATTTCAGAGCATGTATGGAAAAGTCTGGGGGCCCAGGGAGAGATCTGTCACAGGGGTGGAGTCACCAGAGACAGCCTTTGCTAGAGCAATGCCAAGTGGAAATGTGGGGTCAGGGTTGCAGCAGAGAAAACCCATCAGTACCATGTCTAGTGGAGCCGTGAGAGCAGGACCTCCATGGAGACCCCAGACCTCTGGAGCTACCAGCGTGCAGTGCCAGCCTGAGAGAGCTGAAGCATCATCTGTGACTAGGAAAGCCATAGGAGCAGAGCTGCCTGAGGACTTGGGGACCCAACTCCCACACCAGCGTGCAGAGGACATTGAACATGCAGTCAAGGTCCCTGAATCACCAGCTTTGAGATTTAATGTCTGCCCTGCTGGGTTTCGGACTTGTTTGAGACCTGTTACCCCTTTCTTTTGGCCTATTTCTCCCTTTTAGAATGGGAAACTATACCCTATGTTTGTCCCTCCCATTGTATCTTGGAAGTAGACAACTTGTATTGATTTCACAGATGGGACTTTGAACTGTTGTCTCTTGAGTTGAAACAAGTTAAGACTTTGGGGATTAAATGAATGTATTTGTATGTAAAAAGGACATGAGTTTGGGGAGCCAGAGGTGGAATGTAGTGGATTGAATTATGTCCTCCCAAACTCCCTGAAACTTGAATTGTGTCCGCAAGTTTTATGTATTAGAAACAGCCCCCACTGTGACTGTTAAGAGGGTGAGAAATCCTGTTATGGTAATTGACAGGTGGAGCCTGGAAGAGGTGACTGGATTGTAGGACCATGCAGTAGTGAATGGAATAAAAATGGTGGTCAAGGGTGTGGTTCTGAGGGCTTTAAAAGAAGAGGAGTCTGTCTGTCTCTCTCTTTCTCTCTCTGCTTCTACCATCTTTCAGTTTGAGACCCCTGGGTCACTGTCATCACCACCAGATGGACTTTGGACTTCCCAGCCTCAGAAACTGCAAGCAATAAATGTCTTTATAAGTCACCAAGTCTCAGGTATTCTGTTATAGCAACACAAAACAGACTGATACACCATCTGAAAGACTACTGAGTCCTGACAAGATGGAGTGGCAAGAGACAGATTTATCCTCCATCCTAAAAATAAAAATAAAAATAAATATGGGTACATCGGGAGGGATATATATATAAAGATATATATATGTATATGAAAAAAATGTGGTTTTCAGACATTGGACATCTGGCCATTCAGGGCAGTGATCCTTGAGAGAGGTGGGAGCTGTCCTTGCACCAGCCAACTGCCTGCAGAGCATTCCAGAGCTGCAGGACCCAGTGGAGGAGAAGGACTTGGGAATCAGCTGGAGCTGACAGGAGAAAGGACCAGAGAGGAGAGAGTACAGAGAGAGAACTCCAGAGACATGCAGAGTTTTCAGCTGTGACAAGTGCACGCATGCCTAGGAGGAAACCACCCAAAACCGGGGAAGAAGCCTCCAAAAGGAGACAAGGGGCAATCTCAGAGCTCGCACAGCATGAGAGACTGCTGGTACTCTCACCAGCCAGAGTGGAAACACCTCATAATTCACTGGCTATTGGGTAGAGTGCCCAGAAAGGTGTTTCCTCAATAGTGGGGCAAAAGTAGCCCTAGACAAAATGCTGCTTTGGTTCTGCCTAACAAGGCTTTACAGTAAGACCTGAAAGCATCAATCATAACTGCATCCCAGAACAAAGCTCAAGAATACTTATAGGAATACAATATCATCCAGCGTCCAGCAAGGTAAAATTCACAATGCCTGGCCCCCTATCAGAAATTGCCAGAAATGCAAAGAAGCAGAAAAATGTAGTCTATCATGAGGAGAAAAATCAGTCTGTACAAGCAGAATCATAAATAGCAAAACAAAAGAATTTATAGGCCAGATATTAAAACAGTTATTGTAATTGCATTAGGTATATCCAAGAAGGTAAAGGAAAGCGTAATTATGTCAAAGAGAGACAGGAAAGATATGGAAAATACACAAGGACACTTCTAGAGATGAAAACTACTATGTCTGAGACAAAAATTATATTAGATGAAAATAATAGCATAATTAAAAAAAAAAAGCACAGAGCATCAGTGGGCTGTGGGAGAACTCCAAGCAGACCAACATGCACATAATTGGAGTAACCAAAGAAGGGGTGCAAAAAATTATTTGAAGAAGTGCTGGCTGAAACATTGCCAAATTTCATAAAATTTATAAACATACAGATACAAAAATTTTAATGAACCCCAAACACAATGAACATGAATACACCACGGCATGTCATAAGTAAATGGCTTAAAACCAGCAGTCAGTGATAGAGGGAAGATCTTGAAAGCATCTGTAGAAAAGTGACACATCACCCACAGAGGCACAAAGCTAGAAGGACGGTGAGAATCTCGTGCGCCAGGTGCAGTTCAGAGCACGGGGAGCAGCAGCTTTAAAGTTCTAAGAGAAAAAACTTGCCAACCTGAGTTTTATATCCAGCAAAAATTCCCTAAAAAATTAGGGGGAAATGAACACTTTTTTTTTCAGGGGAAAGTATTCATAACCAGCAATACCTACACAGTGAGAAATTCCTACAGGAAGTCCTTCAGGCAAAAGGCTCATGGTGCCACACAAAGCAATAAGAAGCCCCAGAAATGACATTTTGTCTTTTAAAAATCTCTTTAACAGATAACTGACTGCTTAAAATAAAAATAATAACAATGTATCTTGGGGCTTGTGACATGAGGTAAGTAAAACGTACAGCAGCAGTAACACAAAAGCTGGGGAGTGGGCAGCTGGAAAGCCGTGGCCGCGGAGCTCTCCTACCACACAAGAGCGCGGCTTGAAGGCGGACGATAAGCTGACTACGTGAACTGCAATAACAAACAAAACGTCGTAGCTAAACCATCAAAGGAAATAAAATAGAATTATAAAAAGCACTTAATATTTCCAAACAAAGGCAGGTGAGAACAAAAACAAAAACAAACAAAATAAACAAAGGACAGATGGAGCAAAGAGAAAACCAATACATGATTGTAGATTTAAATTCGGCCATATCAATAATGGTCTAAATGGTGTAATGGTCTATAAATTCCAATTAAAAGACAGAAATAGTTATACTAGATTTTAAAAAGAAAAGCATGACCCAACTATAGGCTGCCTTTAGGAAACTTGCTTAAGGGCCGGCCCGTGGCTCACTCGGGAGAGTGTGGTGCTGACAACACCAAGGCCACGGGTTCGGATCCCATATAGGGATGGCCGGTTAGCTCACTGGCTGAGCGTGGTGCTGACAACACCAAGTCAAGAGTTAAAATCCCCTTACCAGTCATCTTTAAAAAAAAAAAAAAAAGAAAGAAAAAGAAACTTGCTTAAAACTTAAAGCCACAAATAGAAAAGTACATGGAACAGCCACAAGCAATCAGAACTTGGAATTAAAAACACATTTCCACTTTCATTAGCACCCCCAAAATGAAATACTTAGGAATAAATCTAACACATATCTACAGGGTCTCTATGAGGAAAACTGCAAAACTCTCACGGAAGAGGTCAAAGGAGATTTAAGTTAACAGAGATATTTCATGTTTATGGATAGGAGGACTGATATTGGCAATGCCTCAGTTCTTCCCAACTTGACCTACAGATTTAATGCAATCCCAATCAAAATCTCAGCAAGTTATTTGTGACCATAGACAACAGCTTCTAAAGTTTGTATGGGGCCAGCCCATTTGCTCAGTGGTTAGAGTGCCGTGCGCAGCACCAAGGTCAAGGGTTTGCATCCCTGAATTGGCCAACCACCAAAAAAAAAAAAAAAAAAAAAAGGTTGCATGAAAAGGCAAAAGACCCAAAACAGCCAACATAATATTAAAGAAGAACAAAGTTGGAGCACAGATATTCCCCAACCTGAGACTGGCGATAAAGCTCCAGTAATCAAAGCAGTGTGGTATTGGCAAAAGAAAAGACAAACGGACCAATTAATAGACTAGAGAGCCCAGAAACAGACCCACATGAATGTCATCAATGGATCTTTGACAGAGGAGCAGGGGCAGCGCGATGGAGAAAGGGCCGTCTTCCCAACAAACGGTGCGGAGCAACTGGACACATGCACGCTAAAAAAGTGGATCTCGACACAGATCTTACTGCCGTCACACAAAGTAACTCAAAATGGATCACTGACCTAAAACGAAAACTGTAAAACTCCTAGAAGGTAACACAGGACAAAGTTTAGCCGACTTTGGGTTTGGTGATGACTTTTTAGATACAGCCCCAAAGACACAGTCCGTGAATGAAATAATTGATAAGTTGGACTTCATTAAAATTAAAACCTTCCACTCTGTGAAAGACACTGTCGAGAGAACAAAAAGACGAGCCACAGACTGGGAAAAGAATTCTGTACCACACACATCTGATGAAGGACTTGAATCCAAAATATACAAAAAACCCTTAAAACTCGACAATTAAAAGATTTTTCTTGATGGGCAAATATTATGAACAGAAGCCTCACTAAAAAAGATGTGCAGGTGGCAGATAAGCCTATGACAAGATGCTCCCCGTCTATGTCATCAGGGAAATGCAAATTAAAACAACAGTGAGGCCCCACTGCACACCTCTCATGATGGTCTAAACCCAAAACGCTGACAACACCAAGTGCTGGCGAGGATGTGGGGCAATCGGGAGTCAGCATCATTGGTGGGAATGCAAAACGGTGCAGCCACTTTCGAAGACAGTTTAGCAGTTTTTCAATAAATCCTGACATACTCTCACCTTGTGATCTAGCGATTTCACCCAAATGAGCTGAAAACTTCGGTTCACATAAAAACTCACACACCAATGTTTAGAGCAGCTTTATTCATAAATTTATTTTCCAGCTTTGGAAGTTACCAAGATGTTCTTCAACAGGGGAACGGATAAACTGTGGTGCATCCACACGGGGGAAAGTGGTAAAGAGCACTGAGCTATCAAGTCATGAAAAGAAACAGAGGAACCTTAGATGCAGGCTGTTAAGTGAAAGAAGCCAGACTGTGCAATTCCAAATCTATGACATTCTGCAAAAGGCAAAACTATGGAGACAGTAAAAGGATCAGTGGTGGCCAGGGGCTGCGACGAGGAAGGGATGAGCAGGTGGAGCACAGAGGATCTTTAGGGCAGTGAAACTCTTCTGTAGGACACTGGAGTGGTGGATACAGGACATTATGCATCTGTCAAAACCCATAGAATGGGCCAGCCCGTGGCTCACTCGGGAGAGTGTGGTGCTGAGAACACCAAGGCCCCGGGTTCGGATCCCATATACGGATGGCCGGTTCGCTCACTGGCTGAGCGTGGTGCTCACAACACCAAGTCAAGGGTTAAGATCCCCTTACCGGTCATCTTTAAAAAAAAAAAAAAAAACCCATAGAATGTCCAACGCAAAAAGTGTATCCTAAGGAAAACAACGGATTTTAGTTGATAATAATATGTCAAGATTGGCTCATGGGGACACAGGGGCAGGAGGAGGGGGGTATATGGGAAGTCTCTGTACTTTCTGCTCAAGTTTTCTGTAAACCTAAAACTGCTCAAAAGATAGAAAGCTTATTATTTTTTCAAAAAAGGAAGTAGATAGAAAAGAAAATACCATGCTAACACAAATCGAAAGAAAATTGGGCTGGAGCTATGGTTTGGGTGTCTGTGCCCTCCAAAGCTCAAGTTGAAACTTAATCCCCAGTGTGGACATCGAGAGGCGGGGCCTTTAGGAGGTGACCTGCATCGTGAAGGCCCTCGTGAATGGATTAACCCACTGATGCATCAACAGACTAATGGGTTGATGAATTAATGGGTGATCACAGGATGGGCGCTGGTGGCTCTGTAAGAGAAGAGAGAGGCCTGGAAGGAAGAGCACGGGGTGTCCTGCCCCGACTCGGGACTCTGCAGAGAGGACCTACCAGGAAGGAGACCTTCACCAGATGTGGCCCTTCACTCCTGGACCTCCCGGCCTCCAGACTGTAAAAAATAAATTTTGTTTCTTTATAAATTACTCAGTTTCAGGTATTCTAAGTGATGGAAAACGGACTAAGGCAGCTGGTTACATTAATTTTAGACGAAGTCTATTTCTAGCAAAGAGTATTACCAGGCATGTAAAGGGTTATTTTTAGATGATGAAGCAGGGCCGGCCAGTGAGCTCAGTTGTTTAGACCTCAGTGTTACAACACCAGCATTAAGGGTTCGGATCCTTGTACTGGCCAGCCACCAAAAAAAAAAAAGTTTGAAGTGATGACGGGCCCATTCATAAAGAGAGCCTGAGGACCCCAGACGTCAGTGCGGGTAGCAATAGTGCTTTAGACCACGGGAAGCAAAAATTCATAGAACTGAAAGCAGAAATAGACAAATCCACAATTTGGCCATAAAATTACTCTCAATAAATGTACAAGGATCCATATCATACAGAGTCAGATCATGATGAAGTCAAATAAAAAATTTATATATATATATATATATATATTTTTTTTTAATGACCAGTAAGGGGATCTCAACCCTTGGCTTGGTGTTGTCAGCACCACGCTCAGCCAGTGAGCAAATCAGCCATCCCTGTATAAGGATCCAAACCCACGGCCTTGGTGTCATCAGCACCACACTCTCCCGCGTGAGTCACAGGCCGGCCCTAAAAATTTATATACCTTATTTTTTAAGTTAAGTTGTTGACGCTGGAGGAACATTCACACTTGTTTTATCTTATAGGACTACCTTCTGTTGAAGAACTCACTTCTACTCCGCCTGGAGACATTGAATTAAAGCCTCTTGGGATGGTTTTGAGTATTATTGAACTATTAGGTATGTAAATAATTTTATTCATTTAAAGTATTTACATCTAAGCATGCACTAATAGTCAAATCAAGGACTCTGGGGCTAGTAAATTTTTTTTAGCTATGTAGTAACACTTCATTTTATAGTCATTAAGTTTGAAGGCATAAAATTCAGCTTTTACGTACACAAATAATACATAAATACATTTTCTTTGAAGAAATTTAAAAATCTGCTTTTACTGACATGCTTTCTCCAGGGTTTTCTTTGATTTGCTATATTCGCTTTCTATTGCTGCTGTAACAAATGACCACAAGCTTACTGGCTTACGACAGCACAAACGTGTTACCTTAAGTTCTGTAGGTCACAGCTCTGATATGGGTCTCAGTGGCTGAAATCACGGTGTCCAGCAGGGTGAGTTCCCTTCTCTAGGATCTAGGAGAGAATCCGTTTTCTTGGCTCATGACTCTCTTCATCCCCAAAGCTGATAATACAGCCTCTCTCTCTGAGTGCAAATTAAAAATTTAAAAAGAGAACCATCCCCGGGAAATCTCCACATGTATGTGTGGAAGGCAGAATACTAAGACAGCCCCATGACCTTTGCCCTCTGGCCTTAGTCCTTTGACTATGTCACACAGAAAAAGGATTATGCATATGTAATTAAGATTACTCATCAGTAGACCTTACAACGGGGAGCTTACCTGGGTGGGCCTGACCTAATCACACAAACCTAAAAGCAGAGTTTTCTCCTGCTGGTGGCAGAAGAAGTCACAGAGCAAAGATCTGGAGTGGCCATTAGAGCTGGGAGGTCCCTGGGCAACAGCCAGCAAGAATACGGATTCAGTCCTACAACGTCAAGGAACTAAATTCTGCCAACCACAGAAACTTTGGAAGAGGACCCCAACCTCCAGCTGAGGATGCAGTCAGCTGACACCTTGACCTCAGCTGGACAGAGAACCCAGCCACACCACACCGGCCAGCTGTGCAATGACAGGTGACTACTGGTGTGAACAGCTATGCTGGTGGTTTATTCTGCAGCAACAGAAAATAAGAATGATATAGAAACTAACACACTTTATTAAGTAACAGATGTGTCAAAGAACTCAAAAGAGGAATCAGAAAGCATTTTTGGACAGAATGAAAATAAAAACACGGCATGTAAAAACATGTCAGATTTGACTTAAGTTATTTTAGGAAAGAAGAAAGATCTCAAGCCAATCGCCTCAGCTTCCACCTCAAGAATAAGAAAAGAAAATTAAATCCAAAGTAGGCAAAAGAAGGGACATAAGAAATATTCGAGCAGAAATCCATGAAGCAGGTAACACAGTCAATGGAAACGAAGCTGTTTGTTTGAAAAGATCAAAAAAATGTGTGAAACTCTATCTAGTCAGATTGGCCTGGGGACAAAAGAGGAAAGATACAAATGACCAAAATCGGGAACACAACAGTGGTGACCATGACAGAACCTGAAAGTACTGAAAGAATAACAGGGAGGCCACTGAACAGGGTCGTGCGGACACACTTGGCACCACGATGAAAAGGACAAGGCCGCGAAGCCCCAGGCGGACGGCGAGCCAGGCGGACGGCCTTACGTTAACCTAAAAATTACAGCTGGAGTTTACAACCTTCCTTCAAAGAAAACTGCAGGCCCAGCGGGCTTCACTGGAGAATTCCACCAAGCACCTAAGGAAGGAATGTATCAGATTCACACGAACTATTCCAGAAACTTGAAGAGAAGGCAATGCTTCCTGGCCCATCCTCTGAGACCTGCGTCACCCTGATTCCACAACCAGCCAGAGATGTCACACAAGAAAACAACAGGCTGTAAAATTAAGTGCAAAAAGTCCTTTTTTTTTTTTTTTTACAAAAGATGACGGGTAAGGGGATCTTAACCACTGACTTGGTGTTGTCAGCACCACGCTCTCCCACGTGAGCCACGGGCCGGCCCTAAGTGCAAAAATTATTAACAAAAGTTTAGCGAACCTGATCCCAAAATATACAGAAAGGATGATACCTCATGATCAGGTGGGGTTTATCCCAGGAATGTCAGGTGATTTTAATATTTGGAAGGCAATTAATTCAAGTCACCCTATGAACAAATTAAAAAAGAAAAAGCATATGAACATCTCCATAGGTACATGAAAAGCACTTCACAAAATCCAAGATCCATTCCTGATAAAAGTTCCCAGCAAACAGATGACAAAGGAGTACAAGAAAAGGAGCCACAGGGTCTGGGAGGGGCCAGGGACAGTGACCACCAGGGCCCAGCTAGTGGTGGGGCTGAGGGAGCAGAGGGCCAGAGTGGAGCAGCTCCCGCTGGGGAGGGGGTCGCCTGCCCACCGCTTCCCTGGGGTGGGGGGAGCTCAAGCTCAGGAGCCAGACCCCAGGGTTAAAATCCTGACCCTGCCACTTCATAGTTGCTTAGCCTGTCCTGGCCTCTGTCTTCCCACCTGTGAAGTGACGTCCCCCTCCACTAGGCCTGGACAGAGTTCCCGGTGGGCAGAGGGTCCGGGTGCCCACTCCCAGCACCCCCATGGGAAGGATGTCCTTCCAGCCAGCACCACCTAACAGGGGGCCACATGCAGGCCAGGTCCAGGGCTGCAAGTACACCAGCACCCCCACGGAGGGCTCAGCCACACACGCTGCCTACCCGGGAGACAAATCACTTGCCCCGAAGCCCGCTGAGGACAGGGGTTCCCTCTGGACCTGTGCGGGTCTGGCCGTGGAGCAGGGCCCCCTGCCACCACCAGGGAGCAGGGCCCCCTGCCCCTTCCCCTCCTCACCCTGTCTCTGGACCCTCAGTTGCACTCGGTCTCTGCCCTCCATCCCTACACTTCTCTGTCCCTTCCTGCCACCTACCACTCTCTTCTTGGGCTGGGCTGAAAAGGGCCACCCCCGAGGGCATGCACACCCTAATCCTCAGAACCTGCTGGCAAAGCGGCCCTTCAGACGGGATTAAGTTAAGGAGCTCCAGAGGGGAGGCTGTTCTGGATTAGCGGGTGGGCCCCGGACAGTCACAGGGTCCTCGTGAGGGGAAGCAGGAGCTTGGAGTCAGAGAGAGCTCGGAAGGGGCCACGCTGCTGGCTGTGAAGGTGGAGGATGGGGCCGCGAGCCAGGGAGCTGGCCACCTCCGGGACTGGAAAAGACAAGAGGCTGCGGAAAGGACCGGCCCTGCGGACACCCGGTGTCAGCCCCACGAGAGCCAGTGGGACTTCTAACCTCCCGAACTGTGAGAGGATGAGTGTGGATGTTGGAAGCCACTAAGTTGGTGGTGATTTGTCAGAGCAGTTAACTAGCCAGACACTAGTAGTACAGTCCTCACGCAGGGTGGCTCACCACCCCGGGTCACCCAGGACCTTCCCTGCTGTGAAATAGAAAGTCCTGCCCCGGGAAGCCTCTCGTCCTCAGGCCAGTTGGGATGTACAGTCACCCACTTGTCCCGCTGCTCGTCCCACCAGGCAGAGGAGGATCCCTGGGGGCCTGACCTCAGACCCATGGGGCAGTGGAAAGGCCACTCCGTTCCTGGGTGTCCTGCGCCGTGTGATTGCTGAGGGCCCAGGACCTGCTGACCTCTGAGCACATGATGCGAGGTCCTTCCTGCCGTCTGCAGGCCAGCCAGAGATTTCCTTCCCTTTCTGGACGCGGCTCCTGCTGTCACTGCAGCAGGAGCTGTCATGCGAGCTGGCCTTGGTTTCCAGGCCACCGGGCTCCCCACCACGCACTGTCCCCAGCTCTCAGCCCCCGCAGCCCCATCCTCAGTGAGGCAGCCCCTCTCCCCGGCCACAGCCACCCACCCTACACACACAGGCCTGTGCCTCTCAGCCAGACGGAGGCTCTTCAAGGCCCATGAGAAGTGGCCCGGTCCCATCTGTCTTGCCACATGGCCCCTGTCCACGGGTTTTGCCCACACAGGTGGCACGCTCCTGTGTCCTGACACCTGCTGAGGCCACGGCAAACTGCATCCACCCTCAGCCAGCATGGATCTCCCATACTGGGGCACAGACAACATGGGGGAGCCCCGACATGGAGCGTTTCATCCCTGGGAGCTGTTGGCTCCTGCAGGGGGGCTGCACACATCCAAATGGGGACTCCACAGAGAGCAAGGGAGGCCTGGGGCTGGGAGGGTAACTTCGCAGAGCTGGAGGGCCGGCCTGGACCGGGGTGAGATCAGAAGGAGGTCCCGGCAGCCAGGCAGGGAGGAGATGTGGGGAGAGGCAGTGGTCCCAGCAAGTCACCTGTAGGTGGCCACCCGCTCTACCTTTGCACCAAGCCCTTCACACCCGCCATCCTATCTCATCCCACCGGTCCCCAGGCGGCGTGGGGCCCCATTGCCATGTCCCAGATGAGGAGACACGGACCCCACAGGAGGAAGATGCTTAAGTGCATGTACAGCATCTCCTGATCCTGCTTTCTTGCCACCTCTGCAGTTTCACAGAAGTCACCACCCTGCTGGGGTGATGGTCAGGGTACCCCTTGCTGTGTCTAAGGGCAAGATGTCCTAATCCCGACTTGCTGCCACAAGGCCCGCGGAACACCAGTCTCCCCGCAAGCTCGCTGTGTCACTCAGCAGTGTCACGTGGAGAAGGCTACGGACGTGTCCACTCAGCCTTCCCTTGAGAGACAGAGCGTCACCCTCTCCCTCCTGCCTTTCACCTCCCACGTTCCATTCCCCCAGCCTCCTCTCTAAGAGCCCATCAGTAAATGAGTCTTTGAGGTGGCTTTGGTCTGACCATTGTCCTTCAGGAAGTCTGGAGAGATGCGTTAGCCTGACATCTCTCCTCAGGTCACTGGGATTCCTGAATAAGAGCTGACTTCCATTTTCACCAACATTTGACTTGAGTGGTTTGCTTTCGAAAGGGGGACCTGTGCCTGGTCACAAGTGTGCGTGATGGGAGCAGCCTCTGCAGCCACAGTGGCTCTGAATGTGGAAGTGAACCGCAGCCAAGGAAACGTGGGGGGCCTCAGAGAATGGGCCTGCTGACACCTTGATTTGGGCCCAGTCAGACCCGTTTTGGAAATCTGACCTCCAGAACTGTATGAGAATAGAGTTGTGTTGTTTTAAGCCACTAAGTGTGCGGCAATTTGTTAGAGCAGCTGATACACTGACACACGCAGTAACGTGGGTAAGTCTCAAAATATTCAGGCTGAGTGAAAGAAACCAGATAAAATCAAGCATGTGCTGTCTGACTCCATCTATGTAAAATTCTAGAAATGGCAATCTGTCTACAGTGACGGAAAGCAGATTGTGGTGCTCAGGACCCAGTGTGGCAGGGGCGGGGCAGAGAGGTGAGATGCTTTATGTGACTTTAGAGACTCAGTCTCACTGCACATGTATCTCAAAACTCGCCAAATGGCACACTTTAAACACATGTGATGTATATCAACCGCACATACGTCACATAAAATAAAGTGGCTAAAAAAAAGTTATAACCATTCGAATGTTCATAAGCAGAAAACATGAAAATAGAGGCAGATGGCTCAGAAGGAGTGTGCCAGGTGTTGATCTGGGCTGGGGTACACCCAGCCTTGTCGGGGCTTAGGGGGCTTCTCTGTGGACATGTGCAACTCCACCATGGGGCCGTCGGAGGGCCCTGCTGACCCTGGGAGGCTGACCGTGATGCAGAGATGGCCAGGAGAGGCAGACAGGGAGGAGGGACAGCACACAGGGAGGAGGGACAGCACACAGGGACCAGCCCTGAGCGGGCCGCAGAGCTCGGTTGGCTGGAAGAAGTGGGGTTCGTGCACGTCGGGCAGGGCTGCCCTCAGGCCCTGGCAGACACTCTGAGCATCTCAGGGTGCCCAGGGAAGGCCTTTGGTGTGCTGTTCCATCCCGTCCCAGACCGGGGAGTCTGGCAGTGAATGTGGGGGTGCTGGGAGGAACCCTGCTCACACTGGGGGCCCCAGAGCGCCAGCCCAGCTCTGCTCTGACAGCGCAGGGAGCAGGTGGAAGCCAGTCAGGGCCTGGAGCAGCTGGGAAGGGACGTGGTCACCTCTTATCTCCTCCCCAGAGGCTGGGAGGCAGGGGTGGGGCTGAGGTGGAGACGCCTTCTGGGCACCTTCACAGGCCTCATCTGGGAGGGCAGGGCTCAGGCCCCGGGGGAGCAGCCCTGCCCTTTGTCCCTGCCACAGGGGAGTGGGGTGGGGAGGGGAAGATTGTGCCTCCACCCTGCCCTTCAGATGTGCCCAGGGCTTCCCTGTCCACACCAGGCTGAGCTCCTTCACCCTCAACCCCAAAGGGCTCCTGCGTCTCACTCTGGGATCTGTGCTTAGGGACCCAGCAAGGAGGACAAGAAAAGGAGCCACAGGGGCTGGGACGGGCCAGGGACAGCCGGGGCTCAGCTAGTGGTGGGGCTCCCACTGGGGCAGGGGTCACCTGCTCACCCACGTCCCTGGCGTAGGGGGAAGCTCAGGCTCAGGAGCCAGACCCCAGGGTTAAAATCCTGACCCTGCCACTTCATAGCTGCTTAGCTTGTCCTGGCCTCTGTCTTCCCACCTGTGAAGTGGGGTGACACTTCCGTCTCTCAAGGGAAGGCTGAATGGATGCGTCCGTAGCGTCCTCTCGTGACATTGCTGCGTGACACAGTGAGCTCACAGGGACACAGGTGTTCCGTGGGCCTTGTGGCAGCAAGTCAGGATTAGGACAAGCAGGACGAGCAGCGGGACAAGTGGGTGACTGCACATCCTGGCTGGCCTGAGGACGAGAGGCTTCCCGGGGCAGGACTTTCTATTTCACAGCAGGGAAGGTCCTGGGTGACCCGGGGTGGTGGGCCACCCTGCGTGAGGACTGTACTACTAGTGTCTGGCTAGTTAACTGCTCTGACAAATCACCACCAACTCAGTGGCTTCCAACATCCACACTCATCCTCTCACAGTTCGGGAGCTTAGAAGTCCCACTGGCTCTCGTGGGGCTGACACCGGGTGTCCGCAGGGCCGGTCCTTTCCGCAGCCTCTTGTCTTTTCCAGTCCCGGAGGTGGCCAGCTCCCTGGCTCGCGGCCCCATCCTCCACCTTCACAGCCAGCAGCGTGGCCCCTTCCGAGCTCTCTCTGACTCCAAGCTCCTGCTTCCCCTCACGAGGACCCTGTGACTGTCCGGGGCCCACCCGCTAATCCAGAACAGCCTCCCCTCTGGAGCTCCTTAACTTAATCCCGTCTGAAGGGCCGCTTTGCCAGCAGGTTCTGAGGATTAGGGTGTGCTTGCCCTCGGGGGTGGCCCTTTTCAGCCCAGCCCAAGAAGAGAGGGGTAGGTGGCAGGAAGGGACGGAGAAGTGTAGGGATGGAGGGCAGAGACTGAGTGCAACTGAGGGTCCAGAGACAGGGCGAGGAGGGGAAGGGGCAGGCCTGCCTTGCTCCCCGGTGGTGGCAGGGGCCCTGGCTCCACGGCCAGACCCGCACAGGTCCGGAGGGAACCCCTGTCCTCAGCGGGCTTCGGGGCAAGTGATTTGTCTCCTGGGTAGGCAGCGTGTGTGGCTGAGCCCTCCGTGGGGGGCTGGTGGCCCCCTGTTAGTTGGTGCTGGCTGGAAGGACATCCTTCCCATGGGGGTGCTGGGAGTGGGCACCCAGACCCTCTGCCCACTGGGAACTCTGTCCAGGCACAGAGGAGGGGAACTTCTTGCCCTTAGACGCAGCAAGGGGTACCCTAACCATCACCCTGGCAGGGTGGTGACTTCTGTGAAACTGCAGAGGTGGCAAGAAAGCAGGATCAGGAGATGCTGCACGTGCACTTAAGCATCTTCTTCCCATGGGGTCTGCGTCTGCTCTTCTGGGACATGGCAACAGGGCGCCACTGCCCCCGGGTACCGGTGGGATGAGATAGGATGGCGGGTGTGAAAGGCTTGGTGTGAAGGTAGAGCTGGTGGCCACCTACAGGTGACTTTCTGGGACCACTGCCCCTCCCCACATCTCCTCCCTGCCTGGCTGCCAGGACCTTCTTCTGATTGCACCCCGGTCCAGGCCGGCCCTCCAGCTCTGCGAAGTTACCCTCCCAGCCCCAGGCTTCCCTTGCTCTCTGTGGAGTCCCCATTTGGATGTGTGCAGCCCCCTTGCAGGAGCCAACAGCTTCCCGGGATGAAGCGCTCCATGTCCGGGCTAGCCCGTGTTGTCTGTGCCCCACGCTGGGAGTTCCATGCTTGCATCAGCAGCTGTCAGGATGCAGGAGCGTGCCACCTGTGTGGGCAACATCCGTGGACTGAGTCCAGGCAGCAGGACAGATGGGACCGGGCCACTTCTCATGGGCCTTGAAGAGCCTCCGTCTGGCTGAGAGGCACAGGCCTGCGTGTGCAGGGTGGGTGGCTGTGGCCGGGGAGAGGGGCTGCCTCACTGAGGATGGGGCTGCGGGGGCTGAGAGCTGGGGACAGTGCATGGTGGGGAGCCCAGTGGCCTGGAAACCAAGGCCAGCTCACATGACAGCTCCTGCTGCAGTGACAGCAGGAGCCGCATCCAGAAAGGGAAGGAAATCTCTGGCCGGCCTGCAGACGGCAGGAAGGACCTCGCATCATGTGCTCAGAGGTCAGCAGGTCCTGGGCCCTCAACGGTCACCCGGTGCAGGACACCCAGGAACAGAGTGGCCTTTCCGTTACCCCTGGGTCTCTCCCACATATCAGAGTTCCTGGGGTCAGGCCTGGCGTCTGTCCCCCTTCTCCACCCCTGGGTCCCCACCGGCTGCCTGGGGAAACCCCCTGTGCCACAGCTGCCATTCTCTCATCAGCACTGCTGCTGTCCCTCTAGGTATGATCCTCCCGCAGCGTCCAGCATGCCTTTGCTGCCACCCCACTGCTGTTGTACCCCAGCCATGCTCCCCGAGGGCCAACCACATGCACCTGCTCTTCTGCACCTCCGCTGCTCTTGGCGGGGCCCCCAAGGGCCGTGTGAGGCTGTGTCCAGCAGCAGCTCCCAGCCCCAGTCCCCTCTCCCGGCTCGTCCTTGGCCCTCTCTGTGTCTGCCCCCACCGTGCCTCATGGCTGGGAAGCCACTGGAGCTGATGGGTCCCAAGTGCACACCCCAGCCTAGGGGTCTCCTTGGACCCCTAGACCCTGTGTCTAGCTGCTCATTGGCCTTCTGCGGGGGGTCTAGCTGCACCTCTAACCCAACGGGTTCTGATCTTACTCCTCAGACGTGCTCCTCCTATGCCCCCCACTTCTGGAAGCATCCTGGCCCCCACCCCCCACCCATCCAGGCCACCAGCAAATCCTGCCGCCCCTCCCTCCAGGGCACCCCCTACTGCCTGGTCTCCCACCTCCCACGTGAGCTTCTCACCTTCTCACCAGGCGGGAGTAGCCCTGACAACCCTGCTGAGAGGGGTCCCGTCCCTCCTCCACCCTCAGCCCTGCAAAGGCCCCACTTTGACACTCAGGGTGGAGCCCCCAGGGTTCCGGCCCCTTCCTCCTCTGCCCCCTCCTCTGTCACTTTAGGGTCTTCCCACTTCCCGTCCCTGGCCCTGGACACCCATCCCCGGGGTCAGAAGGCAGCTTCCTCCCTGGGTCCACGTCCTTGCCCTCTCGCGCCTCTCAGGAGGGCTCCCCTGACCCCTGTGTGCCCCGGGCCCCCCACTCCCCACGGTGGTTGAGGTTGCATTCACCTTCTGACTGCATTCCGTCTCTTGCGCTGCCCCTGGAGGATAGGGATGCTTGTCTATTGTGTTCCTCACCATGTCCCCAGGACCCAAATCAGGTGCTCCAGCCGCAGGACGTATGATGCCAACCTTTGTGAAGTGAACAGGCACCTGGTGGTGAAGCGAGAGGCCCCGCCCTGCTGCAGGCCGCTCCATCCCTGGGTGCAGGACCCTACTGGGCAGCCTCCATGGAGACTTTGGGGACATGGTATAGAGCCAGGCGCAGAGGCTGCCTCCTGTCCGGCACCGGGTCCTCGGGAGGCCCCCCAGGGCCCAGCCTGTGAGGGGGAGGAGCAGGTGGACCCCATGGGGCCCAGAGAGCCCTCTTCCTCCCCCAGCTCAGCTGCACCCTCCCGCCGTTAAGCATTGCCTTCCTCCAGTTCTGCTGTGAAAAGTACCTATGGGGCGCAGTCCCTGGAAACTTTGGGGGACAAGGCAATGAGGAGCTATAGAGCATCCCAGGTGAGACTAAGAGGGGGAGGCCACTAACTAACACTATCAGTGACCTGACCCACTCACCTATAAAACCTGCTCAGAACCCCTTACCATGGCATTGGAGGCTGTCACGGTCTCCCTCGACCTGCCTGCCCAGCCCCAGATCCACAGCCCCAGCTCCATCTGGGCACCTCAGTTCTAGCCAAGCCAGTGGGAGCTGCGTGCGGAATGCACCTGCCCCTGCTCACCCTGGGGGCCCTGCCCAGGTGCCCTTCTCTCCGGGGCCTCCACCTACCCCCACCCGCTGTCTGGCCTCCTCCTGCAGCTGTCTTCCCTGGTCCCCCGTGGTACCCCTGAGCCTAGCCTAGTCTGTGACCCGAGAGCACACAGAGGACACGGCTTCTTGCCAGCAGCCAAGCAGCCCAGAGGGAACAGAGAGAGGCGTGGGTTACACGCTGAGCACCTCCTACCACGTTCCTTCTCTGCACCCAAGAACCAATGGCATGAACCCACTGTACAGAGAAGAGACAAGGCTTAGAGAGGCGGAGTGACCTGCCGAAGTCACACAACAGGGGGAAGTCTGTCTCCAGAGCCATCTTTCCTGCCAGCAGTGAAATGGGAAAGCCCCGGGGATCGTCTTGGGTCACTCAAGGAATGGGGGTCTGCACCCACAACTCCCACTGAGCAGCCCGGGGTCCCTCCAGAGTTGGAACTAGAGGCCCTAGGATTTGGCTCTGGGCAGGGCTGGGCCTGCCTCTGCTTTGCCCTGCCCCCACCCCAGCTTACAGACTGGCTACACACAGTGGCCCTGGACAGTCCCCCCACCACCCACACCCCAGCTGGAAGAATCAGGGCATTGTTCATGGGACAGAGAGTCCACCTGCCCACGCCCACCTCTCCCTGCCCTTCTGAGTCACTGCTTCAAAGAGAGGGGGTATTGTGGCCCCAGACCCGTTTGTCCTGTTGCCTGGAGGGGCAGGGTACCGCAGAGAGGTTGGCATCCCCGATAGTGGCCAGGTATTGACCACCACCACCGGCCCACTCTAGGGAACAGGCCTCTGGCTGTGGGAGGAGGGTGGAGAGGGTTACAGGAAGGGCAATAAGGTCTCTTCCTGGAGTGGGACCAGATCCGGCTACGGCAGGACAAGTTCTCCCAGGATTGGAGGGTGAGCCCATGCCTGGGCTCCATGAGGACCCATTCCCTTCTCCCTGTGCACCCACAACAATGAGGTCATGACAGGGTTGAGGCAGCCCAGACCTCCCAACCTCACGACCTCACAATCTCACAGGGCAGGCACAGGAATATGGAGCAGCCAAGACCTTTCATGGTGCCTAAGGTGGTGGGGAGGCAGATGGCCTGAGTCCCCTTCTTGGTGGGGATGTCAGGGTCCTATAAGAGTAGCCGGCCCAGTGTGTAGCTGCAGCGCCTGCTGGGTGGTCACTGGCCACGGTGCGGGTGGAGGTGAACACAGACGTGCAGGCAGCGCCCGAGGCCTCCAGCGAGGCACGAGCTGTGCCTTTGTGCTGCAGACACTTGGGTGGTCTCCGAGCAACAGGCATTGCTCAATTGTTCCCGACACTCACAAACCCGATACCAAAAACAAGCAACCTAGGCCAGCCAGCTTGGCTGAGCTCAGGGCAGAACACCAACCACCGGGACTGTCACAGCTAAACTAACGCACCCTTCCCACCACCCCAGAGGCCCCATCTCCCCCAAAGAACCTGATGGCCCCGTCCCACCAACTCAGCCCCGGTGGCCCGGTCCCACCAACTCAGTCCCCACGGCCCCATCCCTCCTACTCAGCCCCGATGGCCCCGTCCCCCCTTCCTCACCACCCTCATCTTCCTCTTCCTTGACCCATTGTCTGCCCTTTGTCCCATGCTTAATGCCACACTCTAAGTGCAGGATTATCCCCGCCCACCAGGAGAACCCCAGGGCCATTGGTCACACTGTAGGGAATGCCCACTCTGTGTTCAGGCCTATCACTTCTCTGTCCTCTGTCCTGTCAGCCACCTCCCTCCTGGAAGCCTGCGCCTTCCCCCCTCCCCACACACCCAGCCCGGCCACCACCACAGGCCTGTCCAGCACAGCAGCCCCCACCTGCACCTGGGCACGCCCCCCCCCCCCCCCCCCGCCCTACCTGTGCCAGCCACTCAGCCCCACCCTCCCCCACAGCTTCAGTGGATCCAAGGTCAGCTGATGCAAAGCTGATGCCCTCAATGGGCTGCTCTTGCAGAGCTAATAGACTGTCCTACAGCTGGGGCTGCAGGGGGCTACACCCCCCCCCCCCCCCCCCGCCTTAGGCCAG
The DNA here is from genome assembly GCF_027409185.1 of Cynocephalus volans. NCBI lineage: Eukaryota > Metazoa > Chordata > Mammalia > Dermoptera > Cynocephalidae > Cynocephalus > Cynocephalus volans. The sequence continues at coordinate 167,291,508 of NC_084463.1, forward strand.
GGTGACTCAGGCCTAAGAGAGGGAGGGGCAGGGAGCAGAGCCCAGAGCTGGGGTGACTCAGCACCTCAGCTGCTCCCCCCAGCACCTCATGGGGCCTTGGGAAGAAACCACTTCCCTGCTCAGCACCCAGCACCTGGAGCAGCTGCCCCACCCCAGGCATGCCCCGGGGTCCCTCCCTTCAGTTCCACGCCTGCAGGAAGCCAGCCTGCAGTTTGGAGCTTGAGTACAGGGGAGTGGAGACTCCACAGAGCTTCTGGGGGCATTGCCCTTGGGACCAACTCCAAGTGAGCTCCAGGTGAGGACAGCAAGGCTTGGGGGCTGCTGCCAGGGGAGGACCCGGGGTCTCCCTCAGCCTCTGGGGAGAGACTAGCCAGCCAGTTGAGGCTGGGGTCTTGCCCTGCCCTGATGCTCTGTTAAAAAAAAAATTATTCAGCGATGTTTGTTAAAGCGGGTTAGAAAGGCCTTATTCAGGGTCACTGCACGGGGTCCTGCAGCGGGGCTGAGAGATGGGCTTAACACCAAATACAGAGCAGGAAAGTGCGGACTTATAGCCAAGGAGCAGGGTCCATGGATGGAAAATAACTAAGTGGAAACATCAGGGGTGAGGGGGATTCTGGCTAAACAGACCCAACAAGATTCTTGCTGCAGACAGGCCAGGGTGAGCAGGCACCTGGGGGCTGGTGTAGAAGGAGGAACCTGATTAGATATGGAGGGTGATCAGATATCAATTAGATATCAAAGGTGATCAGATACCGAGGGTGGGGGTTACTTGTTTACACAGGGGTAGCTAAAACTGGATTTTACAAGCAAGTGCATCAATAGGCCTAGGAGGAGCCTGACTGAAGTTTGGCCAAGCAAAAAAATCTGTGAAAGCCCCCACAGCCCTCGCTCAGCCCCCTCCTCCTTCTGGACCTCAGCAGAGGGTGTGTCTAACCCAGGCCTGGGAAATGGAAACTGGGGGTGGGGAGGACAGGCGGGCAGCTGGTGTCACCTGGAGAGTGCAGAGTGAGGGGGAAGAGCTGCCCCCTACCCCCAGGCCCTGTCCATGCTAAGCTTTGCCCTGGGTGGTGCACAGACAGTGAGGAGCAGAATCTCAGTCTAAGCGTGGGGCCCACAGGGGTCCCAGGAGTGGGACTCAGGCCTGGAAGCAGGGGGACAGCACCGGGGCCTGGCTCTGTGTCCTCAGGCAAGTGTGAGCCTCTGTCCCTGCACCCCCATTTAGGGGCCAGGTGCAGCCCCCACCACCCGCCTCTGGTCTTATGGCCTGTGCTGTCCCTCCAAGCAGGTGACCAGCCCAGCTCCTGTCCTGAGTCCTGCCCCACTCAGCGGCTTAAGGCCGGGCACTTGGCCCTGCTTCTCCAACGTGATCAGTTTTGTCCTCTCTACTGGATCATTCTCATTTGCCTATAATCTCGATGTTATTAATCTCGGTGTTATTTCCCTATTTCAAGAAAAAAATAAGCAAAACCAAACACCTCTGTTGACCCCAGTTTCCCTCCACGTTGTGCCCTGATTTAGGGCACAATTCCTGGAACGATTGTCTTACTGCCTCCTCTCTCCTCCTTAAGCACTTTTCACTGACGTCTGATGTTTGTCTACAGAAGTGCCCACATCTTCATGGGTAGCTCCGTGAAGTGCCACAAATAGAACGTTTCTGAACAGCCAGCGCCTAGACCCCTTGCCACCTGGGCAGGACCCATGCACTCCCCAAGGGTGGCCACCCTCTGGCTGCTGACGCTGGATTCCATTGGCCAGTCAGCCTCTGTGTACAGAATTACACAGATGCCCTCTCCCACCAGATTACTTTTGCACAATGAGGTGTTGGTAGGGTTCATTCTGTCATTGCGTGTGGCTGTAGCTTAGCTTCCCACTGAGTGAATTTGCCACACTTATCTATCCCTTCTACAGCCATCGGGCATTGGGGAGCTTTCCAGTTTCAGGCTCATATGTCTGTTTTTGTGTTGCTATAAAGAACACCTGAGACTGGGTAATTTATAAAGGAAAGAGGTTTATGTGGCTCATGATTCTGGGACAGCTGCATCTGGCACGGGCCTCAGGCTGCTCCTACTCATGGCGGAAAGCAGCAGGTGGCCAGCAGTTACAAGCAGATCACATGGCGACAGGAAGCAAGAGAGAGAGAGAAGGTGCCAGGGTCTTTTAAAACAACCAGCTCTTGCAGGAACTAATAGAGCAAGAACTCACTCACCACCCCCAGGGAGGGCAAAATCTATTCATGAGAGATCTGCCCTATGACCCAAAGAGCTCCAACACTGCCACATAGAGGATGAGGTTTCAACATGGGCTTTAGGGGGACAACGTACCCAAATTCTGCCAGGGCTCTTGTCAACGGCGCCACATGAACATTCTTGTGCCTGACTTGGCTGTGCACCTCCAGAAGTGCTGCCACTGGCCGGGGACAGTCAGGACCAGCTACAGTGGACAGGACCCCACGGCCCTCCGAAGGGCTTACCAATGCACACTCCTGCTGGCCGGCGCGTTCCCATTGCTCCACGTTCTCGCTAACTCCTGGTGGGTGCTGGGATATCAACCTGGGGTTTTATTTTGCATTTCTCTGATAACTAATGAAGGTAAGCGCCTTTTGTACATTTATTGGGCGTGCACATTTCCTTTTTGGAGGTGTGAAGTAGCTGTCGAATCATTTGCCCATTTTTCTTTTTTTTTTTTCCCTATTGGTTGTCTGTCCTTTTATCTATTTGTTGGCATTCTTTTAACATTTCAGATACTCGATCCTTGTCAGATAGATATATGCAATGAAAAATATGTGTTCCCTCTCTGCGGATTGCCTTTCTACTCTCTCATTAGTGCATTTTGAGGAACAGAATTATTGACGTTTGTACAGTCCAATTTATCATCCTTCCCCTAAAAGAAGCTGGTGCTCTGTTTTTCTACAAATAGATTTAAAAAAAAAAAAAAAAGATGACCCGTAAAGGGATCTTCACCCTTGACTTGGTGTTGTCGGCACCACACTCTCCCAAGTGAGACACGGGCCAGCCCTTAGACTTTATTTTTTAGAACAGTTTTACATACACAGGAAAATTGAGCAGACAGTACAAAGTTCCCATACCCACCCCCCAACATGCACAACACCTTGGATTACTGGGGTACATTTGTTAGAATTGACGAACCAGTATTGATACATTACTATTAACTAAAGTTCGCAGTTCACATTAGGGTCTATTCTTTGTGTTACACATTCCACGGGTCTTGACAAGTGCATCATGTCCTGTGTGCACCTTTGCAGTATCCTACAGAAGAGTGTCACTTCCCCAAATGCCTTGTGTTCCACCTATTCATCACTCCCTCCCCGCAACCCCTGGCAACGACTGCTGAGTTTACGTCTCCAGAGTTCTCCCTTTCCTAGAATGTGTAGAGTTGGAATCATACAGTAGGTAGTCTTTTCAGACCGGCTTCTGTCACTTAGTAATACATGTTTAAGATTCCTCCACATCTTTTCACGGCTTGCAACTCACCGTTTTTTTAGCACTGAATGATATTCCACTGTCTGGATGGACCACGGTTTGTCATTCACCTCTTGAAGGACATCTTGGCTGCGTCCAGTTTGGGGCGATGGTGAACAAAACCACCCTAAACACACATGTGCAGGTTTTGGTGTGGACGTGTTTTCAGCTCACCAAGGAGTGAGACTGCTGGAGGTATTAGTAAGAGTACGTTTAGGGTTGGTTTTTTTGGTTTTGGTTTTGGTTTTTTTTTTTTTTTTTTTTTTAAAGATGACCGGTAAGGGGATCTTAACCCTTGACTTGGTGTTGTCAGCACCACGCTCAGCCAGTGAGCGAACCAGCCATCCTTGTATGGGATCCGAACCCGGGGCCTTGGTGTTATCAGCACCACACTCTCCCGAGTGAGCCACAGGCCGGCCCTTGGTTTTGGTTTTTTTTGGCGACTGGCCAGTAGGGGATGTGTGTTTGGTTTTGTAACCAACTGCCAAGCTGACCTCCAGGGTGGTTACAGCACCTCGCATTCCACCTGCAAGGCTGAGACTTCCTGTTGCCCCGCCCCCTCGCCAGCACCCAGTGTCGTCAGTGTTCTGGATTTTGGCCATTCAAATAGGTGTGCAGTCTCACTGTTGTTTTTAATTTGCATTTCCCAACGACATATGATGTGGCACATCTTTTCATACACTTATTGGCCACCTATAGTTCTTCTCTGGTGAGGTGTCTACTCGGAGGACCATTTGTCCATGTGTAAAATTGGGTTGTTTGTTTTCTTGTTGTTAATCTTTAAGAGTTCATTGTATATTTTGCATACAAGGCCTCTATCAGATGTGTGTTTTGCAAATATTTTCTTCCGGTGTGTGACTTTTCCTTTCATTCTCCTAGCCGTGTCTTCTGGAGGATTGATGTGTGGGCGTGTGACCTATTTAAACAACAAATTCTTGCTGAGTCCAAGATCATGAAGAGGATTTCCTTTGTCTTTTTTCCCCCTAAAGGATTCACCATTTAACATGTATCTCTAATCCATCAGGATTGTTGCATATGGTGTGAGGGAGGGATCAAGACCCTTCAATCCAATTGCCTGGCACCCTGCATTGAGAAGAGCATCCTTTCCCCACTGCAGACACTGCGTCTGTGTCAGATTCCATTTTCCACTCTCCTTCCCCACTTCTACTTGTCTATCTTTATGTCAACACCCCAGTGTCTTCATTATTGAGTATAACAGGCATTCTCTCTCAAACTTTGCCCCCACTTTTTACCGAAACAGCTCTGGTCCAGGTTGTATTGCAAAACCCCGCAGTTAATGCTCGCTCCTGCCTTCCACCCAGTCCAGAGGCAGCTGACACACAGGCCACACCCTCCTTGAGCTGCTTTCTTCCTTCCTGTCCCCTGTGGCTCTTTCTCTTTCTCCTTTGCTGGTTCCCCCTTGATTCTCTAGCCTCCCAAAGCTAGGAGGCCCCAGGGCTCAATCCTCAGACTTCTGTTCTCTATCTACCTACCCTCGGCCTGATTGCATCCAGTCTTATTATTTTAATACCCTCGAGTGCAGTGACCCTCAAGTCTCTCACTGGGACCTCTCCCCTGTACTCCCAACTCAAACAGCTGCTGCCACACGACAGGACACTGTGTGTCCCATAGTCACGATCTCAGCCCCACACGTCCAAAATTAAGCTCTTGCTTTTTCTGCTGCACCATGCCATCCTTCCAGTCATTTTGGGTAGAGCCCCGGCATATCACCCTCTGCCTGATCCATCAGGTAATTTTGCTGGGCCAACTATAAAAGTGCGTCTGGAATCTACCTCTTTCTCACTGCCCCCTTGGCCACTGCCCTGGCCCAGGCCACCACTGCCTTCCACCTGAGTGGTGGCCCTGGCAGCTGGACGTCTGTGTGACCTGGCAAGACTGCTGCTCTCTGACCTCTGACCTCTTCCTCTCACTCACCCCCAGGCCAGACCTGCTCCCCTGTGGTCTCTGCTCCTGCTGTCCTGGTGTCAGTGGCTCCTGCCCAGTTCTCTAACCTGTCACCTCCTTAACCTCTGCTCTAACCCAGCTTCTCTGATTGCACATCCTCCTCTCTGCTGCTCCTATACCCTTCCCTGCACAGATCTCCTCAGCACCAGCCTCCAACGTCCTGTGTGAGCCACCTGCTCCATTTTATGTCTGTCCCTTGTCTAGAACACACACTCCACCAGGGCAGGGACTTCCATGCTGTTCCCTCAGCAGCACAGAGCCTGCCAGGTAGTAAGTGCTCCATAATTACGAGTAGGATGAACACCTGGATGCTCAGTGTCCTGGAGGGACTGACCCACGAGGCTCTGGGAGGCACAAGAGTGGAGGCCAAGCAGAGTGGCTTCTAATCCTCTCTGGCCCCTGACTCACCCAGGCAGACCCCTTCCTGTCTGGGCCTGGCTCTCACACCTGAAGAGTCAAGGATCAGGCAATGGTGTCTACAGCCCTTGCCCGCCCCTGCTAGGAGCCAGAGATGCAGGAGCATACCCTGGCCTCCTTCCCTGGCTCAAACTCCCAGGACTCCTGCCTCTGCCAAGCTGCCTTGGGAGACCCTGTTCCCAACAGGCCTGCCTCCTGGGTGTCTTGGCCCATGGATGCCTGAGCTGTCCAGGCCCTGCAGTTCTGTGCTGAGTCCATGGCCTTTGGTCCAGGAGTACCTTTTCCTGGCCTTGCTCTGCATTCAGCAGGCACAGGGGACAGGGCTCTCTCTGGGACCCTTGTACCGTGGGTTGATTCTGGTGGAGTTACTGATTTGGAGGGGCCCTCCGTCCTTCAGCAGAACAAATACCCCCGAGGTGCCTGACTGGAGCCGTGAGGCTTGCAGTAGCCCCATACAGGTTCCACAGAGGTGGTGAGGCCACTGAAGGGTATCTGCAGCCCTGGAGGTCCTGGGACCTAGGGTGGTGACCCAGGGGATGCCACCCGGGACCACCTTCACAAGTCCAGCCAGCCCAGCCCGGTGGGAGGCAGGTGATAACCCCAGTTTCCAGGGTCCTTCTTCTGGGCCTGCACCAAGGATGACTGAGGACCCTCAGGGGATGGGGTGAGATTCCAAAGGCAAAGATGTTTGACCCTTTCGTCCCTAGCTGTTGCCCTCACATCCAGAACCATATGAGATAAGCCCAGTAAAAATTCGTGGAACGTCTGGGTGTGGAGGCAGAGCCTGAAGCGGTGGTCCCTAACCCAAGGCCATCAGACTGACTAGATGGGGCTGGGGGGGCGGGACTCAGCCAGGGCCAGGGTCCTGATCCGGCTCAAGGAAAGACGGGACTGCCAGTCCTCCCTACCATGAGCCACACGACCTCGGTTTGTCAAGTGGGGTCAAGGGCCCGTCCGCCTCCGGACTGGAGAGGACCAGTCAAGAGAAAACAGCCCAGAGAGAGCCTCTCGGGAGGGTCCCTCGTGGTCCCCGTCCCTGCTCACACGCCACCTCCTCAGAGAGGCCTTTCCCCTACAGAGGTCACTTCCCACACATTCCCCATAGATGCAGGCTGGGGTCTGAGGCAGGAGGAGGGTGCAGGGCGGCCCGTGAGGGGCCAGGAGAGGTGGAACGTGGGCGCCGGACCTGCAGGCCCAGCACCTGCAGGGCACAGCGCGGGTGGGAGGCGAGCGCGAGTCCGAGCGTCGCCGAGCGAGCCCGGGAAGGGCTGGGGTTCCCCGCGTGCCCGGGTGCGAGGATCCCCGGGAGGGCCCGCGCTTGGCAGCGGGGGAAGCAGCGGCGGCGGCCGGGACCGCACCCCCCACCCCGACGCTCAGCCCCGCGCCCCGGGCCCGGCCCAGGAACTCTGCAGACCGGGGCGGCCCCGGGGACGCGGGCGCGGAGCGAGCGCACGGGCGGGAGCAGGGCGGGCGCGCTCCCGAGCGCCGTGCGCGGGCGCGCAAGTGTGCGCGGGCCCGGGTCGCCCCGCCCCGCCCCGGCCACGTGACCCGCCCGGTGCAAACAGGCCGGTCAGCTGACCCGGCTCCTGCGCCGCCAGCCCGGCTATAAGCGCAGCCCCCGCTCCGCTGGGACAGGCCGCCGCCGCCATGCAGGCCCCCCGCCTCCTGCTGCTCGCCCTCGGCCTGCTGGCCGCGCCCGCCGGCGCCCTGGTCAGGTGAGGCCCGGCGCCCCCGCGTCCCCACGGTCCCCGCGCCCCGGCCGCGCTGCGGTGCACCCGCGCCGCCTCCGCAGGGCCTTCCACCTGCCGGCGCGGGGCTCCGGGGGCGCAGCTCCGCGACCCCGTGTGGAGGCGCCGGACGCCCCTTCTCCACGCCACCGGGGTCGGACGGGAGGAGGCAGGGGGTGGCCGTGTCGGGGCTGCCCCCGGCGTCCCCAGCGTCGCAGGTGGGGAGGAGGTGGCGCTGATTCAGGACGATGGACTGGGATGTCTGTACTCGGGGCCCGCGTGTGGAAGTCGGGAGACCCAGGAGTGCTGGCCCTGGAGCCCCCTGGACCTGGGCAAGTCATTTCGCTCCCTGGGTCCCCTTGGCCTGCTGTGAACTGAGGTGTGGCCTTGCGCCGTCTGCAGGGGGTCTTGCCACAGGTTCTGAGCGGGGAGCCTCCTGGGGACCCTAAGAGTCCTGTTTGTCCCGGAGAGAGGAGGAGGTATGGGGAAGTGGTCCAGCTTACCCCTCCTGGGGCTGGGGCTCTGTCCCCGTGTGGACTATGCTCTCTTCAGGCCTAGGAACCTGTTCCCCCTCTGCCAGGGGAGGCCATCAACTGGCAGGCCTGGACTGGAACTGCGTATGTTGTGCCAGCCAGGCAGAGGAGGCACGAGGCCGAGGACCCCCGATCCCCCCACTTTGCCCCCCTCACAAGGCAGTCTGCCCCTGCCCCCAGAGCTTTTTGAGCGGCCTGGGCATCCTTCCACGTGCTGTGGGCCTGCCACTCGTGGGCAGGTGGGTGAAGTCATAGGGTTGCAGGAGCTGGGGAGCTGGCTGGGCCGGCTAGGGGCACGGGTTTGTGGTGCTGGGTGAGACTGAGCCGTGGGCTGCGGCCTGGGGGCAGGTAGCTCTAATGGAGCCATTGTAGAGAACCTGTCTCAGCCTTGCCAGCCCCACCCATAGGCCTCCCCTCTCCCAAGAAGGGCAGAGAGAGCAGTGGAGAAGGGAGCCGGGGGCTCCCTGGGGGTGGGCAGCTGACCAGAGTCCCTCAGGCCTGACCCCAAGGTCCTGTGGGATGATGGCACCTTTTTCCTTGATCCCTAGAGGGTGTGGTCTTCTCCCTAGGCCAGAGCCTGGGGCAAGAATCCCGTCTTCCTGGAGCATGCCCTTGACGTGCTAGGAAAAGCCAGCTGTGACCTTGGACTCTCAAATCCCTGGGGTAGGGAGGAAGTTTCATCCAAGTGATTAAAAGCACAGGCGAGCTCTTCCTAAAGCAGGAGCAAGCTCAGACACATGGGGTGGGGGGCAGGGACCCCTCTCTCTGCCGTGTGCCCTGTGGGTTACAGCTTAGGACATCTGACCTCAGTTTTTAACTCCCCCGAGGCCACCCTAGGCTGGGCGGTGCCAGGCTCCTCTGGAGGGATATTCTGAGGAGGGGTACCAAGGGACACGTTTCGAGGAAGCACAGGAACCCGGAGTGCCCCAGGTGCAGTCACTCCTGGGCCTCATGAGGCTGGGCTGCGGTGGGGAGTGGGAGTGAGTGCAGCAGTTCAGGCGGGCTTCTGCGGGGAGGTGGTGTTAAAGGCCCTTCTGATGGTCCGGAGGAGGCTGCCTGGGGAGGCCGGGTTGACAGAGCTGCCAGTGCTGGCCTGGAGGTGGGGACCACCTGGGTGCAGGGTCTCGGTGGAGAGCACATGTGAACAGGAGGCCAGGTACAGCGGGACTCCTACAGCAGGGGTGGTAGGCACCTGCCAACACCCTAAACAGACCCCACGGGCCACTGTCCCAGAGGAGACCACAGCAAGTGCAGAAGAAGGATGGAAGATCAGCCAGGCTTTTGTAGCCTCTGGGGTAGCCGAGGGTGGCTGGGGAGGGACAGGGGCACACTGGCCTCCCAGCTGGGTGGAGGTGGGGGGAATGGGTGATCAGAGCCTTCCAGGACTTGGCCCAAGCAACCTGGGGGTGGTGATGGGTTGCCCCCTGCTGATGTGGGGGAAGGTGGGCCTGTAGGCTTTGGGCGACAGGCAGGAGTTTGCTTCAGGTGGATGTGCGGCGCAGACCACTCTCGGACGGGCCCTCAGCCGGCATGCAGGGGAGCCACCCTTACCCTGCCAGGGGCGCCCAGGGTGGGAGGTGGAGGAGGGCGGTTGCCAGAGCCCCCACCCTAAGACAGCCTGACCCATTTTGACAGAATTCCTCTGTACAAGTTCACGTCCATCCGACGGACCATGTCGGAGGCAGGCGGACCCGTGGAAAAGCTGATCGCTCCGGGCCCCATCTCAAAGTACTCCCAGGGGATGCCCGCCGTGGGCCAGGGGCCTATTCCCGAGATGCTGAAGAACTACATGGATGTGAGTGTGGGGGCCATGAAGGGGGTGCTCTTGGTAAGCCCTGCTTCAGGCAGAGCCGGCTTCAGGGAAGGTTCTGAGCGATCTGGTGAAATGCTCCCATCTCTTGCTCTGGGCAGCCAGTGGTTTTGAGATCCACCTGTTCCGTAGGGGGCGGGGCTCCCAGGCTCAGCCATGCCCTGCAGCACCACACCCCACACTGGAACTGCCAGTTGGCGGTGGCCTGGCATTGGCGATGTCTCCCCCACATGTCCCGAGCACTGACCAGCAGCTCAGAGCTGCATGGGGGTCTAATCCTCATGACCCTCCTGCAGGGTATGGAGGGGCCTGGAATGAAACCCAAGCCTGGCCCTGAGAGGCTGCACAGTGGGGCTCTGGGGGCCCTTGAGCTCGGATCATCTGGGCTTGCCTGCCTGGGTGTTAGGAATGGCCCTGGAGCTTCAGTCTCCCTGCTTGTCCAGCTGGACAGTCTGGGACCTTGTGACCCTGCCAGCCCTCACTGTCTTCTCCTCAGTCAGCAGCCCTGTTGTAGAGAAACAGGCTCAGTCGTGGAACATTCTGGAATCCACGTAGGAAGCTGGGGCTTGGTCCGCCTGGTCCCAGCTCCAGGGCTGGGTTCTGGGCCAGAACCTGGCATCTCTGCGGCTGTCCATTCTCATACCCCTGCCCTAAGCCTCGAGAAGCCCTCACTGCCATCCCACTCTGGGCCCATGGCCTGCTGGGGATGGGATGGGCAGCCATACCCTTTGTCCTGCTTGGGCTGAGGCCTGGCTGTGACAGGAAGCCTGAGACTCACAGGCATGTGACCTGACGGGGGGGAAAAGGGGGACCATGTGCCTGGGGCCCGGCTGACCAGTCCTGATCCCCCACCACACACATGCATGCACACAGGTATAAATTCACTCATACACACACGTGCATATATTCACACATGTAAGTGCATATGCATACACCCCATACACGCACACACATACATGTGCATAAACACACCTACACACACATAAACAAATGTGTTCATGCGCATAAACACATACCTACACACCCACACGTGTTCACATGCTCAACACACATGCACACGCATTCACACATACACACTCACCAGGAGATTTGCTGAGTCATCCCCCTCCCCCCATCTGGACACTTCTGTCCGGTCATGAGTTAGCCACCACTGCTTCCTGGAGCTTAGTGGCCGGAGAGACACTGGGTGGGACTGGAGCCAGAACCCTGCAGCCAACCAGTGGCCCAGGCTCCCTCCCAGGGAAGGGGGTGCCCAGGCAGCCAGGACCCAAATGACCCTGAACTACAGGACCTCCACATCCTCTGACCTCAGGGGGCAACTGAGGCCCAGGGCAGGTAAGGCAGAGTTGCGGCGTGGTGTTTGACCCCAAGCCAGGACTGTTAGTCAGCTGGACCCCTCTGCCTGGGAGCTTTCCAGGCGTGGCCCTGTGGGACAAGGTCAGGGCAAGGCCTGAGGCCCCAGGAGGAAGGCACTTCTCTTCCTGGACCTCGGACCCCTGACAGCAGAAGGGCCTTGCAGGCAGGTCTTTCCCACGCCCAGGGTTCAGGTTGAGGGCCAAGTCTGTCTCCACACTGGCTTGACCACTGGTCTCATCTGTCAAATGTGGTTGTCCCTCCCCAACCTCTCCATGCATCAGGCTGGGGTGGGCAGCTGTAGCAAGGGCTCTGGAGACATCCAGTACCTGTGGGTATAAGGACCGAGGGCTGGGTCCTGGGAAGAGCCACAACCAGACTCGGCGGGGGCGGGTGGAAGTGGACAGCTCCTGGGCCATGACAACAGAGGTCTGGACCCCAGAGCCCCTCCCTCCAGATTCGGCCTTCAAGGCCTGGCTCCCGGGACAGCCGGGGGCCTTTTCAAGGAGACGGGGCACCCTCCCTATGGCTCTGACAGGCCTTGTCCCTGCCCAGGCCCAGTACTACGGGGAGATCGGCATCGGGACCCCGCCCCAGTGTTTCACAGTTGTCTTCGACACTGGCTCATCCAACCTGTGGGTCCCCTCGGTCAACTGCAAACTGCTGGACATCGCCTGCTGTGAGTGCTCCCCTGCCTGTCCACTGCCCCCACGCCTCTGCTGGGTGGCCAGGGGGAAGGCCCAGGGCCCCGCACCCTTTAGGATGTCCACCTGCCGTGGGGGCCTGGCCAGGCTCTGCACTGCCCTGACCCTGCCTCCCCCGTGCACTCAGTCATGCTCAGGGGTCTCTGGCTGCCAGAGCGGCAGGGATGGGGAGACTCTGGGGAGGGACCCCCGCACAGCCCACCGTCTAGGCCGTGCACATGTATACGCTTTCCCTCTGGGATGCTGGGGCCTGCCAGCCACCTGCAGTCTCAAGTCTGGCCCCTCTGGGATATAGCTGGAGGGCAGGGATACATCAGGAACACAGGGGTGGGCCTGGCACCTGGAGGTGGCCCGGCCTCAGGGGCCCTCTTAGGCAACACGCTGCTCCTGCCTCAGCCACACCAGATGGGCCAGGTCCCCTGTCCTGCCCCACAGTGCTACTTTCCGGGTGAACCTGTTCATACCAGCACAGCCTTGCCTCATAGGGCCGGGGGCTGTGGTGGCTGAGGCCGGGATGAGCTGGGGTCTGGACTGAGACTGAAGCTCTCCGGTCACAGTCCATGGTTCCGGGACCCCTCGTGTGGTGGGCCCCCAGGCACTGCCACATCACACCTTGGGAAGCATCTTGGGGGCTGGGTTCTGTGGCAGTTTGGGGGGGGTTGTAGGTCCTGGGTTGTGACAAGGGCCCAGGCTGACCAGCCCCTCCCTCCCTGGGGCAGGGATCCATAACAAGTACAACAGCAAGAAATCCAGCACCTACGTGAAGAACGGCACCACCTTTGACATCCACTACGGCTCGGGCAGCCTCTCCGGGTACCTGAGCCAGGACACTGTGTCGGTGAGTCCCTCTCAGGGCCTGCCCACTCCTGGGGCCCGGGGGTGCTCACCCTGGTCAGGGATTCACCCTCCTTTCATGTGTGGGCACCCCAGCCCGACCCCAGCTCCTGGGATGGCCTGTAGCAGTGAGCTGAGAGCTGGAGGGGAGGAGGCAGCCTTGCTAGGCAGGCAAGGCTCGAGCAAAGGCCCGGGGCAGGAAGAGCCTCGTGCACTCGGTGGTAAAGAAGTGAGTGAGGAAGGAGATTAGGAGCGGGACTGGCATGAGTGCAGGCCGAGGGACAGCCAGAAACCCCAGAAGGGCTGGAAGGGCTTGGACTCTCTGGAAGTCAGGGTACCATGAGCAGGTAGAGACGACCGGGGCAGGGGTCTGCCGATAGGGTAAGGATTTCAACACAGAAGTCACCGTAGCCTGGGCGACAGGTGGGTCCAGGCCCCAGCCCTGGGTAGTGGTGTGGTATGCCTCATCCCCAGCCGCCAGCTGGGCAGCTGCAGGCAGAGGTGCCGGTGGGGAGGCTTGGGTTCCATTCTGGGCGCATTGGGTTGAGGCGCCGGCAGGGTGTACATGGCCAGGCCCAGGCATGGGTGGGGTCCTGCAGTCAGTGGGTGGAGGGGAAAGGGGCTGCTGGCGGGGAGACAGCCACAGAGGAAGTGGGAGGGAGGTGGAAAGTGACAAGGGTGGCTGTTGGGGGCCCCGCCTGAGTTGGTCCTGCCATGGAGCTGTCTGCTGCTCAGGTGGGCTGGGCACAGGAGGGGTCCAGGAGTTCTGGGGGCTGCTGAGCAGAGGTGACCGCAGCGAAGCCCTCCTGCAGGGCTGGGGGTCCGTGAGGAAGGCCCCTTTCTCCAGCCTATTTCTAACAGTCCTTGCTGGGTGTGGCCCAGGGGCTCGGTCGTGTCCTGTTTGTCTGGAGTGGCCTGCCCTGAAGGCCGCTCGTGTCCCCCTGTCTCTGAGCCCTCCTGCCCAGGTTTATCTGCTGGGGTCTCCCTGGGGTTCTCTCTGCTCTGGGCCCTGCTCGTCCTCAACAGGATGTTGCTCAGCCCGGGCCCTTGTCAGGCACCAGCCTCCCCCAACCTGCCCTTTCCCACATCCTGCTCTGGCCTCCCTCTCTGCAGCTGCGGCCCCAGGCTGGGGCAGGGGGCAGTGTGGTTGGAATCTGCCGCTCCGGGCAGGGTCAGCAGGGTGCCCAGACTCTCGTCCCAGAGCCCATGGCAGGACCAAGACTGGACTGGCACTAGGGGAAGGGGAGGGGAAGGGGCCGGAGCTGAGCAGAGCTAGGAGCCTGCCCCTCTGTGCTCCCTCCCAGGAGATGCCACCCACCCATGCCCTGCATCCCATCCCCAGCTAGTCCCCTGCAGTATCCGGCTCCATGTTTCCAGCCCTTCCTCGGGGCACTCTCTGCATCTCCTGCCGTCGTGGGGCAGGGGCTGTCCACTGAGCTGGCTTTGTGGCCCGCAGGTGCCCTGCAATCCAGCTGTGCGTGGTGTCAGAGTGCAGTGGCAGGTCTTTGGGGAGGCCACCAAGCAGCCGGGCATCACCTTCATTGCGGCCAAGTTTGATGGCATTCTGGGCATGGCGTACCCCCGCATCTCGGTCAACGATGTGCTGCCTGTCTTCGACAACGTGATGAGACAGAAGCTAGTGGACAACAACATCTTCTCCTTCTACCTGAACAGGTGGGTGCTGGCGTCAGGGTGAGGGGCATTGGGCCAGGAGCCTCCCATCATCCCTAGTTGCTGTGCTGCCCCTGCTGCCTGCCCATGCCCTCCCTGCAGGCGCTGGTGCCGCTCCTGACCCCTGACCTAAGGACATCTGGGAGGCAGGAGTGGGCTGCCCTCTGACAGAGAGGCATGTAGCCCCTAGGAGGGCTGTGTTCCAGCAGGGTCTCCCAGGAGGAGGTGCTGTCTGCTGGGGCCTCCCTCCTGTAGGAGTTGGACCTGGGTCAGGGGTTGGGGGTCAGGGTGGGGTGATGGCAGTTCCTCCTGGTGTTTTCTGCCTGATGCTCCCTGGGTCTAGCGACAGGCAGACAGGGTCCTGCCCCCACAGGCTGCCAATGACCTTGGGGGGATGTGGCTGTGATCCTGATCTGTGACAGGTGCTCTGGGGGAATATGCCCAGGGGCTGGGGGCTTCCCCAGGGAGGTGATCCTGGATGGGCCTGCTAGGTGCTATTGGGGGGAAGACTGTGGGCACTGGTCGCCACACGGAGAGTGGTCTTGTGGTCCTCGTCTGCAGGTGCTGGCTGTTCTCTAGAATGCTGGGGACCCCTTCCTTCAGGGTGACCCCACCCCAGCAGCTGCTGCCCAAGCACAGGCGACCCGTGGTCAGGTGGCCCTCTCTAGACTTGGCTTCCTCTTCCCAGGCTGGTGCTGCAGGTCCTCAGTGGGAGCTGCAGACATGAGGGGCGACGGGTGTTGGGGAGGGAGTGACACTGCCCAGCTCTGCTTCCAGATGCGGGCGCAGGGTCAGCGGGCAGCCTCCTGCCCTAAGCTGCTCCTGGTCACAGCCCGCACTCTACTCTCCCCTCCGGGGCTGACCGGGCTGCCTTGGTGGGATTCCCTCTCACATGCCCCCTGGGCACCTGGCATCTCAGGGCCTTCCCCTTGACCCCAAGGCATTTGTGGTGTGGCCTCTCTCCCGTCTCCTGCTTGGGCAGTAACTACTTCTTAGCAGTTGGCAGCTGGGACGCAGAGGGACAGCCACAGGGGAGGCAGGGGCACCGGCAAGGCAAGTGAGGTGAAGAGGGTCTCCTCACTTGGGCAGGAGGGCCCAGCAGGCTGGCAGGGCCTGAGGTTGGGGCTGCCGGGTGGGGTCTCGGGGTCGATGGGCTCTGGGCCGAAGGCTCGGAAGAGCAGGTTTGGTGGGTGGGGCGTGGGTGAGGTGCAGAGGGACCGGGGGTGCTGATCAGGTTTCTACACTTGGGATTTCAGAGGTGGGGACAGAAGACCAAGGTTGGAGAGGGGTGCAGGCCCTGGTGGAGGTGGCAGGACAGAGTCAGGCAGGCCTGCTTCTTCTGAGTGTGGGGACACCCTGGCAGGACGGCAGAAAGTTCCAGGTGGGGAGAGCTTTCCCAGTGCCCACTGGAATTGGCTCGCCCTTAGTTTAAGGACCCCAGGCCTTACGGGCTGCAGATCCCAGTAAGGGAAATGTGTCGTGTTCCCACCTGAGGCACCCTGGGAGAAGCCCAGATCTGAAGGAGGAGCCAACGGGGCTGGGGGATGCGGGTGGGGGCTTCTCCTGGAGCAGTGGGTGCGAAGACCCTGGGGCAGGATCAGGCCTTCTCAGCGGCTCAGGGCGTGCATTGCCTCCTTCTGGAAGCCTCGGTTTTTCTTCCAGGCAGACAGGGTCTACCTTCCTTGGGCTCCTGGCACTCGTTCCATCAGTCCCACAGCCTTGACTCTGGCTGTCCCAGCCTGAAGCTTGGCTCCTGGTGGACCAGGAGAACCCGAGGGCGGCCAGAGTGTGATCTCTTGTGCGGGGATGAGCTGGGCCTGCACCAAGCAGCCCACATAGGGTGTGGGATCAGAGCCCCTCCCTGGCAGAAGGAAGTTCTGTTCCTCCTTTCCCTTCTGGGTCTTCCAGCCTTGCCAGTCTAGGAAGGTTCCTTCTCCAGGAAGCTCTCCATGGTTGTCTCACCCTCTGCCTGCCTTTTGACCTCCTGGCCTCCTGTGCTTGGGGATGGGGAGGCAACTGACCCCTTCCTTCCTTTTCCTCCCAGGGACCCAAATGTGCAGCCTGGAGGTGAATTGATGCTAGGCGGTTTCGATTCCAAGTACTACAAGGGCTCCCTGTCCTATGTCAACGTCACCCGCCAGGCCTACTGGCAGGTCCGCCTTGACCAGTGAGTGGTAGATGTGGGCAGCCCCCTTGGTTGTGCAGGAGGGTATAGCACACAGGGACCCCGGGCCCTGCCCAGGCTGTGGCACCTGCCAGCCCACCCAGCAGGTGCACAACATGGTGGGAATCAGGATGGGGCCCAGTGGGCCCTGCACCCCACCAGCCCTCTGTGCCCCTCATGCCACTTGCAGGTCTGACGCCTGCTCTGTCTCTCCAAGTCTCTTCTTCTGACCCTGCATCCAACCACTCATGGCCCACAGGGGCCTGACAGCCCTGAGGAGGGGAGGGAAGGCATCTATGTCTGCTAAGCTGGGCTGCGTTGGCTGATCTGGGCTACGCTCCTGCAGGAGACCCAGCCAGGGCAAGGACTGCAGGTGACTTGCGCCCCAGGGCCCATCCCTGCCCAGGTGGGGGACTCATGCCCTCTCTCTCCCAGGATGGACGTGGGCAGCGGGTTGACCCTGTGCCAGGGGGGCTGCGAGGCCATCGTGGACACGGGCACCTCCCTCCTGGTGGGCCCTGTGGACGAGGTGCGCGAGCTGCAGAAGGCCATTGGCGCCATACCGCTGATCCAGGGTGAGGTGAGTGCGGGCGGGGCTGGGGCAGGGGGTGGGCGCCCAGGGCTGTGGCCCTTACAGCCGCTTCCTCCCCCCAGTACATGATCCCCTGTGAGAAGGTGTCCAGCCTGCCCCCCATCACCCTGAAGCTGGGTGGCAAAGCCTACAGTCTGTCCGCAGAGGACTACACGCTCAAGGTGCGTGGGGCACGGGTTGGGGGGAGGGTGGCCTGGGCGCCCCTGGAGTGGGCCTGGGGGTGGGGGTGGGCCCCGGTGGTGACTGCCATGGCTGTTCCAGGTGTCACAGGGCGGGAAGACCATCTGCCTGAGTGGCTTCATGGGCATGGACATCCCCCCACCTGCTGGCCCACTCTGGATCCTGGGTGATGTCTTCATTGGCCGTTACTACACGGTGTTTGACCGCGACAACAACAGGGTGGGCTTCGCCGAGGCCGCCAGGCTTTAGCATGCTCTCCTACCTACCCGCTGGCAGAGAATTGGAGCAAAGTCCAGCAGGAGGAGGCCGGCCAGTCCCCAGCCCGGTCCCCCCAACCCCACTCACTCACACTTGCACGGCTGCCCACTGCCCAGGCTCTTGGAGGCCGTGGCCCGGCCCGTTGTTCTGTTCTGTGGTTTCCCCTCCCTGTCTGTGTTCTGGAAGGGCAGAGGCTGATGGGGTGTGTGGATCTGTTTCCCTCATTTGGAAGGCCCAGCTGGGTCTTGCTAGCAGATGAGCACCCCCGGAGCCCCATCCCCCGGTGTCCACTGGGCTGCACCAGGCAGCTGCCACCTCTTGGAGCTTCCTCCAGAAACCTGCCCTGCCCGAGGGCCCTTCTGCCCAGCCTAGGCTGAAGCCAGGCTCTGCTGCCCCCACCGTCCATTTGTCCCACCCGTTGAGAAAGGGGTTGCCAAGGCCTGAGGATAAGCAGGAAGGATCTGGAAAGAGTGAGAGGGGACAAAAGCCAGCAGGGTCATTCCAGTGCCTGACCCCATGGGGGTGGGGGGAGGGTGACATTTGTTGACTTGGGGGTTGGGGCAGAAGAGCGGGGGAAAGGCGCCAGCCTTCCTCTGTGGCTGATCTCTGCTGGCCTCTTGGGCGGCCGAGGGCTGAAGTCAACGTGGAAATACAGCTGCTTAGGCCTCTTTCTGTGTTGGCGTGTTTTGTGCTCTGTGGGGAGGGTGCTTCTAAATTGGGACAGGCTGGTGCAACGCCGGTGCTGCAGAGTCTGACTCAGCTAGGCTCATGGAGGGTTGTTTGGGGTGCCCTGGGCCTGGCTTTCAGACCCGGCCTCCCTGCCATGCACAAGGGACTTGAGGGAGTAGCTTGCTGTCTGGCTCATGGCTAAATTGTCAGCTGGCAGGGCCTGGCTCATTCCAAGGTCTGGTGCAGTGACCAGCAGGATGTGGCCTTGGCTGGAGGCTGCAAGGTGAGGACTCAGCACAGGTTTCTAGTGTGAGCGCCTGCGTCGAGGCGCGGTTTTCATGGGGGTGGTCCAGGCGAGCGCCCACTATGCTTTTCCAAAGAACATTCCATCTCTGGGACGAGATGGCAACCCCATGCAATCTCTGGCTCTCCCTGCACTCCCTCTTGGGCCTAGGAAGGAGAAGGCACCTGCGCAGAGTTGGGCAGTGTGGGCAGCCTGCCTCCCACCTGGGCTGCCTCCTTGCCAGCCCTTGGAAGTAGGTTCATGCTGTGCAAACAAAGCCGCCACTGGAGCAGGCCTGCCATGGTCCCTCAGGCCACAGTGGTTGCAGTCGCTGATATCCAGGCCAGCTCCTGGGGTGGTCTTGTTCCAGGGGGGGCATGGGTGGGAGCAGCAGCAGCCAGTGGGGTTTAAAGGGATGAGTAGGAGTGTGAGCATTTGGTGGGGAGGGGGGGGGATTCCCTTGGAGGTCAGTGCCCTGGGGTCTTATTCAGAGCTCCCTCCACCCCAGCAGATGCAGCAGTTAGGGCAAGTGTGATATTTGTCATCATCCTGGTGCTGTCTCGGGCTCCAGGTACTGCGCTCCAGAACTGAGCCCCAGAGGCACAGTCTCTGGGGAACATCTACCCAGAATTGCCAGGAGGCTTGGAAACATATATGCCCGGTGTTCCTGGTCTGAAATACGAGCAGAGAGCTGGGCAGAGCTCTGCAGGGCCTGGCAGGGCATGTGGGGAGACCAGTGTCATCACGTGCTCTGTGCACAGAAGCCGGAAGGGCAGAGCCGCCAGGAGGCAACTCTCACTCCCACCCCGCTCCCTGCCCTGGCCTGCTGGCTCCGTTGAGGCTCCTGTGCTCTCCTGCTCCTGCCCCAGAGCCCAGGCTGGGCGGCTGCCCCAGGGTTGCCCCAAGAAGGTGTCTGGCCAGCCAGTCCTGAGCCCCCTGATCCTGGAGTCGACTCAGTTCAAATCCAGCCTCCGGTTTTCTAGCTGGGTGACCCGATAGCAGACGCTTCTCCATAAGGGGAGCCCAGCACAGCGACAGCACCAGCTCGGCTTCCCTCCGCAGGGCCCTGGCTCCCTCTCTGGGTGTTTTCTGGGCCACGCCCCTTGCCTGGAGTGATGCTCGTTGCAGGCTGGGCTCTCAGGAGCCTCCCCAGGTCAGCCCTTGTGCTCACCCTCTCACAGTGAAGGCTGGTAGGGGCTCCTGAGGCCTCCCTGCTGTGGGCTCTGGGGGCTTTGGAAAGAGGCAGCCCCATGGTGGTCTGGTGCAGGGAGAGGGGCCTGATTTTGCCCTCGCCTTGCCTGGTGACCTTGAGCAGCCCCTGCCAGTCGTCAAGGCCTCCCTGCTGCCTGAGGACCCACTGACCCTCGGTGCAGACTGGGCTTCCCTGGCTGCCCCTGAGGCCTGCCTGCCCAGGGCAGCACCAGGCAGAGGCTGTGTGGTAGGTGAGGGCCTGAAGGAGGTGGTGTCTGGCCAAGGGAAGCAGGTGGCCCAGCACGTATACAAGCTAGGGAGGGCATCTTAGATCAGGCCTGGCCTGAGGACACGGGGTCTGGGCTCCCCTGTGCCAGGCCCCTGGGGATGGAACAGTGGGTTGGGGGAGGAGGGCTGAACCCTGGTTTCCTGGCCACCCCCATCCGCCCACGATCTGTCTGTGGGCCCTTGGACCTAGGCTGGGCTTCATGAGGGGTGTGGCCAGGGTATCCAAGGAGACGGGAGGGAGGGCTCCTGGTGTTTGGGAATCCTGCTCCGCGAGGACTTTATCAGCATGGTTCAGGTCAGCTTCGTGCTGCGGGTCTTGATGTTCCGCGGATAAGGCTGTGTGCCAGGGGTCAGCTGGGGAGGGGCTTGGACAGGGGGCAGGGCTCCTGGTGACGGGTTCAGAGGAGGGCCCAGGGCTCAGAGAACACAGAAGTTCAGAGGGAGAGGGGTTTGGAGAGGACCAGAGGCTCAGGCCCAGGCCAGCGAGCACTCAGAGCTGGGAAGGGGTCCCTGGGAAGAACCTGGCTCAGAGAGAGGTGGGAGGGTCAAGGACAGACCTGACAGAGACCAGACTGAGAGGGTCAGAGGAGAAGGGAGCTCAGAGCAAGGGCCGGACTTGGACAGGAGGCTGGGGGCTTGGAGAGAGGTGCCTGGGGAACACGGCTGCCGTGCACCACCAGGGCTTCCGGTGGGCTTTGGAAGAGGGTCCGGGGCTCAGTGGGGGCCGGTAGATTCGTGAAAAGGACCCAGCTCAGAGAGGATACCTACATGAGGTGAGGGAACTCGGAGGGAGGGCTGGAGTTTTCTCCAAGCGGGGAGAGGACTCACGGGACTTTTATGAGGGTGGAAGATCATCTGGGGACAAGTGAGCATGTGGGGGGGTCTGAGAAGGGCTGAGGCATCGGTAGATTTGGGGCGGGGAGCAGGACATCCTCAGGGGACTGGGGCACAGGTGGAATGGATCGGGCTCAGAGAGGCCATGGCAGGTGAGTGGACAGGGGTACAGGGAAAAAGTCATTAGTGTCCAGGGCCTCAGCGAGGGACCGGGGCCTTGGAGCTGGACTTGTGGCCCCGTGGGCAGAGGGGAGCTTGCTGGCTCACCTGTGCAGGGACAGGCCGAACACAGAGGCCACACGCTCTGAGAGCGACTTGGTGAGTGAAGCGGGTTAGCAAGGGTTGGGCCTGGGCTTGGTGGGAGTCGGATTTGGGGAAAGGGGGGCAGGAATTCTTAGGGAAGTGGGTTCAGAGAGGAGGCGGCAGAGTGGGGGTCACTGAAGCTTAGTGAAGGGCCTGGACTTGGCGGGCTCAGGAGGGAAGGGGCAGAAGGGTGGCCTCCAGGGGACTTGGTTAGGGACAGGACTGTGCAGAGACGGGCGCTCAGGCAGGGCTCGGTGAGGCGTGTCTCACTCAGAGAGGCACTGCGATTGGGGAGCCTGGGGGCTGTGGCGGGACAGTGCAGAGTGGGGCTGGTCTGGGCGTGAGGATGGGGCTTGGTAAGGGGCACAGGCTTCCGGGGGTCACCAGGACCCGGGAGGGACTCAGAGGCAAGGGGTCTGATGGGGGAGATTCAACAGGCCGGGAGGGGCAGGGACTCGGGGACAGGGGGTTCAGGGGGCGGCGGATCCTGGGGGCCGGGGCGGAGCGCCGCGCTGGAGAGGGACGAGGAAGGGTCTGTCTCGGGCAGGCGACGGCGGCGCTGTAGGGGTCCCTCCGCGCCAGGGTCGCGGCTTGCGGCCGGCCGGCCCCACCCTCCGGCGGGAGGGGCGGGAGGTGTCGCGCCCGCCGCCGCCGTGAGTCAGGCCCCGGGCTGCGGCCGCTGCGGGGGGAGCGCGGCGCGGGGAGGCGGAGGCGCTCGGGCCGCCGGGGCGCGATCGCCGGACGGACCGCGGCCTGGGGGACGGCGGAAGGACGCGCGCGGAGGAGTCGCCAGCAGGTGAGGACGCGCCGTCCCGCGGCTGCGGCAGCCCCGGCCCGGGCCGCATGGGCGCTGGGCACGCGGGGTGGCGCAGGGCGCAGGGCGCGGGCGCCT
The DNA here is from genome assembly GCF_027409185.1 of Cynocephalus volans. Taxonomy (NCBI): domain Eukaryota; kingdom Metazoa; phylum Chordata; class Mammalia; order Dermoptera; family Cynocephalidae; genus Cynocephalus; species Cynocephalus volans. The sequence goes on from NC_084463.1 coordinate 167,313,655, forward strand.
CGGTGCCCCGTTGAAGTGTTCGTTTCGCAGAGTGTCACTGAGCGTCTGTTGGTGGCACAGGGGGCGGCTTGGGGTCCCCGACACCGCTTTCCGGAGGCCGGGGGTGGGGTGAGGGCGATGCGCGGGGGTTGGGAGCCCCGCACCCGTGAGCGTCCTCTGGCTGTGTCTGAGCCTGGGTGGCTGCGCGGGGCGTTGTTTACCTGGCGGTGACCGTGAGCGCGCGGGTGAGCCTGGGGTCTGGAGAGCCGGCGGGTGGTGCCGGGCGTGTGTCTGGTGTGGCGGCGCGTGTGTGTGCGCGGGCGCCCCAGCGAGCTGCTGGTTCGCCTAGGCGGGGGCTAGGGCTGGGCTGCTGTGGGTCTGCACGCCCTGTGCGCGCGCCAGGGTGCCGGGGTGCTGGGGCGCCCGTTGATTGCGACAGCGTGCTAGTCGGGGTTGGCTGGGTGTGCATGGGGGGGGTACCGTGGTGTGTGTCCGTGGGTGGATGTTTGTGCGCAGATGGCAAAGTGATGAAAAGCCCCATGTGCCTGCCAAGGCTGGCTGCAAAGGGATTTGGCATGGGCAGTGGCGCGGCGGCCCGGGCGGGTGGGGGAGGCAGGTGGCAGGCTGGCAGCTGGCTGCCTGGGTGGGGATTTCCATCCCTGCTGGGGCTGCTTCGGGGGCAGCGGGGGCGATGCAGCAGGGCGCGAGGGTGGTGGGTGCTGCCGGGCGGGCAGAGCCCAGCTCTTTCGTACTGTCTCCTTCCCTCCAGGCCCAGGGCCCCGGCCAGTGCCCAGCCCTGCTGGGAGCCCCGGCCAGCACCACGGACGGCACCCAGGAAGCCCGAGTCCCCCTGGACGGGGCCTTCTGGATTCCGAGGCCCCCCGCAGGCTCGCCCAAGGGCTGCTTCGCCTGCGTGTCCAAACCCCCGGCACTGCAGGCGCCAGCGGCCCCTGAGCCCTCGGCCTCACCCCCCATGGCGCCCACTCTGTTCCCCATGGAGTCCAAGAGCAGCAAGACAGACAGCGTGCGGGCTGCCGGTGCCCCCCCAGCCTGCAAGCACTTGGCCGAGAAGAAGACTATGACAAACCCCACAACGGTCATCGAGGTCTACCCGGACACCACCGAGGTGAACGACTACTACCTGTGGTCCATCTTCAACTTTGTCTACCTCAACTTCTGCTGCCTGGGCTTCATCGCCTTGGCCTACTCCCTCAAGGTGAGCCTGGGAAGTGGCAGAGGGTGGGGACCGGGCCCGGGGTGAGGGTGCTGTGGGTGTCGCTCTGCCCCTCCCTCTCAGAGCAGCCCACGGTAGAGCAGGTGCAGTTGAGGGGCTCAGGGATATGTGTGGGATCCAGAGAGACAGGGGTGTTGGCTAGGTCTGGGCCAGCGGGGAGGGCTGGCCTTCCCTTTCCTGAGCTGAGGATGCTTCTGGGTGACTTGGCAGGGCTCAGGGTCATCAGGACCAGGGGCTCTGCACAATCAGCTTAGGAGGGGTCATGGGACGGGGGGAGACTCAGGGCTCAGAGTCCCGTTTTCTGGCTAGGGGATGTGGGAGTTAGGCCTGGACAGCAGCCACCCCTAGGCATATGGGTGGAGCCGGTTTGGTGCTGGAGAGGCTAGGTACTCTTCTGTAGAAAGTACCTGCAGGAGGTGAAGCCAGGCCCTCCCCGAGACTTTATCTAAACCTCTCTCCGGGAACCCGGTGCCAGCTGCTCTTGCACGCACAGCCATACACGTAGTGGGAGGCCCACCCTGCGCCCTGGGTGGGCACAATTCTAGAAGCCCTTCAGTGCTGTGAGAGGAGCTGGCTGGGAGCACAGCAGGGTGCCAGGCAGGCAGACCCCCATTTCTCCCTGAGGGCAAAGCAGAGAGAAGTGGACCGAGATTGCATGGGAGAGGCTGAGGGGGTTTCCATTTTGGGCTGGGCGTCCCCTGGGTGAATGTGGGAGGGCTGCACAGCCCTGGGCTGTTGGAGCCCAACTGGTGGGGGGATGAGGGGGGAGGGACTCGGTGCCCTCCTCCCCACCCTGCCACTCTGGAAGGACGAGCCTAGCTCACATTTAGCCAGATCATCACTTTTCTCCCAAGCCCAGACTTGAATGGCCAAGGCCAGATGCACTCCACTGATTACAGCGGCCCAGCCAGGGACGGGGTGGCAGGTGGGGATACGGGGGCTGCAGAGAGAGAAGGAGCTGGGGCAGAGGCTGACCTGAGAGGAAGGACGTGGGGACAGCTCCACCCCTGCTCCATACCCTGGCCCAGCATCACATACCTGGCCACCTGCTCCCAGCCCTCCTGACTCAGCAGCACCCTCGTCCCCCCCTCCACACCTCCTTCAGGCCTGCATGCTGAGCCCTGGGCTCCCCCATGAGGGGCCTGTGTCTGTGAGTGTGCTTGTGAGTGTGTGTACATATGTGTGTGCATGTGTGAGCATGATTCTCTACATTTGTGTGAGTACGTATGTGTGAAGGTGTGGGTGAGTATAATTGAGTGTGTGCACGTGATTGTATTGTGTGTGCGTGCACGTGTGTATGTGTACAGGGGTGTGTGCATGAGTGTGGATGTGTGGGTGTGAATGTAATTGCATACATGTGCATGTGTGCGTTACATGAATGCATGTGAACGATCACGTGTGTGAATGCGTGTGTGCGTGAGTGTATATACAGATGTGCAAGTGTGTGCGTGTGGGTGTGGAGCCATGCATGTGATTAAGTGTTATGAGTGTATTGTGTGTGGAGGCACACGTGTGTAACTGAATGTGTGTGAATGTGCACACGTGGGTGCACGTATGTGTGCATGTGAGTGTGCGTGTGTGCAGTGCAAATGTGTGTATGAGTGTGTGCACGTGTGTGTGTACATGAGTGTGTGTGCACGTGCTGAGCAAAGGGAGGGGTCCCTGGGGATGGGGGGCATAGGCATCCAGACTAGCCTCTACCTCAGCTCCGCAGGTCAATGCCGAGCAGAGGGCGTGGCTGGGGGGCAGCAGAAGCCGTGCTGGCAGAGCTCTGCCTCCTTGGTGCCCTCTTGTTGGGCCCTGCCAACACCCGCAGACGTGGTCTGGCTGCCTGGGCTCCTGCCCGAAAGCTGTCCCCTCCTCCCCCTTGGCTCAGGCTGTGGCAGGCTGGCATGGGCAGGTCCATCTGGTGCTGGTTGTAGGTAGGTCAGGCATTTCTGGATGGTGACGGATTCATGCTGGGCAGGGGGTGGTATGAGGTTAGGGCTTCTGAGGCGCAGAGCACACTCACTACGCCTCTCTCCAGGGCTGCTCCTCCTGTGTCCTTCCTGGAGGCAGTGAGGGCAGAAAGGCTTTGGGGCTTACCTGGGAGGGGGGTGCAAGGTGAGCTGCCTCTGTCCCAGACAGCCAGAAGGACAGAACTGGCTGGCGCCAGCTCCCATGCCAGGCATCCATGCACCTGTCCCTCCAGCTGCACGTCTTCTGACGGGCTGCACTTCATACCATGTGCAACCAGGCGGGGGCACCTCCAAGGGCACTGGACGGCTGAGGGTCAGAAGGTTTGGCTAAATCTCAGCTTTGGGGACAGGCGAGCTCCCTTACCACACTGGGCCCTGCTCCCTCATCTGTGCACAAAACAAATGGAAACAAAATGACATCCAATCTAGTACACATGAGTGGGGCAGGGCTGCCATTCAGTGGGACACACTGTGCCCTGCCCACCCCACTCTGTCCATTCACCCACATGGCCAGCTCCATCCAGCGCAGGCTGGGTCTGCAGCACAGAATGCAGCCTATTCTGTTCGGCCCAGTGTCCGAGCCAGGCAGAGACAGCTCATCAATTCCCCATTCATGCAGCCTCCACAGGCTGCCTTGCGATGAGCGCTGGCCCCCCTTGTTGGCAGGAGAATTTCCAGACTTCTCAGCTTGGCATTCAGGGCCCTTTCAGATCCACTTTCAACCCTTTACCTGGCCTCACCCAGCACCCTTGCCCCAGGCATCCTGCAGTGCACCGTGAGCCACCTGCACAGCTGGATTCTCTTCCCTCAGCCTGGAGAGCGGTTGTGAGATACGTGGTGCTCTTTTGTGAAGCCTCCAAAGGCTCTGCTGCCCCAGTTATGTCTCCCTAGCCCCCCAGAACCATCCTTTCATCTTGGTGTTGGCAGTGAGCAAGGCAGGCTGACCAACGTAGGGCTCTAAGAATGTTGATCGAGTGGGTGGATGGACAGAGGACATGTGCCTGGATGGAGTAAGCATCTCGGTGTTTCAAGAAAGGAAAGCTTCAGTCCCAGCTTGAGTGCGGTTGAGGGTCAGGAGTGGGAAACTCCTGGGAGGAGGGGGCATTGTCACTGGGCATTGAAGCACAGGTGAGGGAGGGGCTCCAGATGGAGAAAAGAGGACAAACCAAGACACAAAAGTGGGCAATTTGGGGAGATCAGCAGGGCCCCGTCGTCTGTGGGGAGAAGGAAACAGGCCTGGAAAGACGGACTGAAGCCATGCAGTGAAGGATTTGGAAAAACAAGTGAGGGGTTTGGATTTCATCATGTGGAAGACACAGAAGAGAAAGATATGATCAGAGCTGTAAAATCTGAAGCCAGTGTGGAGGAAGGAGACAAGAAAAGCTTAGAGGCAGAAAGGAGTTAGGTCCCAGCTTGGTGGCCTGAGTGCAAGAGCGTGTGGCTTGAGCTAGGGCAGGGATGGAGGTCAGGAGAGGGGCAGCAGATGTAGCCAGGTCGTGGCAGCTGCTTGATCTGAGCCCAGCAGGCTTTTAGACTTCTCAGTGATGGAGAAGTCAGAAAGAATAGATTAGCGGGAGGTCTGTATAAGTTTTTATATTTCCATATGTGCCCACTCCCTTCTTTCAGGATACCAGCACTTTTCCTGCATCTGTACATACATCCATCTGCCCATCCATGTAAACATCCATCCATCCACCCACCCACCCATCCATCCACCATCCATCCACCCACCCACCCACCCATCCACCCGTCCATCCATACACCCACCAATCTGTCCACTCACCCATCCATCCATCCATCTGTCCATTGATCCACCCATCCACCCATCCATCCATCCACCCACCCACCCACCCATCCATTCACCATCCATCTACCCACTCATCCACCCATCCATCCATACACCCACCCATCTATCCACTCACCCATCCACCCATCCATCCACCATCCATCCATCCACCCACCCACCCACCCATCCACCATCCACCCACCCACCCATCCACCCACCCATCCACCCATCCACCCACCCACCCACCCATCCACCATACATCCACCCATCCATCCACCCACCCACCCACCCATCCATCCACCATCCATCTACCCATCCATCCACCCATCCATCCACCATCCATCCACCCCCCCATCCACCCATCCATCCACCATCCATCCATCCACCCATCCATCCACCATCCATCCACCCATCCATCCACCCACCCATCCATCCACCCATCCACCATCCATCCACCCACCCATCCACCCACCCATCCACCATCCATCCACCCACCCATCCACCCATTCCATCCACCATCCATCCACCCACCCATCCACCCATCCATCCACCATCCATCCATCCACCCATCCATCCACCATCCATCCACCCATCCATCCATCCACCCATCCATCCACCCATCCACCATCCATCCACCCACCCATCCACCCATCCATCCATCCACCCATCCACCCACCCATCTATCCACTCACCCATACATCCATCCATCCATCTGTATTAGTTTGTTTCTGTTGCTTATAATGACGTACCTGGAACTAGGTAATTTATAAGAAAATGGAATTTATTCCTTACAGTTTCATAAGCTGGGAAGTCCAAAGTCCATGGAACACATCTGGTAAGGGTCTTGGTGGTGGCAACAGTGACCTAGGGGTCTCACATGGCAGAAATGGCAGAGCAGAGAGACTCTCATGTGCTCTCCTTTTAAAGCCCTCAGAACCACACCCACCATTAAACCATTAACTTAATCACCTCTTCAGGGCCCCAGCTTTCAATCGCCATAATAGGATTTCCCACCATCTCAATACTGTCACAGTGGGGGCCAATACCTGGAACTTTGGGGGACACAATTTAAGCTTCAGTGAGTTTGGGGGGGACATCCAGTCCACAGCACCATCCATCCATCCATCCATCCATCCACCTACCCACCCACCCTTATGCATCAATCCATCCTCTTTCATTCCCATCAGCCCATCCAAAGAGCCACTTGACCCTCCACTCATCCATGTTTGTACACAGTCTTTTATGATTCTTCCTCCTTCTCCTGCTCTCCTATCCTACCCCCACCAACCTCATCCATCAATCCACTAAACTAATCTTCTGACCCCACTTCTCAGTAAGTTTCCCTGCTTTACTTACCAGCCCTACCTGTCAATATACTCATTCATCCATCCTTTAGCCCGACATGTTGACACATTGTATTAGTCCATTTTGTGTTGCTTATAACAAAATACCTGAGACTGGGTGATTTATAAAGAAAAACGACATTTATTGCTTACAGTTTTTGAGGCTGGGAAATCCAAAGTTCATCTGGTGGTGGCGACAGTGACCTAGAGGTCTCATGTTGCAAGGTGGTGGAAGCAGAGAGAGCAGAAAGAGAGGAAGACAGGCTCTCCTCCTCTTTTAAAGCCCTCAGAACCACGCCCCTGACCACCATTATTAATTCATTCACTACTGCATGGTCCTGCAATCCAATCACCTCTTCAAGGCCCCAGCTTTCAATCACCATAATAGGATTTGCCACCCTATTTAATAGTCACAGTGGGGGCCAAGTTTCTAATACATAAAACTTGGGGGACACAATTCAAGCTTCAGGGAGTTTCGGGGGGGGGCGTAATTCCATGCACTGCACATGTCCATTCGTCCTTCCCGCCGTCCTCTCCCATCTTCCCACTGCTGCTCTGGCTGCATCACTTGCGTCCATCCAGCAGGTACCTTTGCTCACATGCATCCTTGTTCATCTCTTCTCTTCACCCTCAGCTCGTGCCACCCGTCAGTGTCATCTGTCCACTAGCATTTTATCCTATTCCCCTCTGTTCTCATCCATCCATCTATCCAACCATCTGTGCACCCAGCTACCTACGTTGCCCACATTCTTGCTTTTCCTCCCCTTTGTCCCTTCCCTCTTTTCTCTCACCTCACGTGCTGAATTTGCTAACTTACCCATCCACCCACCGTCCGTCCACCTGTCCATGAATCCATCCATCATTCATCTATTTTTGCTCCCCACATCCACTGTTATTCGTCCGTCCACCGGCCTGTCCACACACTCACTCGTGCGTGCATCTGTCCACGTGTCCGTCTTTCCACCTGTCTTCTGCTTCCCTTCCCTGCCTGCCTCCCTTTTGATCGCCTTTGCCTCTTCAGTTTATTCCTGAATGCTGTCTACCGACACAGCAAGTCATTCATCTGTCCCCAACGCGCCCACCCACCAGCCCATTCATCTTTGCACCCTCCACTGGTCTCTTTATAATCTGCCTTTTCTTCCTTCTTCCTGTTTTCCCTCTTCCAATTCTGCCCACACCAATCACTCATCCGTCCGGCCAACCACCTACTATCTGTCCGTCATTTTTTCTATCTTCCCCTCGCTCCGTCTGTCTGTCTCCTTCACCTCTGTGTACCCCACACAGCCGCACACTCCGTGGCTCACGGTGGCTCTGGTTCAGCACAAGGGTTTGAGTCCCGGCCACATCACTTACCAGCGGTGGGACCTTGAATGAGTAACTGCGTCTACCTGCGTTTAGTCTCCTCCTGTGCGACGGGAAGGTGCCCGCCTCCACGTGCTGTTGCGAGAAGTCAGCGGGTGGCGCTATCGGCACAGCGCCCGACCCCGGTCGTTTCCTCTCCTAACCCCCGTCATTGCCCCGATCGTCATCATGTCACACGTTCATCCTCCTCCATTTCTGCCACCACCACCTCTGCCCATTCACCTGCCCCATGTGTGACTTGACCCTGTCATCCGTCCATCAGCACATGCATCCGTCAGCTTTGTTTAAACATCTGTCCTTTCCCCAGCTGTGTGTCCCTCTAACCATCCCTGTCCTATTTCTTCTTCCTGCCCCTCCCTTCTCCCTTCCTCACTTTTACCTGTCCAGGTGCCCCGTCCATCGGTTCATCCGCTACACGTTGATGTGGATACATCTACCTACCTTCTCTTCTTCCCAGCTTCCCCGTTCTTGCCACTTACCTGCCTGTACATCTCATATTCCAACTGTGTACCCCACTGTTCCCCTCATGTATTTATTAATGATTCTTCTGCCCACCAGTCTTACCCATCAACAGCCCCTCCTTGTTAGCCCGTCCACCGCCTGCCCGCCCAGCCACGCACCTTCCCACCTTTCCTTGCCCCTTTTCTTGCCATTTACCTGCCCCGCACATTCCTTCAGCCCCCGACGGTCCCTCTGTTCCCGCAGCGTCACTCCGTCCCTTCCTTCCGCTGTTCCTCACCTGTCCCCCTCCCACCACCGCTTCCTTCTGTCTAGATTATCCGCACGCCTGTCGTGGATTTGTGCCACCTTCTCTTCTCCCCGCTCCCGTCTCCCTCCATCATCTACCCACTTCCCTCAGGTCGATCGCAAGGCCTGCCCTCCCTCATCCCCCCTCCCTACTCTCGCTGGTGATGCCACATCACAGCCGTGCATCAAACTGTCACTCAACACCTAATCATCGATTCATCCAAACGCCCAGCACCTTCCACTACCCATCCGTTTGCTGCACATGCGGCAACTAATTGACCAATGCCTGGTAAGCTACAAGCAATGCACAGTCCTTAGCCATAAGGAGCTGACGTTCCAGCAGGGAGCAGGGCAGTAATAAAATTCACAGTGACATGCGTCAGGTGGCAGTGTCAACCGTGAAGGCTACTGAAGCACCGTCAGGGAGATGGGGTGGTGCGTGCCATGTCATATAGAGTAGGCAAAGAAGTCCTGTCTGCTGAGATGAGATTTGAGTGCACGCCTGAGCTGCTCACGCGGTAGCCACACGTGGATCCGAGGAAGAGTGTCCGGGAAGAAGGAACAGGTCCTGCAGAGGCCGTGCAGCAGGGTCGGATTCAGTGGCCGGCGTGGCTGGAATGGGGAAGTGACATAGGAGATGGGACCCGAGAGGAGCTGAGGGGTCAGGCCAGGCGCACTTGCAAACCACAGCGGGGATTTTACTGGGGGTGAGAGGAATCTTTGAAGCACTTTAAACGGAGGGTCAATGTGAGGTGGCTTCTGCGTGAAGGCACCACTCGTGCTGCTGTGTGCAGAACAGACGCTGCGGACTCAGAGGTGGGGCGCCGGGAGACCGGAGCGAGGCAGCCGTGGTGGCCACGGCTCGGGCCAGGGTGCTAGGAGCGCACAGCTGAAGACTGGCCACTCACAAATATATTTTGAAGGAAAGTCAACAGACTATCCTGATGAATTGGACAAGGGGTGAGGGAAACTAGAGAAAACCCAAAGATGACTCGGACGATCCCCACCCGATCGGCTGGAAGAACGAGCAGCGGCTCACGCAGGTCAGGACGGCACAGCAGAGGCGCTGGGAGGAGAGCCCCGTACCCCACTCGGCACCCGCTCGTCCCCCGTGGCTCACGCACTCGGGCCTCCACCCGCAGCCGCCCGCCCGCCCGCCTGTGCCTCCGGACGTGGCTCATCCGCCCGCTTCCCTCTCGCCGTCCCACCCTCACAGTCTGCACCGTCCTGATGCACTCGCTTACTCCTTGAATCCGTGTTCCCACCCATTTGTCACCCGCCTCTTCCTCCTTCCTTCCCCCCATGGCCTTGCTCACTTGTCCCTTCTTCCACCCGTGCACCCGGCCGTCTGTCCCACGCTCTTGCCTCCCCTGGAGACACCCACTCCCGCCCAGCAGCAGTAGGAGCAACACCAGCAGCAGCAGCAAATAACCACAACACAATGGCAGATATGTTCTTTGTTTATTTGTTTTTTGGGTGTCTGGCCAGTACCCGGATCCGAGTCCTTGACCTTGGTGTTATCGGGACCAGCCTGATACCAGGCTCCCAAGTGAGCCACAGGCCGGCCCATAACACACGTTTATTGAGCTCTTAGTCTATTCTAGGCTCTGTTCCCATTATTTAACTTTATTTATATTTTAATGAATAACCACAAAAACCCTGTGGAATAGGCGCTATTCATGTCCTTGTTTGCAGATGGGGAAACTGAGGCACAGAGACACAAAGTAGCCTCCTTGAGGTCGCCACCGAGTTTCTCACACGCTTTCTTCCAGTCACTGCCCTGCGCTTCCTCTAGTCCGTCCCTCTGTCCTTCCTTCCAGCCCTGCGTTCCTTCTGGCCGTCCGCCCGCCCTCCTTACCGCGTCCCTCATCACCCGCGCCCAGCACGTGCGTTCAGCGACCTTTCCCGCCCTGCATTTCCTTCTCAGCGATGTATCCACCTGCCGCACCAACGTCCGCCACCGTCTGACCGTTCACCCGCTTCCACCCCTCTGTTCCTTCCTTTCCCTTACTCAAGATTCCCGTTCATTCGCCTCCACATTGAGCGGCCTGTTTCCGTCAGTTCAGCCTGCTGTGACAAATCGCCCTGGGCGAGGTGGCCTCTACACAGGCCGCGTTTATTTCTTACGTTTGTGGAGGCTGGAACTGCGAGGTCTGGGTGCCAGCAGGTGGGTTCTGAAGAAGACCCTCCGCGGGGTTGTAGGCTGTCGGCTTCTCCCTGCGTCCTCATGTGGCCGAAGGGGCAAGGGTCTCCCTGGGGCCTCTTTTATGAGGTCACCGACCCCATTCGTGAGGGACACAAACATTCAGAACATAGCGTGGCCCATCCATCCACTCATACGTTGCTTGTCCTTTTGCGCTCCTCTCCTGTGCCTGTGGTCACATCAGGGCCATCTGAGCAGCCAGCCATCGAGCCAGCGGCAGTTCATCTGTCCGCGCACCCTCCGTCCCCCACTCTCTTTCACGTGCTCACCAGTCTGTGCAGTCAATCGTGTTCCCACTCATGAGAGAACTGCCCATCCGTCCACCCGTCGGTCTGTCTGTCTCGTGGAAGTCTCGTTGTCCTGCCTCCCTTGCTTAGACTCAGCCAGCCACCCGGCCGTCAGCCTGTCCACTCTCCTGCTCTCTCCCTCTTTCCTTTTTAGGTGCCCAAGTCATCCCTCCACTGCCTCACCCGCAGCACCGCGCACCCATCCATCCTCCCCACCGGGCGCGTCCCGCCTTTGTCCCCAGCCTGTTCCACCGTCCAACATCCTCCAACGCCCCGTGTCCCTTCTGCTTTGCCCGCTCTTCTCGGGCCCTTCCTCTGATTGTATTTTAACGCTGGGTGCTCCGGGGCTCAGCCCCGGTCCTGTCCTTTTCTTTGCTGACTCTCCCTTCGTGGTCCGTGCAGTCTCATCTCACGGCTGCCGCTCACAGGTGTATCTCTGCCCTAGACCTTATCCCTGAACTGCAGACTCATAAAGTTTGCCTGCTCAGAATGTCCAGCTGTATGTCCACAAGGCATTTCTAACTTAGCAAGTCAGAAACCGAGCTGCCTGACGACCCCCAGGCCTATGCCTCCTGCCATTTTCCACAGCTCCCTTGCAGCTGATCCAACCAAAAAGCCTTGAAGGGGTCTCAAGTGTCACTCTTTTTATCGCGGTCCACATCCGCTCCCTACTTTCAACATATATCCAGAAACCGAATAGGTCTCACCATCGTTGCTGCTGCTACCTGCCCCGGTTACTCACCTGGACTATTAAATTACCCTCTTCTCTGCATTTGCCCAGCCTCTGCCCTCCCCTCAGTCTGTTCCTGGCACTGCAGCTGGAACTGAGCACACATCTCTAAATAATCCACAGGACAAATTTTAAAAATCACAGAGAGATGAGAAACTATTTTGAATCGAATGAAAATAAAACACCAAAATTTGTAGGCTGCAGCTAAATCAGTACACAGAAGAGATTTTTCATATAGCTTTAAATGTTTACATAAAAATAGGGGCTGGCTGGTTTGTTCACTTGGTTAGAGCGTGGTGCTGACAGCACTAAGGTCAAGGGTTCGGGTCCCCTTACCGGCCAGCTGCCCCCCAAAAAAAAAAGAAGAAGAAAAAGAAAGATTTGAGATAAGTTACCTAAGTTTCCAAATAAAGAACGAATTAAATCTAAAGTAAATAGAAGAAAAGAGTGTTAAGGTATGTGGGATCATGCCGTTCTCTTGGCTCTACATCCCTCTGGACGTCACCCAGGAGCCCTGGCGTCTGCCAGTAGACAGTGTCCCTCCGACCCTAGTCCTGCTCACCTCCCCTGCCGTGCTCGGCTCTCAGCACTCGGGCCTCTGGCTGGTTCCCAGGCGCCCGGGCACACCCCACCTGCGAGCTGCGTGCTCTCTGGACACACTTTCCCCAAGGACGAACATGTGACTGAGTCTGCCACATTTCTCTGGCCTTTACTCAAACGTCTCCTACCGAGCTAGGTCTTCCCTGGCCACCAGAGCTAACGTCGTACCTCCTACAGCATTCCCTGCTGCCCGTATCCTCTTCAGTTTTCTTTTTAGCACATTTGACACGTTATGTATTTTATTATTTATTGTATATATTTTCTGCATCCTCTCCGTGGAGTATAAACTCCATGAGAACAGGGCTTTGTTTTGTTTCTTGTTATACACCCCGGCCCTAAAGCAGCCGCTACAGCAGAGCAGACACTGAATGAGCATCGATGGGTTGGTTGGATGAGTTAACGAGTCTGTCTATCCATCTACCTTCCATTGGTCCACACTGTAACTTATTTAGCCAACAACGCTCCCTTTTTCCCTCTAATCCACCTGTCTCGCCCATCCAACATACAACCATGAATCCATTTGCCTACCTGCCCCGACGATCCAGCATGCGCACCTATGCACCTGTCCCAACAATTCGGCGTACATTGTTATATCCATCTGTGTACGTGCTCCAACCAGCCAACATATGTTCATAAAGTCATCTGCACATGTGTCTCTCACATCCAACAATACATTTGCCAAGCCATTGTCCACCCACCCCCATCTGACATACGTGCCCGTGCCCATCTGACCACGTGTCCCAGCCATTCAGCATATACTCATGAGTTCATCCACCTCCCTACCCACTCATCCAGCGTACACTCACCATCCATCCAGCTTCTCCTTCCACCCGGCACCCGTTACCACATCCATTTCTCTGTTGCATGCATCCAGCGTACACCCACAAACTCTGCTTTCCATCCAGCCATGCCTGTCCCCAGTCGAGTCACCTCTCCAGCCTTCCTCTTTCTTACCGTCCTTCACGACCAGACTCAGTAACCCATCTCCTTCCAGCTTTCTTCCCCCCACGGATCCACCCACTTTAAACATCCCATGACTCACATCCCTCGTTTCCTCGTTCCAATTATCCAACAAATAAATCACGACCAAGGGTTTACTTTAGAAATGCAGAGCTGGGCCGGCCCGTGGCTCACTCGGTAGAGTGCGGTGCTGATAACACCAATGCCCCGGGTTTGGATCCCATATACGGATGGCCGGTTAGCTCACTGGCTGAGTGTGGTGCTGACAACACCAAGTCAAGGGTTAAGATCCCCTTACCAGTCATCTTTAAAAAAAAAAAAAAAAAAAAAAAAAAGAAATGCAGAGCTGTGCGTGAAGAGAATGAATGAATGTAATCAACTACATTAATGAGTTAGAGGGAAAAAATCATAAGTTCATCTCATGAACATTTTTAAACACAATAAGAGGCCTCTGCTAATACGATGAACATTATCTTTAGTGGTGAATGTTAAGATCAAGAATGAGACTAGGCTGCTGGTTAGCGTCACTGCTGGTGTTATTCTGGAACTCTCCTCTGCCTCCATGATATGAGCTTACTTTGGGCCAGACCTGGGCAAATGCTTTATATCCACTGACTCATTAAGTCCTTTCAACAACCCTCTGGGGCAGGTCGTTTTATTATCTTCCTGTTACAGATGAGACGACAGACGTGCAGAAAAGTTCGTGAACTTGCCTGAGGTCTCACCTGGAGACTGGCACAATCAGGATTCAAATCTAGTCAGCATATCTCTGGACTCTGTGGACACGGCCTCTGGCCTCACCCACTAGGCAGCACAGCCCAGGAATGGAGACTGGAAGGAGGAAGTAGAAATGCTGTTATTTGCAGGAGATATGCTTTATGCTGAAGAAAACGTTGTGAGCTATCACAATATGATAGTTTAGCTGGGTACAAAATCAATCTACAAGAGGGCATCGAAGGTTTATACATCAACAAAAATCAGAAATGTAATTTTACATATAATGAAAAACCAAAATAAATAGACTAAGAATAGATTTCACAAAAGATATAATAGCTCTTACTGGAGAAAATTGAAGATCTTAATTTTAACAAAAACATCAAATAAGACCTAAATAAGTGAGTGACACATGCTGCTCTTAGAAAGGTACGCAAATTCGGTGAACATGTCAGTTCCCTCCAAAACCACCAGAATAAGAACTCCATCCAGGCATAAATGTCCTTCCTCCCTCCTTTGATCAAAAGAGATCAAAAGGGACCCTGTCTCCTCCCTTCCCCTCGCCCTCCAATTTATCTCTCCACTCCTCTCCACTCCACTCCTCTCCTCTCCACGCCACTCCTCTCCTCTCCACACCACTCCTCTCCTCTCCACGCCACTCCTCTCCTCTCCACTCCACTCCACTCCTCTCCACTCCTCTCCACTCCTCTCCACTCCACTCCACTCCTCTCCACTCCACTCCACTCCACTCCACTCCTCTCCTCTCCACTCCACTCCACTCCACTCCACTCCTCTACTCTCCTCTCCACTCCACTCCACTCCACTCCACTCCTCTCCACTCAACTCCACTCCACTCCTCCCCACTCCACTCCACTCCTCTCCACTCCACTCCACCCCTCTCCACTACACTCCACTCCTCTCCACTCCACTCCTCTCCACTCCACTCCTCTCCACTCCACTCCTCTCCACTCCACTCCACTGCACTCCACTCCACTCCTCTCTACTCCTCTCTACTCCACTCCACTCCTCTCCACTCCACTCGTCTCCACTCCACTCCACTCCTCTCCACTCCACTCCACTCCTCTCCACTCCACTCCTCTCTACTCCACTCCACTCCTCTCCACTCCACTCCTCTCCACTCCATTCCACTCCTCTCCACTCCACTCCACTCCTCTCCACTCCACTCCTCTCCACTCCACTCCACTCCACTCCACTCCTCTCCACTCCACTCCACTCCACTCCTCTCCACTCCTCTCCACTCCACTCCACTCCACTCCTCTCCACTGCACTCCACTCCACTCCTCTCCACTGCACTCCACTCCACTCCACTCCTCTCCACTGCACTCCACTCCACTCCTCTCCACTCCACTCCACTCCACTCCTCTCCACTCCTCTCCACTCCACTCCTCTCCACTCCACTCCACTCCTCTCCACTGCACCCCACTCCACTCCTCTCCACTGCACTCCACTTCACTCCACTCCTCTCCACTCCACTCCTCTCCACTCCACTCCACTGCACCCCACTCCACTCCTCTCCACTCTACTGCACTCCACTCCACTCCACTCCTCTCCACTCCACTTGTCTCCACTCCACTCCACTCCTCTCCATTCCACTCCTCTCTACTCCACTCCACTCCTCTCCACTCCACTCCTCTCCACTCCACTCCTCTCCACTCCATTCCACTCCTCTCCACTCCACTCCACTCCTCTCCACTCCACTCCACTCCACTCCACTCCACTCCACTCCTCTCCACTCCACTCCACTCCACTCCTCTCCACTCCTCTCCACTCCACTCCTCTCCACTCCACTCCACTCCTCTCCACTGCACTCCACTCCACTCCTCTCCACTGCACTCCACTCCACTCCACTCCTCTCCACTGCACTCCACTCCACTCCACTCCTCTCCACTCCACTCCACTCCACTCCTCTCCACTCCTCTCCACTCCACTCCACTCCACTCCTCTCCACTCTACTCCACTCCTCTCCACTGCACTCCACTCCACTCCACTCCACTCCACTCCTCTCCACTCCACTCCACTCCACTCCTCTCCACTCCACTCCACTCCACTCCTCTCCACTCCTCTCCACTCCACTTGTCTCCACTCCTCTCCTTTCCACTCCCCTCCCCTCCTCTCTTCTCCACTCCACTCCACTCTTCTCCCCTCCTCTCCCCTCCACTCCTCTCCTCTCCTCTCCACTCCACTCCTCTCCACTCCACTCCACTGCACTCCACTCCACTGCACTCCACTCCACTCCTCTCCACTCCACTCCACTCCTCTTCACTCCTCTCCACTCCACTCCTCCCCTCTCCACTCCACTCCACTCCACTCCTCTCCACTCCACTCCTCTCCACTCCACTCCACTCCACTCCTCTCCACTCCACTCCTCTCCTCTCCACTCCACTCCTCTCCACTCCACTCCTCTCCACTCCACTCCACTGCACTCCACTCCACTCCTCTCCACTCCACTCCACTCCTCTCCACTCCACTGCTCTCCACTCCACTCCACTGCACTCCACTCCACTCCTCTCCACTCCACTCCACTCCACTCCACTCCACTCCACTCCTCTCCACTCCACTCCTCTCCACTCCACTCCACTCCTCTCCACTCCACTCCTCTCCACTCCACTCCACTCCTCTCCACTCCACTCCTCTCCTCTCCACTCCACTCCTCTCCACTCCACTCCACTCCTCTCCACTCCTCTCCACTCCACTCCACTCTTCTCCTCTCCTCTCCCCTCCACTCCTCTCCTCTCCCCTCCACTCCACTCCTTTCCACTCTACTCCACTCCACTCCTCTGCACTCCTCTCCACTCCACTCCACTCCACTCCATTCTTCTCCACTCCTCTCCACTCCACTCCTCTCCATTCCACTCCTCTCCTCTCCTCTCCTCTCTACTCCACTCCTCTTCAGTCCCCTCTACTCTATTCCTCTCCACTCCACTCCTCCCACTGAGTGATGCAGGCATCTGTCCAATCACCCATCTTCCCCCCTTCCTTCCTTTAACCCAGCCACAATCTGTTAGTGCAAAGAGTTTCTGTTCCTTTCTGTCTCCCTCACTCTCCCTTCTTCTCTTCTCCTGCTGGGTTCCGGTTTCTTCTTGCAGCTTGCTCAGACCTGCACGTAATTGGACTTTGTAGGAGGACAGAGTGCTCCAGAGAGGAGATCCTGAGACTCGTCCTGGATTAGGGTCGCATCTTGAAACTGGGTCCATCTCTGCCCACTGTCTCCCCAAGACTTCCTGGCACTTCCCAGAGCCCACAGGGGCAGCTGCCTGTCCAGCCTGTTCATAGCACCTGTTCTCAGGGCATCCCAGCTGATTTTAAATTAGGCGAGACCAAGCAAATTAGGACATGCTTGTATCAGCCCACCCACCAACAATGGTACTCTCTCTGAGGCCCACTTCCTCTTTTATTTTAAATAATTTCAGACTTACCAAAATGTTTCAAAACAATACAAAGCGAAAAACCCCATATACCCTTCACCCAGATGTCTGAAATGTTAACATGTTACCGTACTTGTTTCTTCCTTCTAACAAATACATATTGTTTATTTATAAAGTGTTTGATCATGAGTCTCAGACACGATGACTCTATTCCCCTAACCACTTCAGTGCACTTGGACAGTTCCCGCAAGGAAGGACATTCTCTTACAGAACACAGCACTGTTGTCAAACTCGAAACTGGCACGGGTGCCATGCTGTCTGCCAGCACCCTGTGCTCTGATGCCCTCCCAGCTGGCCCCCATCCCCCCACTCACCCCGCATCTCGTCTCCTCCTTCTGGCTTCAGGTTCGGGACAAGAAGCTTCTCAATGACCTGAACGGAGCGGTGGAGGATGCCAAGACAGCCCGGCTGTTCAACATCACCAGCTCCGCCCTGGCCGCCTCCTGCATCATCCTCGTCTTCATCTTCCTGCGGTACCCGCTCACTGACTACTGAGGCCTGGTGGCTCCCCTGGCCGTGGAGACAGGCACTGAGACACGTTTACTTCTGTGATCGCTGAAACGCAGGATGCCGGGAGGTTGGGCAGAGCAGGGCTCCTGCCCTGGGCTCCCCAGGCTGTGACCCAGCCCCAAGCCATCGGAAGCTGTGCACGGCAGGTGGCAGCAAGCTTCGTCCAACCCAGCCCCCCACCCCGTGTGTCTCCAGGCCGCAGGTGTCCTCCTGAGCTGCTGCTCCCTGGCTTTCAGCCGCTGCCCCTGGCCCTCACGTGCCCTTCCCAGCCTCCTGGGGCCCCTCAGACCTGACAGCCAGCAGAAGGGCTATGTGGGAGCTTGCCAGGATGGGGCTGCCAGCATCTGGGGACTCAGTCTGTCCTCCCTGACCCCTGCCTCCCCCAGACCGTGCCCTTGCTCAAGAGCTCTTGTATTTGCGACCTTTCAATAAAATATCTGCCCAGCCTTCTGTCCCACGCCCCAGGCAGGGCACGATGGGACAGTCAGGAGCCTCCTTCGGGCACCACCTGCTGGTCTGGCCCCCGGTGCTGTGTCACGGCTGATTTTGCAGGAGAAAATCTGCTCTGGGACGCAGGCCGTCTTCTAACAGGGCTGGCCGAGGCAGGCTCTGGGCACCCCAAGCACAGTCCCTTACAGGATCAGGCAGCTTCTGTGGAGGGAGAGGGGGAGCACTGTGAGCTGTCCTCGCTGGCTGGAAGTGAGAGGAGGGAAACCTCCCATCCACCCAGGAGGAAGCTCTGGGTGGGGAGAGGGTCTAGGCCCCCGCAGCTCCCTCCCCAGCTCCTTCCTGCCTCCTCGTCTGTAAAGTGCAGAGATGGCCTTTGTCCCAGGGGTCCCAGTGCTGTGTGTTGAGCTGAAAGGACGGGCACTTATGCTACAGATGGGAGGTTGCGGCACGGACCTCCGGAACCAGCAATTCTGGGAGGCTGTGGACGCCTGGTCTGGAACAGCTCTTTCCAGATGAGAATGTCAAGCATGGGGTGCTGGACGCTGTCCACGTGGACATAGGGCCTTGGCTGTGGAAGGGAAAGCCTGTGCTGGGGGTCAATGCTCGCAGCACGCTGGCCTGGTGCAGGGGTGGGACCCCACGGTGGTGGGCTGCGGTGAGCGGGATCCAGTCTCCATCCTGACCCAGAAGGCTGCAAAGGAGATGCAGGGCGGCCGGTCAGCCCCTGCTGCGGGGACGCCCTGGATGTGGGTTGCAGCCCAGGCAGGAGGCGGAGGGGGTGCTCGGGGAAGAGTGGAAGGGAGGGTGTGGCCTCAGAGCAGGATTCGGGGGTCAGAGAGAAGAGGGCATCAGGGTCGGGAGAGGGGGCATGGTGGGGACATGGTGGGGGCTCTCGAGGTGCTGACCCCTGGCCCCAGGCAGTGGCAGGATGGGAGGGAGGGAGGCGATGGGCTGGGTTGCTGCCTCTTGGAGGGTGGGGGGACAGGCTGCAGGGCGGGGGCTCTGAGGCTCCCACCAAGCCCGGGGGCTTCCTGGAAGAGACGGGGCTGGAATATGACAGGTAGAGGCTTCTGGGCTTTGGAAGAGGGTCCCGAGTCTAGGTCCCAGGGCACTTGGAGGACACAGGCTGACCCTAGCCTCCAAGTGGCTTCTTTGTTGTGCCTGGAACGGGAGACAGTGGAGGGAGAAATGCTTTCCTTGCTCTATTCCTTAAGCCTTTGATGCCAGCTCCAGCTGACCGCCAGGGACAGGTACCAGGAGAGGTCCTCAGCAGCTTTTCTCTGGGATGTGCGGGGCCTGGCAGAGGCTTTCTGGGTTCACGCCGGGGACACAGGACAGGTCACCTTCCAGCGGGCAAAGGCGCCCCTCGCTCCAGAGACGTTTGCCTCCACGTGGGCAGTGTGGACAGACAGCCACACTACCAAGACTCCTGCCTGCCACACCACTGGGACCAGGACAGGGGCCGGCGTTCGTGTGGTGGGGCCCACAGTGAAGACTCACCGACGTCCCTCGGCAGCAGGCGGGCACGCCTCCTGCATGGGGCTCTGGCCTCGGGGTCTGTGTCTGCCTTCCTGGCCTCCGCTCTCCCCACGCCCCCGTTTTTATTTGATTTTGCTCAGTGCCTGGCACCTGACGCTCAATAAATGCTTGTATGAGCGCACGAGGGAACCTCCCTCTCACTCCCTCCCTGTCCTGTATTTTTCTGTATCCTGGGGCATGGGTTGGGTGACTTTCCCTGCTGGCCCTCTCTCCCATGCTGCCCTAGCCATGCCCTGGTGACACGCAGCCCACAGCCCAGTCTAAAGGGATCAGAACCCAGTGGCTGAATGGGAGTGGGTCAGTGGCCGAGACTGGCTGTGTGTGTACGTGTGTGTGCCTGTGTGTGACTGTATGTGTGTGTGTGACTCTGAGTGTGTGTGTTCCTGTGTGTGTGTGCCTGTGTGTGACTCTGTGTGTGTGTGTTCCTGTGTGTGACTCTGTGTGTGTGTTCCTGTGTGTGTGTGCCTGTGTGTGACTCTGTGTGTGTGTTCCTGTGTGTGACTCTGTGTGTGTGTTCCTGTGTGTGTGTGCCTGTGTGTGACTCTGTGTGTGTGTGTTCCTGTGTGTGACTCTGTGTGTGTGTTCCTGTGTGTGTGTGTGCCTGTGTGTGACTGTGTGTGTGCGTGTGTGTGTGTTGTGTGTGACTGTGTGTATGCTGTGTGTGTGTATTGGGGAGGAGGTCTGCAAGTCAAGCTTGGCTGTGCATTTGTGTGTGTGAGTGCAGTGTGTGTGCATGTGTGCAATTGTGTTGCGTGTGTGTGTGTGTGTGTTGGGGAGGGGGCACTGTGGAGCTAGCCCCCAGCCTCTCTCACCTTGACTGCAGCAGCCCGGATTTCCCATGGCCCCCATGAACTTGCCAAACCCGCTGCCCACTGCAGCCGGTAGTGGAGCCCAATGCCTCTCTTCAGACACCGGAAACCCAGACTATTCTTTCTTAATCGTGTGTTCTCGGGATGCCACAGGGGTTCAATGAGAGGTGATAAGTGGACCCAGGGGCCTTCCTGCTCCACAGAACAGAGGCAACTAGCTCAGATGGGCAGGGGTGTGAGGGAGTGGCAGGAGACTCTGACCACAACAAGCCACAGGGCCACTGAGACTCGCTCAGTCCCACTTGACCTCAGAACAAGAGAACCCGCCAGGACAGGTATCGCCTCCCCAACCCTCACTCCATATCCACCTGCTAAGCTGGAGACTCCAGAGGGGTGGTCAAGGGTGGTTTACAACCAAGACAGAAAAGATGCTGTCCTGGGAGATTAGAGAGGGACAGAAGTGGAAGCCGTAGAAACACGCTGAAAAGCTCCCACCACTGATAAGATACACCAGTCCACGGGTTCAAGACCAACAAAGGCCAAGAGATACAAACAACACGCAGATCTCGGTGACACTACAAAACACCAGAGAAAAAGAGAGTAAAGACTTGAAAGCTGCCAGAGAGAAAAGACAGAGTTTTTTGTTTTTGTTTTTGTTTTTTTGGCAGCTGGCAGGCGGGAAGACATTATTTTAAAGCAGCAACAGACGGATGACTTTTCACCCAAAATGAACACCCAGGTGTTCATGACCCTTGTGAAAAAAAAAAATTCCCTTAAAAAAAATCTTCTTAAATGTGAATTATAACGTGCAGGAAAGTGCAGAAAAGTCAATTAAAAACAAAAATTTTAAAAATTTACGGCATGGTGAATTTTCACAAAGCAGTCATCCGGAGAGTTAGCCATAAAGCATCAAGAAAGGGTACAGCGAGAGGCCCCCAGAAGACCCTGCTTGACCCTCCTGACCACCCCTCCCTAGCTGGAGCCCACCAGCCTGACCGGTCAACACCCGGCAACCAATCCCGTGTTTATATGATCTAAGTGTGCATCCCTTAGCACCATCACCTGCTAAACAAGTTCCTGTTTGGGAAACAGATCCAAACAGCCTATAACCCCATGCTGACTAATACCCTGTGCTGTGTCCCAGCACGATTCACACAGTCCTTCTCCTGTTTACAGACGCAGGTGCTTCGTGCTGGGCATTCAGGGTGGCACAGCGGTGCATGCGGGCCCCAGGCCTCTGCACCTGCTTCTCCCATGCGTGGGCCTGGAGTGCGGCTGCAGGTGGTGAAGCTCGTTGCACCTCCGCCACATGGGGAGGGGCGAGCTCGGTGCCCCTGCTGTCCCCAGCGCCTCCGCTCAGGAGCGTGCAGTGGAGTCTCTGGGTGGTTTCATGCCAGCCTCCCCGATGGCCACCGAGCTCGGAGCTCCTCCTTGTGAAAAGCCTGTTTCGGTGCCTCTCTGTCCCACAGGGCTGTGGATGCCTTGGTGGCTTTGGTTCTCTTACAGCTGGTGCATGTCCTTTGCGCTGCAGACAAGTTCTCCCACTCTGAGGCTTCTGTCCTTGCTCTCCGAGTGGCATCTTTTCATAAATGTAGGTTTACAAATTTGATAGAGTCACAGTGACCAACGCCTTCCATTTGGTTACTACTTTTCTCTGCATTGAATGGAGCATCACGTGTCAGTAAAGATCGTGATCCAGTGAACAGACAGGGAGCCACCAGCCACGCTGAGGTTAATAAATAAATACACCAGGAGTTTAATGAGCACGAGGTCCCCTGAAGAATAACTGTAATGACAAAGGGAAAACTGGGTGACTCCACAGGTGGAGAAGCCCGGCAGGCGCCATGCTGACCAAACAGTCAACGTGGATGTCATCAGTAATGGGACTACACGAAATCATATGTCACCTGATAGGATGTCACTTGTGTGATATTCCAGCTGTGATGGACTGAATGTTTGTGTCCCTCCAAATTCAAATGTCAAAGCTCTAATCCCCAGTGTGAGGGTGTTTGGACATGGGGCCTTTCACCAGCCTTTGGGTCAATAATGTTCAACTTTTCTTCTTTCATAATAGAATGAATTTAAAGCCACACATATACCACAAGTTTTGATATAATTTTTTTATTATCATTTGTTTCAATAGTTTCTGGTTTCAATTGTGATTTCTTTTTTGAATCTTCAATTACATAGAAACTTGGTTAATTTGAGGGGCCGGCCCGTGGCTCACTGGGAAGAGCGTGGTGCTAACAACACCAAGGCCACGGGTTCAGATCCCATTTAGGGATGGCTGGTTAGCTCAGTTGGGAGTACGTGGTGCTGACAACACCAAGTCAAGGGTTAAGATCCCCTTACCAGTTATCTTTTAGGGGAAAAAAAAAAGAAACTTTGTTAATTTGCAAACATTTGGGTGTTTTCTAGTTATCTTTCCGTTCTCAATATCTGGTTTTATTTTACAATTGTCAAGGAACATATACTATTTGATTTTAATCATTTAACAATTCATAAGACTTCTCTTTGGACCAGAATTTGGTCTGTTTTTGTAACGGTTTCTATGCGTACTTGAAAGGAATATGTATTTTCCAGTTGCTGGTATAGTGTTCCGTAAATTTCTATTTTGTTCAGGCGGCTAATTACATCGGCTAAATCTCTCACCTTACTGATTCCAACCTGTCGATATCCTTTAACTATGTCTTTTATAAACACCTTTTGAAAAGTCTAGATTGACAATACTGGGCTTCTATTAAAATGACTAATCTACTTAACACTTAATAAAACGACCAACACAGTGGGATTTAGATCAACCTTGTTTTGCGATGCTTTTTATCTCTGTTAGATTTTTAGTCGTACACTTTTGTATTAACCTTTTCAGGGTAGGAATTACTGCTTTATTACATTCTCAATTAAATAGTACTTTTACCACTCCTCAAACCTTACAAGCATTTAAGTATTTTACAGTATTTTAACCACATCTACCCTCTGTTCTTTGTGTTATTGTTATCATATATTTTACTAATATGTATATTATAATCATCTGTAATATATTGTTTTAAACACCCAGTCTTTTTTCTTTCTTTTTTTACACATATTTACCCCCATACTTATTCTTTCTGGTGGTCTGCATTCAATCTGGGATCATTTTTCTGCAGCCCAAAGATCTTCCTCAAGTGTTTCTTGTAGCAGGCCTGCTGGTGTGAAATTGACTTTCTTTTACGTTGATTTTTAAGGTTATTTTCAAGGATTTTAGAATTCTAGGTTGGCAATCTTTTTCTTTAAAAAATTTAAAGATGTCATTACCTTCCCTTATGGCTCCCGTTCTTTCTGATGAGATCAGTCAGTTTTTATTGATATTCTCTTGAAACGATGTCTTTTTCCTTTTTTTTTTTTTTTTTTTTTTCTCTAGCTACGTTTAAGATTTGTCTTTGGTTTTCAGCAGTTTAACTATAATGGGTCCAGGCTGGTGGAGGTGTTTTCAATAAACGCTAACCAGTTTTCCTTACATTTTTGAATCTATGGCTTGACATTTTTTTTATCAGATGTGAAAGATACTTGGTCATTTTCTCTAAATATTGTTCTGCTCCATGCTCAAGCCTCTCTTTCCTGGGACTTAATTTTTTTTTGCTGGGACTTTAATTATATTTGTGATAAACATTTTGACTTATTTCTGCTTGTGCACTATGCTCTTTTCTGATTTTTACATTTTTACCTTTGCACTTTAATTTTCGTATTTCTGTTCATCTTGGGATTCACTGACTCAGTCTTCTGTTGTGTGCAGTCTGTCGCTGACGTACCCAGTGCCGTTTTTAAAGGGTGGAATCATAGTTTATTGCAGAAAATGCTGATTGGGGCCCCTGACTGATGTCAAGGAATAAAAGGCTATATTGAGAACCCTTCAGTGAAGACTCACAATGCACAGTAGCTTGATAAAATTCTTGAAAGGGCTGGTGTTTAGAAATCTAGTAAGTATTGCTTAGTCCAACATTTCCTAAACCCATTTTCCAAAAATTGTACATTTTAAGCAAAATCTAATCACGCCTTCGTCATTCCCAAACACTTTGAGAAATGCTACGTTAGAATATAATTTCTGCAAATATTTCAGGACCTACTCTCAGAAAGTGCATTTGGGAATAGCACAGCTATATTGTTTTTTTAATCTAATGCATTTTTTAAAAAATCATTTAATTTTATTTATTTTGGGGGGCAACTGGCCAGTAGGGGGGTCTGAACCCATGGCCTTTTTGTTATAAGCTATGCTCTAACCAGCGGAGCTAAGTGGCCAGCCCCCCTCATCTAATGCATTTTTAATTTAAGATATCATAATTTTTAGTTTAATAATGCTTATATGATTGGTTTTTTAGATTCCAGTTTTTTGGTAAAATTATTTATCTTCTCATCCATCTCGTTCATCTTTTCCTCTATTTTCTATTTTCTTTAACTTATTTACAGTAGTTCTTTTAGTATATGTATGACATCTCCAGTGTGCAGATTCTCAGCAGATCAGCTCTTATTTTCTTGATATTGGTACATTTACCTGCTTCTTTTCACAGCTGTTTATTTATTTGTCTGCATTCCATACGTTGTGCATAAAAGAACTGTAGAGGCTGAGAATTGTTTATTAATTTGTTAATTAAAATTGTTGTTTTCTTTTAGAGAATGTTTTCTCCTTTTCCCGTTAGGTGGATAGTGTGAAGGGTTGATAACTTCAACTCAGTTAGCTTTTGGAGAAATTCGTGTGATTGAGTTTGTTGAGATTTGGGTTCCAGGGTTTGTAAGACTCTCTCCGCTCTTTGCTCCTGATTTGGGGCAGGACCCTCTGGAGCCTGCGCTCGGAAGTCCTGCAGCTCTTTCTACTAAAGTATGGCGGATACCGTTCTTCCCTTCAGGGGTTTGAGCCTGGCTCTTTGGGTCTCTCCCCACACGGGGCGGTCTTGGTGGACGTCCTGAGGGGCAGGCCACTCATGCATTTGGGGCAGGCCATCTCTCCAGTGGGACTTAATCTCTTATGCATCATGAGACGGCACAAGATTTCCCTCAGCCCGACAGCCACCTCTTGTGCCACCCCAGAGCCCAGCCAGTGTCCAGTGGCCAGAGCCAGCCTGCACGTCACCCTGCAGTCCTGTCCTCACAACGCCCAAGAGTCCCAGCAGAACAGCAAACCTCCACTGGAGAATCCCAACTCCTGGGCCAAGCCCGATCCTTGGCCCTCTCCCAAGGTCGACCCCCGAGAACACGCTGGCCCGTTATATCAACCACCTGAAAAGGTTATCCTCGGGGCTGGCTGGTTAGTTCAGTGGGGAGAGCGCATTGCTATAACACCAAGGTCAAGGGTCTGGATCTCTGTACCAGCCCGCTGCCCAAAAACAACAACAAAAATGATGATTGCCTTTGGAATTTAGTTGCCTGGTCCTCACCGCTTTCATGGCTCTTCGGTGCACGTCTGCAGTCTATATGTTTCCTAGGTTCCAGCATTTTTACCTAATGTAATACACTGCATCACATCTCAGCAAAGTGGGCGTCTTCAATGGTGACTTCTTCATTAACAATTCTTAACTTACCTATATTTTAAAAAATCCTTTATTGTCTCGTAGGACCTTTATTGATTTGTTTTTCGTGTTTAGGTGTATAACCCACCTGCGCTTGGAGAGGGGCAGGTGAGCCTCACCTCTGTGAAAAGCTCTTCGCTCTGCAGGGCTGTCCTGGCCATGGATCGAGTGCAGGTCTGTGCAGGGCCTGTCTGCAGGGCCTTCCGTGTGTCCTTGCCCCAGCACCACATCCCTCAGTCAGTGCAGCCTGGCAGTAAGGCCAAGTCGTCCTGCAAGCATTTCCTGACCATTCTGCCTGTGACGTTCATTTAATTTTAGAATCAACTTGTCGACTAAAAAAAGCCTATTGACATTTCGATGAAACCTATAAATACATTTGGGAGATTTTATGTTTTTATGATATTCAGTTTCCCTAACCTCTAAGCCTGCAATATTCTTTCTTTTATTTAAACCCGCTTTACTCCCCCGCAAATGCTTCCTAGTTTTCTGTGAAGAGACTTACACAGGGCTGACTGGGTTTATTTGTAGATATTTGATTTTTATGCTGCTGTAAATGTCACAGCTTGAATTTTATTTTCGAAGTGTCTGTTACTGAAATAAACAAACACAGCTGCCTTTTAAAGAGTGATCGCGTGTCCAACATCCTCACCAAATGCATTTCTTTATTTCAATAATCTTTTTTGCAATTTCATCTGGATTTTCTACATAAGTAATTATAGCATTTTATCATATGAACAACTAGAGTTTTATTTCTACCTTTCTGAGCCACATGCATTTTATTTGTCTTCCTTGACTTACTGCATTTTCTGTGACCTTCAGTAGAATGTAAAGTAGAAGTTGAGGTAGCAGGCTGTTTAAAATAATCCCTATCTCAAAGATAAATCTTTCAGGTTGTACCATTTTGTGTGGTATTTGTTCTAGGTGTCTGTGGTCATCCTTTATTATTTTGAGGAACTTCCTATTGTCCATAATGTGATAATATTGACGTTCTTGCTATAATGCCATAAATATGAAAGACTAGATTCTGCAAAAGCATGGACTAAAAAAATAACAGAGCTAGTGGGAAAACAGATTTTAGGGACAGACTGCTCAAAACCTGTGGAACTTTGCAACTGGAGTAAATGACATCAAATAGCCAAGTCGAATCCCTCCGTCCCGCCCACCTGACCTGTACCGTCCCCTCTCAGTCTTCAACTCTGCCTGTAATTCTTCTTTCAACGAGCAGGCGTCCTCTTCAAATTTCACCAGATTTAAACATCTCATCCAGAGTGTAGACATTTTCGTCATGTTTTTTAACCCAGCAGAAAATATCTTCCCAGCTTTTTCATTTGTACTATTAGCTTCTCCCGAGAGTTTTTCGTGGTGGGTGTTGCATCAGTCATTGAAGACATTAAACCAGCTACTACTTTTACTAAAAGAAACCCCTTCCACAGGATTTCTACCTTTTTTCTTAAGGTCTTCATATATCCCAAGACTTTCTCTTTGATTGAAAAAATGCTTGCCTCAATCATTTAATATCATTAATATGCTGGGGAGAGTGTGTCTAAAAAAGCTTAATGCTTGTGTTATACTGATATTCTTTTACTAACCAATTGCTTTTGAGCTAGTTTGCATTTTACGAACATGCATTCTAGCAGAAAGGGCTCAGTTTTATTAAATTACTATTGAATATTTTTGAATAATGTTTCTGTATTTTTAATTTGATCACGTGGTTTTCCTCCTTTAATAAATCAAGCAAATTACATTATTCAATTTTTTCCTAACAGCAAAACAACCGTGCATGCCTGGACTAAATCTAAAACATTCACTTTGTATAGTATTTTTAAATGCTGCTATTTTTGTTGTTGTTGTTGTTGTTTTTTCTTCAGATGCAAGGGAGCATGGTAGACCTGCTCCTTTTTCATGACGTTGGCGTCAGGTTTGGGTGTCAAAACTTTGCTAGTCTCACATTATTTAGAAGGTTTCTGTCTTCATGCTTTATGTTTTGTATAACAGCTGTTGAGGCCATGTGACCCTAGAGTTTTCTTTGTAGGAAGATTTTAATTTTAGTTTCAATTCTTTCAGTATTTATTTGTTGTCTTTATTTTTTCCTATCTCCAATATCTTGCATTAAATACTACACTCATGAATTTTTATCTTTTCTTATTTTCAAATAAGACATTACTACTATCTAGTTGATGACTCTTCACCATCAAGGCTATTGAACGTTTGCATTACTTTTAGGACAGTTTCCTCTTGTTTAATGTATCAACTTTTTCATCCCCAAATACATTAGATAAATATAGTATAAGAAGTGATATTTTATCTTATGGTTTCAGAGAGAGATACACGTTTTTTTCTCTTGAGTGGTAAGGGGATCGCAACCGTCAGCACAGTGTCGTCTGCACCACGCTCAGCCAGTGAGCAGATTGGCCAACCCTATATAGGATCCGAACCTGCGGCCTCGGTGCTACCAGCGCCACACTCTCCCCAGTGAGCCACAGGGCCGGCCCGAGACATACACTTTTTTAACCTGGCACAGCAGTGTTTAATCGGAGAATATCATGTCACGCAGTTGACACGTGTGTCACATGTGCGCGAACCTGATGGGTCTCTTTAAGTGCATGCACGGAACGAGTCAGGAGCAGCAGCATTTCCACAACTCTATCACATTTGTGTTTAAAATTGCGCTCGTGCTTGGCCTCTAAGTAACCCTTTAGATGTCTTTCTCTGCTATGATTTTTTTGAGTCCAGCTTGAGTGCAAAGTAGCAGTGACAAATTGGTAAAAAGTTGGCTGTTTGACAAATTGGTAAAGAAAATGGCGTAGAAAAAGAAACGGCTGAAACAAACCTGCATTACCTGACATTTTATGCACAAGCTTTATTCATTGCCAGTCGCTTCTACTGTTGGATTACATCACGTTTCTCTTTCTTAAAATAGCTTTGGTACCTGGGGTTGAAACAGACCGCATCATAATTTTTCATATTAAAGTTAATGGACACATTATTTCGCCTCCTTGTTGTTTTGTTTCTATGTTTTACAATTTTTGGAGGGTGGGCGGCTGGCCGGTACAGAGACCCTAATCTTTGACCGTGGTGTCCCCTGGTTTTTCACTAGTGGCAGTGTTTTGGGGGAAAAAAAAAGTTATTGCGGGGTCAGACCGACTTGCATTTAAGCCCTTTTTTCCTCTCAATTCTTTAAAGCATTCCCCTAGTTTTGACATGTAGTGTTTTTATCGTATTTGGTTAGACCACTTTCAATGGCTACTTTCTTAGGTAAAAATAGTCAAATATTAGCAATTTCTAACCTTCATCCTGAGAGTTCAGTTAAACATACTTTCCATATTACATTGTGTGTTTTTTCAGCCATAGTACATTTAAAATGACATTTCTTCATATCCACACCTATGTGACTCTCCAGTTAAACTGTTTTCGTGGCATCGTAGCATCATTGCGTTGTGGGCGAGAGTATTCGCGTTGTGGGCGAGAGTATTCGCAATGTGATTTCAGTCTTTTGTAATGTTTTAGCACGACTTATGGTCAATCTTCTGTTAATGCGTCACACATCCTTGAAAGAAATGTTTACGATGTCAGTGCCAGATTCTTCACATGACTTGCAGGTAAAGTTTATTAATTGTGATGTCAAATCCTCTGTATTCTCACTGCCCTTGCTGTGGGAGCGTAATTCATTGTCCAAAGGCCCCAGCAGCTGCGCTCTGAAATCCAACCCTGCGCTTACATCCAAGTCACGGGCTGTCCCCAGGCGATGGCTGGGACCCTGTGCAGGAGACCCGGCCCTGCTCTGATGAGTGCCGTTGCCCTGAGGCTTTCCTGAGCCCTGCCCAGCTTGCCCTAGATAGCACGATCGGACCTGCACCACGGCCTCGTGGCTCCCCCAACCCTCAAGGAGTCTTCTCCGTTTCTCCCACATGGGCGCTTCTCCTACAAACTCCTCTGCATGGGATCCTGTCTCGGTGTCTGTTCCCCAGAGGACCCAGCTGAGCGCAGCAGTACTGAGAGTGTATGAGAAAACAGGTTTAGGATGGGGATTTGGGAAGTCACCCTCCTGGTTGTTGTGTGGGTGTGAGCAGCCCCTGGAACAAGGTGGAGGCGCCACTGTCTCGGCTTTCCCTGGTGATGCTGTGGGGAAGGTCCAGGTGCAGCAGAGCCCTGTGGCAGTGTGACGACGCAGAGATAGGGGGCAATGACCACAAAGACGGCGGAATCTGCAGCTGCCTCTGAGTTCCACCGACACCCTGTTGAAGGACAGTGAAAAATGCTGAGGGCTGCTAATGAGGAGTTAGGGGCCGAGCACGGAAGCCAGAGGGCTCGGCAGGAGCTCGCGGAGAGGCACCTGCTTCCTTCAGTGGAGGCAGACCCAGCTGCACGGCAGACCGAGGACCTGACTGTGACGGTCACAGAGCTACAGAGACGCTGACTGCTCAGCCAAGGAAGACCGTGTGTGGAGCACAGGGGAAACCTGGGACCCTGGAAACAGAGACAGGGCCATGTAGATGGATGTCCCAAGGATGTCGACTCTGCAGCCCCTGGATCTGAGCTTGTAGCCGTGGTCTGCTCCTGCCAGGGAGGACCTGGCACTGCCGTCATGGGGAAGGAGCTGTCGGCGCCTCTCACACAGGCGACAGGTTCCTCCTTGTCTTTTCACCTGACCTCCAGGTGAGTACTGCCAAATACCAGCATGATCTGGTCAGGGGTCTGCGGGGCCTGATAAGGTGGGAAAGGTCCTCTACACCTAAAGGATCCCAAGGACTAGCTGCCATGTGCAGCAGGAGCCGGGAAGACACTCCTGGGATTGGACATTTTTCCCCATTAAAATAATAAGGTACAATTGACAGTAAATCACGTAAGTGATTTCTGAGTTTTGAGTTCTTGACAAATCTACAGTCATGTAACTGTCACTGAAATTAAGACGTAGAACAGCTTCACCACCACGAAAGCCTCCCCCACACCCTCCCTGCAGCTCTGGCCCTGGCAACCACGGGTCTTTCTTCTGTTCTTATGGAATTGCTTTATCCAAAGTGCCCTGTACACAGGATCGTACAACCTTCTGCGTCTGGCTTCTCTCAAGTGGACTCACGGTTCGAGACGTGCCCACGCTGCCCTGCCCACGCCCGCAGCTGAGTGGGCGCCCGTCTAGCCTGTGTGGCTGCCTCTGTGTCCCCGAGGCCGGGCTGGCCTGCGCTTTCTCTGGCTTTTGCATTATGAATAGACATCTGTGTGCAGGTTTTTGTGTGAACATAGACCTTTATTTCACTTGAATACATGTCTGAGCAGGACTGCTGAGTCATGTGATGATACCCCACACTGATCCCCGAGCGGCTGTCCCACTCTGCGTCACCACCGGTGGGACATGAGCATTCCAGGTGCTCCCTTTCTGAAAGTGGATGGCGTTATCTCATCGTGACTCTAACCCACGTTTCCCTGATCACGGTGATGATGAGATGTGGAGCATCTTGTCACCTGCTTCTGTGCCATCTGTGACATCCTTTGCTGAAGTGTCTGTTTTAATCTCTTGCCCATTTTTGATAATCAGTTTTCTTTTTGTTGAGTTCTGAGAATTCTTTATGTTGTCTGGATACAAATCCTTCATCAAATATATGTTTTCAAACATTTTCTCTCCATCGGTGTATTTCAAGTACAGAACTTCTTAATTTTGATGAAGTCCAATTTACCAATTTTTATCTTTTATAAATTGTGCTTTTGACACCATATCTAAGACGTTTTTGCCCAATGCACAGTCACACAGCCTCTCCCCCGTACTCTATGTTACATCTGTGATCCATTCGGACGTGATCTTTCTGTGCAGAGTGAGGTATGAGTCTGGAGTTCACTTCTACACACAGACATCCAAGTATTGCAGCGCCGTTTGTGGGGCAGTCAGTCGTCCTCTTATGCGTGGGTTGATTTCCAGACTCTCTGTTCTGTTTCACTGATTTGTTTATGTATCTCATGGTTTCTGACACTACCAACACTTTCGACCAGATAACTCTGTCATCTGTTCTGTGACTGTCAAGTGTTCAGCAGCACCAATGGCCCCTGTGCAGATGCCATGAACCCCCTCCCCCCAAGTGTACAACCAAAAATATCTTGAGACATCGTTGTATCTATCAGTCAGCTAGGACCACCATAACAAAGTGTCTCAGACTGAGAGACTTAAACCACAAAAATTTATTTCTCACCGTCCTTGAGGCTGGAGGTCTGAGATCCAGTGTCACAGGGTTGGTTCCTCTTGAGGCCTCTGTCCTGGGCTTACAGATGGCATCTTGTCCCTGTGTCCTCATGTGGCTGTCCCTCTGTGTGTGTGTGTGTCCTGATCTCCTCTTCTTACAAGCACACCAGTCCTATTGAATTAGGGCCCACCCTGATGACACCATTTTAACTTGATAACCTTTTTAAAGACTCCATCTCCAAGTACAGTCACTTTTTTAAAAAATTTATTTTATTTATTGAATCAAAATCGATTATACATATTTTGGGGGTTCAACATTGAGATACGTTGATCAAATCAATATTACTAGCATATATATTGTTACAAATCATACTTATTCTTTATGCCCCTTGTCCAATCTCTCCCCACCCCCCTCTCCATCCCCCTCCCCCCTCTAATGACCCTAGATTTCTTCTCTCCTTCTGAAAGAGTAATGGTTACTCTGTTGATTTGTTGCCTAGATGATCTGTCCAGTGCTGAGAGTTGTGATCAGGTCCCCCAATGTTATCACAGAGCAGCTGCTTCTTCTGTCACTCTGAAATGGGCTTTGTGGAAAGGGACATCCTGTTCTTTCCTTTGGTCCCTGCTGGTGACTCTCCTTGTGTCAATGCACTCCAGTGGCTGGTGGACCATCTGCATGGTGGCTGTGGTGTCTAGTCGCTTTCATGGCAGCCACAGTTATTGTGGAGGCTGCGGTGGGCCACCCACATGGAGGTGCTGTTTTCGGCATGCTCCTTGGCACTGGAGGTGTGCCTGGTTGTGGGGTGTGTCTGGTCCCCAACTCCATGCCTCTGCTCCCTGGGCAGGCCCCAAGGCACTGACGCCATGTGCCTGGTTGGGGGCAGGGGGTCCAGTCCTCTTCTCCATGCCCCAGGTCCTTGGGTGGGCCCTGAGGTGCTGGCACAGTGTGCCTGGTTGTGGGAGGGTGGTCTGGTCCCCGTCTCCATGCCCTGGGTCCCTGGCATGGTGAGCCTGGTTGTGGGAGGGTAGTCCGGTCCCCTTCTCCATGCCCTGGGTCCCTGGGCATGTACAGTCACTTTCTGAGGTACTGGGGCTCAAGGTTCCAACATATATTTTGGGGGACACAGCTTAGCCATAACAATTGCCGAGTGCAAATGTCCCCTGTGGAACAACGTCATCCCCAGGTGAGAACCACTGGCCTATCTTGGTGTCGATCCACACTAACTTTATTTCTGTGGGTTCATAAGTCTTGAGATCAGGCAGTGTGAGTCCCCTTCTCGTAAGTTATTTTGGCTACTCTAGGTCTTTTAGAATGAGTTAAAAGCATTTCTTCCCCTTCAATTTTCTGGAAGCATCAATGTAGAATCAGCATTATTCCTTCCTTGCCTATTTGGTGTGATTCACCCATGAAGCCATCTGGAGTTTCCTCTGTGGGAAGTGTCTTTTGTTGGTTTGTTTTCGTTTTGTGTCAGATTTAACTTCTTTAATGAATAGGTGGCTATTTTGATTATCTGCCTCTTCTTGTACAAGCTTTGGAAGTTATTCTATGAATTTTGTCCATTTTATCAAGTTGTCAGCTTTATTAACACATTAGTCCGTTGAAGTTCTTTTAGCCTCTGTAGAATCTGCAGTGATTGTGCTTTTTCATTCCCCCAATGGCAAGTTTCTTTTTTTTAAAGATGACCGGTGAGGGGATCTTACCCCTTGACTCGGTGTCGTCAGCACCACGCTCTCCCGAGTGAGCCACGGGCCGGGCCTCCAATGGCAATTTTTGTCTTGTCTCTTTTCCTCTTTATCTTGGCTAAGTAAGAGTTTGTCAATTTTATTGCTCTCAAAGAATGATCTTTCGGCTTTGTTGATTTTCCCTATCCGTCTTCTGTTTTCTATTTTACTGATTTTTCACTCTGATCTTTTCAATTCATTTTTTTTTCTATTTTCTTAAAATTTAATTTGCCCCTCTTTATTTAGTTACTTAACACGGAAACTGAGATAATTTATTTGAGAACTTTTTAAATGTGAGCATTTAATGCTATCAACTTGTGCGAACACAAATTCAGACATGATTTCTTCCATTTTCTTTCAGTTTGAAGTAATGTCTGACCTCTTTTTTGGCTTGTCCTTTGGGTTATTTAGCAGTGTGCTATTTAGTCTTCAAATATGTTGGGTATTTTAAAGATACCTTTCTGTCATGAATATCTAATTTAGTTCCACGAGGTCAGATAATATGCTTTTACCACTTGGAACTTTAAAAATCTGTTGAGGCTTGTTTTCTGCTCAGAACGTGGTCTGTCCTGGTAAGTGTCCCACATGCACTGGAAAAGAATGTATTTTGCTGCTCTTGGTGGGGTGTTCTATAAATGCTGACTGGATCATGTTCATTAATAGCGTCCTTCAAGTCTTGTGGATTCCTGCTCAGTTTCTGTCTACTCATCCTATCATTCGAGGGAAGACGCTTAGTATAAGGGAAGAATTCTTCGCTACGGAGACAGGACCCTGGAGTATCTACCCAATGCCTCATGAGTTGTGAGGTTTTCTGGCCTTTCTGCTGGTTTGGTCCCTATTCCCAGCCCTGGGCGAGCGCTGGGCCAGTTCCCTTCGGTCCTCTCAGTTGGTTCTTTCCCTGGCTACAGGCGGTTTCCTCCACGTACGTGCCGCCCATTGCTCTGCTGTATACTCAGGAGGGACTCTCCACGTATCCCCAAGTTCTCTATGCAGCACTCCACTCTCTGATACTGTCCTGCAGGCTGTGTCTGCCTTGGTCTTCCCAGACGCCCAACTCAAGGGATCCAGGGAGCTTTGCCTTGGTTCCCTCTCCCTGCACCACGACCTGGAGACATGCTCAAGGCAGCAACCGGGGGCACTAGAGGGCTCACCTCCCTGTGCTTTCTGGCCTGTTGTCTTCTGTCTTGAGAATAATTTTTTTAAAATTTTGCCTTCTTTTTTTATTGTTGTTGTTCCATATATAAGTGTAAATTCATTCCCTGTTACCATATCTTGACTAGAAGCAGAAGTATCCTAATTCATTTTTATATTACTCTTTTTGTTTTGAAATAACCATAGATTTGCATGCAGTTGTAAGAAATAAAACAGGGAGATCCCATGTACACTTTATCCAGTTCCCCCAATGGTAACACCTTGCGAAACTGTAGTACAACATCACGGATAGGGTACTGACCCTGATATTCCAAAGCACAGACCATTTCCATCCCGACAGGGACTTTGGGTGGTAAACCCTGGAAATCACTAATATGTTATTAATTTTTATAATTTTGTCATTTCAAAAATGTTATATAAACGATGTAAGATAGTACATAAACTTTTGGGATTGGATCTTTTCCACAAAGCATAATGCTCTGGAGATTGTCCAGGGTGCGCATGTATCAATAGTTCATTCCCTTCTGTTGCTGGTCGTGAGCCACAAGCCGGGTGGACCACGGTTTAAGCCGTGAGGCTCTGTCCTCGCGCGTGCCTCACGGAAGTGCTGGAGGAGCTGGGGTAGCCCTTTCCGCCCTTCCCCTCTTCTGCCAAGCGAGGACTCAGCAAGAAGGTCCCTCATCAGACACCTCAGTCTGGGTTGACGTCCAGGCCGCATTCCTTTCATTTGATCTATGTGTCTACCCTTTGCCAGTACCACACCGTCTAGGTCACTGGAGCTTTATAAAAAGTCTTAAAGTCAGGTAATGTCATTCCACCAACTTTAAAAGTTTTTTTAAAGAAGAAATTTTATAGTTTTATATTTTTAATTTTTAATTTTTATTTTATTTCTAAGTGACACAAACAATTGTACATATTTATGGGGCACAATGTGATGTTTTGGTACACGTATACATCACAAAGTGATCAAATCGGGGTAATTAGCAGATTCATCACCTCAAACATTTATCGTGTTTTTGTGTTGAGAACATTTAAAATCCAAGCTTCTAGCTATTTTGAAGTATACAATACACCGTTGTTAACTACAGTCACCCTGTTGTGCAGTAAAGCCCCAGGACTTACTCCTCCTGTCTCGCTGCGACTTTGCACCTGTCGGCCACCCTCCCCCTGCCCCCCCCCCTGCCCTTGCCAGCCCCTGGTAACTTCTGTTCTACTCTCTATCTGTATAAGTTCACCTTGTTTAGATCCCACCTATGTGTGAGGTCATGTGGTAGTTGTCTTTCTGTGCCTGGCTTGCTTCACTTTGCCTAAGTCGTCCAGGTTCACCCCATATGGTCACAAATGATAGGATTTCTTTTTTTTTTTTAATGCAAGAGTATTCCGTGTGTGTACAGACCACATTTTCCTTATCCACTCGTCCACTGGTGGACACTTAGGCTGATTCCATCTCTTGGCTATTGTGAATAGTGCTGCAATGAGCATGGGAGTGCAGGCGTCTCCTTGACATGCTGATTTCGTTTTCTTTGGATATATTCTTTGGCAGTTCTATTTTTAATTTTTTGAGGGACCTCCATACTGTTTTCCCTAGTGGCTGTGCTAGTTTACAGTCCCAGTGTGTGACAGCGTATAAGGGCTCCTCTTCTCTACGTCCTCGTTGACATTTGTCATCTTCCATATTTCTGATAATAACCAGTCTAAGTGGAGTGAGTTTTTCTCATTGTGGTTTTGATTTGCATTTCCATGATCATTAGTGATGTTAAGCATTTTTTATTTTTGTCTGCTGGCCAGCACAGGGAACCAAATCCTTGACCTTGGTGTTACAAGGATGTTCAGCATTTTTTTTCATATACCTGCTGGCCATTTGTATGTCTTCTTTTGAGAAATGTCTATTCAGGTCTTTTGCCCATTTTTAAATCAGATTTTTTTTTTTTTTTTTTTTTTTTTTTTTTTTTTTTTGCTATTGAGTTGTTTGAGTTCCTTGTGCATTCTGGATATCAGCCCCTGGTCAGATGAATAGTTTGCAAATATTTTCTCCCATTCTGCTGGTTGCCTCTTCACTCTGTCAATTGTTTCCTTTGTTGTGCAGAAGATTTTTAGTTTGATATAATCCCATTTGCCTATTTTTGCTTGTGTTGCCTGTGGTTTTGAGGACTTAGCCAAAAAATCTTTGCCCAGACCAGTATCATGAAGCTCTTCCCCTATGTTTTCTTCTAGTAGTTTTATAGTTCTGGTCTTACGTTGAAGTCTTTAATCCATTTTGAGTTGATTTTTATATATGCTGAGAGATAGAGTGTAGTTTCATTCTTTTACATGTGGATATCCAGTTTTCCCAGAACCATTTGTTGAAGACTGTCATTTCCCCATTTTGTGTTCTTAGCATCTTTGTAGAAAATCAGTTGGCTTTGCTGTGTGGAGTTATTTCTGGGCTCTCTATTGTGTTCCTTTGGTCTATGTGTCTGCTTTCATGCAAGCACCATGCTGTTTTGATTACTATAGGTTTGTAGTATATTTTGAAGTCAGGTAGTGTGATGCCTCCAGCTTTGTTCTTTTTACTCATGATTGCTTTGGCTATTTGGAGTCTTTTTGTGGTTCCACACAGGGATTGCATTGAGTCTGTAGACCACTTTGGGTAGTATGGACATTTTAACAATATTAATTGTTCCAGTTCATGAACACAGGATATCTTTATTTGTGTCCTCTTCAATTTCTTTCATCAGTGTTTTATATTTTTTAGTATAGAGATCTTTCAACTTCTTAGTTAAATTTATTCCTAGGTATCTTTTTTTTTTTTTTTTTTTTTTTTGTAGCTATAGTGAATAAGATTGTTTCTTTTTCAGGTAGTTTACTATCAGGATATAGAAATGCTACTGATTTTTGTATGTTGATTTTGTATCCTGCAACTTAACTGTTAGAACTTCATTTATTAGTTCTAACAGTTTTTTGGTGAAGTCATTAGTGTTTTCTATATATAGGATCATGTCATCTGCAAACAGGGACAATCCAACTTCCTCCTTTCCAATGCTTTTTATTTCTTTCTTTTGCCTGATTGCTCTAGCT
Organism: Cynocephalus volans; assembly: GCF_027409185.1. Lineage (NCBI taxonomy): Eukaryota > Metazoa > Chordata > Mammalia > Dermoptera > Cynocephalidae > Cynocephalus > Cynocephalus volans. The sequence goes on from NC_084463.1 coordinate 167,351,952, forward strand.
AAGCCTTCCAATGCTATGTTGAATAGGAATGGTTAAGGTGGGCATTATTGTCTTGTTCCTGATCTTAGAGGAGATTTTCCCCATTCTGTATGATTTTACCCGTGTGTTTGTCGTATATGGCCTTTACTGTGTTAAGGTACATACCTTCTATACCTAGTTTGTTGAGAGTTTTTATTTCTGATTCAATTTCCTCATTTGTTATTGTTCTGTCAGATTTTCTATTTCTTCATGATTCAATATTGGAAGGTGCTATGTGTCCAGGAATTTATCCATTTCTTCTAGATTCTCCAGTTTGCTGGCATATGGTTGTTCATAGCAGTCTCTTATCATCTTTATTCAAAATTGTTTTGGCTATTCTCATTTTTTTTTTGTTTGCCTTTTCACATAAATTTCATAAATAGCTTGTCTCTGTTTATTAAAAAAACAAAAACAAAAACTCCTGCTAAGATTTTTTACTGAAATCTCATTAAATCCGCAAATAATTTGGGGGGAGTTGACATCTTAACTATTTTGAATCTTCAAACCCATAAATGTATTATTTCCCTCAATTTATTTAGTTTTTTTTTTATTTCTTTCACCAGCATTTTGTTGTTTATTGCATACAGATTCTGCACCTTTTGTTAGATTTATAACTATTTCATTTTTGGAGCTATTTTTAAAAATAGACTATTTTCTTAGAGCAGTTTTAGGTTTACAGCAAAATGAGTGGAACACACAGAAAATTACCATATACTCCCTGCTCCCACACGTGCACAGACTGCCCTACTGTCACAGCCTCCAGCAGAGGGTACATTTGTTACAATCTATAAACCCACAGGGACACATCATTATCACCCAAAGCCCACAGTTTACATTAGAGTTCACTCTTCCTGTTGCACATGGTATGGGTTTTGACAAATGTGTAATGTCATTTATCCACCCTTACGGTATCATAGGGAATAGTTTTGCCACCCGAACAATCCTCTGTTCTTCGCCTATTTATCCCTCCCTCACCCCCAACGCCTAGCCGCCACCGATGGTTTCACTGTCTCCACAGTTTTCCCTTTTCCATTTTTGTGCAACCATCACTTCCAGAATTATTTTCATCTTTCAAAACTGAAAGTCTCTCCCGGTTGAACACTAATTCCCCACTACTCCCTCCCAACCCCGGGCTCCCACCATCCTACTTTCTGTATCTATGACTTTGACAACTCTAGGGACCTCATATGAGTGGAGTCACACACTATTTGTCCTCTTGTGACTGGCTTATTTCACTCAGCATAGCGTCCTCAAGGTTCATCCACGCTGTAGCATGTGTCATAATCTTTTTCCTTTTGAAGGCTGAATAATATTTCATTGTACGTATATTCCACATATCTGTCATGCTATCTGTTCCTCTTTCAGTGGACATTTGGATTTCTTCTACGTTTTAGCTGGTGTGAATAGTGCTGCGACGAACATGGGCGTGCAAATCTCTTCAAGATCCTGTTTTTTATTCTTTGGGGTGTATACCTAGAAGTGGAAATGCTGGGTAATACAGCAATTCTATGTTTAATTTTTGAGAAACGATAGCTCATGTCTTCTCAGTCATGAATAATACTTCATCGTGTGGATGTATCACAGTTAATTTATCCATCTGCTTACTGAAGGACATATTGGTGCTTCCAAGTTTGGACAATTATGAATAAAGCTGCTGTACACATCTGTGTGCAGGTTTATGTGCGGACATAAGTTTTCAAGTCATTTAGTGCAATTGCTGGATTGTATGGTAAAAGTATGTTTAGTTTTATATAAACCCTCCAAACTATCTTCCAAAGTTTCTGTACATGTCGCATCCCCACTAGCCATCAGTGAGAGTACCTGTGGCTCCTTATCCTCACCAGCATTTGGTGTTCGCCGTATTTCGGATTTTGGCTATTCTAAAAGGTGAGCGGTGGCGTCGCATTGTTGTTTTAGTTTTCAGTTTCCTGATGATGTAGGCTATCGAGCATCTTTTCATATAATTATTTGTTCCGAAGTTATTTTAAGTGGCTTTTTTTAAAGTTTGGTTTCCAATTATTCATTGCTACTATATTGAATCCTGTGAAAACATGGTCGATTTTTGTAAGGTTACCTTATATCCTACGACCTTGATAATTTCACTTATTAGTCCTAGGGGATTTTATCAGATCCTTCGAATTTTCTATGTAGACAACAATTTTGGCTATGAATCAGATGGTTTCATTTTTTCTTTAAAGTCTATATGCCCCGCCCCCATGTCAGGGGTGCTGAGAGTAATTATTCCTCGTGCGAAGAGGAAAGCATCGCTCTCTCACCACTAAATAAGAGGCTGCTGTAGGTTTTTCGGATGCCTTTAATCAGGTTGGAAACATTTCTTCCTTTTTCTAATTTGTTGTGAATAGATGCTGGATTTTGTTAAATGTTTTCTCCTTCATCTACTGGTATCATCACAGTTCTTTCTCTTTAGTCTGTTAATACAGCGAATTATATTAATTTTCAAATGTTTAACCAGTCGTGCATTCCTGAGATAGTCCCCACGTGGTTGTGGTGTATTATACAGAGACAGAACAGTTGAACTGAACGTGCCTGCACTTTGTGGAGCATTTTCATATCTATGTTCACAGTGAACATTGGCCTGTGATTTTTCTCCTTGAAATGTCTTTGTCTGATTTTGGTATCAAGAGAATGCTCCCCCCCCAGCCCCACCCCCCCAAAAAAAGTTAAGAAGTGCTCTTTCCTCTTCTATTTTGGGAAAAGATTGTGCAAAATGTGCGTTATTTCATCTTTAAAGGTTTTGTATAAGTCACCAGTGAAGCCGTCTAGACTTGGAGTTTTTGTTTTAATTTGTTTTTGTTTTGGGAAGTTTTATTTTTTACTACAATTTCAATTTCTTTAATAGATGTAAGACTGTTCAGGTTATCTATTTCTTCTTGAGAGAGTTTGATGGTCCACGTCTTTCACAGAACTGGTCCCCTTCCACGTTCACTGCAGGCAGAGGTATTTGCAATGTTTGCTCAGTATCCTTTTCATGTCTGCGGGGTCTGGCGTCACGTTCCTCTCTCAGTCCTAGTGTCGATCACTTGTGTCTGTTCTTGCTTTTTCCTGTCAGTCTCGTTAGAGGCTTATCCATTGTACTGATCTTTGCAAAGAAACAGCTTTTGGTTTTATGGATTTTCTCTATTGTTTTACTGTTTTCTATTGCATTGGTTCCTGCTTTTGTATACATACATACATATTTTTTTTTCCTGCTTACTTTCAGATTATTTATTCCTTGAAGGTTATGTAGCATTCACCAAGGAAACCATCTGGACCTGGAGTTTTCTTGTAGAAAGGCTTTTAACTACACATTTTATTTCTTTAATAGGTAAAGGACTATTCAGGCTATCTCTTCTTGAGTCTGGTGGTTTGCGTCTTTTGCAGAATCGGCCCCTTTCATCTTAGGTTCCACACTCATGCGTGGAAGTGTCCCCTTGTTTGTAGAATTGCTCAGTATCTTCCAGTGTCTGCAGGGTCTGGAGTGGTATTGGTCACGTGTGTCTTTCTTTTTTATCAAGTCTTGCTAGAATTTTGTCAAATGTTTTGGTCTTTTCAAAGAACGAGCTTGACTGTACTCTTTGTAGGTACATCAAATGGTTAAGTTCTAGAATACTCACCTGTTCACTGTCTGATTAGAATCAATCTCTTACCCTTCCCGGCGGACTATGGCTATCTCACTGCAAGGTAGTCCCCGTTACCACCCCCTTTACGTGGGGTTGTCTCAGAAGTCACACATTCAAACACCAAAGCCCCCACCCGAGAATGTTATAATTTCTGTTTATAATGTCAAGCACATTTTAAAGAGAATAGCCTATTATATTTACCCACATGTTTTCCTAAAACTCTGAGGGAAGGAAACTTCCTCTCTGATAAGAGCCTCTGTGGTCCCAGGACGGTTGGTGAACCCCTGCTGCGGAGGACATTCGGCTCAGGCTTTATCTTGTAGCGTCAGCATTCAAGGTCCTGGGCGTCTGTTTGCCTGGCTCACTCCTGCTCCCGATTGTCCTGGGTGTTTTGTGGTTTTTCTGCTGTGTGCTCATGTCCACCGGGGCTCCAGCTGGGGCTCTTGGGGGCTTGGGTGGGGGTCCATCCTTTCTCTGAAGCATTGCTTCGCTTCTGCAAGGCTGTGCTGGGACTACCAACCCGGGACCCCATTAGGGGACTCTCTTGGCTTGTAACTTTCTGGGCTTCAACATTAATGTAGATTTGTGGCTCCAGCCTGTGCAAGGGTGGCCCTGAAGCTGTCACTGCTCAGGGGAGATGTTCTTATCACCCACCTCAGACTCACAAGGACACGTTTCCTTGCTATCTCCCCTTGACAGCAGGGGGCTGTCTGTGAGCCCTCCCTTTCTCTGAGGGTGTGGTCCTGTCAGAGTCCCAGCTTTCCGCAGGAGCTCTTAGCTCCCACAGTCCACTCGGCTCAAGACTTGCCTCTGCACCACGGCCTCCCCCTTAGCTCCTAAGACCAAACTGTCGGAGCACATGACTGCCTTGCGGTGGGTCCCAGCAAGGTTGCACTCTACAGCAAACGCAGGCGTGAGCTACAGTCACATGCACCGCATGTGTGAATCCCAGCAGCATGACCCTGAGCAAAAGGAGCCCGCCGTGCATCATGCATGTAAAATTTAATTAGAGAATTCAAGATCAAGGTTACTTTTGCTGGGCTTGGGGACTACAGATGGGTGTTTCTGGGTCTGTTCTATTTCTCAATCCGAGGGCGGTTCCAGGAGGCGCTCAGCTCCTGAAGCTGTGCTGGGCCTAGTGCACACCCTATCCGCTCTTCTGTCCTTTTGTTTCACTGCAATGCTCAACAGCAACAAGAGGCACGCGCTTTGGTGTCCCAGATGGCCACATGGGGGGGAGGCTTCTGCTCCCCACGCTCCACACCGACCCCCAGCTGAGATCCCCCCACTCCATAGCAGTCCTTCCGATTTTCGTGAGCTCAGCTAAGTACTTAGAAGCACGTTTCTTATTTTACCCAACAGTGACAGTTTTTCTAAGCCAGAGGTGAAACAGAGGTTTTCCAGGTTGTGTGTCTTTCCGTGTCTCCAGAAGTGAGAACCTGGGGGATGCACTCAGCGTTAGAGACACACCATGTAGTGTCGGGCGGCACGCCAGGAGCCCTGTCCCTCCCCGGGATGCGTGCAGAGCCAACTCCTCTGGGGCCGGCATGCCACCTATGTGGTCCCGTGCCATCCACGAGGAGGTCCCGCCGTCAGGGTGGCCGCTGCCCCATGTGTAGCACCATTTCCTCCCCCACAGGCCCGGCCACTGCTTCTCATGGGACAGAAGCCCATGTGCCGCAGCCACACCCTGCTCGGCCCCACATCCCAGCGTGGTCCCCAGGTGTGTTGTGGCTTGTAAGTTTAACGCCTGCCAAACCTTCCCAGGGAGACGGTCCTTTCCCAGGACTGGTTCATTGAGGTCTCTGAGGAACTCAGGCCCTCTCTCTTAGGATGATGTCGTGCTGAAGAGGCCCAGCAGGGCCTGGCACCCCTGCTGTGGACGAGACCCATCTGTGGGTGGAGTCCCTGCAACCCAGTCAGTGCTGTCCTCAGGGTTCTGCAAGGAAACAGACCCAACAGGATGTAGGCAGAGGAAGGTTTAGTTTAAGGAACTGGATCACCTGATTTGGAGGCTTGGGGAGGCCAAAATCTGATGGGGGAGGCCGGCAAGCGGGAGACTCAGGTAAGAGAGGCGGTTCGAGTCTGGGGGCATCTACTGGAGAACCCCCCACCCCCGCTGTCCCCGCAGAGCTCAGCCTTCTGCTCTAGCCAGGACCTCAGCTGATGGGACCAGGCCCGCCACCTCATGCAGGGCAATCTGATTTACTCAAAGTCCACCAGCTCAAACATTAGTCTCATCCAAAACACCCTCACCCAGAGATACATCCAGAATAATTTTTTTTTTTTTAAGATGACCGGTAAGGGGATCCTAACCCTTGACTTGGTGTTGTGAGCACCATGCTCAGCCAGTGAGCTAACCGGCCATCCCTATATGGGATCCGAACCCGTGGCCTTGGTGTTGTCAGCACCGCACTCTTCCAAGTGAGCCACGGGCCGGCCCCAGAATAATGTTTGACCAGACAGCTGGGCACCATGGCTCCATTGCGTTAACACGTAAAATTGACCACGGCAGTGAGGAATTCTGTGAATTACGCGCGGGCTCCGCATTGGACCTGTCACGCTTCCTCTGAACATAAGCTTCAGACCCATTGTTGATACACAAATTAATTGGGCTTTTTGACTTGCCCTGCAGAACTTCCAAATCAGGCCTGAGAATTTGTCCCTTGAGTCCGTGAGGCTGCAGTGGGACCCTCTGCCCTGGAGGGGACCCTCTTCTGTGGCCCACAGCCCCACGTGACCCTCCATTCTGAAACACAACAGAGCGTACTTCCTCTGTAAACAGTCCTGCTGCTTCCTCCAAGTGCTGAGGCCTCTGCGGCCTCTGCTTCTCTCTTTACAGTGACCGCTAGGGAGCTCACAGCAAAAGCTGGGCCCTCTGGTTGTCATTTCCCTTGACCTGGATGCCACGATGTCTTTGTCTCTCCCACTCTTTCTTTTTTTTGGGGGGGAGGGCAATATTCCTGGTGAACTTTTGCTCTAACATAATCCATACCTTGCAAGCGAGTCACCTGGAGTCCAAGCAAGTCAGGGTCGCAGCAGGCCTCAGGGACAAAGTGATGTGCATTTAGACCCCGGCTCTGTGGCTTGGAGCAAATTCCTCTACTCCTCAGTCCCCTGATTTTCACTACACCTGGGATGGGGTATGTGAAACATGTAACTCAGGGCCTGGCACATAAAAGTCAAGTATTACTACTATTATTTTAAATCAAAATGTCTTTACGGTGATGGAAACACGAACTTGGAACCGAATGCAGTGGGCACCTCGGCTGCTGGAAAGGACATGAAGCCTTTGATTTCCAGGGGCTCAGGGGCTTGGGGGCTCAGGAGCTGGGTGCAGAGGCCAGTCAGAGGGGGCCTGGCAAGGTGGTTGTGCTGAAGCCCAGGCCCTGCCCTTTGCCAGTTCTGGGGCCAGAGCCATGGTGAGGAGGGTCCCAGGACAACAGAGGGCTTTATCCTAGTGACAGCCCTGAGCATGGCTCCCGAGAGCAGGAGAGCAGAGTCTCTGACCAAATGTTCCATCGTGGTGATGTGCAGGATTTGCAGTCAGACAGAGGGGTTAGAATCCCACCTGCGCCCCCAGGGTGCCTGGGCCTGGTTCAGGTGTATGCGCACCCTGAGCCTCATGCTTGGCTGCTTTAAAAGGCAGGCAACAAGGGACTGATCTCATGGGTTGCTGGAGGATGGGATGGGCCAGCCCCACCTAGACCTGAGCCTCAGGGGCGAGGGTGTCCGTTTCCCTCACTCTGCAGCTCAGGACTCGGCAGAGCGCCTGAGCCAGGGGTGCTCAGTAACACGTGCCCTGTGGATGCGGACGATAAATGAGCCCGATCTAGGCACAGGGTTTGCTAAGTAGACCAAGGCCTTGGGAAAGAACCAAGGGAGAGAGAGGCTTGCGGGTGGAGACCGTGTTTATTTAAAGGGTCTTAGGTCCTTTGGACCCTAACTGACAGAATCCTCAGGGGTCTGGGGGCTTCCACCTCCTGGATGAGGAGAGGGGTTTGGAGCCTTGGGGGCTTGGGGCAGATCCAGAGTCTCAGCTGCCCCCACTTCTCCCACCTGGGGCTGCTCTAGGTCTGACTCCACCTGCAGGGGAAGGGAGAAGGGGGCCAAGAGGAGCAAGGGGTAGGGAGAGCCCCGTCCCCACCTGGACATGGCAAGGCTCTTGTTGGAAGAGATTTCAGTGCTCTGGGAACCAGGAAGGTGTTGGGGACCAAGAGGCAGGAGAGTCCTTACGGAGAGTGACTAGAGAGGGAGTCATAGGACAGGCCAAGCATGGGACGGGGTTATCACCTTCTTCAGGACTCAGGGGACATGACTCCTGGGTCTGTGCAACAGCTGAGAACTGAGGTGGAGCTCTGGTCACTTCCTGGGGAGTGTGGACATGCTGGACTCACCTGAGGCCTGAGTTCAGAGCATCAGATCTTACCCTGGGAGCAGATGGGCACACAGCAGCTGGAGCGGGAGCCCCCACAATGACTGCAGCCCCCACAGCTGGAGCTGCAGCCCCCACAATGACCGCAGCCCCCACAGCTGGAGCTGCAGCCCTCACAATGACCACAGCCCCCAACAGCTGGAGCCGCAGCCCCCACAATGACCACAGGCCCCACAGCTGGAGCTGCAGCCCCCGCAATGACCACAGCCCCCACAGCTGGAGCTGCAGCCCTCACAATGACCACAGCCCCCACAGCTGGAGCCACAGCCCCCACAATGACCACAGCCCCCACAGCTGGAGCTGCAGCCCCCACAATGACCACAGCCCCCACAGCTGGAGCTGCAGCCCTCACAATGACCACAGCCCCCACAGCTGGAGCCGCAGCCCCCACAATGACCACAGCCCCCACAGCTGGAGCCGCAGCCCCCACAGCTGGAGCCGCAGCCTCCGGAACAGCCACAGCAGCCCATGGTTCTGGTGGTTGAGGGTGGAGCGGGTCTGAGGAGCAGGTGGGGACGGAGTGTTCAGGTGTGGAGCCTCCTGGGCCTGGCTTGTGGCTGTGTCACTCCAGTGTCTGCCTCCGTCCTCACACAGCTTCTCCACAGTGTCTGTGTCTCAAATCTCCCACTCGTTTCTCTTATAAGAGCATGGGTTGGACCAGTGACCACTCTAATCCAGTACAACCTCCTCTCATCTTGATTATATCTGCAAAGACTCAATTTCCAAAAAAGGTCATATTCTGAGGTTCCAGGTGAATATGAATTTAGGGAAGGCACTGTCCACCTCAGAATGAGGGCCAGACCCAGTATCAGGGCAAGACCCAGGATCAGGACAGGACCCGGGATCAGGACAGGACCCATGATGAGGGCAAGACCCAGGATCTGTACCAGACCTAGGACCAGGACAGGATGCAAGATCAAGACAGGATCCAGGACCAGGACAGGATGCAAGATCAAGACAGGATCCAGGACCAGGACAGGACTCAGGATGCCTGGGATCCTGGTGTGCTGTGGTTGGAATGCAGGGGCCTGACTGCAGACCCAGGAACCAAGGCCCTACAGAATTGCTTTTCCTGCTGGATGACTCAGGCTTGCTTGTTTAGGACTTACAGAAGGCATGTTGGTTAGCACCTTGCAGGATGCGGGTGGCACCCTCCAACCAGGCTGGTGGAGTGGGAGAAACCACGGCACACGCAGCAGCTCATAGTAGCCTGGAGGGAGCCACTGCTGCCCCGGGGCTTGACTGACAGGGGCTGGGGGGCATGCTGATGGAAACTCTGAGAGCCACAGCTATAGGAAGGGCCCCATCCCCCACCACGCACGCAGGACTGTGGCCTTCAGTACAAAGTGAGGGGACATAGGACATCTGGTGCCCCCACATGTGGAATTCTTTCAGAGGCCAGGGGGTAAGGGGACCCCAACAACGTGTCCTTAGAGGTCAGTCAGGGAGTGGGGAACACAGCAGAACACCTGGCGATGATGGTGGCATGGCTCAGAACCCACTCCCAGATCTGCAGGCTCAGAGCAAAATGAAGATGCAGGGTCACATGTCCAAGGGTGACTAAGAAACTCACATCTGGGCACATGCAGCCAAGCACGGGGCCCGTCTTGTTCAGATGGTGCCCGCACCTGCAACCCCATTGCCACCCCGGGTGCCTGGACCTCCTCGGGCATTCCTGCACACTTCTGAGACACAGCGTTTTGTTTTGAGGTGCGTTTTCAATTCCACACATGGGAGTGCACACAGGCCTTAGTTTCCTGTCATCCTCGGGCCCTGGGTCTGAACACCCCTCCACTCTGCTGCCGCGACACTGCATCCACTACGTTCACTCCTCCGCCCCCAGGACAGCCGCCTGGGCCGCCTTCAAGTCCTGCCGCAACAAGCAAAGCTGCCATGACCGTCCTTGTCCACAGCCTCTTGGGACAGGCTGCGTGGGGCAAAGCCCAGTCACCTGGAGAACAATCGCCGGGGAGCAAACCGTCCTCCCTGCCGGTCACGTGACACCAGGCAGTCATGGAACTGCTCTGGCCCTCAGTCTCCTCCTCTGTAAAATGGGAAGAGCGGCAGCTACTCTGAAGAGCTACTTTCAAGATCAGAGTCACAGGAGTTAAATCACAGGCTCTCCACGAAAGCCCCACTGTCGTTTTTCTGTATCATTCTCCATTTCCAGGGCCTGGATTTCTCGTGTGGCCCCCCCCCTAGGCTTCCTCTTCCTCCCTGGTCACAGTCCTCCCTTCCCACGCTGTGGGCTCGTGGGCCAGGGGCTGAGGGCCACCGATCCCTAAGGAGCCACCCGAGACCGAGACCGGAGAGGAGCCTGGTGAGCGGTCTTTGGGTGCCCCCTGGTGGCAGCGAGTTCTGAGTCTGGAGACATGTGTGGGGAAGGACTGCACTTCACAGGGGTCAAAGGCAGGGACCCCAGGATTCCTTGCAGCAGGCAGCCTGGACCGGGCCACTGGGCTTCCTCTCCAAGGAGCCACGGCACAGACTGGTGCATAGGAGGCACCGCCCTGGCCCCGTTTGCAGCTGTGAGCTCAGAGCAGCCCCTGGTGCCACAACCCCTTCCTGGTCCAGGTGAGGCAGAGCCCTGGTCTTGACCTGATGCTCTCTCCTGCCCCACTTTCCTCAGCATTTTGACCTTGCAGGGCTTTCCTGGGAGCTGACTCAGCCCCTGCAGGAAGGGATGTGACGACGACACATGGAAGGAAGCATGCTGAGAGCAAGACCCTTCTCTCTGTGCACCCAGCTGGCCCTAGGCTTCCTTCAGAATCTCCAACCCACCCCTGGCCTGTCCCCTCCCTGTCCCCTGCCCCGCCTGGGCAGTGGCCTGCAGGCCTGCCAGTCTCTGCCCGCCAGTCTCTGGACAATAATTCTCCTGCTCAGGCTCATGGGGAGGAAGTATCTCCTGCCCCTGCTGGCCTCTGGGGGCTCGCTGTCCCTGTCCCCTCATTAGCATCTCTGTTTTTCCAGATCCCTGCACCAAGTCCCCCTGTCCTCTTTGCTCAGGGGGGTTCTGTGTGCTGCATAGACTCTGGCCCTCATCGTGATTTCACCGTCACTTACGCTCGCTGCCCTCCTCTTCTCAGCTGTGAAGCTGCAGTGACAGTGATGGGCCGTCCCCAGAGGAGGAAAGTGAAACAAGGAGACGGGTCTCCGGGCCCTGCGCCCCTGAGCGGCAGGTACAGGCGGAGCGGAGGGACAGGGCGCCACCTGGTGGCCGAGAGTGCACACAGCAGACGACCGGCCAGTGGCAGGAAAAGGCTTTTCATCCAAGAAATCCTCTGTCCGGGGAGAATGGCCAGCTGACCTCCAGGGTCTGGGGTCTACAGGAGCCTGAAGGGCTCTCAAGGGGCTGTGTCCCCTGCTGGTCAGGTGCCCAGAGGCTCACTGAAACCTCTGGAGATTCCAAAGGGATCACTGCTCTCCCCTTTTAGGCAGCCCAGGCGAAAAAACATGAAACCAGAGGAAGCTTTTGCCTCCATCGGAGCCTGTCCTTTCCAATCATGATGACTTCGATGCTCGTTAAAAAATAAAATAACACGTCCTAAATTTTGTTTCTGTGGGCTGCTCCTTCTGGGGCTCCAAGCAGACGCTCAGCCTGCCTGTGCACCCAGTGGAGCTCTGCAGCCTGAATTCCATGCCAGCCCCCAGTGAAGCCACGGTTCGGTTCTGTTGCACGTGCCGGCATGTAGGGTGGTGCCCATGCTTCCCTTGCTCGGTAGCGGACAGTAACCAGCTCCTAACTCACGGATGAGGCTCACGCCGGTTTCCCCCTCCTTCCACTCCTCAGCCCTGGAGAGCAGAGGGGAGGGGGGCACAGGGAAGTTGTAGGCTGGGTGCTCGGGTGGGGGGGTATGGCGAGGGGACCCCAGGGGGATGGAACATCGAGAGCCTGGGCTCTCAGGAAGCGTGTGTCTGAGGCCTCCTCGGGAGCAGGCTGGCTGAAACCTCGACCTTGACCATCACTCAGCCCCCGACCCCACCCAGCGGTGGGGGGAGGTCTGTTTCCCACCTGGCCATGCAGCCTTTCATGCAGGGGGCCTTTAGCTTAGCCAGGTGGCTCTAACTCAGCTCCACGAGGAATTTCCCTCTGCCTCCACGTGACCACGCGTGCGCACGAGCTCCCTGCTGACACCCCCTCACCCTGCAGCTTGGGCGGGTCATGGGCAGAATCGGGAAGAGGGTCAGCCCCCCCCCCATTTTCTCTCTCTGTCTAATGCATTGTCCAGTGCACTGACAGCTTTCTTTTTTCTTGTTTTATAACACCTGAGTTAGCCCTCTTAGAAGATCCCAGCAGCCAGGGATTGGGAACGGCACATTTCCAAATGCGGTAAGCCTGAGGCAGCTGCCTGAGCCCCAGGCCTCAGTCTCCTGGTGGATGAAATGGAATGTGTGCCCCTTGTCCCAGACCCACAACTGTCTGAGGGTCCGCAGCCCTGCGAGCCTGGCAGGTCATCTGTGACCGGCTCTCACAGAGCGCTCATGGCTGCTGCGTGCAGTGTGTCCTCAGCCTCTGCCCCCCAGGGCTCTCTGCTGCCGCCTCTCCTCTCCCAACATTGTCTTCTCTCTGGGGCTGGGGTTCTGGCCACATTGTCCCTGAGCTCTGGCTCTAAGCATGCCAGCTAGGGGCAAAAGGAAGCCAACAGGAACCCCCGCTCAGCTCAGGACAGTGACCATCCCCTCGTGTTGGCGGTTCCCAGCCTTGTCTGTAAGGCCTGACTCAGAGGTGAGGCTGGCTGGGAGTCTGGGGGTGTCAAAACCTCCAGTCCCAACTACCCAGGGACTCCCTGGAAATGCCTGTTCTCTCCCACTCCCCAACCCACCCACCACCTGGGGGTAGAGGACTCTGGGGCCCCACATGTGCACATCTCAGGCAGTGGTCGCCAGGGCTCTGGGGACCCAGACCCTCACAGTGAGCTGGACCATCAGGCTTAAGGGGTCCTGAGCAGTGGTGCTGTGTAGACCCCCAGCTCCTGAGCAGCACTGGGCAATGTGTCTGCCTTCTCCACCCAGCATTGCTCGGCTCAGTGTCCCTTCCTCGGGCAGCTCATATGCAGCCCCAACTGGGTGCAGACCCCAGGAAGGGGCACTCAGAGGAGAGAAAGAGGAGGGAGCTGTCCTGCCCGGGGCTCCGGCCGGCCACGCGGGCTGCGGAGCATGGGCTGGGGCTGGCGCCAGGGCCAGGGTGTGTGCGGTGGGGCCTTGCTGGGTGGGGCTGGACCAGGCCACATGGAACGAAGCCAAGGCCTTGACTTTGTCCTGGAGTTGGAAGAGTTTGCTACTTTGCTTGTTCCTTTCATCTACTTTTCATTACAAACGTAATCCTTAAATCCGTTCCCTGTCTAATCAGCACAAGAGTTGCAGATGCAGCTCAAGGGCTCTTTGATCCTTCCCGAAAACCCAACAGCCCTTTCAGTAATGTGGGGAGCACCCAGGGGGGATTTTGCGAAAGGGCTCCGATCACACGCAGGGTGGACGTGGAGGTCATGTTCCAGGGAAGAACTGGCCCGGGGTAGGCACAGTTGTGAGCAGGAAGGGGCTGCAGGGAGAAGCCAGCGCTGGCCACCGTGAAGCCTGGCTGGCTGCTGATGAGGGGGACGCAGAGGTAGTGAGCACGGGGCCGGCGGAGGCTCTGAGCAGCCCAGTAACTGTGGCCTGTGCCACCTCAGCAGCTGCTGGGAAAGCCCACCCAGCACCAGAACAGAGCCACTGCAGAGATGAGGGCGCCCACGCTTCCTGAGCCCTGAAAGGTGTTTCCAGGAGCCTCAGCCGGAGCCCAGCTCCCGTAGGGGAAGCCACAGACCCCTGACAACCTCAAGGAGCCCTGGCCTCTCGAACCCTCCAGCAGCCAACTTGCCGCTCACCACAGTCCCCAGCCTCTGGCTGCAAGTGGAACCCAAGGCAGCTGCTGTTCTCCCAAAAGAACTTCCCTCCAAGCCAGGGATTCATCCACTGTGGGGCGAGGATTCAAGACTCCAGGGCAGAGGCAAGGAACCTTATTCCTCATGCACGCAAGCAGCATGAGCACACTTGATGTGGTCCCTTTTCTCCCCAAGCCCCATGGCAGGGGGTGGGGGAGAAATAATGACAGTAGGCCCAGATGACACTTGCACAGAAAGCAATTCTGGAGCAAGTAGCAAACATTGTAGCAAACATGTAGCCAGCAGGAAACACTGTAGCCGGCAGGAAACACGGTAGCCGGCAGGAAACACGGTAGCCGGCAGGAAACACGGTAGCCGGCAGGAAACACTGTAGCCGGCAGGAAACACTGTAGCCAGCAGGAAACACTGTAGCCAGCAGGAAACATTATAGCCAGCAGCGAACACTGTAGCCAGCAGGAAACATGGTAGCCAGCAGGAAACACTGTAGCCGGCAGGAAACACGGTAGCCGGCAGGAAACACTGTAGCCGGCAGGAAACACGGTAGCCGGCAGGAAACACGGTAGCCGGCAGTGAACACGGTAGCCGGCAGGAAACACGGTAGCCGGCAGGAAACACTGTAGCCAGCAGGAAACACTGTAGCCGGCAGGAAACACTGTAGCCGGCAGGAAACACGGTAGCCGGCAGGAAACACTGTGGCCGGCAGGAAACACTGTAGCCAGCAGGAAACATGGTAGAAAGCAGGAAACATTATAGCCAGCAGCAAACACTGTAGCCGGCAGGAAACACTGTAGCCGGCAGGAAACACTGTACCCGGCAGGAAACACTGTAGCCGGCAGGAAACACGGTAGCCGGCAGGAAACACGGTAGCTGGCAGTGAACACGGTAGCCGGCAGGAAACACGGTGGCCGGCAGGAAACACGGTGGCCGGCAGGAAACACGGTAGCCGGCAGGAAACACGGTAGCCGGCAGGAAACACTGTAGCCGGCAGGAAACACGGTAGCCGGCAGGAAACACGGTAGCCGGCAGGAAACACGGTGGCTGGCAGGAAACACTGTAGCCGGCAGGAAACACTGTAGCCGGCAGGAAACATGGTAGAAAGCAGGAAACATTATAGCCAGCAGCAAACACTGTAGCCGGCAGGAAACACTGTAGCCGGCAGGAAACACTGTAGCCGGCAGGAAACACGGTAGCCGGCAGGAAACACGGTAGCCGGCAGGAAACACGGTAGCCGGCAGTGAACACGGTAGCCGGCAGGAAACACGGTAGCCGGCAGGAAACACTGTAGCCGGCAGGAAACACTGTAGCCGGCAGGAAACACGGTAGCCGGCAGGAAACACGGTAGCCGGCAGGAAACACTGTGGCCGGCAGGAAACACTGTGGCCGGCAGCGAACACGGTAGCCGGCAGCGAACACGGTGGCCGGCAGGAAACACGGTGGCCGGCAGCGAACACGGTGGCCGGCAGGAAACACGGTAGCCGGCAGGAAACACGGTAGCCGGCAGGAAACACTGTGGCCGGCAGGAAACACGGTGGCCGGCAGGAAACACGGTGGCCGGCAGGAAACACGGTAGCCGGCAGGAAACACTGTAGCCGGCAGCGAACACGGTAGCCGGCAGGGAACACGGTAGCCGGCAGGAAACACGGTGGCCGGCAGGAAACACGGTGGCCGGCAGGAAACACGGTGGCCGGCAGGAAACACTGTGGCCGGCAGGAAACACTGTGGCCGGCAGGAAACACTGTGGCCGGCAGCGAACACGGTAGCCGGCAGGAAACACGGTAGCCGGCAGGAAACACGGTAGCCGGCAGCGAACACGGTAGCCGGCAGGAAACACGGTAGCCGGCAGGAAACACTGTGGCCGGCAGGAAACACTGTGGCCGGCAGGAAACACTGTGGCCGGCAGGAAACACGGTAGCCGGCAGGAAACACGGTAGCCGGCAGCGAACACGGTAGCCGGCAGGAAACACGGTAGCCGGCAGGAAACACGGTAGCCGGCAGGAAACACGGTGGCCGGCAGGAAACACGGTGGCCGGCAGGAAACACGGTAGCCGGCAGGAAACACGGTAGCCGGCAGGAAACACTGTGGCCGGCAGGAAACACTGTAGCCGGCAGCGAACACGGTAGCCGGCAGGAAACACGGTAGCCGGCAGGAAACACGGTAGCCGGCAGCGAACACGGTAGCCGGCAGGAAACACTGTAGCCGGCAGGAAACACTGTAGCCAGCAGGAAACACTGTAGCCGGCAGGAAACACGGTAGCCGGCAGCGAACACGGTAGCCGGCAGCATAAACTCTCACCCCTCCCCCGGGCGGCAGGCGGTGGCAGGGCTCACACTGTTCCCGCCTTCGCCTACTTAGTGGCCTGGGTGAGCAGCTACAGAAGTGGCCGAGCATCGGGGATGGCGCGGCCTTGCAGTCTGGCACCTGCAGGGAGGACGTGCAGGGCTCGGGCCACGGCTGACTGGCTCTCCCAGCACTAACCAAAGGGCACGGCCACTGCCTAAACTAAGCTGCAGAGGAAGGCCCTGGGCCTTGTCACCGCCCTGGTCTCAGACCCTCCCTGAATGCCAAAGGTTTGCCTGGACACTGGCGCCCTGAGGACGGCAGGTGTGGCACTGGGCTGGGGTCTGAAGCTCCCCCTCTGCCCTAGTGCATGGCCGAGAAGTGGCTCCAGGACAAGGGGACAGAGTGGCTGTCTCCTCCTACAGACTCCGGGGCCCGAGCGGCCTCACCGTTCTGAAGTCTCATGTTCATTCTTAAAACCTTCATCTGGTACAAAGGCATTTGCTTCTTGGAACCAGCAGCCTCGGCTTTACCAACAGCCGTGGTACCAGGCCACGTGCTTCCTGGTCACTGCGCTGGTCACAGCCGTTCCTATTAGCCAGAGCGACAGGCTCCGTGGCTGGTCCGTTTTCTTTAACGACAAGGAGGTTCCTCCTCTGAGCACGAGCAGGGCAGGAGGGACACTCGTTACACCACTGAGTGAGCGCAAACTGTCTTCTCTTTGTCACTCCAATAGGGACCAGCAAGGGCTACTGTCCCTGCTCCGACCCGCACCCCACGTGAGAAAAGCTGCTTCACGTTCTCCGTTGACTTTACACATTGAAGCACCGCGTGCATCTGCCACCCGGAGCGTGAGTCCTTTTGTAACTTGGAAAATAAATAAACGTATTATAAAACAAGAAATAAAATTAATAGCCAACAAATTCAAAGCCTGGGCAGATGCCTATGGAATATAATGAAAGAGGTTGCTGTATTTATAACCTGAAAATTAAAAGTTAAGACTACACTAAATACTTGAACCAAGTAAAGTATGGGCAAAATAAAACAATGAGCACATGCGTGAGTGACGCCCAATTGTACAGTCAAAGGAGCAGGAGGAAGAGACAGAAGCAAGAGAGAGACGTTGCCGGTGGCGAGCCTTGTCACGAGAGCTGCCACGCGTCCCTGTTGTTGCAGTCAGGGGTCCTTGGTCACAGGGTGCTGAGCATTTCTGCCTTGGGAGGAGGCGGTAGGACACACTGGAGGCACCGGGGAAGGTGCCCTGAGAGCCCATGCGGCGACAGCTCCAGGCCGCGGCGCTGCCCAGGGGCGCACGGGCGGGACGGCGACGCGTCGTGTGGGATAAACATCGCTGACGGTGGGGAAAAGGCACAGCCGCAAGATGAGAGACTCTTAAGCCGCTAGAACCCATGACTCAGGACACTTACTGCCACGGGAAGCACACAGATACCCCACTCCACGTGCACGACGATGACAATGTTGTAAGGAAGAAGTCGGTGTGACCGTGCAGAGACAGGAGAGCAGGCGAAGAACACGCGAGGCCTGGGCGCCTCTGGGTGTGAGTCTGGGGTCGCCTGCTGCTGCGCCTCATTTATCCTGCAATAAAGACGTGCAGTTCTAGTGATTTCTAAAGCGAGTAATGAAAACCCACAATAACAATGTCTTAAACATGAGGGAATTTAAATCTTTGTCACATGAGTAAAGCCTGGATGTACAGAGTTTGTGGTGACCAGTCACGAAGGTGCCCACAAGTGGTCAGATGTCCGAGCTTCCTCTGTCTTCCTGCCCCGTGATCCTGACACGAGGAACTCGTCCTCCACGGTGGAAGGCGGCTGCCGGAGCACCGGCCATGTCACCAGCGCTGCAGGACGCAGAAAGGAGGGCCAAAGAAAGACACAAGCGCGCTCTAACCACTGAGGGTGCTCCCTTAAGAGAGTTCGAAGCAAAATTACCATGTGACCAGCCGCCTCACTCCTCGGTACGTCCCCCAAGATGAAAGTGGGGACTTCATCAGAGACATGGCAGCACCATTCACAGCGTCCAACGTGGAGAGCACCCAGGTGACCCTCGGCAGATGACTGGATAAGCAACGCGTGTCACCACACAGTGGAACATTATCGGCTATGACCACGAAGGAGAATGTGACACACGCTGCAACACGGATGAACCCTGGGGACGTCGTGCCGAGTGAAATAAGCCAGTCCCAGAGGGACACGTGCCGTGGGATGCCACTCCTGTGAGGTGTGCACAGCGGCCAAGTGCAGGGACAGGCATAGAGTCGGGGTGCCGGGGGCCTGGGGAGAGGAAGTGGGGCGTCAGGGCGTATGGGGACAGCATCAGCTTTGTAAGATGAGCAGACTCTGCAGAAGGACAGGGTGACAGCTGCACAGCGCTGTGGACACGCTTCATGCTGCTGGCGTGTTCACTTAAACATGGTTAAAATGGTGCATGTTCTGTGTCTAGTATGATGATAAGGAAAGAAAAGAGGAAGGAACAAGAAAGAAGCGATGGAGAGAGAGAGAGAGAAAAGGAGGCAGGCAGGCTGCCAGGCTATGTCACAAAGTGTGGCCAACCCTCCCTTGTGGCCAGGATGCAGGCGTGTGGCCACAGCTAACTGGGCATGAGGCTGGGAAATACACTTTGGCCAGGACAGCCCGTCGGTCCTGTCATTAAGGACAGATGAAGACGGGGCGGCCTTTGGCAGGCTCTGGCCGGGGTTGCCACGCAGGGGCCGGTGAGAGGGAAAGCGGGTGTGTGCGGGGGGACGGGGGCTTCCGTCTGGACAGAACGATGGACGCTGGGGCCATGTCCTGCCCGCCTTGCCTGTGGGCTGAGGGGCTGGATTCATGCCTAGAACAGTGGGGAGCAGTGAGGAGACGACAGCACGGAGGACAGTGGGTGTCAGGTCTGCGGTCCCCATGGCAGGCACAGCTGCAGAGAGCAGCAGAGTCCCCTGGAATCCTGGGGCGTCCGGGAGATGACATGGCAGTGGGTTAGGAGGGCGGTGTCAACACAGACATCTGGGCACATGCCCGACCTGCTGCTCTGAGGGGCTCTGGGGTCTCCGAGAGGGTATAGCCCAAGTGAACACCGGGTCTCTGACCTGGACGCCCAGGTGGGTGAAGGAGCCATCACCAATGTAGATTCGGGGGCGGGGACGGTGGCTCAGGCTCAGGCCAGGTCTGTGGGGTGGGGTGACCCGGACGTGGAAGGACCCAGCCACGTTGGACACAATTGCCTGGTGCTCCCGGGGGCTGTGACCTGAAGCAGAGACGGCAGATGAGGCCCTGGGTGAGGCCGCAGAGTTGGAGACAGAGACCGAGGGCAGGTGCAGGGCCGCGTGGCTCTGCAGGCCCCATGGCAGGAGTCCCACCCTGCTGTGGCTTTGCCACCCTGGAACCCAGTCTGTGCCCCCTCCCCAGCTCCTCTTGCCCTCTCCACATGCCCCCACTGGGTCCCGCTCTGCTACTGGGGTCTGGGCACCTGGTCCCCTGTGGACTGGGGCTTCCCTGTGTCTGGGGACAATACAGATCCTGGTGCCCACTCTCAGCCTCTGCTTCCAGACCTGCTCACAGGCCCCCCAGAGCTTCTCATGTGTGTGGGAGCCTGGCCCTCCACCGGGCCCTTGAGCCCGCTCGTCCCACCACCCGCCCAGGGTCCCCAGGCCTGCCCATCTCCCCTGCCGACCCAGGCCCAGGCTGCCCACCCTGCTGGCCAAGCCAGGAGCTGCTGTGCCCCCCAGATGGGCCGTCCCGGCCTGGCGGGACTCGAGGGATGTCACAGACATTCCCAGAGACCTGCGAGAGACCTGCAGAACGTTACCCCGAAATGAAAGAGAACGGGGGAAGAGACAGACGTGGCGTCCTGTAAACAGTCTGATTTCCCAATGTAAACCAGATTCCGGCCCAGGACACCAGGTAAACATCTGCATCAGCGCCCCCGGCCCCCCACCGCCCGGGAGGCCCAGGGTCCCCAGCGCCTGCTCTGGGACCCGTCAGAGTGACCGCCGAGACATTTCGTAATTAGGCAAAATTGGGCCCCGCATTCCTCCCCTAAATCCCAAAGATCTCTGCAATTTCAGGTCTTCTTGAAAGGAAAACATTTGGTAATTAAATGACACAAGTGGAAGAGGTATAGAATGTTCTCTCATCTGGAAAATGCCAATTAAGGCAGCGATTCCGACTTCCCACCACCCGGGCTGTTCTGCGGCTCATCTTTCCTCAGAGGAATCTGCTGGGGATCAGGGCCCCGGGACGTGCCGAGCCCAGGCTCCTTCCTGAGCCTCCTGTGATAGCGGCGGCAGCGGTGGTGGCCTTGCTGGGGCGGCAGCTGCGGGGGCTGGGCAGGCAGGGCCGGCGGGCTCTGGGCCAGCGGGATTAGGGGCTGCGAGGCCCCACGTTGCAGGGTGCTGAGCAGGCAGCAGCGTGGACAGTGACCTTGGCGGCCAGCGCAGGCCACCGGGTCCCTCCGAGCTGCGGGGCCCCTCCCGGGTCCTTCCTACAGGGGAACATGGATTCATTTGGAAAACTCTTGAGTGTGTTTGTCCCCGTGTTTGTTCCATATCAGTTGTTCTCAATCTTGTTTTAGTTTTTTAATTAGTTTACTTTTCTTAAAATGTAAAATGTGAAAGTGGCTCCAGCAGTCACAGCTCCCCGTGTTCACTGGTGTCACTGGTTTCTGGTTCACACTCCCTGTGGCCTCTCTCTGCAGAACTGACCAGATCCTGCGAATTTTGCTTCCTTCTCACACAGGAGCCCGCATCACGTTCGTGCTCTTTCTGAAGCGCGTGTAATTTTTTAAAACTTTTCCTTTGTAACCTTTATGGAGTCACAGGAAGTTTTAAAACTAGTGCAGAGAATTCCCATGTCCCCTTCAACCCGTTTTGTCTTAAGTCTAGGGCAGTGTCCCAAGCAGACAACGGGCCTCCGTGCAGTGGGGTGTGCAGGTCTGTACCAGCTGCCAGCAAGTGCAGCCCCGGGCACTCCTGTCATCTTCACGCAGGACGGTTGCCCGCCACAGCCATCGTGGTACCACAACCCTTACAGCCACTCACCTCTCGGCCCCACCAGCCCTAACTCCCAACAGCCTCTGAGCTGTTTCCTATTGCTATGATTTCGTTTTGAAACTTTATGGAAAGGTCATCTAAGTGTGCACTTGAGATTTGCTCTTTTGCACTCAACGTAATGCCCTTGAGTTCCAGCTAAGTTGTTCTATGTTTCAGCAGGTTGTTCCTTTTTATTGATTATAGTGTCCCACGGTATGTGTGGGCGGATCTCGGCCAGTTTAACTACTCATCGGTTCGAGGATATTTTAGACACTTCCAGAGCTTGGCTATTACAAACAGAGCGTCCATGAACCATCGTACACGTGTGTTTGTGTGAACGTTAGGTCTTCCTTTCCTTGGGACAAGTGCCCAGGAGCCTGGGTCCTGTAGCAAGTGCATGTTTAGTTTTTTAAGAAACTGTGAAACCATTTTCCTGAGTGGATGTACCATTTTATATTCCCACACGCAGTGTATGTGATTTCCAGTTTTTCCACGTCCTTGCCAGCATTTGGTATTGTTCCTGTTTTTTTATTTTGGCCTTTCTGGCAGGTGTGTGGCGATACCTCCGTGTGGTCTTAATTTGCTTTTCCCAATGACTGAGCACATTGAATAACTTTTTGTGTGCTTGTCTGCCAGGTACATATCTGTCTTTGTGACTTGCCTCTTCAGGTCTTTATGCCCAGTTTAATTGAACTGTTTGAGTCTTCACTGTAGAGTTTTGAGAATTCTTTTTATATTCTAAATACGAGTCCTTTGTCAGACATGTGGTTTGCAAATATCTTCTCCCAGTCTGTACTTTATCTTTCCATCTTTCTTAACAGGATATTTCATGGAGTAAAAGTTTTGAATTTCGATGAGATCTAATTCACTGATTTTTTTACAAACATTTATGAATCATGCTTTTGAGATTATATCTAAAAATTCCTTGCCAAGCCCCAAGTCTTGGACTTTTCCTCTTATGTTTTCTTCTAAAAGTTTTATTGCTTTTGATCCAGTTTGAGTTAACTTTTGTAAAAAAAAAAGGCATAAGATTTGGGTCAAAGACCATTTTTTTAACCTGTGGATGTCCAATTGCTCCAGCAGCATTCACTGGAAAGACTTCATCTCCTCCATCAAACCACTTTTGTGTCCTTGTGAAAGGAACATCAGTTGGCCACAGTCACGGGGTGTGGACATGTACCTTCTGTCTCATTATCTGAGCATCTGTCCCTCTCCCAGTATGACACTCTTGATGGCTGTGGCTTCATAGTAAGTCTTAAAACTGAGTGGTGTGATTCCTCCGATTGTACTCTTTGAAAAAATTAAAAAGTTTAGCTCTTCTGGTTCCTTTGCCTTTCCATATAAATTTTAGAATCAGTTTGTCTGTTTGTACAGAAAAATCTTCCTGGTCTTTTGATAAGGATTGTGTAATATATACATATATATATATATATATCTTTAGGAAAAATTAAATTAAAATATAAAAGTAATGAACATAATTTACTACATTAATATATTTAATTAGAAAAACTACACAGTGACACCCGAAACTGTTCTCTAAAACTTAGCTCCTCTAAGAATTGTCTATTCTTGTAATTAGTCTATTTTCTATTGAGCTGCTAGTCTTTTATTTACCAGCTTGTGTAATCAATTTGGACATTAGGAATATTAATGTTTTTCTTGTTGTATTTGTTAGAAACATCTTCACTTAATCTGTAAAGCTTGTTTTTTACTGTGACTTTCAACAGAGAAGTGTTTTGTTCTGACGTAGGCGAATGTCTCAGACCCTCCCTTACCCTTCTGTGTTTTCTGCCATCTCTACAAGCGCCCCGGCCCCAGGATCATATTAACATTCTCTGTATGTCCCTTTGGAAATTCTGTATTTCTCTTTTTCTGTTTGGATTTTGATTTCTCTTGAGTTTGCTTTCGTGTCTAAGTTAGGATCTGGTCGCTGTCTGTCTTATCCTGAGTGACGACGGGCAGCCTCTCCGGCCCGCGTCTGTCCCACTGTTGCCTCTGTGACCTGGAGTCGGTGTGGTTCTGTGTGAGCTGTGCGGGCACGTCCGTTCCCATAGTCTGGGAAACCTCCCCTCAGTCTTCCTCTGTATTTTGCTTTCATAAATGTAATGGCTACTCTCGCACAGATACTCCCTGATGAGAATTTTAGAGAAAACTTGGCACAATAAACAATCATTTATTTTAATTGGGATGTAATTAAATTTGCAGATTCATTTTTAGAGACCTGAAGTTATCAGGAGTCTTCCAGTCAACGAACCGGTTATTTCTCTATTTAACTCTTTTGGGAGGGGGGGGGGTAGGGAGATGCTTTTCAGACTTTCCTTTCTTTCCACTAAATTTTCTTCATTTGTTTTATTTTTTCTCCAAGGATTTTCTTTTAGTATTCTATGGTTTTTAAATTATGAATAGGAAACATCACGAGATATTTTCTCTACATATTGTCTAGAAAATCTATTGATTTTTAATGTTTTGTCTTACACTGAACCTTTATTTTTCTACCAGTTTTATTTCTTCCTTTTAAACACTTTGACCTGTGTTTTCTTTCTCTTTTGTCTCAGTGCTATCATCGATAGCAATATCCCTTAAAATAGCTTTTTTCTTCTAATGTTTCACCTTTATATGAAGTTTATTATCAATTTCTGATGAATATCTTTCAAAAGTTAAAGACTTTGCTGGCTTTTCAAGTTTTTTCTTTCTTTCTTTCTTTCTTTCTTTTTTTTTTTTTTTTTTTTTTTTGGCAGCTGGCCAGTATAGGGTTCAAGTTTTTCTTCTTTCTAAAAGAACGAATGTTGAATTTTAAGCTTTCGATCTTTGAACTTTCTGACCTTTACAAGCTTTTGCAGCTTATATTTGAGACCTTCAGAGATTTTATCATTTGTGAAATTTCAGAGTTACATGGATAGCTCATCTACTGTTTCTACCTTTCTGGAGTCAACTACACGATCTCAGTGCCTGGCACTTAATAGATGCTCAATAAATATTTGCTGCATCCATGAGTGAATGGACAGGAAAGAGCATGAAAAAGCCCCCTCCGTGGTTCGGACATGAAGGGCCTGGTGAAGTCAGGGTTGGGGTGCACACTGAGAAGGCCCCCGGCACCCCAGCCCACACTGCAGCACGACGTGAGGACAACTGCGGCTGGAGGCTTCTGCGTCTCCAGCACACCAAGGTAGCAATGGTGGCCAAAAGCGAGACCTCACCCACTGATGAAATCAACACAAATCCCACAGTAGTGGCCTGAAAGAAGAAGATACAAGCTCATTTCGAGCATAAATACCATTTTCCTCAGTCTCTTCAATTCACATGACGTCTGGCATCAATCAAAATGTATAAGATAGCAAAAACGGAAGGTAAACGCACAGCTATCATGTGATAGACTCAGAGATGACTCGAATGTCGACGCTCTTGCACGGGGACTTTAACTATGACTGAGTGTGAGAGGGTCTGGTGGGAAACATTGGACAGCACACACTAACGGGAGTGATTTCAGCAGATAAATTAAAACTAAATCGCCAAGTGTAAATAAAACTCCCAATGATATCAGAGGTGAAAAATTCTTACAACAGGCTTATTAACAGATTGCACAGAACTGAGGGAAGAATCAGTGAATGGGGACTCAGGTGAATAGAGATTATGCAGAATGAAACACAAAGAGAAAAAAAAAGCAGAGAGAGAAACACAACTGGACGGGACATCCGAGAGCGTGAGACACTGTAACATGCTCTGGTGCACGTGCAGTCACAGTCCTGGGAGAAAAAGAGAAAAATCACAGAAGAAAAACTGCTGTGTGAGATCATGGCTGAGACTTTTCCAGAATTAGTGAAAGATAACAAATCACAGATTCGAGGACTTCAGAGAGCTCTGAGTAGGATAAACATACACCCGGCCCCCGCCCCCGTGAGAAGGAACGAAGAACTTCATCAAAGGTGCGGGGTTCAGGATGGACACCCAGAAATCAGTTGAACTTCTGCATGTCAGAAATGAACAGTCTGAGAATAGAATTTAGAAAACAATCTCATTCATATTAGCATCAAAACAATAAAGTACTTAAGACAGATTTAACAAAAGAAGAGCAAGGCTGGAATGCTGGGAACTCCCGGCCACTGCTGGGGCTCGTGGACAGACCTGAGCGGTGGAGAGGCACCTGTGCTTGGGGGCTGCTCACCTGGCGAGATCCGTGAGTTCAGGGCAGTCCCTGCCAAAACCCCCGCAGGCGTTGTGCTGCGGTGGACAGACAGGCTCTAGTAATTACAGGGAAGTGCAAAGGGCCCAGTGTACACACGGCATTTAAAAACACAAGGTGGAGAAACTTTCATGCTCCAGCATCAAGACTTACTATAACATTGTAGCAAGCAAGACATGCAGGTCAGTGAAACAGAACCAAGAGTCCAGAAGTGACCCTTTACAATTATTGTTAACTAATTTTTGACAAAGGCACAAGCACCATTCAATGGGGAAAAACAGTCTTTTCAGTAAATGGTGCTGGGAGCTCTGGATATCCACATGCACGAGAATGAAACTGGAGCCCTACCTTACACCCGCCACGAAAGTTAACCCAAGAGGACTAAATAAAGAGCTAGAACTAAAATTTGTTGAAGAAAACACCAGAGGAAATAGAGCCCTGGGCTACGTGTGATTCCATAGACATGACACCAAAAGCATGATGCAGAAAGAGAATATTGATAAATTAGACTTCATCAAAAATCTGGAAAAAATGTATGCTTCCAAGCACACCATCGAGGAAATTAAAGACAAGCCACAAACTGGGAGAAAATATTTGCAAGTCACAGAGCTGATAAAAGATGTGTCTAGGATATAAAAAGAACTCTTAAAAAGTAATAAGACAAACAAACCGATTAGAAATGGGCAAAATATTTGAACGGACATCTCACCAATTTCATAATTTGGGATAAACTTATTTAATGTCATACACTTCCCAGTAAGAATGGCCTGGCTGCACCCCAGCCCCTCTAAAATGTGCTGTTTTTGTTAACATTACTTTTTAATGGTTTTTTATTTTCACGAATGATTACCTCTATACACCCAAATTTACAATAATATGTTATTTGGTTTCCAGTATTTTAACTGTCTCTTTTGTGACTTAGTTTCTAATTTTTCTGCCTGTGGTTGAGGAAGATGTTCTCTGAGCCGACCCTTCGACTCTCGGAGGGTCCCTCACGGCTCCACGCGTGGACAGCCGCCAGTTTGCACAGGTCCACACGCACCCAGCGCACACATCCCTGTCCTGCGTGCTCAGCTATTCTGTGTCCTTGGCAGATAACATTGTTGGATCTTTTCACTTTTGATTTATTTCACATTCCTCTGTTCTTTTAACTGTATGCTAAATTCTTCCACCCTCCTATCACCCCTGATGTACTAGGGTTTCCTTCTGCCGTCTTAGATCATGCTTCCTATTTTTTTACAGCATTCCCGTCTTGTTTCCTATCACTTCCGTCACCCTGTCTGTTGGAGGGCTTTCCTCCCCCATGTGGGTCACCTGAGCAGCTACCAAATGAAGGTGGTGTTGTCCCACCGCAGTGGTGCCAGGAGCCAGCCAACCGCAGGGGCAGGTAAATGCACTCTAGGCTGCTCCATGGGGCACAGGGCCCAGGTGCGGTGGGTGCCCTGGCTGATACTTCTGCCTAAGTGTTTTTGAAATCTCTTTGGGGGAAAAAAGCAGAAAATGCTGACAGCACAGTGGTATAAGCAGTTTTCTATCTCCTGAGAGCTGGTGGTTGGAATTTGCTTTTGGAGTAATGTGTTCTTTTACTTTGGGTGCGTCAGCGCATGGAGACTTCAGTTGCAAAGATGAGTGTTTGCTCAGATCCTGGATCCGAATGTTTCAGAGCAAGAATGTGTGTGTTTGTCTGGGAATGCTAATCCTTGTGTACATTGGAACTCCCACCCACCCACCCCTTGATCCAGAGTCAGGGCTTGGCCTGGTCTGAGCAGGACACCCAGCGGTCCAGGCCCAGCACCTTCAGGCTGAGAGTCAAGAAGACCATCACTCCCGACTGAGAGTTTCTTACTTAGTCCTCAGTCCCCACCCCAGGATGAGCCTCTTTCCAGGATGACTGAAAGTAGACAGGTCCTCCTTGGGACAGTTACACCAGAACACGAGAGGTGGATTTGGGGGCACTCTGGTGCCCTCAGGTTCACTTGGTGCCTTGATGGGACAGTGGCCCAGCCTTCCTGCCATACCCTCTCCTCCAGCGTGCAAGGAGGGTCTGTGCTGCAGGCTCCTCTGTCCCAAGTCCTCATCACATGTGGTTTCAGAAAACCTATAAAATTCAGGAATCTCTACCCAGTCTAATTGAGAGACAGACAGAGAGAGAGAGAGAGAGAAATTATCAAAATCAGGGGTGAAAGGAACAAAGAGCACCCCAGGTCCTACAGACACTAAACAGATAGAAATAAAAGGGAATATTATGAAGAACTTCATGTCAAGAGAGCTGACTGCTTAGACGCACTGAACAAATTTCTTGAAAGACACAAACTATCAAATTTCACTTCAGAAAAAATCAATCAATCAAATAGCCTTACATCTGTTAAGGAAATTAGATTTGTAGTTTAAAACCTTCCAAAAAAGAAAACTACAGCCCCTAGTGCTTCACTGGTAAATCCCACCAAACATTCAACAAAGAGGTAATGCTGACTCCACAAAACCTCTTCCAGGAAACTCAAGAGCAGAGGACATTCCGCAGTCAGTCCGTGAGGCCCACCCTGATACGAAAACCAGATGAAGATGTTGCAAGAGAACTACAGACCAACAACCTCATGAATGTAGAGGCAAACATTTAGCAAATCGGATCCAATAATATTTAAAAAGGATAATAGATCACGATCACATGGGGTTTATCCCTGTAATGCAAGATCAATTGAACATTTGAAAAATTAGTATAATTCACCATGTTAACAAACTAGAAAAGAAAAACCATGTGATCGTCTCAACAGATGCGGAAAAAGAATTTCACAAAATCCGATATCCATTCATGGTAAAAACTCTCAGCAACTGGGAATGCAGGGAGCTTTCTCAACCCGATAAAAAGGCATCTGCAAAAAATATGTAGGCAACATCATACCAAATAGTGGAAGATTAAGTGCTTTTCCCCTAAGATAAGGAACAAGGCAGGAATGCCTCTTCCACATTCCAGTGCAGATCCTGACCCGTGTGACCAGGCATGAAAAGAAGAAAGAGACAAACAGATTATAGAGGAAGAAAGACAGAAGACATAAGCATCCGTGTGGAAATCTGCAGAATCCTCAAAAAAGATACTGGAGCCAAAAAGTGACTTTAGCAAAATTGCAGGACGTGAGACCAACATACAAAAAATCAACGGTCAGCAATAGAAAGACAACCGACCCAATGTGAAAACTGATGTCTGAATAAAATATCTGAATAGACACTTCTCTAAAGAAGACATACAAATGGCCAATAAGCACATGACAAGATGCCCGTCATCGTTAGCCATCAGAGAAATTCAGATCGAAATCGTAACGAGGTGCCCGTCCACCCTCACGGGAACAGCCACAGTGGGACAGACAGCACGTGCTGTCGAGGGTGTGCAGGGAGGGGGCCGGGGGGACACCAGAGACACAGCCATTTTGGAAAGTAGCTCAGCATCCAAAATGCTAAACGTAAGTTTTACACATGACCCATAACTCCGCTGCTAGTGTACACTCCGGAGGAATGAAAACACACGTGTCCTCACAAAAACTCGCACACCAATGTCCATGGCAGCTTTGCTCATCACAGACAAAGAGTGGAAACAACCCGGCTGTGTATGCACTGATAACTGGGTTAACAAATGTGGCACCTACACAGTGGAATGTTACTCGGCCACAAGAAGAAATGAAGCAGTGACAGGTACTGCCATATGGATGAGCCTTGAAAACATTGCACTAGGTGAAAGAGGCCATCCCAAGAGGCCACACGTTGCTGGATTGCATGTACATTAAATGTCCAGAACGGGCCGATTGACAGAGACGGGAGGTTGTGAGCGGTCGCCTGGGCCCGTGGTACAGAGTTGCTTTGGGCGATGATGAAAATGTTCTCAGGTTAGATTGTGATGATGGTCAGGTTGTGGTGATGGCTACACAACTCTGTGAACATATGAAAAATCATTGAATTATACACTTTATGTGGGCGAATTATGTGATATGTGAATTATATCTCAATCACCTGTTGAAAACCAGTTGAATTTCTGTATTCTAGCAGTTATCAATTGAAAAATTGAATGAAAAGTATCATTTAAAAATAATACAAAAAATATAAAATCTTTAGGAATAAATCTCACAACAGAGGTGCAAGATCTATAAGCTGAGAAGAGAATATTGCTGCAGAAAGTAAAACTGAATCAGGTAAGTGGAGGTCTCAACCATGTTAGTGGGTCAAAATCTTGAGAGTCATAAGATGGCAAATCTTCCCAGATCGATTGATAGTCAATGCAATTGTAATCAGGATCCCAAGAACTCTTTTTCTTAATAGGAATTACCATGGTGATGATAAAATTTATGTGGAAATGCAAAGAACATAGATTTAAAAAAAAAAAACACTCTACTTTGGAAGAGGAAAAAAGTTGGAGGACCAAATATGTGTGATTTCAAGACTCTTTATAAAGCTGCAGTAATCGAGACAGGACGGTGCAGGGGTGAGGACGGAGGGATCGCAGGGCAGAATGGAGGAGGGCGTGGAAAACCCGGAGCCCTCACACCTGCTGGTGGGAATTTAAAACGATGCAACCACTTGGGAAAACTGTTTGGTGGTTTCTTAAATGGATCAACACACACCTTCCATATGACCCAGGCATCCCATTTCCAGGCATTTGTCCCAGGGAAATGAAACCCTGACCCTATACAGCCTTGCACATGACACTCAGGGCAGCTTCTCTTGTCCTGGGCCTGGTTCCCTTCTCCCACCTCCCCCCCCACTTCCCAGCTTATCTTCAAAGCTGTATTGTCCTTTCCCAACTGTGCTCAGGGCCTGACCATGCCGAGGTAGAAAAGTCTATGATCCAAGTTTCCAGGTATGGTCTCGATAGGATAAAGGAATTTAGACCCCAGCCACCCCCCTCCCCACCCCCTCCTTTTCTTTGTCTTTCTCTCTCTGTCTCTCAACTAGCCTGGATTTCAAGCACAATGTCTTGTTGCAAAATCCTACTTTGAATATCACAAGATGGTTGTTAACTCCTCTGAGATGGCTAATTTTATGTGTCAACTTGGAGAGTGTTTATCCGTGAGGTCGGCATTTCAGGGAAAGCAGGTCACCCTGCACAGTGTGGGACGCTTCCTCTGATCAGTGAAAAGCCTCATAGAAGGAAACAAGAGAGCAGCAGCCTTCCAGGGCAGGGGAGATTCTCCAGCAGACGCCTCTGGACCTCGGCTGCACCCCGGCTCTGCTGGGTCTCCAGCCCTCCAGCCACGGCCACACTGTGGAGCTTAGACTCAGCAGCCTCCGGGATCCCGTGAGGCAGTTCCACAGCAAACTCTTTCTGCATGCACGTCCTCTCGCTTTCGTTTCTCTGGAGGACGCTGACTAGCACAGGACCTGAGGATCCATGACCCCAGGGAAAGTGAGCCTGACGTTGGCATGTGTCTTTCCCTCGAAGGACGTGCTGGCACCTGAACTGTGCCTGTGGGGGTGAGAAGCCCGGCAGAAAACAGCTGCGTGAAGGCCGACGTTACAGGCAGCGACCCGAGCAGCCTGGCGGGGCTGGGGAGGAACAGTTGCGTGCGAGGCGTCCCAGCACGGGGGCCCAGCTGTCAGCCGAGACCGTGGAAGGGCCAGGCTCGGGACGAGAGGTCAGCCTTAATGGAGCCGTGGTGACCCGATGTACCGTTCCTGCTGCCAGAAGAAGATGCTGTTGGCCCTGAAGAAAGGCGACTTCATCCAGAGTCTGCTCACGTTCGTACACGCGTCCAGCGCAATCAAGCCTTCCCGGGCACCAGGCCCGGGCTCTGTCCTCCAGCGTGCTTGACCTTGGGAGGGGGACTTCATTTCTCTGAGACTCGGTTTCCTCAAATGTGAGTGGGGGTGGGCATGATGGTGCTGGCACATGTGGCCGTAGGTGAGGGCTCCCTTCCCCTGTCCCCACGCTAACGGCACCCAGGCCAGTGTTGAGGACAACTCCTGGGCAGGATGTGTCACGCAGGGATTTGGTAGGGACAGCACAAATCAGCATAAACCCCAGGCAGGGTGCTTGACAGGCCATCACCAAAGGACCAAGCCCCAATGGAGGGGGAGGCTGAAGCCCTGGTCCCCGTGGCTGCCAGTCTATGGCTGCTGGTTCCCCCAAATCCCCTGTGAGGTGACAATCCACACTTAATTTGGAGCAATGGAACAACGTCTTATCAGGAAAAGCAGCCGTGCCATCTGTCTTCTTAAAAATTACTGTTTTATCACCTAACTGTAAAAGTTGCTATTTTAAAATCTCAGTGCTGGAGATCCCTAGGAAATAATTTTCACAGGCAACATTGAAACTTTTTGCTGTGCTCTGCACAGGGGGATCGTCCCCCCACCACTGTCAATCTGGTGACCTCCCCTCACCTCGCAAAGCCCGGCTCAATCGCTCCTGCACCCTGTAGCTTTCTCCGACGTCCTTTGGTTGCCCGGGAAGACATAAATTAATCTCCCTGTAATAAAGACTCTGACCCGCTTCTGTGACATTTGGCTTCTGTGACATTTGTCACATTCTGTGACAGCTCCTAGGCCTCCCTCAATTCCTCTCTCCTTGTGCCCACAGCCAGGCAACCGATAAGCACGCTCGGGTCCTCCCTCCTCTGGTGCCAGCGAGAGGTTCAAACCCCACAGGCTCCTGCCCATGCCAGGGAATCCTCACCGGCCCTGCCCCTTGATAAAAGCCCCTGCCAGCCCCTCTCCGGCAGCCACCGTGCCCTCCCCGGGAAGCGTCATTATGTGAGACACAAATCCTTCATCCCCTCTTGGCGTGTGTCTGGAACTGTCAGTCTTGACATCAAAACCAGATTTTGGGTGGGGGTCCGTCCTCTTCCTTCAGGGTCCTCTTTTTCACAGCACTGTCCCATTTCTGACCCAGCAGCACTGTCACACAGAAGCCACATGCCGTGATCACACTGCTTGTGCATGTGGACCCATGGACACAGCTCCATCCACTGCAATAACGGTTGTAGTGACGTGTTCTCAAGAAGCAAGAAACAGACACATGACACGTGCCCACTGGTTTAAACCATTTTCATCTGAGAGATGAGACCTAACACTCAGAGAAGCTAGGAAACTCGTCCTGGGCCACTCCTCCTGCAGGACGTAGTGTCCCACCGTGGGGCCCAGGCCAGTGTCTACCCTGGCAAGCGTGGCACCAAAGGACGAATGGTCAATCAGGATACTCTTGAGGACTGGGGCCACACTCCAGTCACCTTGGTGTCCCCAGCTGCTGCTCATGGTGAGGCAGTGTTCTGTGACTGTCCACGGAATAAAACCCACAGGGTCTCAAGACAGCATCGGATGCAGCAAAGAGGCTCTGAGGGCTGATGGCAGCTCTGTAGAGACGGAGCCCCGAGGCTCACACCAATTCTGTTCCAGACCAGAGCATATTCCTGAGTAATGACCTTGGTTAGGGTTTGCTGAACTTTCTCTGCAAAGGGCCAGATGATAAATATTTCAGCTCTGTAGGTCTCATCTTTGTCATGACAGCTCAACTCTGCCTTTGTAGTGAGAGCAGCAGAGACCACATGTAAACAGAGAGGGTGACAGTGCTCCAGTAACCCATGGTTCATGGACACTGAAATATGACTGTCATTAACTGTCATGTGTCACAACGTATTTTCCTTCTGACTTTTATCTAGTCATTGGAGTGTAAGATAGATGCATAGCGTGTGGGCTACGGGAAAGTGAGCGACTCTGTGTCACCCCTGCCTGAGAACTGAGGCTGAAGCCAGGCAGGAGGGACCTCTCCTCTACAGCCCAGTCCTAGGAAGGAGCAGCTCCAGCGGGTCCATGGATTCTCACAGAGAGAAAGGGACAAACCCGACCCTGGGCAAACACTGCGTGGCCCCGCAAGCTCGAGCCACGCCTTCCCAGGACGAGGTCAGATCCCACCCAAAGGGCCCAGAATCTGAGCTGAGGAGGCTGGAAGGAAGCTCCTGAGGCCAGAAGGTGGGGACAGGGCAGGCCGAGTGGCCCCCAGACTCTCTCCCACCACCAGCAGGCCCTGAGGTCCTCCCAGCCCTGAAGGACCAGGGAGGGGACCCAGTAGCTTAGAGGGACCTGGTCGCCACTTGAAGGGGACATGGGAATTCTCTGCACTAGTTTTAAAACTTCCTGTGACTCCATAAAAGTTACAAAGGAAAAGTTTTAAAAAATTACACGCGCTTCAGAAAGAGCACGAGCGTGATGCGGGCTCCTGTGTGAGAAGGAAGCAAAATTCGCAGGATCTGGTCAGTTCTGCAGAGAGAGGCCACAGGGAGGGTGAACCAGAAACCAGTGACACCAGTGAACATGAGGAGCTGTGACTGCTGGAGCCACTTTCACATTTAACATTTAAAAAAAAGTAAACTAATTAAAAAACTAAAACAAGATTGAGAACAACTGATATGGAACAAACAGAGGGACAAACACACTCAAGAGTTTTCCAAATGAATCCATGTTCCCCTGTAGGAAGGACCCGGGAGGGGCCCCGCAGCTCGGAGGGACCCGGTGGCCTGCTCTGGCCGCCAAGGTCACCGTCCACGCTGCTGCCCACTCAGCGCCCTGCAACATGGGGCCTCGCAGCCCCTAATCCCGCTGGCCCAGAGCCCGCCGGCCCCGCCTGCCCAGCCCCCGCAGCTGCCGCCCCAGCAAGGCCACCGCTGCCGCCACTATCACAGGAGGCTCAGGAAGGAGCCTGGGCTCGGCACGTCCCGGGGCCCTGATCCCCAGCAGATTCCTCTGAGGAAAGATGAGCCGCAGAACAGCCCGGGTGGTGGGAAGTCGGAATCGCTGCCTTAATTGGCATTTTCCAGATGAGAGAACATTCTATACCTCTTCCACTTGTGTCATTTAATTACCAAATGTTTTCCTTTCAAGAAGACCTGAAATTGCAGAGATCTTTGGGATTTAGGGGAGGAATGCGGGGCCCAATTTTGCCTAATTACGAAATGTCTCGGCGGTCACTCTGACGGGTCCCAGAGCAGGCGCTGGGGACCCTGGGCCTCCCGGGCGGTGGGGGGCCGGGGGCGCTGATGCAGATGTTTACCTGGTGTCCTGGGCCGGAATCTGGTTTACATTGGGAAATCAGACTGTTTACAGGACGCCACGTCTGTCTCTTCCCCCGTTCTCTTTCATTTCGGGGTAACGTTCTGCAGGTCTCTCGCAGGTCTCTGGGAATGTCTGTGACATCCCTCGAGTCCCGCCAGGCCGGGACGGCCCATCTGGGAGACACAGCAGCTCCTGGCTTGGCCAGCAGGGTGGGGAGCCTGGGCCTGGGTCGGCAGGGGAGATGGGCGGGCCTGGGGACCCTGGGCGGGTGGTGGGACGAGCGGGCTCAAGGGCCCGGTGGAGGGCCAGGCTCCCACACACATGAGAAGCTCTGGGGGGCCTGTGAGCAGGTCTGGAAGCAGAGGCTGAGAGTGGGCACCAGGATCTGTATTGTCCCCAGACACAGGGAAGCCCCAGTCCACAGGGGACCAGGTGCCCAGACCCCAGTAGCAGAGCGGGACCCGGTGGGGG
Source organism: Cynocephalus volans (assembly GCF_027409185.1). NCBI lineage: Eukaryota > Metazoa > Chordata > Mammalia > Dermoptera > Cynocephalidae > Cynocephalus > Cynocephalus volans. Next base: position 167,386,907 of record NC_084463.1, read on the forward strand.
CATGTGGAGAGGGCAGGAGGAGCTGGGGAGGGGGCACAGACTGGGTTCCAGGGTGGCAAAGCCACAGCAGGGTGGGGACTCCTGCCACGGGGCCCGTAGAGCCACGCGGCCCTGCACCTGCCCTCGGTCTCTGTCTCCAACTCTGCGGCCTCACCCAGGGCCTCATCTGCCGTCTCTGCTTCAGGTCACAGCCCCCGGGAGCACCAGGCAATTGTGTCCAACGTGGCTGGGTCCTTCCACGTCCGGGTCACCCCTCCCCACAGACCTGGCCTGAGCCTGAGCCACCGTCCCCGCCCCCAAATCTACGTTGGTGATGGCTCCTTCACCCACCTGGGGGTCCAGGTCAGAGACCCGGTGTTCACTTGGGGTACACCCTCTCGGAGACCCCAGAGCCCCTCAGAGCAGCAGGTCGGGCATGTGCCCAGATGTCTGTGTTGACACCTCCCTCCTAACCCACTGCCATGTCATCTCCCGGACGCCCCAGGATTCAGGGGACTCTGCTGCTCTCTGCAGCTGTGCCTGCCATGGGGACCGCAGACCTGACACCCACTGTCCTCCGTGCTGTCGTCTCCTCACTGCTCCCCACTGTTCTAGGCATGAATCCAGCCCCTCAGCCCGCAGGCAAGGCGGGCAGGACATGGCCCCAGCGTCCATTGTTCTGTCCAGAGGGAAGCCCCCGTCCCCCCGCACACACCCGCTTTCCCTCTCACCGGCCCCTGCGTGGCAACCCCGGCCAGAGCCTGCCAAAGGCCGCCCCGTCCTTCATCTGTCCTTAATGACAGGACCGACGGGCTGTCCCGGCCAAAGTGTATTTCCCAGCCTCATGCCCAGTTAGCTGTGGCCACACGCCTGCATCCTGGCCACAAGGGAGGGTTGGCCACACTTTGTGACATTGCCTGGCAGCCTGCCTGCCTCCTTTTCTCTCTCTCTCTCTCTCTCTCTCTCCATCGCTTCTTTCTTGTTCCTTCCTCTTTTCTTTCCTTATCATCATACTAGACACAGAACATTCACCATTTTAACCATGTTTAAGTGAACACACCAGCAGCATGAAGTGCGTCCACAGTGCTGTGCAGCTGTCACCCCGTCCTTCTGCAGAGTCTGCTCATTTTACAAAGCTGACGCTGCCCCCTTACGCCCTGACGTCCCACTTCCTCTCCCCAGGCCCCCGGCACCCCGACTCTATCCCTGTCCCTGCACTTGGCCGCTGTGCACACCTCACAGGAGTGGCATCCCACGACACGTGTCCCTCTGGGACAGGCTTATTTCACTCGGCACGATGTCCCCAGGGTTCATCCGTGTTGCAGCGTGTGTCACAATCTCCTTCGTGGTCATAGCCGATAATGTTCCACTGTGTGGTGACACGCGTTGCTTATCCGGTCATCTGCTGAGGGTCACCTAGGTGCTCTCCACGTTGGACGCTGTGAACGGTGCTGCCACGTCTCTGATGGAGTCCCCACTTTCATCTTGGGGGACGTACCGAGGAGTGAGGCGGCTGGTCACATGGTAATTTTGCTTCGAACTCTCTTAAGGGAGCACCCTCAGTGGTTAGAGCGCGCTTGTGTCTTTCTTTGGCCCTCCTTTCTGCGTCCTGCAGCGCTGGTGTCATGGCCGGTGCTCCGGCAGCCGCCTTCTACCGTGGAGGACGAGTTCCTCGTGTCAGGATCACGGGGCAGGAAGACAGAGGAAGCTCGGACATCTGACCACTTGTGGGCACCTTCGTGACTGGTCACCACAAACTGTACATCCAGGCTTTACTCATGTGACAAAGATTTAAATTCCCTCATGTTTAAGACATTGTTATTGTGGGTTTTCATTACTAGCTTTAGAAATCACTAGAACTGCACGTCTTTATTGCAGGATAAATGAGGCGCAGCAGCAGGCGACCCCAGACTCACACCCAGAGGCGCCCAGGCCTCGCGTGTTCTTCGCCTGCTCTCCGGTCTCTGCACGGTCACACCGACTTCTTCCTTACAACGTTGTCATCGTCGTGCACGTGGAGTGGGGTATCTGTGTGCTTCCCTTGGCAGTAAGTGTCCTGAGTCATGGGTTCTAGCGGCTTAAGAGTCTCTCATCATGCGGCTGTGCCTTTTCCCCACCATCAGTGATGTTTATCCCACACGACGCGTTGCCGTCCCGCCCGTGCGCCCCTGGGCTGCGCCGCGGCCTGGAGCTGCCGCTGCACGGGCTCTCGGGGCACCTTCCCCGGTGCCTCCAGCGTGTCCTACCGCCTCCTCCCAAGGCAGAAATGCTCAGCACCCTGTGCCCAAGGAACCCTGACTGCGACAACAGGGACGCATGGCAGCTCTGGTGACAAGGCTCGCCACCGGCCACATCTCTCTTGCTTCTGTCTCTTCCTCCTGCTCCTTTGACTGTACAATTGGGCGTCACTCACGCATGTGCTCATTGTTTTATTTTGTCCATACTTTATTTGGTTCAAGTATTTAGTGTACTCTTAACTTTTAATTTTCAGGTTATAAATACAGCAACCTCTTTCATTATATTCCATAGGCATCTGCCCAGGCTTTGAATTTGTTGGCTATTAATTTTATTTCTCATTTTATAATACGTTTATTTATTTTCCAAGTTACAAAAGGACTCACGCTCCGGGTGGCAGATGCACGCGGCGCTTCAATGTGTAAAGTCAACGGAGAACGTGAAGCAGCTTTTCTCACGTGAGGTGCGGGTCGGAGCAGGGACAGTAGCCCTTGCTGGTCCCTGTTGGAGTGACAAAGAGAAGACAGTTTGTGCTCACTCAGTGGTGTAACGAGTGTCCCTCCTGCCCTGCTCGTGCTCGGAGGAGGAACCTCCTCGTCGTTCAAGAAAACGGACCAGCCACGGAGCCTGTCGCTCCGGCTAATAGGAACGGCTGTGACCAGCGCAGTGACCAGGAAGCGCGTGGCCTGGTACCACGGCTGTTGGTAAAGCCGAGGCTGCTGGTTCCAAGAAGCAAATGCCTTTGTACCAGATGAAGGTTTTAAGAATGAACATGAGACTTCAGAACGGTGAGGCCGGTCGGGCCCCGGAGTCTGTAGGAGGAGACAGCCACTCTGTCCCCTTGTCCAGGAGCCACTTCTTGGCCATGCACTAGGGCAGAGGGGGAGCTTCAGACCCCGGCCCAGTGCCACACCTGCCGTCCTCAGGGCGCCAGTGTCCAGGCAAACCTTTGGCATTCAGGGAGGGTCTGAGACCAGGGCGGTGACAAGGCCCAGGGCCTTCCTCTGCAGCTTATTTTAGGCAGTGGCCATGCCCTTTGGTTAGTGCTGGGAGAGCCAGTCAGCCGTGGCCCGAGCCCTGCACGTCCTCCCTGCAGGTGCCAGACTGCAAGGCCGCGCCATCCCCGATGCTCGGCCACTTCTGTAGCTGCTCACCCAGGCCACTAAATAGGCGAAGGCAGCAACAGTGTGAGCCCTGCCACCGCCTGCCGCCCGGGGTGGGGGTGAGAGTTTATGCTGCCGGCTACCGTGTTCCCTGCCGGCTACAGTGTTTCCTGCCGGCTACCGTGTTTCCTGCCGGCTACCGTGTTTCCTGCCGGCCACCGTGTTTCCTGCCGGCCACCATGTTTCCTGCCGGCCACCGTGTTTTCTGCCGGCTACAGTGTTTCCTGCCGGCTACCGTGTTTCCTGCCGGCTACCGTGTTCGCTGCCGGCCACAGTGTTTCCTGCCGGCTACCGTGTTCGCTGCCGGCTACCGTGTTCGCTGCCGGCCACAGTGTTTCCTGCCGGCCACAGTGTTTCCTGCCGGCTACCGTGTTTCCTGCCGGCTACAGTGTTTCCTGCCGGCTACAGTGTTTCCTGCCGGCTACCATGTTTCCTGCCGGCTACCGTGTTTCCTGCCGGCTACCGTGTTCACTGCCGGCTACCGTGTTCCCTGCCGGCTACAGTGTTTCCTGCCGGCTACAGTGTGTCCTGCCGGCTACAGTGTTTCCTGCCGGCTACAGTGTTTCCTGCCGGCTACAGTGTTTGCTGCTGGCTATAATGTTTCCTGCTTTCTACCATGTTTCCTGCCGGCTACAGTGTTTCCTGCCGGCCACAGTGTTTCCTGCCGGCCACAGTGTTTCCTGCCGGCTACCGTGTTTCCTGCCGGCCACCGTGTTTTCTGCCGGCTACAGTGTTTCCTGCCGGCTACCGTGTTTCCTGCCGGCTACCGTGTTCGCTGCCGGCCACAGTGTTTCCTGCCGGCTACCGTGTTCGCTGCCGGCCACAGTGTGTCCTGCCGGCTACAGTGTTTCCTGCCGGCTACAGTGTTTCCTGCCGGCTACAGTGTTTGCTGCTGGCTATAATGTTTCCTGCTTTCTACCATGTTTCCTGCCGGCTACAGTGTTTCCTGCCGGCCACAGTGTTTCCTGCCGGCCACAGTGTTTCCTGCCGGCTACCGTGTTTCCTGCCGGCTACCGTGTTTCCTGCCGGCAACCGTGTTTCCTGCCGGCAACCGTGTTTCCTGCCGGCTACCGTGTTTCCTGCCGGCTAACGTGTTTCCTGCCGGCTACAGTGTTTCCTGCCGGCTACAGTGTTTCCTGCTTTCTACCATGTTTCCTGCCGGCTACAGTGTTTCCTGCCGGCTACCGTGTTTCCTGCCGGCTACCGTGTTTCCTGCCGGCTACAGTGTTTCCTGCCGGCTACCGTGTTTCCTGCCGGCTACCGTGTTTCCTGCCGGCTACCGTGTTTCCTGGTGGCTACAGTGTTTCCTGCCGGCTACAGTGTTTCCTGCTGGCTACAGTGTTTCCTGCTTTCTACCATGTTTCCTGCCGGCTACAGTGTTTCCTGCCGGCTACAGTGTTTCCTGCCGGCTACCGTGTTTCCTGCCGGCTACCGTGTTTCCTGCCGGCTACAGTGTTTCCTGTCGGCTACCGTGTTTCCTGCCGGCTACCGTGTTTCCTGCCGGCTACAGTGTTTCCTGCCGGCTACCGTTTTTCCTGCCGGCTACCGTGTTTCCTGCCGGCTACCGTGTTTCCTGCTTTCTACCGTGTTTCCTGCCGGCTACAGTGTTTCCCGCCGGCTACAGTGTTTCCCGCCGGCTACAGTGTTTCCCGCCGGCTACCGTGTTTCCCGCCGGCTACCGTGTTTCCCGCCGGCTACAGTGTTTCCCGCCGGCTACCGTGTTTCCCGCCGGCTACCGTGTTTCCCGCCGGCTACCGTGTTTCCCGCCGGCTACCGTGTTTCCCGCCGGCTACCGTGTTTCCCGCCGGCTACCGTGTGTCCTGCCGGCTACCGTGTTTCCTGCCGGCTACCGTGTTTCCTGCCGGCTACCGTGTTTCCTGCCGGCTACAGTGTTTCCTGCCGGCTACCGTGTATCCTGCCGGCTACCGTGTTTCCTGCCGGCTACCGTGTTTCCTGCCGGCCACAGTGTTTCCTGCCGGCCACCGTGTTTCCTGCCGGCCACCGTGTTTCCTGCCGGCCACCGTGTTTCCTGCCGGCTACCGTGTTTCCTGCCGGCTACCGTGTTTCCTGCTTTCTACCGTGTTTCCTGCCGGCTACAGTGTTTCCTGCCGGCTACCGTGTTTCCTGCCGGCTACCGTGTTTCCTGCCGGCTACAGTGTTTCCTGCCGGCTACAGTGTTTCCTGCTGGCTACCGTGTTTCCTGCCGGCTACCGTGTTTCCTGCCGGCTACAGTGTTTCCTGGTGGCTACAGTGTTTCCTGCCGGCTACAGTGTTTCCTGCCGGCTACCGTGTTTCCTGCCGGCTACCGTGTTTCCTGCCGGCTACAGTGTTTCCTGGTGGCTACAGTGTTTCCTGCCGGCTACCGTGTTTCCTGCCGGCTACAGTGTTTCCTGGTGGCTACAGTGTTTCCTGCCGGCTACCGTGTTTCCTGCCGGCTACCGTGTTTCCTGCCGGCTACCGTGTTTCCTGCCGGCTAACGTGTTTCCTGCCGGCTAACGTGTTTCCTGCCGGCTAACGTGTTTCCTGCTGGCTACAGTGTTTCCTGCCGGCTACAGTGTTTCCTGCTTTCTACCATGTTTCCTGCCGGCTACAGTGTTTCCTGCCGGCTACCGTGTTTCCTGCCGGCTACCGTGTTTCCTGCCGGCTACAGTGTTTCCTGCCGGCTACAGTGTTTCCTGCCGGCTACAGTGTTTCCTGCTGGCTACCGTGTTTCCTGCCGGCTACCGTGTTTCCTGCCGGCTACAGTGTTTCCTGGTGGCTACAGTGTTTCCTGCCGGCTACAGTGTTTCCTGCCGGCTACAGTGTTTCCTGCCGGCTACCGTGTTTACTGCCGGCTACCGTGTTTCCGGCCGGCTACCGTGTTTCCTGCCGGCTACCGTGTTTCCTGCCGGCTACCGTGTTTCCTGCCGGCTACCGTGTTTTGTGCCGGCTACCGTGTTTCCTGCCGGCTACAGTGTTTCCTGCCGGCTACCGTGTTTCCTGCCGGCTACCGTGTTTCCTGCCGGCTACAGTGTTTCCTGCTTTCTACCATGTTTCCTGCCGGCTACAGTGTTTCCTGCTGGCTACAGTGTTTCCTGCCGGCTACCGTGTTTCCTGCCGGCTACCGTGTTTCTTGCCGGCTACCGTGTTTCCTGCTGGCTACAATGTTTCCTGCTGGCTACCGTGTTTCCTGCCGGCTACAGTGTTTCCTGCCGGCTACAGTGTTTCCCGCCGGCTACAGTGTTTCCCGCCGGCTACCGTGTTTCCTGCCGGCTACCGTGTTTCCTGCCGGCTACAATGTTTCCTGCTGGCTACAGTGTTTCCTGCCGGCTACAGTGTTTCCTGCTGGCTACAGTGTTTCCTGCTTTCTACCGTGTTTCCTGCTGGCTACAATGTTTCCTGCTTTCTACCATGTTTCCTGCCGGCTACAGTGTTTCCTGCTGGCTACAGTGTTTCCTGCCGGCTACCGTGTTTCCTGCCGGCTACAGTGTTTCCTGCCGGCTACAGTGTTTCCTGCCGGCTACAGTGTTTCCTGCCGGCTACCGTGTTTCCTGCCGGCTACCGTGTTTCCTGCCGGCTACAGTGTTTCCTGCCGGCTACCGTGTTTCCTGCCGGCTACCGTGTTTCCTGCCGGCTACAGTGTTTCCTGCCGGCTACAGTGTTTCCTGCCGGCTACAGTGTTTCCTGCCGGCTACCGTGTTTCCTGCTGGCTACAGTGTTTCCTGCCGGCTACAGTGTTTCCTGCCGGCTACCGTGTTTTCTGCCGGCCACCGTGTTTCCTGCCGGCCACAGTGTTTCCTGCCGGCCACAGTGTTTCCTGCCGGCCACAGTGTTTCCTGCCGGCTACAGTGTTTCCTGCCGGCTACCGTGTTTCCTGCCGGCTACCGTGTTTCCTGCCGGCTACCGTGTTTCCTGCCGGCTACCGTGTTTCCTGCCGGCCACCGTGTTTCCTGCCGGCCACCGTGTTTCCTGCCGGCCACAGTGTTTCCTGCCGGCCACAGTGTTTCCTGCCGGCCACAGTGTTTCCTGCCGGCTACCGTGTTTCCTGCCGGCTACCGTGTTTCCTGCCGGTTACAGTGTTTCCTGCCGGCTACAGTGTTTCCTGCCGGCTACAGTGTTTCCTGCCGGCTACAGTGTTTCCTGCCGGCTACCGTGTTTCCTGCCGGCTACCGTGTTTCCTGCCGGCTACCGTGTTTCCTGCCGGCTACAGTGTTCGCTGCCGGCTACAGTGTTTCCTGCCGGCTACAGTGTTTCCTGCCGGCTACAGTGTTTCCTGCCGGCTACCGTGTTTCCTGCCGGCTACAGTGTTTCCTGCCGGCTACAGTGTTTCCTGCCGGCTACAGTGTTTCCTGCCGGCTACAGTGTTTCCTGCCGGCTACCGTGTTTCCTGCTGGCTACCGTGTTTCCTGCTGGCCACCGTGTTTCCTGCTGGCCACCGTGTTTCCTGCTGGCTACCGTGTTTCCTGCCGGCTACAGTGTTTCCTGCCGGCTACAGTGTTTCCTGCCGGCTACAGTGTTTCCTGCCGGCTACCGTGTTTCCTGCCGGCTACCGTGTTTCCTGCCGGCTACAGTGTTTCCTGCCGGCTACCGTGTTTCTTGCCGGCTACCGTGTTTCCTGCTGGCCACAGTGTTTCCTGCTGGCTACAGTGTTTCCTGCTGGCTACAGTGTTTCCTGCTGGCTACAATGTTTCCTGCGGGCTACAATGTTTCCTGCTGGCTACAATGTTTGCTACAATGTTTGCTACTTGCTCCAAAATTACCAGGCAGTCTGTGTCACCCAAACCACTCAAAGACACTTTCTCTTTGTGCTCTGGTGCCCAGGGTCATCCTCATGGCCCACCCTCCGTCCTTCCTGGTGATGTCCCTCATCTCGGCTGCACGTCTCTGTCTCTCCTGCACCTCCGGTTGCCCTGTCAGCAGCTTCCTCTTCTCTGCCGGACCTGGTAGCTGCTGCAGGCCTTTGCTGTCCTCTCCCTCCTTCATGGCTCCTCTGCTTTCTCCAGCTCAGTCTCTCTCCTTACCTGCCGCCATCGCTTTCCTCTCTTTGTCCCTCTATCTCTGTAAGACACCTGTGTGCAAGAAATTCCAGATGTGACCCTGCAACCCGTGGCTGTACCCAACAGCGCACTCACATAGCAGGCTCTGCACCAGGCCCTGCTGGGCCAGCTCCCAGCACGTGTCCAGTTCAGCCACCACCGGGAGGAGAGGGGGCCACCCCTGGTGACCCCTGGGACTTGCTTTTCCTTCAGCCCCACGTCCTATTCACCCCCAGGTCCTGTCATTTTCATTGTTAAGTGTACCTCAGATATTCATGCGTGTCTCAGAATCATAGCCAACCCCCTGTCCCGCCTCCCGGCTTTGCCACCATCACTTGTAACCTGCCTGAAGCTTTATTCTCATAACTTGGACCGTCACTTCCTGTGTTCCTCCTCCTGACAACTGGTCACCACGGAGCAGCAACCCATGATCTTTAAAAACGCAAGCCTCTCCTATCACTCCTTGCCTTCAAGGCCTTGCTGTGCTCAGAATAAAAGCTAAAACCCCCTGCAGAAGCTGGTTCTGCTGCGTCTCACGGAGTCTCCCCACCGGGAACAAGTGAATGCGGTCGCAGGGGTGGGGGGGGCGGGCTCCGCGTGACGTCATGTCTTCCCAGACGGATGATGGTGGGCCTTTCTAGGCTGCCATATGTCGTGTTATTAAATAAGGTTAGTTAATTCAATTTCTTACTTTGTTGCCTGTGGATCTAAACCTTTTTTGTTTAACTGGCTTCTGATTATTCCATGCTTCAGCCACTTGTGTCTCTGGTAATGTCATGTGAGGCTACCGGGTTTTGTGTATTTACCTCGTCCCAGCTGCCACACCACACGTAAACAATGTCCCATCCAGATGCACGGGCTGCATTGCATTTCAGCCACCGGCGCGTGCACCAGCACCACCCTGCGCACGACGCTGCTGCTCTGCCTCCGTCCGACCTGCCAAGACCCTGTCAAAGACCAGGCCCCAGTGCTCAGTTGAAGTTTTCTGCTTTTCTTCCTCTCCTATTTCCCTAAGTTACATTTTATCGTTACCAATTTACCTCTTTCTCTTTTTTGAAAAAATTTATTGTTAGAAGGTTTGTTTCTAGTTTCTCTATAAATTATTTTTAACTAAACAAATCACCACAATATACATGTGGTTTTGCATCCTGATAAGTTTTATTTTCTTTAATTGATTGATTGCTTTAACTGTAAAAGGAACACCTGATCATTGTTAGTAGGCAAAGAATATAGTGGTAACTACATTAAAAATGTAATCCGTCCTCATTCCAATCTTTGCACCAGCAACGTTAGCACATTTTGGTGTAAATATTCACCCAGCTTTCAGTGCTAATGCAGACGTGTGTACCGATTTCTTTTTCGTTTCTCAAATGCAACTGTTTTAAAGTGAACATGTGGAGATGTAACTCATTCCTTTTGCATGATCTTCCACAGCGTGAGTGCACGTCCTGAACCCAGCAATCGCCCTGTCGATGGAAAATCATCTCACCTCCACGCCCTTTGTTCTGAGTTGTTTTGCTGTTCCCATGACAGTTCTGTCCTTGTTTATGAATACCTTTGCACTGACATGTTACAATCAGGACTGAGATCCAAACGTGGGATTGAAAAGCCAAAGCATGTTCATATTTCAGATTTAACAGATAAAGACAAAGGGCTGGTAAAAATGTGGTAGATAATTCCCACAGGAAATCTACATACAGAGGAATTCTTGACAGGCACTGTCCACGTGAAAAAGTCAGGGGAAGTCACACAAGTGGAAAGGACAGCAACACACAAGGGACAACTGACCCAGGATCAGTGAGGAAGCAGGGAGGGGGGACCTGTCAGGGCCACCCATTCATCCCCGTTTGCCCAGGAGTTCCCTTTTTATTTTTTAGCACTGAAAGTCCACACGCAGGAAATCTCTCACGCCGGGACAGACTGGGCAACCCAAATGGTCAAACACCTTCTTCAAGTGCTTGGTCAGCAGCGAGCACAAAGCAGGGCCGCACGTGCCCTTTCTGCATCGCTGTCCCACCGTGGGCGGATGGACCGCATTTTTCTTACGTGCCTTATCTTATTTTCTTGTCCTTCTGCACCGGCTAAAGCCATGAGAAATGGTGGTGGTGGCCACGGGCATCCCCGACTTAGTGCTCATTTTAATGACTGTGGTTTGGGTTTCATATTTTAAAACAGTGTCCACCACTGGCTGTTTTTCACACTTAAGCAGTCCCTGTCTATTTTGGCTTGACTTTGGCTTTTGCTATGAGCACTGGTGGGTTTTGTCCAGGGCTTCCTGGGCACGTGTGGAGGCTACCTGCTACTTTGTTTGGCTTCCTAACAACCACCGTCCTTCCCATTAGCACTGTTGTTTCTGTGGGAGGATCCCCAATGCATGTAGTTTCTGTGTTTGTTTTCTTTTTTAAACATATCCAGTTAGTCTGGAAGTGGTGGGATGCAGTGATCTCCTCTCACACATAAAGCAAAAAACCAGCCCCTTCCTGCCTCCAGCAGCTGAAGACAGGTAAGCAGGGGAGACCAGCCCCTCACTCAGTGTCCAGCCTTCCTCGGTGTCTTGAAGGTGTAGGAGGCCAGCCATCCCACAGAAGGACCGGCCACCATCTAAGGTGACCCCACACACCTTCCTGGCCTTCCCAGAGAGCAGTGGCCTCTGTGCTTAAATCCTTCAGGGAATATTGACATTGGATTCGTGGACAAAAAGAACACCATGGCCATCTGCTGGTCAGAGATGGACTGCACGGAAAACAGATGAATCGTGGAATTCCAGCCCACGCACTCTTCTGCTAGGCCTGGCGTGGGCTTTGCCTCCATCCTGCAGCCATCTTCTGGGTCATGGGACAAAACACTGGAAAAAAGACCCCCAGCACCTGGCAACACCTGCCTCCACACTGGCTTCCTGAGCCAGGAGTGAGAGGGTCCCTGTCCCTGCAGCTGCGGATCACCACAAGGAGCACACAAAAAGCAAGGCCGGTTTCAGGGGTGTCACAGAAGTCAGCCCACCACCAGGGACCGAAGGGACCAGAGGTTACTATCCCCAACCCCCCACCAACGCACACACACCCTCGGCCCTCCAGCTCTGCCCGCGCAGGATGTCCAAGCTTGGGTTGGCAGAACGACAGTAAACTCCATCTGATCGGGACTCTGACACCAGCTATTGTCCTGGGGCTGTGTCCTTTCTGGAGCAAATCTTTGTAGCCTCTAGTGGAGCTGAGATGTGCGCAGTGTTAGTCTCTATCCAAACAGAGACAGAATGTTAGAATCCGTTTGTCTTCACTGAACATCACAGACATTAGGGACCCCGCTCTAGGGTGGTATCTCCCCGGCTCTCTACTGATCTGCACCACCCTACGGGGCACCTGTCTGGTCCAGCCCACAGAAGACTTCCTGCCGATAGGATCTGGGAAGAGGATGCCACACCTGGAAGCTTCCAGAGTGCGAGAGGTAAACTCTGTAGCCCCAGCAGGGTGCCCCCTGCTCCTGCAGACTCAGGGAAGTGGTCGCCCCTTACACTCAGTGCCCCCGAGAAAGATGCACGATGGCCGGTCCCCCCACTTGAGGTACAGGTATCCTAAATGACATTTCATTGTGTGGCTGGGACCCATTTACCGGAAGACCCAGGAGCCTGTCAGCCCTGAGTGAGCCCGAGGTGGGGGCCGGCTCTTCAGCCAGCCCCGTCTGCAGTCACCAGCTCTGCCCCGCCCCCAGAGGTCGAATGTGCTCCAGAGGGCCAGGTGGACTCAGATCCCACATGGAGGCTCCAGAGAGTCCCAGGAGGAGAGTGACCATGGAGGGCCCCGCGTCCTGGAGCAAAGCCAGGCCTTGTTCACCATGTAACAGCCCTCTCTTTGGTCGAAAACAATCCTGCTTTCCCTTGTATTTCTGCGGGGAAGATAAACACGTGAGCACGTGCCAGTCAGTGGCCACGGGACTCTCGAGTCCACAGAACCACGACACACACACCTCCTCACGGCAGGCAGCAGGGTCAGCGTGGCTGCTGACTGGCCGGGAGTGTGACCAGCAAGTGACACCAGGCCTGCAGGCCGGAGGGTTCACAGGAACAGAGGCTCCCGCCTGTGGCACCCTCCCCCAGCCTCGGCCATGCCCATGGGAGGCCGTGGACAGTACATTCACCGGGACAGGCGCGGCCCCGCTGCGGGAGTGCCTGATGCTGCAAGGACGCTCTCTCAGCCTGTGTTTCCTCCAAAACAGACTCTGGGACACACGTCTGAGAGCAAGTGGCTCTTGAGGTGGGGTCCTGTGGACATACAAGGAAGAGCAAGGGACGGTAGTGCTGGTGCTGGGATGGCCGGTGACCCCGCAAGGGACCGGAGAGTACCCCTGGAGACCAGAGAGCCTGGTCCTCTCTCTGACTCCCATCCTGCCTTGGAAAAGGGGTCCCCAGAAGGGCATTAGTGCTCGAGACCTTCCAGCCTTCGCCACACACTGCAGGCTATATTGCCGTGTACAGGCAATGTCCAGGCAGGGACCACCCGGCACTGCCACAGTGGCCATTCATGTCACAGGCTGACAGGGGCGTGAAGCTCTCCACAGTGTGCTCTAAGCAGAGGCACAGGAGCTGGGCTGCATCTGCACATAGCCCGGCCATGTCTGAGTCCTTCACTTTCAGTCAGGCAGACGCGACAGAGACAGACAGGGAGACAGAGAGAGAGAGGCTGGAGACTGTCGAGGCTGGCCGGGAAGTGGCATGCATCACTCCACATTCTATTAACATCAGAGCCATCATGCAGGTCCCCCCAACTTCAAGGGAGCCCAGGAAGTGCAGCGTCCTCATGTCCCGGGAGAGGGAGTGTGGTGCCGGGCATCTAGCGGTTTCTGCCGCAGCAGCTGTCTAAGGAGGCAAGTGCCATGGACTGCAGGACAAGCTGGTGGGGGACTGCTGTGGCGTGTCAGTGCTGATTGAGTGCGACATCGAGGAAGCAGTTTGGAAAGCAATCTTCCCAGTGGGCTCCTGCAACTCCATGCGCCCTCCGGCTTCCTGGACGGAGGGAGAGAGACAGAGACAGAGAGACGACCGTGAGTCGGTAACACTGTCAGGTGGGGTCTTGGGCAGGTAAAGCAGCGGGCTCTAAACAGCTAACAGTCTCTGTCTGGGTTATGTTTAAAATAATCGAACGCATAGAAATTTGCATTTGCCTCTATTTGAGCCAAAAGATTTCAGCCTGAACTGGAGATATAAACACCCTACAACTCCCAGCGGCCGTCTCCGTCCTGCATGTAACAACTATCCCGACATTCCCTTCCCGGTCCTGTGACTTTGGCTGGATCCATCACCAGCCACCCTGGTTCCACTGGACACAGAAAAATGGGAGTTACGGCGCTGGCCAGGGACAGCACCTGAGTTCCTCTCAACAGTGGGGCACTTAGGAGGATTTCTTTTATTTGGCTTTTGTTTAGTAACTTCTTTTCCCATGTCACAGAAAAGGCCCAAAGCCCAGAACTGTTTGACTCTCTCAGCAGAACAACAGGCCCAGATTCAAGCTGGGGGGTGCCCAGGTCCAGTTTCCCCAGCGTGTGGTTCCCAGGCCTTTGACTTATGACAGAGCAAGAAGAGGAGCCGGGGAAGGCCCAACCCAGGCCACGGGAACACCCCATCCCTGTCCAGATCCCTCCCATTTGCCCAACAGGGGGCAGGTGGGGACATCCAGGCCCAGAGAATCTTTAAACTATTGGGTCTGCGGGCTCAGGCCACGTGGTGCCCTCTGTGACGTGCTCGGCTCGTCCTCGTCCTGCCCAGCGCATCCAATCTGGTGCTCAGAGGCCGGGCTCATGGCCGTGGCATTCGCTGACCACAGGGTGGGGTGGGCAGAGCACGGTGGGAAGGCCAGCCACGGAGTGCACCGGCCTCCCAGCTGCCCACCCATGGGTGGCCGAGTCCTGCACGTGGGGTGCAAGTGGCAAGCCCAGGGAGAGGAGGGGGCTCTTCCTGGTCCCTGGCTTTAAAGGGCATCTCCAGACACAGACCTAAAGGAAGGCTCTACCCCATAGGCGAGACCAGGGTGCACCTCCGGGAAGCATGCTGCCCCGCCTTCCGCTGCTCTCTCTGTCGCAGGCCAGGCCAGGCAGGGAGTCCCGGTCCCGCGGTGGCCACAGGGCAGCCCTGCCTGTCTGTCTGCCCTCCCTGGAGGCCACTGTCTTCTCGCCATCCAACAGCGCCACCTCGTGGCCTGCTCTGAAAGGAACACTGTGGAACCCAAGGTCCCTGTACAAAGTGTGTTGTTTCTGTTTTTGTGTTTTTAAATCACTGAGCCACATAAAGGTGCCTACACTGAATTAAACAGTAGGAGTTAAAGTTCCTAAAATCCTTCTTTAAAAAAGCAGGGTGTACCTGCTCACCAACAAAGACGTGCAAACTCATAGGAACATTTGAGTGGGAAAAGGGAAACGGTCAGGCCCACGCTGTGACAGCTTTGCAAAAGCAAGACCCTAAAGACTTACTGAGAATGAGAGTTAACTTTGACACAAGCTGCTCTTCCCTTTTTCCTTTAGTTTCTTATGTGTATACAAGCTCTAAAGCAGCCAGCAGAGCCTGTACTTTGGGCAATGGCTCTCCAAGGTTCTTCCGAAATGACATGGCAAAGCCTCTTCCTCACATTCTCTTATTCTCCAAGTCCAGGACATCATCCCCTGGGGCAATGGGGGACTCGGTATCCCCTATTGCTCTCCCGGGGCCTCAGTCCTGTCTCTGCTGACAGCCAAAGCGGGTCCCCACTCAGAGGGCAAGGACGGGAAGTCCTCGTGTCAGTTAGTGCCCGGTACGGCTCCAGCGTCTCTTCCTGCACAGCTCAGTCCTGTGACTCCACAAAAGTGGCCAAGAAAAGCAGCATCCACAGTTCCTGGCACCTGGCTGTGCTGCATCGAGCAGGACCCCTGCAGGGACCGGGCGTGCTGTCCCACAGCCCAGGAGAGTCCACGGCCCCACAGTGGCTTCAGGGAGGTGCTCAGAAGGGCGATGCTGCGGCCTGAATGCATCCCCTCCAACATCCATGTGTTGAAATTTAACATCTGATGTGGTATCAAGGGGTGGGGCCTTCAAGCAGTGATTAGGTCTTGAAAGCATCTTCCACCAAACACTCCTGTACAAGAGGCTTCCCCAGCATTTGTCACTCACCTGCCTTCCACCTTCAGCCAGGTCAGGACACAGCGCTTGTCCCCACTGAGGATGCAGCATCCAGGTGTCATCTCGAAGCAGACAGCAGTCCAGCCCTCACCAGACCCCAAACCTGCCAGCACCTTGACCTGGGACTTCCAGCCTCCAGACCTGTGAGCAATAAATTCCTGTTCTTTATAAACTACCCAGTCTCAGGTACATTGTTACAGCAGCTCAAACAGACAAGGAGAGGCAGCAACAACCCAGCAGAATGCAGAGCATCTGGGAAAGAAGCTGATTCAAGACATGCTTCCAAAGGAGCCAGAGCAAAAGGCAAAAGCTAAAAAAGGAGGCGCAGATGACATCTCCCACAATGCATGTCCCCAGCCAGGAGCCCCTGGATGCAGATGCTCTGGTCTTGGTGGCCTTGGACCCCATCATCACATCAGTGTGGTCCAGAACGTCACTGTGGGGAGGATGAACTTGAGCTCGGTGCTCCAGCCCAGGGCTGTACCAGGGACACTCACAAACTCCTGGTCCTCACCTTCTGAGCACTCCCCAGCTTGAAGCCTCAGGACCATTTAGAGTGAGATGTGAAAACCAGTCATCGCAATGCACACCCCCCACCTTCATCACAGGATGGTCCCATGACAGCAGAGTTGCTGGAACAATCCCGACAGTTCTCCAACATCCAGCAGGGGTAGGGAGCAGCAATGCTGAGGTATGCACATGGTGATGGTTAATTTTATGCATGTACATGGCTGGACCATGGTGCCCCGTTGTTTGGCCAAACCCCAAACAATGTGTCTGGATGTTGCTGTGAAGGTGTTTTCAGAGGAGATTAATGTTTAGATCAGTGGACTGTGAGTGACACAGGTGACCGTCTATAATGTGGTGGGCCTCGTCCAAGCAGTTGAAGGCCTGAATTGAAGAAGACGGAGGGTCCCTGAGAAGGAAGAAATTTTATCTTCAGACTCAAGACAGTAACATCAGTTCCTGCGCTGTGAATTTTGGAATCACCAGCCTGCACAACAGCAGGAGCCAATAAATCTCTCTCTGTCTCTGTCCCTGCCCCTGTTTCTCTCTCTCTTTTTATACATATGAGGGTTCTTTAAAAAGTTCATAGAAAAATAGAATTAAGATAATATAAATCTTTGCATGAGCTTTTTGAAGTACCCTTGTGCATGTGTATATATAGATGAGTTTATATATAGGTAGGTATTGATATATAGCCATGGAGATAGAGATCTATATATATCTGTACACAAGCACAGACAGAGAGCACAGATGTACATACGGATATGGGGAGAGAGGGAGAGATCGCAGGCGATGCACACACATCCAGTCGGTGCCGCTTCTCTGGAGAGCCCCGACTAACGCGTGTACATATCAGGAAACGTGAAGCAAGTGCCCACTTGGGACCCCAGGAGGCAGCAGGACCGGAGTCGGCTGGAAGATAGAGGACGCCCCCTCCTGGCCCCACACTGGCCTCACCTGCAGCCCGGCCTGGTGACGGCTGGAAGAGCCTGGGACTTGGGGACATCCCTGGATCTACGGGCTCATTCTGTCAGCTAGTGCCTCAGTCAATCTATCAGCACATATTTGTTGAGTGCCACTGAGTGCCTGCCCCTGACCCTACACAGACAAAGCCAGGGGCCAGTGGTGACTGTGATGTTTTCACTTTGTGACTTGGTGATGTTCTGAACTGTGGGCTTACACAGCAAGGACAGTGTCTTTCTTGTAGTGCCATTTTTCCTAATTCAGTGTCACTCAAGAGGCCCTAACTTGACCTTGTTCACTTCGGTCTATGAATGAGCAGAGACGGCAGGATGCAAACACGTCCCTGAGCCTGTGCCCCTGATTATAAATGAGGCTCTCACGGATCACATTCCTCTCTCTCTGTGTCACCTCCTAGGGTTCTGCTGAGAACTAAAATCTTAAAACTGGCTTGAAGTTTTGTCCTTAGTAATAAAACGTGTCACGGCCTGATGCTTTCTTCTGGCTCCTCAGACTAATAGTTCCTCGGTCACCTCCAGGAACCTGAAGGTGGGATGAGCACCAGGACCCAAGTCTTCGCCCTTGTCACCCGGTTCCCTCTGTCAAACAGCGGAAGACGGCTTTAGTCTAGGGAGAATCACGTCTTCAGCCCTCCCCTGGTCTGCAGGCGGGAGACGTCTGCGCCCTCTGGCGGCTGAGGAAGCAAGTGCACCCACCTCCGGGCTCAGCCTCTTTTTCTAAGCATCCACCTTCCCTAGGCCTGGAAAGAAAGTTGCAGGGATATCTTTTTAACAGCAGAAAAATCTCAAGCTAGGAGATGGTCTTTTGTGATGATTTTACACTCAAACCTCTTAAGTTACACCCATTAGCTCTGTCTCCTGCACCTGACATAACCTCGCACTTAAATCCTGGCACCGTGAGGGACCTGGGTTTCACAGTCAGATCCATCCAGAACGGCTGAGATTTTCTGCAAAACGAAGTAAAATCTGCCCAGAACGCATCTCTGTGTCGGTGCTCCCATGGAAAATGGAAGATCTCTAGGTAGACATCACACTTTCGTGTGTGCATCCCAACAAGGTCCCTTCCATTTCCCCTGTGCCTCCACTAACATGTGTTACTTTTATAACTAAAAAAGTTATAAATGTGAGAATTTGAGGTTACGGTGTCTCAAAGGCATGAGGCAAAGCCAGGGGTCGAGCCCAGTCTCTTTTCCGTGCTGTAAAACCCCATTGC
Organism: Cynocephalus volans; assembly: GCF_027409185.1. NCBI lineage: Eukaryota > Metazoa > Chordata > Mammalia > Dermoptera > Cynocephalidae > Cynocephalus > Cynocephalus volans. The sequence continues at coordinate 167,405,137 of NC_084463.1, forward strand.
AGTGGTCCCCTGAATAAAGTCTGCCCTACTGTAAAGACAGAAGAAAGGGAGGAAAGAAGGAAGGAGGGGAAGGAAAGAAGGAAGGAAGACAGAAACCGAGAAACCAGATAGGAAAAAATCCAGAATCTGTGTTATTGCCCTTGAAAAAGCATCACTTTCCTGAGATACACAGGAACAGAAAAACTTGTTTGTAGGCACGAGAAATATTTCCCATTAGGCGTGCAAGTCTGTAGAAGATGACTAGAAACGCCCTCATAGTCCTGTGAGTGTGACTCTACTGCCACCTGCTCCTAGCAAGAAGTGGCTCCCCCCACCAGGGCCACGCTGGTCTCGGCACAGGCCTGCTGCACCTGTTGGGGAACGCACGCGGGCTTGCTCTGCATCCCACGGGAGCGGACCTCTCTGGATGGCTGGTCTTGCCTAGAAGCAGCGGCTGTGGCAGTGACTGGCTCTCAGGTTGAGCTAAATCTTGAATGTCTTCACTTAGGACCAAACTAGGTTAGGGCCAGCCCGTGGCTCACTCGGGAGAGTGTGGTGCTGGTGACACCAAGGCCACGGGTTCGGATCCTATACAGGGATGGCCGGTTGCTCACTTGGGAGAGCGTGGTGCTGACAACACCAAGCCAAGCGTTGAGATCCCCTTACCAGACATCTTTAAAAAAAAAAAAAAAAACTGTGTTAAGATAGAAAGTTTCAAATATGATGTGATATAAAGTTGCAGAAGTCACTTTATGGGAAGGCATTTGGGCCTCCATAACTCAGCACAGATGACGGCTGAAATTTGTCAACTGCCGAACGTGTCTCGGAGCTTCCTAAAGCCACCGTGCGGGTCCGAGGCCAGCAGGGTCGCTGAGGGGCTTTCAGAGGGAGTATGAACCCAAGTTGCATCTCCAAATCATTATTCTCACTGCGTGGTGGGAAATCTGAGGGGACAGATGCTAAGGACAACTTGCCTTGAAATCCGTTCCCTACGTTTAAGAAAATTTTTTAAATGGTGATTCTTTTGCACAAAGGAGCTGTTGCTCTGAACACACCGACTGGCCGTCCGCTGTGCGTGCACACCCACAATAGTTCAGATTGCTGTCACTTGTCAATACTGGAACGGTGCCTCAGGATCAACTAACTGTCCTTGTCATTAGAATAAACATCTGCGGTCTAACGCTGTGGCTGGACTAAGTGGCCAGTTTCCTCAATATCAAATCACCCAGATTTCAATAATTGAATACAAGCTCTAAGGTTTTAAAAAATGACATTTTGATGTGATGAGTAGATTTATAATGTTTAAAACTTGCTTTAGGCTCTGGATGCAAACTTCCGAGGAGAAGGGACTAGAAAGAAGACGTGGGAAGATGCCACCAACTTCTGCTTCTGGCCACGATGGAGGAAGAAGACAAGACCCCCCGACCAACAGCTCACACCCTGGCCACGGCCCACACAGCAGCGGCAGCCAGGACTGCCGAGGGTCTCCCTGAGACAGCACAGCCCCCACAGCCGGCCTCCTCCAGGGGTCAGACCCCGAACTGCGAGGGACCCTCAGCAGAGCCCAGGGGCCCGCGGGCTTGAGGAGAGAAGCTCAGGGAGGCCACGGCCACCAGGAGCGGGCATTCCAGAGAGGAGGCGGCCATCGCGGGAGAGCTGCAGAAAGCTGCAGAGTGGCACCTCGTCACATACCACCCATGCTGTAGGGGACTGAATTGTGTCCCCCAAAACTCACTGGAGCTTGAATTGTGCCCCCCAAGCTTTATGTATTAGAAACTTGGCCCCCACTGCAACTGTTGAGAGGGTGGGAAATCCTATTATGGCGATTGAAAGGTGTAGCCTTAAAGAGGTGATTGGATTGCAGGACCGTGCAGTAGTGAATGGATTAAAAACGGTGGTCAGGGGCGTGGTTCTGAGGGCTTTAAAAGAAAAGGAGAGTCTGTCTCTCTCTCTCTGCTCTCTCTGCTCCACCATCTTGCAGTGTGAGACCCCTGGGTCACTGTTGCCACCACCAGATGGACTTTGGACTTTCCAGCCTCAGAAACTGTAAGCAATGAATTTTGTTTTCTTTATAAATCACCCGGTTTCAAGCATTTTGTTATAAGCAACAGGAACAGACTAATACACACACCAAGAATGAAACTCGCCAAAGCAGAAGCCCTTGCAGGGCCAAGAGGTGACATGCCGAGGGCAGTGCCAGAGCCCGCCCAGGACAGGAGCACATTCGAGGTCAGCCAGCAAGGGTGGGGTCCCTGCTGGGCACCCCGGGCACGCCGGGGGAAGTTGGGCCCTCTGCTTAGCAAAACCGAATTGTCCCTGAATCGAGAGCAGTTAGAGACCCTCAGAGCGATGGACAATAAGCCACGTGCAGTCACACTGGCAGGCACGTGGCTTCCTGCCCACCAAGACACTGTTCCACACCCTTCAGAAGAAGACAAGATGCAGAGACTGAGCTCCAGTGGGCACAGGGGCATTTGTCGTGTCCCCTTATGTCCTTTGAACGTTCACGGGGCCAGTGTCGACGTCCCGCGTCATTCCCGACACCGGCCCTGCAGCCCCCCTCTCTTTTCCCCGTCGGCGTCTTCGCTGGCCTGCGGGCACCCCGGGCTCCGTGGGGACCTGTCTGCCTGTCTTCCTGCCTTCGATGCGGCGCTCCTGCCCTGCCTGTCTTTCCTCCCCCGTCTGCGCTGACCTCGATGGAACGCTCCTTGGTCTGCTTTCCTGCACAGAAGCTCTTGCATCTGACCCCTGCTCCTCCCCAGGGTCCGTGCTCAGGGCAGCAGTCTTCCCACTCGCACTAGGGTGGCCGCGTCCCAGATCTGGACGTGTCGTGTTCTCGTTTAAGTTAGTTCAGAATATTTTAAAATTTCCATTGAGACTCCCATTTTGACACATGGGTTATTTAGAAGCATGCTGCTTAATTTCCAAGTCATTGGGGATATCTTTATGTTATCAATTTCAAGTTCAAGTCTCTATGTTTGGCAACATACTTCATGTCACTTTTCCTCTTTTGCATGTGCTGAGCTTTGGTTTAGAGCCCTCGTATGATCTAACTTGGCAAACGGCCCCCGTGCGCTTGAACAGACGGCGCCCCCTCTGTGCTGGGGCAAAAGCGTCCTCAGGTCAGGTGTCTGGCCGGTGCTGTCCAGGCCTCCCGCGGTCCTCCTGCCCGCTGCCCACCTGTTCTGTCAGATACTGCGAGAGGGACGTGGACGGTCCCACGACGTCTGTGGACGTGTCCAGATCCAGTGTCTGTCTTCTGTTTTGGCCTTCCTGGGGAATTGGCCCCCTGTCACTACGGAACGTCCCTCAGTGTTCAGAGCTGTCGTGGTGTATCCGCATCCACCCCGTCTGGGTAGTAACGTCCTGGGCTTCCTGGAGGCGGCACGCAGCAGGGGTCACTTCTTCACCTGGCTGATGGTTTCCGTCTTCAACTGCTGTATTTAGATCATTCACATTTGAAGTGGTTATTGATGTGGTAGTGAGATTAAAATGCACTGTCTTGGTAGGGGTTTTATATTTGTTACATTTTTTAAATTTTTCCTCTTTTTCTGCCTTCTCCGAGTTTAATTGAGCATTATAAATCCCATTTTGTCGCTTCTATTGACTTATTTATACCTCTTTTTTTTTTAATCTCTTTTCGTGGTTGTCTCGGGGTTTACAATATACACTTTGAAATGTGCTCTTTTGTTTACGGCCAGTCTGCTCAGAATTTAGGTCTGTGGGATTTGTCCACGTCGCCGTGGGTCACAGCTCACTCTTGTCTGTCACGCAGTGTCCCGCGTACAAACGCGCCTCGGTCTGTGTGTCTGCGCCGTAGTTCATGAACATCCGAAGTGTTTCCAGTTCTCGCCTGCTAGGAATAAAGTGCTTAGAACGTTTTTGCATATAGGTTTTTGGGGTTTTTGGTTGACGTCGCCACTCGTTTCTGTTGGGAATACAACCAGAGTGGATTTGCCAGGTCACAAGGAAATAGTTTTCAAAAATGACGGTGCTAAGTCTGCCTCTTGCAGCAGTTGTGAGCGTTCCAGCCGATCCGCGTCTTTGCCGTCACCTGGTAGTTTGTCATTTTCTTTTCAGTCATTCTGACGGGTGTGTAGAGGTGTCACATCACATCTTCTGATGACAAACGAATCTCAGCAGCTTTTACGGTGTTTATTACCCACACGGCTCTCCTCTTTTGTGAAGTGTCTGTTCAGGCCCATTTTTCTGTTGGATTATCTGTCTTTTTCTTAATTATTCATAGCAGTCATCTTTATAAATCCTGATATTAGTTCTTTGTCAAATATGCGCCTGATCAATATATTCTTCAGCTCTGCTGGTTGCCTTCTTATTTTCTTAAAGGTTTCTTTATAATAACAGATTTCTTAAATGTTGACTATCCCAAATTATTATGTTGCTTTTTGTAAAAACTTGTGACATCATAAAGTTGTTCTCTTAAGTTTCAAATGAAGAAAACTTTGGTTTCAAATGAATAACCATTATTATCTTTAACCTTTCACATTTGGAAACGCAATATATCTATAATTCACTTTTCTGTATGGTGTGAGGTACGTGTCAGGGTCCTTTTTCCTTTTTACACGGGTGGCCTATTTATCCCAAACCCTTTATTGAAAGGATCCTTCTTCCCACAGTGCATCGCAGCCTCACCTTGGTTATAAATAAGGTTGTCATATGGTCCCTGGGACTTGTTACCAACCTCCCCATAGCTGTGCTGTCCAATACAGTAGCCACTAGCCACATGTGACTGTTTAAATATAAATTAGTCATACACAAATTGAACTTTAAATTCAGCTCTTTAGTCACAATACCCACATCTCGAATGCCCTATAACCACCTGTGGCAGGTATGTACCACCCTGGACAGCACAGATGAAGAACGTGCCCCATCACAGGAGCCTGTCCCGGACAGCACCACGCATGTCCTGTCCATTGGCTTGTCTGTCTTCGTCACTGCTCGATGCTGCCCTTGCACACTGGGCTTTCACATCTGGTGAAGTCAATCCCCCAGGTGTGTTCTTTGGGATTGCCACGGCTCTTCTGAGCCTTCTGAATCTCCATATAAACTTTAGAATCAGCTTATCGGTGTGGGAAATTAATCTTAACCTTCCGGGATTTTGATAGAAATAGCATTGACTCTGTCTACAAGTTTTGGAAGAATTGACATCTTTATAGTGTTGGCTTTCTAATCTGTAAGTGTCGTATTTGGCGCTATTACCTACGACTTCTTTAATTTCACCCCAAAATAAGTAGCAGTTAGTTTTATACCTAGGTAATTGATTTTTTTAATCACATGTTAATGATATATGTTAAATTTCATCTTTTATGTGATTACTGCTGATACATCAGAATACAGTTTTTATATTAATTTTGTATCCAGCTGTCTTGCTACATGAACATTAATTCTGATAGATTCCTTCGAACTTCGTGTATAAAAAAACGGCGTTATTTGTGAATGACAGCAATTTATTTCTTCCTTTCCAATTCTTATAATGTGATTTCTTTTTCTTGTCTTGTTGAAATACTGGGTCCTTTAATTTGATGTTTAATTGACCTAGCGATCAGGGGTGTTCAGGTCTTGTTCACAATTTTAGGATAAAATTTTTAATTATATCAACATTTATTTTGCTGTAAGATTTACAGATTGTAAAAATCAGATATAAGTGTTTACTCTTGTTTGTAGCTTGCTAAAATTTTATTATCCTCAACTGTGGTTGTCAACTGGCAGTGATTTTGCCATCAAGGGACATTTGGCAATATCTGGAGACATTTTTGGTTGTCAAAACTGGGAGGGGGGTTCTATTAAACATCGTGGAGTGCACAGGACAGCTCCCCCCACGGAGAATTATATAGTCCAAAATGCCAATAACGCTGAGGCAGGGAGACCTTGTAATTAAGACGCAGTGTGCCAAATAACTTTTCTGCATCGAGTGGGATGAGCATATGAATCCTCCTCTTTTTTCTGTTATTGAATAAGTTATATTGATTGGCTTTTAAATGTTAAAACACCCTCACAAGGCTTGGAATCAATGCCACTTATATTATCTTTTAAAATATTACTACATGTAATTAACTAATATTTTGTTAAGTATTTTTGTATCTATGTTCATGGCAGAGATTGGTTTAATTTTTTTTTTTTTCTTGTAGAGGGGAAAATCGAGAAGGCAGAACAGAGGGTGTCACCCTCTCCCACAATCAACCAATTTGCAACTCTTAAAAAGCAACAACAGCCAAGCTGGGGCCGCTAGACCCAGGGGAAGGGGAGGAGAGACCTATGGAGTGCACGAAGGTGGGAGAAGCTGCGATGAGAGCAAGGAAGGACCATTCCCACCATTTCGAGCCCGGACCACTTCAAGGCTGGCCCTGGTGAGCACACGGAGCAGGAGCCGGCGAAAGCCACAGCTGTGCCCTCCCGATGAGGTTTCCTGGAGGCTGCAGGGGAGAAGAGGGCTTTGGTGGCCCGCTGGCCAGCAAGACCAACAGGGTTCCCGTGGACCCACATAGGAGTGAGGGGCCACAACAAGTGAATAAAAGGAGCCACTCAGAGGCCGGTGAGTCATCGCAAGGGAAGTGTTTGGAGTGGGGGGGGTGGGGGAGACGGGCCACCGAGGGAACACTGGGGCACAGCGTGGACAGCTGATCTGTCCCCATCAGCACAAGATCACTCAGAGGAGACTGGTCAGGAATGTAGAACAGCAGAGGGTGCAGTTTGCTGAAAAGACTCAGGCCCAGACCAGAGTTTCCACACAACCCAGGTGTATCGGACCTCACAAGACCTGGAAGTGCTTACAAGGTCAACCATGAAAACCTGAGCTGCACAAAAAGCCTTCCCCAGGGAACCAGCAGCAAAGCAGCAATTCAGCCCAACCACAGGGCTCAAGTGCTGGTTCCCAAAGGAAGTTCCCCCATTTTAAAAGTAAGCAAAGGACAACAAATTAGTTCTAGTGCAGAGTTTAAGTGGTGGGGGCAGCAAATAATCTAACACAGAAAGAAAAAGCAAAAAACCCACAGACCAGAGACAAAGTTCTGATATGAACCAGTAAAGGTCTGACATCACCAAAGAACACCTACAACACCTGGAAGGACCGGAAGCCCCCCAGGCCCCCAAGTGGGGATGGAGGGAGGGCTGAGGGCCTCAGCCGCACTCCCTGACATGCACATTCAGCCCAGCAACAGGCACTGAGCTGCCTCCGGAAGCACCCTGGGCTCTCGAGCCAAGGTGGTGGGGGGCCAAGGGCCTCAGAATCCAGCTCAGCAATGACCACCGAGCCACCACCAGAAGTCCCCTGGGCTCCCCCACTGTCCGCATCCCGCCCAGCAGTGACCACCGAGCCGCTGCTGGAAGTCCCCTGGGCTCCCTGCCAGAATGAGGGGGTGCCGCGGGCCTCGACCACGGTGCTTCTTCCTCTTCCTCCCACCCTGTCCCCCTCCCCTCTCACCTCTTCCCCTCCCCTCCAACTGCTCCACAACAGCATCTTAGAATGTAAGATAATAATAACAATAAAAAATAAATAAACATTTTTTTTCCTTGTAATGGCCTTGAAGGCTTTGGAGATCTAGTTGATGATAACCTCATAAAAAATTCAGAAATCTTCCACTTTGTCTGTGCTCGGGAAAATGTACATAAAATCAGTGTTCCTCATTATTGTGGGTTTTAGAATTCACTGATGAAGCCATCTGGGCCTCAGTTGCCATGTGGGAAGATTTTAATCATGGATTCAATTTACTTTAAATAGATACAGAATTATTGAGATTTTCTATTTTCTCTTTGTTGACTTCATAGAAGCTGTGGTTTCCAAGGAGTTTGTACATTTATATAAATTGTCAAAATGTTTTCATAGTCTTCCCAGTGTTTGTAGAATCTATAATGGTACCTGTATTTTCATTCCTTATATTGGAAATTTGTGTGTTTCTATCTTTTTTCTGGATTACGATACTTACTTTTTAAAGGCATAGTTGACTTTGCAAGAAAATAAGGGAGATTGTCAGATGTCAAAATTTGTGACAAACTGACTTCATTGTGGTAAGTTCTTATGGGCTGAATTATGTCCCGTCTCTCCCAATTTATATTTGGGGTCCTAACCTCCAGTACCTCAGAATGTGGCCTTATTTAGAAATAGGTTCCTTGAAGATGTTATGTGGGCCCCTGACGCCTGGCATCCTTATGAAAAGCGGGAGTTTGGACAAGACGCACGGGGGGAGGACGCCATGCAGAGATGAAGGCAGAGATCGGGGCAATGCTTCTACAAGCCAAGGAACCCCAAGGACAGCCAGCAACCCCAGCAGCTGGACAGAGGCCTGGGATGGACCCTCCCTCGCAGCCCTGGAAGGCATCCACCAGCCGCCACCTGGATCTTGGACCTCAGTCCTCCAGAACTGTGAGAGGAGGACTTTCTGCTGTTTCATGCACCTAGTCTGTGGCGCGTTGTTACATGAGCCATAGCAAACTCACACGTCGGTTTACAATGAAGCCGGTAGCACCTAAGGGACATTGGCCAGTTCTAGCGACCGGGAGCTTCAGTGGCAGAATGGCAAGTCATGCCGTAGGACGAGAGACCACGAAGCAGGAAGCTGAGTCAAAGACTCCAGGCGAGTGCAGGCACCAGAGGGCACAGCTTCCCTGGAAGCCTGAACTGCAAAGTAAGTTTCCAGACAGTGAAGAATGTGGGTCCCATCGTACACCTGAGTGTAGAAGAAAAAGACAAGTAGTGTGACCATTATGGGGCTTAAAGAAACTTAACTTTTGTGTGGCTCAAAAAATGATTTTCTTTTTCTGAGGTCTCAGCTAGCTGAGCCAATCTCAAAAGCCCACCTGATTCTGCCACCTGTGCCCTGCCCCCAGGCCCTGACACCCTGTCCTTGCATGTAGGCAGCAGCACAGGGCTGGCTGGTTGGGGTGGACTCACTGGAGATGACAGTGGAGATGGCACAGGCCCCGAGGATGGTCATCCCCTTTCTGCAGGTCACCTCCCCCTGCATGCAGAAGATGTTCTCCCAGGCAGGCAGCCCATGCAGCTTGATGCCGCAGGGCATGTCACCGGTCTGCTTCAGTCTCTCGCTGGGATACTCCAGTATGCTCCGCTGGGCCTGGGAGAGCTCGGTGGCCACCAAGTACTGGACAGGAGCCAGCAGAATGATGACAGCTGCCCCACTGAAGACCTGACTCCGAGGTTGTGGTACAGGAGAAGCACACCCATGATGATCTGTACTGGCATAGCCCAGAGGTTTGGGCACGAGAAAAAAACCACATGAGCTGGCTGGTGCTGATGGCAGCCGGATTACAGACGTGCCCAGCAGTCACTTCCCCGTGGACAGGTTGGAGGTGGACAGGAGCGTGATTTTATTGTAAACCTTGGTCTGTATTGCTCCTCTCCAGTTAATTCTGGTTTCGATGGTGATGTAGTAGGATGCTTGAGGAAGTGTCCTCTGCAGCAGAAGGGCGAGGGACAGAGCAGGGCTAAGACATAGGCATTGGCAAGGAGTTCTTGGGATGAGACAAAGTGAACTCCCCAAAATTGTGTCCTGGCCTGGAAGGCACGGATCTCCCTCCCAAGGTGGCCCACGATCCTGAAGACTCGGAGTGGCCCAGCAAAGGCCAGCAGGTCAGCCAAGATGTGAAAGTGTTGCTGAGGACTGGGCGTCTCCAGAAGGCATGGCCAAGTGCCACCAAATGGCCCTGAACCCTGCATGCTCTGCACATCCATTGGCACCTGGGCATCACAGAAGCCACTGATAGTTGCTGAGGGCCCTCGTGGCGATGAGCCTGACAACTCACAGGCTGATAGGCTTCTTGAGGGCAGTCTTCGTGAAGGCATCTATCCACCCACCTTGGTGCAGGCGTCCACCCACCGGTCTTGGTGCAGGCGTCCACCCACCAGTCTTGGTGCAGGTGTCTATCCACCGGTCTTGGTGCAGGTGTCCACCCACCAGTCTTGGTGCAGGCATCTATCCACCAGTCTTGGTGCAGGCGTCCATCCACCGGTCTTGGTGCAGACGTCCACCCACCGGTCTTGGTGCAGGCGTCTATCCACCGGTCTTGGTGCAGGCGTCCATCCACCGGTCTTGGTGCAGGCGTCCATCCACCCATCTTGGTGCAGGCGTCCACCCACCGGTCTTGGTGCAGGCGTCCACCCACCGGTCTTGGTGCAGGCGTCTATCCACCCACCTTGGTGCAGGCGTCCACCCACCGGTCTTGGTGCAGGCGTCTATCCACCCGCCTTGGTGCAGGCGTCCATCCACCGGTCTTGGTGCAGGCGTCCATCCACCAGTCTTGGTGCAGGCGTCCATCCACCGGTCTTGGTGCAGGCGTCCACCCACCGGTCTTGGTGCAGGCGTCCATCCATCGGTCTTGGTGCAGGCGTCCACCCACCGGTCTTGGTGCAGGCGTCCACCCACCGGTCTTGGTGCAGGCGTCCACCCACCGGTCTTGGTGCAGGCGTCCACCCATCGGTCTTGGTGCAGGCGTCCACCCACCGGTCTTGGTGCAGGCGTCCATCCATCGGTCTTGGTGCAGGCGTCCACCCACCGGTCTTGGTGCAGGCGTCTATCCACCGGTCTTGGTGCAGGCGTCTATCCACCGGTCTTGGTGCAGGCGTCTATCCACCGGTCTTGGTGCAGGCGTCCACCCACCGGTCTTGGTGCAGGCGTCCATCAAGCCCTTGGACAGAAGGTTCACGAAAGGCTGCAGGAAGTGCACCCCCAGGTCCTGCAGGTCCTCGGGGGCTTCCCCTCCCTTGGCTTCTTGAAGAAGACATGTCCCCTCACCTGGATGACAGAGAGCTCCACAAGGAGCAGCATCCCATAGAGGATCACCAGCAGCCTGCAGGGCAGCAGCGCAGCTGTGAGAAGCTGATGGCATGCTGGGGGAACTTGACAGACTTGTGGTCTTGGAGGTAAAGGCCAGGGTCCCGTAGGCTGGAGGGGCCATCAGCAGCCTGTGGAAATTGAAGGTCTCAACATCGTGGTAGCAGGCCACGGAGGGGACAGCAGCCACAAGCACCATCCCAGCTGGCACATATAGGGGGAGATGGCAGGACTCGGTCACCACATCCGAAAGGACGCCCTCTGTGATCTCACGCACTGGGACAAAGAGCAGCGTGAAGGTCAGGATCCAGCACAGGTTGTGCCCAAGGACGTGCAGCCATGTGCTGTGCTGGGCGTGCACCCCGGAGCCCCTGATGAAGAGTTTGGGGAGGAGATGAGGAGCAGGAAGACACACGGCACCTCACTGGGCACGTCCACAAAGCAGCCACTGCTGAGGACACTCGGCCCACCCGACAGGCAGCCAAGGGGTCCTCGCTGCCGCAGAAGGCCGGGGCGTGGCGGCGTGGGTCAAAAATCCTGACTGAGAATGTACTTTCAGATTTTATGAGTGCATGGAATTCCAGGTTACCTGGCCAAAACAAATGCAAATTATTTCTTGAAGAATTTACTTTAAATGGGTGTCTCCAGTATCTGCACAAACATATTTCAATTGTATTTGAGCTCCCAACAACACCACAAAATAAAGAACCACCAGGTGGGGAAAAGCTCCCCTATTTTAGCACCAGCAAAAAGAAAAGAAGAGAGAGAGAGACAATATCGTATATAGAAGTAAATGAGATTTCGGAACTCTCAGGAAATTAATTAAGTATGTTTAATCTGCTATGACTGAAAAATGTGAACCTATGAAAAGTTACTAGGGAGTTTTGGGATAAAAAAATAATCTCAGAAATAAAAATTAACCAACATAACTAAATATTTAATATAAAGATTAAACGGCATATGAGATTCTGCTAGAGAAAGATTGGTGAGACTGACTGGTGATGGGAGAATTTGTCTAGAATTCATCACCAGAGAAGATCAACCAAGAGCTTAGAAATGGGGACTTCTGGGCTGGCCCCGTGGCTCACTCGGGAGAGTGCGGCGCTGGTGGCACTGAGGCCATGGGTTCGGATCCTGTATAGGGATGGCCGGTGCGCTCACTGGCTGAGTGCGGTGCAGGCGACACCAAGCCAAGGGTTAAGATCCCCTTACCAGTCAGAAAAAAAAAAGAAAAGAAATGAGGACTTCTGAGACTTGTGGAAAGACACCGACTGTCAGGTCAAGGAATCCCAAACAGTAAGTGCAGGATGAAGACAAAGGTCCCACAGCGCGCCAGTTCCCTGGAATTAAAGAGCCACAAAATGGGCAAAGAAACGGCCACAAAACCGAGAGCTACCGAGTCACCATCCGCAGTGCAATCAGTCAAAACACACAGAAATTAAAGTCCCTGGGTGTACAATGGTTTGCCAAAGAGGAGAAAACTGAAAGCGTTTGTCCCCTTGGATTTTCCTAGGGTACAAACCCAGAACACTGATTTGATAAATGGCAGGGAGACGCAGGCACTTTCCTGCCTTTCCTGCATGAACTCGGTTTCAGGAAACTGAGTCACTGATGAGGAAAAGCTCTGCGTCACAGGAGAACTCCAGCTAACACTGAAGACAAGTGATGGGATTAGAAAGCAACCTTCTGTCCACTGTCTGATTAAATGATGTGGTTGGCTCAGAACCGTGTGCGCAGAGCAGCAGACAGACTCGGACGGCAGCCACAGCGCCTCTGCCTGTGTTTCATTCCCTGGAGTATGCCGAGCCGGAAGCCCAGGGGACACAGGACAGGGGACAGGTGGCCGAAGAGAGGGCGCCGGGCTGCAGAAGCCCGTAGGCCCAGGGGCTAACTCCACTTCCAGTGGCAGAGAGGCTCTGCCCCTTTCCGAGTCCTTCCTCCTTTGGGAAAAGCCAGTGGGGGAGCGATGCCCCCACGCAGGGCCGTCGCAAGGCCGAGCGGTCACGTGTGCAGAATTGCTGGCCAGAGCCCGCACGCAGGACACTGGGGGTGAATGACAGCCTGTCATTGTGGGGGGTCTCCGCACGCCCCAAAGCACAAGACGTTGAAGAGCGCAGTCCTCCCCGGCCCCCCACTTTGGGTACTTGCACGTCTAGTGGAGACGAAAACCGGGGCGGGGGCTGCGTGGCTCCTTGAGGTAACAGAAGACGCTCATCGATGTGTTTGTTGATAGGTCTGATTGGGACAGATCGTTTAGTGCCGATGTGAGCAAAAGTCATTGGGGGCACCAGGTTTATTCTACCAGTTTAACGAGCAGTGACGCATTCTCTGGTTGACACTCCCAGGACACAAATTTTATTTTCAGCACTGTTATGAATTTTTCAGAAAGGACATTTTATGACACAAATCCGGGAAAGCCCACGAGTGCCCCCGGCAGCCTCTCTGTTGGTTTCCGTCCTTCCTTCCTTCCTTTTTTCTTTCTTTTTTTTTTTTTTCCTAAACAGAATATGTGATGTTCCATATTCATCCAAAGTGACATAACGACGTTTTTTTCCACCTTGTCATTTTCTTTCTGTCTGGTTCTGAAGTAACTGAACAGAAGACGTTTCTCAGGACTCTCTGCCACTAAGGAAGTCCCTATCAGAGGCACCATCTTCTGTCCTAATGCACGTTCCAACCAAGAATCAACTACTCTTGTGCTTGTGGTTTCTGTCTCCTCTTAGAACCACAGAGTCATTTCCTTCCTGGCTGCCCTCGGTCCTTCGCTGCAGACTGAGCTCCGGGCCTGAGCTCTGCCCTGCCGGGCTGCAGGGCTTAGCCTGGGGGCCGGGACTCACCTCCCTTCCACGCCCCGTGCCAGGGGCTGCGGTTGTCAACGTCCGTGATGTGGCTTTCTCTGAGGACTTGAGCAGGACTGATCCCCAAGTTCATTAATCCTGTGAAGTGGATGCAGTCGTGTTTTATTATTTGTACTTTGTGTTCTTTACATATTTAAAATCTGAGCAAAGAGAAGCGGAATGCAGTTCTGATTAAAGTACAGGGAGGATCTTCGGTGAAATGCACAGAAACAAAACCCACCGAGAGAAATGAATTTCCATGATGAATGTATCACCGAGAACACAGAAGAAGGTCTTTGGAGCACGTACCGGAGCTCACAATACATCACAGACTCTCCGGATCAGTGAGAAGCAGACCATCCGGCAGAGCGCCAGGCAGGACGGGGACATGCGTCTCACAGAGGAGAACCGCGAAGAAAACTGAAACGTGGCGCGTGGCAGGACGATGCGCATCGCACGGCGGCCACCCCCGCTCCACACCCACTAGGTCACCAATTCCTAGGAGTGTGGCAGTGCTGGAGTTTGTCTGGACGTGGAAGGCCTGTCCTGGCCACAGAGCCGACTGGCACAACCGGCACCCAGGCACTTTGTGGGTACACAGGAACTGACACCCTGCCCCGACAGGCAAACCCAAGCGTGGCTATGTCACCTGAAGAAACTCCCCGACACACATGCGGGGAGAGACACACAAAGTCATTCGTTGGAGCAGTTTATAAATCAGGGAAAACTGGAGGCAGCTGAACATAAAAGTCTGTCACATGGTAAGGGACACAGGACGTGTGGTAGAATTGGGTGGAATCATTCTAGCAAATAAAATGTAAAATAGAACTACGGGAGTCACTATTTTAAAAAAATTATTTTGATGCGGTTCAATGGACTGAATGTGCCCCCCAAATTCCTAGGTTGAAGCCCTAATCCCCAGTGTGACAGTATTAGGAGGTGGGGCCTTTGGGAGGTGATTAGGTCACAAGGGTGGGGACCCATAAGATGAGAGGCCAGAGAGCCCCTCTACCTCTTTCTACCACGTGGGGGACACGATGGGACAGTGGCAGTCTGCAACCGGGAAGGGGGCCCTTGCCAGAGCCCACCCTGCTGGCGCCCTAGTCTCAGACTTGAGCCTCCAGAACTGCGAGGAATTTCTGTTGTTTATGCGAAAGCTGGTTATACAAACTGGGTCACTCCTGTCACACTCAAACTAAAATTGGAGTTCAGGGCCAGGAGGAAAAAGCACTCGGGGCACACAGCACCTGCTCCAAGAAGAGTCTTCTCCAAACCCAGCTGTGAGACAGCCGCTGCGGTCCTAAAACCAGTTTTACCTACCAGGACGCTAACAGTGGCTGTCACTCACCAAGCAAAGCTGCCAGCTCCCCCAGACTTGGCTCCTGCCAGTAAGATTCCTTTCACAACCAAGGCAACATCTGTCTAATAAAACTTCCAGACTTTTCTTTGTTCTTTGGATATACTGGAGACCATCCCGGTCTCTGTGTGTGTCCTGAATTGCAGTCCTGCTTTCCCAAATAGAACGTTCTCTGAGAGATTAGTCTCTCTCTCTTTTCTTGACTTGAACATTTATAAGCCACCCAGTCTATGCTACTTTGATACTGTAACGCCAGCCAAGACACGCGATCACAGGCAAACGTAATTTGAAAGAAAATAAATGGCACAAAATATCACTCAAGAAAATATTATATCCTTCCCGCCAGAGGACCTCTGTCCTTGGTTACTTGCCCTGATACCCTGTGAATGTCCCCACATGGGAGAAGATAATCTTGTCCCTGTGCTGGTCACACATACACAATTCCATCAGCATCTTACCAAGCCGACTGCATCTACCCCCTACACACACACAGCTTCTGCTGAAATATTTTACAGCAAACATCATATCACTCTGTCCATAAATGTTTCAGCATGTATCTCTAATGGGTAAACCTTTTATTAACACAATCACAGTGTTATTATTATTCTTAATGTAATTAACAATAATTTCCTGGTGAATTTCCAGTGAATGCTCAAATTTTTCCAGTTGAATTAAGACTGATTTTTTTCGTGATGATTCAAACACTTTCTGGACACGTGTTTGGGTTGACATTGTAGACCCAGTATAAACCATAACAGTTTCCCCTGCATTTCTTTTTAAATGCCCATTCCTTGTTGAAGAAAACAAGTATGACTATTTTTCCTGTAAATTTTCCTACTTTCTGAATCTGACGGACCGCATCCTCGGTGTCACTTGAGGTGTTCCTCTGCTCTCTGGGATTTCTGTAAATCGGCAGTGAGGCCTGGAGAAGAGAAGCCATCAGAGTCAGGTTCATTTTTCGGGGACACTGGTCCCTGCTGTTCCACAAGATCTAGAGCGCTAACGTCTGCTTGTCCCACCTTTGGCTCAAGACTGATGAGCGGCTCAGAGGCCACAAGCCCCTGCCACACCTCGCCCAGTTCTTTTAGGGCTGTTGATTGTTTCTAGAAGGTTGTTTCTGTAGGCTCAGGAAACGGTCCTTTCCTTATCCTGTCACCCGTCTGCACCCATTAGCTGAAATCCTTCTGCCATCAACTACTTGGGTCCCTGAAACACAGTTCACTGAGAAAAGGCAGTTTAAAGTCTCTGCTCTTTCCTTTATCAAATTCAAAATAGTAGGTTGGGACCAGGCACCTCCACTGAGGGTGAGGCTCTGGGACCTCCACTCACTCTGCCACCACAGAGAGGTGACAACCTTTCACAAGAACTTCCCAGGACCGGGGAATAGCAGGCCTTCCTTGTCTATAGGTGGGGGGACCGAGACAGGCACCTATCTGGGTGTCCAAGCAGGTAAGGTTTGCCCCTCCAAGTATTCCCCTTAAAAGAGGAACCCCCAGGAATTAAGGCTGGTGTGGATTAAATCCCCAATGTTTCATGCAGGCTGGCAGTCACTCCTCCCTGCTGGATGGTTGGGGACCTCAGCAAGGACACTGGAAGGGGATTCCAGAAGTAGGCAGTGGGCCTGACCCATAGTCAGATGATACAGAGACCCCAAAGACCGGGTGGGGCTTGGGGGGTGCACACCCACCCACCTGCCATCTTCTCACTGGCCTGTGTCCCTTTCCTCCCGTGCTGCTCAGGGGGTGAGGTTGTGGTGGGCCGAGGTGGGGAGGGGGTGCCCTGCAGAAGCCAGAGGCGACGGTCAGCTGTGCCCAGTGACCCAGGCCCACCTCTCCTGCCCAGTAGAAGCTCTGGCTGGAGGGGTGAGGGAGCAGCGGCACTTTTTCCCTCTCCACATCACAGCCTCCCTGTGGCTCCTCTGTCGCACGCTGGGTCACTCCCTCCCCTGGGCTGAGGGTGGTCAGAGAGAGACATGGGCAGCCGGGATCCTGTGGGGGGCCCCAGAGCAGCCGCCTGCACCCCGGCCTGGGTCCAGCCCACATCTGTCTACAGGCGGTTCCTGAGGCCTCTGGATGTGGAGGCTGACGGATCCGGGGAGGGGTCCAGAATGGCTTCCGGTTGTCTGGTTGGATCCCGGCTGTTACCAAGACGGGAGAGAGAGGCCGGTGCAAGGAGACCCGATGGTCTGGGCCTGCTGAGCCGCCTGCCCGGTGTCGTGCATGTGGGATGTGGGGCCGGCCCAGGGGCGGCTCGTGGAGCCCACAACCCACGGGCCATCGCGGCGGGTGGAGAGACGAGAGGGGTCTGAGAACCGGGCGCTGGGGGAGGGGGAGAGACAGGGCCAGACACAGGAATTGTGGGACCCCTTGTTCAAAGGCAGCCAAAAAATTGCAGGGAACGCTTTTCCCTTTAAAAGTATTTCATCACTTATAAACTGTAATAAAAGCCATAGCGATGCCCAAGTCGCCGTGCGAACTTACAAACTGCAACATGTTGATAATTCTGCAGTCATCTTTTTGTGTAATATCAATAAATAATAACACTTTATTGAAAAAATATTGATAGCTTAGTTGATGATAAAGTTTTTCTGGCTCACTCCCCTACAAATTTATTTATTGTCATCAAAATGTACCTTCTTAGCAACTCCATGTTCCATCCGTGTCCCTGAGACATCTTCGTCTCTTCTGGCAAATGTAGGGTCTGACGTCATTTTTGATAACTTCTCAGAGGGCTCGTTCTGCTGCTGCAGCTGTGACTGGAGCTGTTGACCTTTTTTACAGGCTGTGATAACATTGGGATAAATTTCTGATCAATTATCTCAAAATTAAATGTTAGCACATCTAGACCTGGTGATTCTCATGGCCAAAAAAAATTGTAAAAGGATTTAATTCCTCAGACAAATCAGTTTCACGTTGAGTCTGAGTTTAATTTTGTCAATAAACTTTACTTTTTAGAATAATTTTAGATTTACAGAACGTCTTTTTTTTTCACAGAAGCTTTGTGTCCTTTTCTCTATTTTTTAAAGACTGTTTTGAAGGCAACAGGAAATTTCAAAGACAGTTCCCACGTATCCGACAGCCACTTTTTCTGTTATTAGCATTATGTTAGTATCAGTGTGGGACATTTGTCACAATTAACGAGCTAATATTGAGACATTATTATTAACCAAAGTCCATCCTTTTTTCATATTTCATTCGTATTTACCTGACTTCCCTTTCCTGTCCCAGGACCCCATCCGGGATCCCACCTGGCATTTAGTTGTCCCGTCCCCTCAGGCTCCTCTTGGCTGTGACCGTTTCTCAGACTTTCCTTGCTTTTGGTGACCCGGGTGGTCTGTGGAGGGCAGTCGGATACTTCACAGAACGCCCCTCGGTGGCGATTCGTCTGCTGTTTTCTCGCGGTCAGCCTGGGGCTGCGGGTTCGGGAGCAGGACCGCAGAGGATGCGCCTCCTTCTCACGCCCTGCAAGGGAACCTGCTACCAACATGATCACCGCGGTTGACGTTGACCTTGATCGCCCGGCCGGCCGAGGCGGTTGACATTGACCTTGATCGCCCGGCCGAGGTCGTGCTAGGCTTCGCTGCTGTCAAGACGCTTGTGCCTTTCCCTGCTTCCCCGCCGCACACCTGGGAGGGAGTTACCTGGGAGGGCTGGGCCCGCCTCCTGGAGGGTAGAGCATCTACACAGACTGTCTGCAGCTTTTCTGCACAGGAGACTTGCCCATTCTCTCCCATGTATTTATTTATTTACATCAGTTCAGGTTCATGCATATTTAGACATTTAGTTTATACTTTGGGTTAAAATCCAATACGACCTTGTTGGTTTATTTATTACCCCAACAGTTCCATCTGTGGCCTCTGGGAGGCTTCCGGTGGCCCCTATGTCTCTGTGACATGCCCCAACCGTTGTGGTGTTTTTTTCCTGTTTTCGTTTTTATGCGCTTCTTATTCTCTGGCACTACGAGGTGTTCCAGGCTCATCTGTCATGTTCGGCCTGGAGTTGGTCCCTTTCTCAAGGGATTCCTGGTCCTTTATGGGAGAGTGGTCTTAGAAACCAAGATTTGGGGGCTGGCTGTGCTCCTTGCAACTGGGGTGTCACCGCATCTAGGCCCTTTCAGCTGACAGAGTGACAGGCTGTGGGTGTCCTCACCTGCGTGCATAGCACCGTCTGAGTGTTCCTGTGTGTGTCCGTCTGTGTCTGTGAGCCTGATTCGTCACGACGATTGCAGCTCCAATCCACTCTGCAGGAATCGTTCTAACCTCCCCCACTTGCTTTTCTGTAACTTCCTACGTCCAACATGAGAAACCTGGGTTTTCCCCCGGGTGGGGTGATGCTCTGGAAAAGTCTTTCCCCTGGAGAGTGGGCCTTTGTGAGGGAGAAGGTTCTGGGCTTGTCTCTCAGTGACTAGTCTCGCCCTCCCCCACCAGAGCCACAGGGATGTTTCCCAGACCTGATGGGGTTCCTGGAGGTAAAGCCCATGAAAGTGTGGGCCCCTCAGACGGCTCCCCCAGGATTCTCTCACTCTCAGGGTAGCAGCCTCCAGCAAGAGGTCAAAATCGCCATTCAGCGTCTCTACCAGTCTGTGGCTCCCACGGCTTCTGCTCCAGGTGAGCCAACCTTGGCCACGCCTCTCCGGGCTCACCCGTCTCCCCTGATTTTGCCTTCCCAGTTTGCCCTGCAACCTCATTTCTCTAAGAGGTGCAAGAAAAGTCACTGATTTCCATTTTTTTCAGCTTCCTCTTGTCGTAGGAACAGAAGTGACGGCGTCCAAGCTCTCCGCAGGTCAGAGCTCAGAATTCGATTGTTTTCTTATTTAAAATGATTATTTTTAAGAGCAGTTATAGGTTCACAGACAAATTGGACAGAAAGTACCGAGTGCCCCGTGTACCCCCGTCCCCACACAGAGCGGCACGTGCGTCTCAGTTGGGAACCTGCACTGACACGTCATTGTCCCCCAAGGGCCGCAGTTCACAGAGGGCTTCCCTCTCGGTTCAGAATTTAATGTTAAACGTGAATTTATGGGAGGGCATATTGATGTTTCCTCTGATATTTCCCCAAAGTTATGGAGGTTGTACAAGAGGCTGAAAGTGGCTTCACGGTTCAGATGGCCCGTTCCCGCATGCCGTTCCCGCACCTTCGATTACAAATGAAAATTACTTTAAAACTGTCGTACTCGTTAACAAGCGGTTCATCCGAAGCTCCTCATGAAAGCAGAACTCTTTTTCATCAAATCTGACATTCTTCAAATCTAATTTGTATTTCTGAGCTTGTCCTGTGCGTATTTGCTTTTCAACGTTGCAGCGGTTTTCAAAACCAGAGATTCTAAAGTCCTTGGAGAATTCTAATAACTCCCTGGGGTGCCTCATCGGAATGTCCACACATACAGTTTTATTCCATAACACCTTACTGGTGCTCGGGCTGGAACGTTAACAGTTAGCAGATGTCGGGGGCAGGCTCTGGGGACAGACAGACAAGCCAGCCTCCCCCTGGGCCTGGCGCTTCCTGCACGTGGAGCCTCCTCTCTTCGTGGGCTGTGGCTGCGGAGCCATGTTGCCAACACCTCTTGGGGCCCAGGGCCCAGCTCCAGCTACCCCATGGGTGCCCTGGACTGCCCTTGGGTGGACGTGTGGCCCCGGTGCAGCTCCAGTAGTGTGCATGCCCCACTGTCCCATCGGACTTCACCTACAAAACTCAAGGTCAAGGATAAGGTCAGTAAAAGTTGCAAGTCAGTGACAGCAGGGCACTAAACCTCTGAGCACAGGACCCCATGTGGCTGTGGGGCCTGCGTTCTCACGAGCCAGCCCTGGGTGCACAAGAGCCTTCCCCCGGGGGCATGTGGCAGCAGAGCAGCAAGAAGAGCAGGAAATACCACGGAGGCCCAGCTCCTAAGGCTGGGGCAGCCCACGGAGTCTCCATGACCCTCCTCCAGTATCTCCTAAGCTGCAGGGACTAGAAGCCAAAATTTTAATTCCAGGTTCCAGGTGTGAATTTGGTCCTGCCAATTAAATACCTTTGACTGAGATCTGGAAGGCGAAGGCAGGCAGAGGGCTCTGCCCGCCTCTCTGCTGTTCCTGTTGAGGGGTGCTGTGCGGCTGGGGACCCCGCTGCGCCAGGTTGTCAGTGTTCACCTCCCTGTTTCCCAGGTGAGAGGCCCGAGTGAACCACGCCACCCACCTGTGGATGCTGAAGGGTGGCCATGGCAGAGGTGGCCTCAGCAGCTGCAGTGGCTCCCAGCCCCTGGACTGTGTCATAGCAGGTGCCAGATCAGGATCCTGTGACAACCTCGGGGGCCAGAGGTCCCCAAGGGGCCTGCCTGTGGTCCTCTGGAGCACTTCCCGGAGGTGCAGCCTATGGAGCTGCCACAGCTGTGCAAGCACCTGGCCTCTGTGTGGAGTCCGTGTGACTCACCCCATCTGTGCAGCTGTTGGTGGCTGCTGTGACTGACTGCAAGCTCACATGGGTCTCCTGGGGCTGCCATAACAAAGGACCACAGGCTGGCTGGTATAGACAGCAGCAGTGCGCTCCCTCACGGCCCTAGAGGTGGAGGCCTGAGGCCAGGCCCCTCCGCTGTCCCGTCCTGCTCTGCTGCCAGGGTCTTCACTGCAGCTTGACTTGCAGAAGCATCACCCTGACGTGAGCCCCCGGCACCACACGGCGTCCTCCGTGGGTGTGTCTGCCCGCATTCCCCACTTTACGTGGGCACCAGTCATATGGGTTAGGGTCCACCCCAGTGACCTCATACAATTTGTTGGCCTCTGTAAAGGCCCTATTTCCAAATAAGGTCACATTCTAAGGTACTGGGGGTTGGGACTCCAACGTACGAATTGGGAGGGACACGATTTGACTTCTGGTGCTGCCTTTGTGGCTTACGTTCAGCATCGAGAGACGTCTTGTTAAAATCGCGTCCTTCTGCCACAGTCTTTCCAAGAGGCCCCATGACATTCAGGACAAGACTCGGAAACTCCTGGGCTCTTCCTCTGGTTTCCTCTATGCACTGAGGCTCTTTTGATGCTTCTCTCCCGCCTGAAATGCCGCCCACCTCTTAATGCATGGACGCCCCCCTATCCTTCCACTGAAACGCTAGGGTCCCCGATGCCCCCTACTCTCCCATAGGAGGGCGGTGCCACTGCAGCTGCCCCTGCGGGTGGTCCACATGTTAGACGGGGAGCTTGGCTTTCTGCTGCACAAGGGCACAGAGCAGCAGCCATTCTGTAAATAGAGGCATGGACTATGGCGTGAGAGACGCCGAGGACAGAGAAAGTGAAACAGGCTGGGTGGGGGTGGCACAGGGAGACGACACTTCAGGGAATGAGAAGGGAGGGAGGGAAAGAACCACAGGAGGGTGAGCTCAGGGCTTGGCTATTGTCTTTATTTAGAGGGTCTGGAGCTGGATCGTGCTATGCAGAGAGCCAGAGAGAGCAGGGATTGTCAGACTCTTGGGGCAGCTCTCAGGGTCCAACGGGCATGTGCTGCCTCCTCAGCCTCTGTGGGCAGCTTACATGTTAAATCAGGGGAAACCAGGGAGGGGAAATCTGGGATAAAATGTGGATAATGAGCCGGAAGAAGTGTCCAGTCAGTAAGAAGCCATCCCTGGGTCCCGTCCTTCTGAGGCCGTGTGTCAGAAGCTCTTGTTTGGAGAAGATGAAGTCAGTGATGAACACGGAAGCCCCCAGGGAGCCCCAGAGCAAGGAGGTGGGACAGCCCGGGCACCTGTGTCAGTACCAGCCATCTGAGGTCTGTGGCCAGAGCCTCAGATCTTCTACTGGCAGCACACAGGGACGCAGCAGCTGGACTGGGAGCAGCAGGGCTTGCAGCAGCTGGACTGGGAGCACACAGGGACGCAGCAGCTGGACTGGGAGCAGCAGGGCTTGCAGCAGCTGGACTGGGAGCAGCAGGGCTTGCAGCAGCTGGACTGGGAGCAGCAGGGCTTGCAGCAGCTGGACTGGGAGCACACAGGGACACAACAGCTGGACGGGGAGCAGCAGGGCTTGCAGCAGCTGGACTGGGAGCACACAGGGATGCAGCAACTGGACTGGGAGCAGCAGGGTTTGCAGCAGCTGGACTGGGAGCACACGGGGACGCAGCAGCTGGACTGGGAGCAGCAGGGCTTGCAGCAGCTGGACTGGGAGCAGACGGGGACACAGCAGCTGGACTGGGAGCAGCAGGGCTTGCAGCAGCTGGACTGGGAGCACACAGGGACACAGCAGCTGGACTGGGAGCAGCAGGGCTTGCAGCAGCTGGACTGGGAGCACACAGGGACGCAGCAGCTGGACTGGGAGCAGCAGGGCTTGCAGCAGCTGGACTGGGAGCACACAGGGACACAGCAGCTGGACTGGGAGCAGCAGGGCTTGCAGCAGCTGGACTGGGAGCACACAGGGACGCAGCAGCTGGACTGGGAGCAGCAGGGCTTGCAGCAGCTGGACTGGGAGCACACAGGGACGCAGCAGCTGGACTGGGAGCAGCAGGGCTTGCAACAGCTGGACTGGGAGCAGCCACAGGAGCCACAGCCCCCTTTGCCACAGCTGGAGCAGGAACAGGCTGGCACACAGCAGCACACGGGTTTGCAGCAACAGACGGGCACACAGCAGCTGGAGCCACAGCCCCCACAGCTAGAGCCACAACCCCCACAGCTGGAGCCACAGCCCCCACAGCCGGAGCCGCAGCCCCCACAGCTGGAGTTGCAGCCTCTGGAACAGCCACAGCAGCCCATGGTTTTGGTGGTTGAGGGTAGAGCGGGTCTGAGGAGCAGGTGGAGAAGGAGATGTTCAAGTGTGGAGCCTCCTGGGCCTGGGCCTTTTATACCCCTGCTCAGGGTCAGGGTGAGGCTGGGCAGGTGGTCACTTCCTGGTTCCTGTTTGTGTCCTGGTCTGGGGAACCTCATCTGCATTGCACTGTCTGTGACTCCTGTTTTCACTGTGATTTCCTCGAAGGCACTGTCAGGTTTATCACGGAATGTTGTGCATTAGCTGGTGACTTCACCTTTCCATTGCCGTGGTAAGGAAGCACAGAGATGGCCGTGAGTCACTCAGAGACCTGACCCTGACAATTGATTTTGATCCCATGGCTCCTGGATTGTCCCACGTGTGCCATCTTTTGGAGCCACATCTCTCATTTGGGAAGAGCCTCTGCCCTGTGTCTTCATTATCTGCAGAACCTCCTGGCCAGGGACTCTTCCTGAAGCTCCCTGGACCACCAGCATCAGCTCTGGGATCTTCAGGGTCCTTGTCTGTGTCAGACTTTGCTGGAAGATTTTGAGTACTGGCTGAGACAATGGACGTAAACTGCTCATCCCCAGACTTTGCCGCTTGTGTGCTCCAACGACGACAGATACAGCAGACACTGTAGAAAGCCCCTGGACAGCAGGAAATAAGTGACCACTTGCCAGAGTTAAAATAGTACCTGTGAGTGCCCCCGGCCCAGCCTAGCAGGTGTCAGGAAGCGATTTAGACTATCTCCCATGTGGCACATTGGAGGCCCCCTCTTTCTGCCCTGGGGCAGGGGACAGTGAGTTTCCCAGGGGTTGGATTTCAGGGAGGGACAGGCTCACCCCCGGGGCAGTCATGTGTGGCCAGGGACAGCCCTTCCTACAGCCCGGCCCCTCCAGAGTTACATACAGATGCATTTGTATCCAAGTGCTTGAAATAATTCATTAGACACTGCAGGTCTCTCCCCAGGGTGTGTGGGAATTGTTTTTTACTTTGGGGACATTTCCTTGTGTGGGCCCTTGCTGTTCTCAGTCCTCTGATTCCCTGCAGGTTCACCGAGCCGGGCAAAGTGGGTCTGAGGACTAACTAGGTAAGGAGGGACTCCTGAGATGCTCCAGCTACACTATCAACACAGCAGCGGTCTCGGCACTTCCTGCTGGCAACGTCCACCAACAAGCAGTTTTGGAGCACATACCCCAGAAACAGGTGTATTTGTATAATGTATGGATGTGTCTGTCTAGTCACTTATCACATATTCGTTAATTTTTCATCTTTTTAGCGGAAAACACACATAAATATGTTTTAATATTTTCTCCTTTGCTTCACTTTGGGGACCTCTGTGTAGACCCATTAATTACTACTTGTGGTTCATACACTCCTCTTCGCAGTTATACTGAGCCTCTCCTTAGACAAGTCTACATATATGCTCATAGGCACAAAATTTTGCATAAAATTTTGAAGTATTCTTATAGAACCTGATGTCCACCATGGTTTACGGACTCCAGATTAAGAACCCAAAGAACAGGAGGCTCCAAGCGAGGGAGGGCTGGAACTGTCTTTCCTAGTATTTACTGTGGGCTTACATAAAACGTGGTGGACTGAGCACTTGGGCTTCACTCCCCTGCCACCTAAAACCACAATAAAATAAGAGAAAAGCCCAAGGGCTGTGTGTGTGTGTGTGTGTGTGTGTGTGTGTGTGTGTGTGTGTGTATAAATAAATGATAAAATGCTACCTGATTTAGCTGAGCAAGAAAAGTCACCATCAAAGACCTGCAGAGACAGCTACAGATGAGAAAATCAATATATCAACAGCAGTGATTGGCTTGCCATGAGAACAGACAGACTGATGGAATGTGACTCTTTCTCTCTCTGCTCACATCCCTTCTGGGTAAAGTCAGATGCATGTCAGAAGCAGCCCTGTGGAGAGGCCCAAGTTGTGGGAACTGAGGCCTCCTGCCCCAGCTACGGGAGGGCACCATCTTGGGATTAGATTCTCCAGCCCCAGTCACACCACAGGTGATGCAGCCCAGGTGACGCAGCCCAGGTGACGTAGCCCAGGTAATAGAGCCCCAGGTGACATCCTGACTAGAACCTCAGGGGAGACCCTGAGCCAGGACCACCTAGGAAAACTTAGAGCTTGACGGAAAGATTGACAACAAAGTCAGCATTCAAATGAAGAAGCTTGAAAAAGCAGCACAGACTAAAATCAAAGCAATAAGAAGGAAAAAGAACAAAAATAGCAGAAGGAAAGTTGTCTGGAAAAAAAATGTTTAAGACAGGCGATCTCTGAAAAACTGAGCATTAAGAATGAAGCAAGGTAGAGGTAAAAAAGAAAAAGATTAAAAAATGACACACAGGAAAATAAAATATAAGAAATTAAAAATTAAGAAAAGATATAGATAAAATTCAAACTGAGGAAGGTTGAATAATCCAGATACGACAGGTTTTTCAAAAGCAATATTGGGAACAACTTTTGCTAGTAAATTTGAAAACTAGAAGAAATGGATGCATTTCTGGAAAAAGACATGAAATCATAAAATTCACACAAAATGATAGTGAAAACTTGAATAAACCAGTAACCATTAAAGACATTGAGATGATCACCAGAACATTGAAGCCCCCTCAAGTCCCAGAGCCAGATGATTTTATAGAGGAGGCTAACAGAGGTTCCACTCTGACTTAAATTTTAGGAATAAAACAAAAGGGAAAGCTGAGAAGGTTTTACCATGAAGCTAATGTAACTCTCATTTCAAAATCAGGTCGGGACTGTAAAACGACAACAAAAAAAATGATAACAAAAATATACAATTTCTAAATCAAATATTAGAAGAATCCAGTATGCTTATTAAAAAATAACACATCATAATCAAGTAGGGCCGACTCCAAGAATATTAGCCCTGTTCACTCTCAGGAAATATATTATCGTAACTCATTACAAAGGTGACTTGAGGGGGAGAAGAGTTTAAACGATCATCTCAGCAGATGGAGCCAAAATGTTTGATGGATTAGTGATGACATTCCTGCCCAGAAGTTGAGGAACAGAGCAATCTTCTCAACTTGGTAAAAGCTATCAAATCCCTATAGCAAATATCATGCTTAACTAAGAAATCTTAGACGCATTTCTCTATAAATTTATAGGTTAGATCAAGACACATCACCCCTGTCGGAAAAGACAAATCAGTCCTTGCTGATGACACGTTCATCTGCAAAGAAAAACAATCAGAATCGACAGCGATAACATTAGAAAAAGAGAAGTCAGCAAGGTTACGGAATACCAGGTCAATACCCCAAAATCGATAGTATTGTATATCAGGAACTAGAAAATGAGGGAACAGTTACAAAAGAAGGATCGGCCACTTAGGAACGCTTCTCATCACGACAAGACCTTTAGTAAACTACTCAGCGCTATAAACCCTTCACTGGTACAACTTAGCATGTGAGAGACATTGTCCCAGACACGGCGGGAACTTGGTACATGGTACAGGGAGCTCACAAATCAGTGATCACGACTATAGGAAAATATCATATACATGGCATTTCCTGTGTCAGGAATTCTTCTAAATACTTTTTATATGTGGCCTCATTTAATGTATATCGCACAGCACACCTCTGAGACAGGTGCTATCATTAAGCCCGTTCTACAGAGGAGAAGACCATGGCACCCCTAGGTGTGCCCCCAGACAGACGACCACGCA
Organism: Cynocephalus volans; assembly: GCF_027409185.1. Lineage (NCBI taxonomy): Eukaryota > Metazoa > Chordata > Mammalia > Dermoptera > Cynocephalidae > Cynocephalus > Cynocephalus volans. The sequence goes on from NC_084463.1 coordinate 167,432,511, forward strand.
GGAGGGTTCCCACCACAGCCTGGCGCTGGAGGGGCAGCTGGAGCGCCAACGGTGTCCGCGACCCGGGGGACATGTCCGAGGCGGAGCATGCCCGTGCTGGCAAACTCTATCAGAGGGGAGAAGATGGGCTGGATTTATCAATGCGGTACCCAGCAAGAGAAAGGAATGAAATAAGGTCTGTGGCACATGTACACAGATTTAAAAATAAAAACCACATTGTGTTTTAAGTATGTATATGTGTGTGGATATATTAGAAATATATCAGTGTGGGTCCATTTTTAGGGGAAGAGACGGATGGGAGCAAAGATCGGGGAAGAAAGAGGGAAAACCAGCTAAGAGAGAGACCTTCATGAACCCGTGACAGTGCGTGCCATGAGCAGCAACGCCAGGGGAGAGAGATCTTCATGAACCCGTGATAGTATGTGCCATGAGCCGCAATGCCAGGGTAGAGAGACCTTCATGACCAGTGACAGTGTGCCATGAGCCGCAACGCCAGGGGAGAGAGACCTTCATGAACCAGTGGCAGTGCATGCCATGAGCAGCAATGCCAGGGGAGAGAGACCTTCATGACCAGTGACGGTGTGTGCCATGAGCCGCAACGCCAGGGGAGAGAGACCTTCACGTCTTCCGGAGAGAGGAAAACCCCCGTAACACACAGAGATGGAAATCTGAAAGTCTTCGTTCTGCATCCCTGGGCCAAAGGTCCCCACTTCTTCCTTTTTGCCCATAAATAAAAATAATTAGATAGTCAACTTTTACACGACGTCAATGAAAGCCTCCCAAAAAGGGAATAATATTTGCAAACTGCAGAAAGTATCTGTTCATCTAGAAATGTTTACCTAATTAAACTACCCTACATATTATATGAGGAGAAATGAAAACATCTTTAGGCAAAAATTAAGGTAACTTACAAACTCTCACTGAGAGTCAAGGACATCGTTCAGGAGAAAGTCCAAAGCAAGGTCTAACCCGGAACGTGCTGTGCATCGTAAGGAACCTGCCCTCTTAGGTGACCGAGCAGGTGCAGCCTGCTGCACATATGTTCTGAGATCACAGTGACTCGTCCTCTGGCAAGAGGACTCGATAGCACCAGTGTCACAAATAGACTTCTCCTAAATTCACTTGCCGTCGGGGTGGCCATCTCTGTTTGCTAATTGCCTTTGAAATAAGAAATAAAGGTCTTGGATCTTTGACTGGAGGTAGGTTTGTCATTGGGAACCAGGTGTCAGCTGGAGTCCAGCTCCTCTCTCAGAAGAAACCGGGACACAGGGGCTGCATCTTGCATGATTACATTTCAAAGAAGTGGCTCCCAGCTCCTTGAGAAGATGTTCCTGGGTTGCTGATTTAGATTTTATAAGGGTTTACGTACATTTAAAAGGCAGAAGGAACGTTGACGTTTTCTAAAGTAAATGTTCTTTAAGAGGGGAGGGGGAGGGGCCGCATTCCTTATTTTCAACAGGAGAATTAAGGCTCCTGTTTTTCATTCGCGTTTGCCCTTACGGAAGAAATTATGAGGGTTTTGTTTATCCGTTTGTTTACTGTAACAGTAGGTAGGTGTGGCAGGGTCAGGTGGCAATGACTAACTAGGGGTACACGGGCAAAGTGGAGCTACGGGACTGGGCAGCACTGTGGGGAGCTGGTCTGAGGAGGAGCCTTCCTTCCCCAGCAGGGCCAGGGGGTCATCCCTGAATCCAGACTCTGTTCAAATACTCACGTCAAAATTTTAATGGTCACTGCTGAAAAAAGAAATGGAAGTGTCAGTTCAAACCAGCAGAAAAAGGGGAGAAAGGAATAAAAAACATATGCTTTATCAGTCGATAGAAGTAAGAAAAGAGGAGGGGAAAGCCTAGGAAAAGGAAGATGTTTTCCAAAAAAGCACTGAAAAAGTAGCACACATTAAGATGGCAAAGGTCAATACTGATTCATTGGGTTTTTTAATTTATTTTTTTCATTGCACGTGTGTATGGGGTACCGTTTGTTGTTTAAGTACAAGCATATATTGTCTAGCGATCCAATCAGAATATCAGCACATCTGTCACCTACACATGTGTCATTTCTTTGTGGTTAAAACATTCAAGATCTTCTCTGGCTACCCTGAAACACACAACACAGTGTTATTAGCTATGGTCACCCCAGTGCGCCAGAGCTCACACTTCCCACCTAACTGCAGCTTTGTGACTTCGTTCCGGTCCACCAACCTTTCCCGCCCCTGTCCCCTGCCTCTGGTGACCACTCATCTACTCTCTATTTCTCTACCTTTTCTCTCTCTCTTTTTAGTCCGTTTATCTTAACTGACCCGTGACAAGCATTTGAGGTGATGAATATCCTAAGCGCCCTCATAGGATCATTGCACACAGTATGAAAGTACCCAAATGTCATACTGTCCTCCACAAATACATCCAATACTGATTCGTTGCTGCAATCGGGTGGGCTCAGCCCTGCCTCATCACGGGGGGAGGACAACGCAACAGAGTGGACGAGGGGCCACTTCAGAAGAAGCCTGGACACCAGGTTTTGTGGCTCTAATCCTCTCAGCCACCCGGAGACTATGAGAAGAGTCAGGCTGCACGGGAAGGAAAGGCCCAGTGACTCACACAATGTCACACTCCAGGAACACGTCTGAGGTCTCTGCTGTCACCATCGCATGCAGAATTGCTCGACGTTAGTCCTTCCCGAGTGGATCCGGGGCTCACCAGTGTCTGTCCAGGCCTCACTTCCCCAAGTGCAATGGATCCCAGCTGTACAGACCCCACTGCTGTTGCACTGCCGGGGCCGGGGGTGCTGTAGGCCCGGCCTTCTGCCGCGTTCGAGGCTGTCCGCCCGTTTTCTTTCACTTGAATGGTGTTTCGTCACTGTACTTTGGGGTCGGCTTTGTTTTCATCTGTTCTTTGGGGACATTGCTCCCATATCTCTGGGTTTTGAGAGACAAGCGGGGCCGGCTAGATACTGGCGTCTCCCGCACGCCGAATGCCGTGGGTGGCTGGGGGCTGCCGTCTGGGCACCGTTGTTTTAACCTTGACCCCCACACATCTTAGTCTTTAGCATTCTGCTTTAACTTTTTCCGGGGACCTGTTGTAGTCTTCCGGGCTAAGCTTTCAGATCTCCTCTAGGGTGGGGAGAGTTTCATCGGCCTCCGTCTCTGCGGACCCGGCTCTGGCCGATTTAAGGGCTTCGCGTTTCCGTCCACGCTGGGGACACCTCGAGCTCTCTCTGACACCAGCAACGCGAGTTCCAGCCTCGTGCCTCCGACCCTTGCTCTTTCTGAGCCACCGACTCCGTCTCTCACGTTCTCTAATGTGCAGCGGAGTCCCTGAGGCCTCTGCTCCCCCTTTTGAAGCCTGTTCTGTCGTCCTACCGTCCGGCACACCTGTGAGCCCTGCGGGGTGTGAGGCCGCATTTACCGTGCGGTGCTGCTCGGCCACTTCCAGGAAATCTGCTGCTGCTTCCTGGCCACGCGCTTCACGTGCACTGGTTTGCCTGTCCCCCCCCCCCCCCCCTCCTGGCCTCCTTCCCTCTCCTTTTTGTGTGGCTTCTTTGCATAGTTATCAGAGCATCTCTTTCTGTCTCTCTCCAGTGTGGGCGGTCCTTACAGACCTTCCACTCGTGCTGAAACAGATGAGAAGCTTCTGGCGCCTTCGTGCAGCGTCTGGGCAGCAGGCTGGACCGCTCCGTTCACTGCAGGGCAGCCTTGGCCTGGTTGGTGAGCGGAGCTTGTTGGATGCCAGGCTCGGCTTTCACTTCCTAAGTCCTGTGAAATGTCCCCCCTGAGGCTCGCTCCACCTGGTGTGAGCTGTCATCATGCAGGGCTGCATCCCCCACCCAGTGCGTTCTCTGGGAGAGGCTGAACCTGCACAGGCAGCACTGGGCTCTCTCTCTGCGGGCTCCCTCGGCCTCGGCCTCTGCCACGCACACCCCACTAGCAACAGGGACGCATGGAACCCCACCCTGTCTCTCTCGCCTCTGCGGCCAACACAAGACCTTTTGCTCCTGATTCCTTTTACACCTAAAATTTACAGGTGCCACCTAAAAGTGCTGGCTGAGCAGGAAATAGAAAGATGACTAAGGAACAGTGAAAATGGTTTCTGAAGACTTTGTAAACTAAACCCACACACAAACACCTGGAAAAGTGCATCGTTTGAGCACAAGGAATTTGTTTCCTCAATGTACCAATAACTTGGAAAGCAATACGGAGAAGTCAAAGAAAATGTGATTCATATTAGAGTAAACAAAATTGCCCTCATTGATAATTAAAGAAATTAAAGCAATCGAAGAGATACCCCGTGAAGTTGTGAAAATATATATACGTGGTCTTCGTCCCCATGTCCTGACTGAGGCCTCCTGAAATCCTCAGAATCTCCAAAGTGATAAGAGTCTTTCCGTAAGCTAATGACAGCTGGCAGCCCTCAGGGAGCTTCAGGCTGGGGGCTGGCCACAGGAAAGACCAAGGTGGGACTTTCAGTCCCATCCCCAACTGCAGGGGACTGGTGGGGGCTGAAGGTCCAGCTGGTCACCAGCGGCCAGTGATGTGATCCAGTGTGCCCGTGTGATGGAGCCTCCAAAACCCAAGAGGCCCGGGTCCCGACAGCTTCCGCATAGTTGAAATGGAGGTTCCTGGAGGGTGGCACCTGCTGAGGGCGTGGAAGCTCCATACTTCTCCCCATACCTCCCCCACACATCTCTTCTTCTGTATCCTTTGTAATATAAACATGTCTATGTTTCCCTGAGTTCTGCGAGCTGCTCAAGCAAACTAATCCAACCCAAGGAGTGGGTTGTGGGAACCCTGATGTATAGCCAGTGGATTAGAAGTTCCAGAGGCGGGGACTTGCATCTGAAGTGGGGGCAGTATTGGGGATGAGCCCTCAGCCTGTGGGGTCTGACACTATGTCCAGGTAGACAATGTCGGAACTGAATTGGAGGACACCAGCTGGTGTCCACGGCAGGACTGCTGGCTCGCTTGCCGGTGGGGAGAAATCGCCACACTCCTGGTGACAGAATCCGGTCTTGTGTGTTGATGACAATGCTGTGAGAGCAGAGGAAAGTGGGTGTGTGCTTTTCTCATTCCTACAATACTCCTTGTCATCTATAGAGTTTAAGAAAATTTTAAAAATAAATAATACTCACTGTTGTGAAGCTGTTTATATAATAGCCAAGAATCGTGAGCAACCGCATGTCCAGAAGAGGGTGAAAGTGGGATTAACTAGTGTGCACACATGTGTCGAGATAGGATGGGCTTCGACATTTTTTTTCAGTTAAGCCTCTTTCCTGGTAAAAGGCCAGTAAAAAGTAAAAATATGTGTATACAGAGATCAGAATTTCAAAGGAAATATGGTTGTACAGGTAGGAAGACAAGATGGGGAGATCACAACCACCGTAAACTTTGTTGAAAACCCACCCTCTGCCTGTCACCTGGGGGTGCAGGAGGTAGGTGGTGAGGTTAAATATAGGTCCACTCCAGGGTGGACACGGCCAGATTTAGAAACTGAGAGAGTGAGTGTTGTGTTGGGTCAACAAGAATCCAAAGTTCAGCAAACAAATAAGCACATTCCCAGGAAGTGCTGCAAACAGCCTGAAGGAGAGAACACGTGCTCAGGGCAACCCTGGGCAGGGGTATAAAGGGCCCAGGCACAGGAGGCTCCACACCTGAACACTCCCTCTCCACCTGCTCCTTGAATTTACTCTACTCTCAACCACCAGAACCATGGGCTGCTGTGGCTGTTCCGGAGGCTGCGGCTCCTGCTGTGGAGGCTGTGGCTCCAGCTGTGGGGGCTGTGGCTCCTGTGGGGGCTGTGGCTCCAGCTGTGGGGGCTGAGGCTCCAGCTGCTGTGTGCCCATCTGCTGCTGCAAGCCCGTGTGCTGCTGTGTGCCGGCCTGTTCCTGCTCCAGCTGTGGCAAAGGGGGCTGTGGCTCTTGTGGGGGCTCCAAGGGGGACTGTGGCTCTTGTGGAGGCTGCAAGGGGGGCTGTGGCTCCTGTGGGGGTTCCAAGGGGGGCTGTGGCTCCTGTGGAGGCTGCAAGGGGGGCTGTGGCTCCTGTGGGGGTTCCAAGGGGGGCTGTGGCTCTTGTGGAGGCTGCAAGGGGGGCTGTGGCTCCTGTGGGGGCTCCAAGGGGGGCTGTGGCTCCTGTGGGGGCTGCAAGGGGGGCTGTTCCTCCTGTGGTTGCTCCCAGTCCAGCTGCTGTGTCCCTGTGTGCTGCTGCCAGTCCAGCTGCTGCCAGCCCTGCTGCTGCCAGTCCAGCTGCTGCCAGCCCTGCTGCTCCCAGTCCAGCTGCTGTGTCCCCGTGTGCTGCCAGTGCAAGATCTGAGGCTCTGAACCCAGGCCTCAGGTGAGTCCTGTTGATTCAGTTTTCCCAAGCTGTGACCCGTGCTTCATGGCTGATTCCAAAGTCATACCTCAGAGCCCATCCCTCTGTAGAATGAAGTCAGACTTGGTTGCCAGCTCCTAAGAAAAGCCCACCGTAATGTCCACTGCCTCCTAACAAATTCTCTTCACAAGCTGCCCTTGGCTGGATCACCCCCTCACCCTGTGGCCTCACCGTGGCATGTCCACTCAGCGGCCTGAGCTCCTGGACCCATTTCCAATCCCTTTTCCATCTAGGAGGATCCTAGCGTTGGTGTTCACTTGGAAGGAGGTGGGGGTTAAAGAGACTTCTTTAGAGCACTTTGCATTCCGAACACTCTGTTTTACCTTAAATTAAATATTGCATACCAATAAAAGTATCATGCCCACAGACAGAAACAACCATCTTGCCGATTGCTCTGCTGCTATTTCTGTGTCATGGTTACCACTACTGTTGGTATTGTTTTCTTGCTCTTGTTCTATTTTGGACTTCCTGGGACTGATGGTGATGTTGGTGGAAGGGGCTAAGCCCCCCACTAAGATGGGGCTGGCGGCCTGCCCCCTCGTTCCCGGCCCTTCCTCCCTTTCTCAGGACCTCTCTCTTCCCAGAGGTTATGAGCCACTGATCTGATAGAGACAGAACTGTCCCCGCAGCCAGGCCAGCAGAGGCCCAAGAGGACGCAGAAAACTCCTGGGAGGTTCAGACTCTCCCATGCCCCTGGCCCAGGCCTCTGCCCTCGCCGCTTGGGACGTTCTTATAACGGATCTGCTCCGATTTTCTTTGTTAATTCTTAAACAGCCCCGTTACCTCTCTACATAAACATATTCCTACACTCACTGAAACCTCCTGTCTGCAATCCTTTCCCTCCAGCCATCAACAGGGGCAAAGCCCTAAGTCTTCATCCACACAGGCGGGAGCTGGAAGTGAGCATTCGGGGGCAGAGGTGCATCCAGCCTCGTGCCACAGGAAGCTCCACACGCCCGCCGGCCTAGGGAAGAGTGCTCGGTTTTCATGACTCTGTTTATAGTCCTGCAGTCGTGTGTTCCAATCCACATAACGTGGAAGAAATTGTCAAGAAAGAGAAAGAGCTGGGGCTGTATTGCAATCTCAGGCCCGAGGAATGCCTCCCTAAGGTCTCTCCTGTTACCCTAAGACCCCCAAATACATTCTTTCAAAATTCTTAAAAGGCAATACGAATAGTGATGAATTATTTCAAGTCATTTGAAAACATGGTAATTTACTGGTCAGATATGCCCTAATAGCAGGAAATGCACAGCAGTTAAATCTTAGGCTGTTTCTAGCAATCTTGCTGTTGGGGGTGGTGTCAGCACCACCCTTCTGAGACTGCTGGAGGTGCTGTGACAAAAGCCAGTGCATAATCGGGTTGCTGCCAGGAACTTGGATTTTTGGTGTGGGATTAATGAGGTTAAGTAAAAACTTGCCGTCTTGAATTCGAGTTAGACAAATCAATATAAAATCGTGATGTATTTCATGAAATGGTTTCCTACTCCACTGGAAGATCTAAAACAGTAACCCACCCAGCAGCAGTGAGCACTCCTAGCACCAAGGCTGTTGTCTTTAAATGCCATTTCTTGGATCTAAGTGGAACCTCAGTTCTCCAGAGAAATGGGCTGGGAGTGAAGAAGATCAATCTAGAACATCTTGTTATCGCAGAAAGCAAGGAAGATAACAAAGTCTCCTGAGGTCATGTCCAAAAAACTAAGGAGTCGGACTTGAAGAGAATCCCAGTAGACAGACTTGGGCCAATGAGAACATCAATTTTTGAAATGGACCGATACACATCAAATATGTTTAAATCCGTGAGTACGTAATGCACAAATAATAATACAGATAATATACAAAATACAAATCTTAGTGGCCTTTAGGGAATGCTGGAAATCAATTCATTATTTTGAACATGAGTACACACAGGGAAAGAAGTAGGCATTTATTCTATCTTTGACATACAAATTCTATCTTATGGTAACCAAAAAATGAGAGGAAATGTTCCAGTTTACAAATAAGCAGAAATCATAGAACTAGAAACTCTACATTTTGTAACCCCTGATGAAATGACAGGTCTGTCAGATTTAGTGAATGCAGCCAAATCAGTGCCTAGAGGAAAATTTATAGCCTTAAATGCATATGATAGAGGAAAAAAGAAAGGCTTAAGATCACTGAGCTAAAAACCCATGTATAGGGCTGCTGGTGTTGCCACAGAGAACACTGAATGGGGAGGTAATTAGGGCTATTTGTGGGTGTCCTAGGAATGGGGGGATGGCAGGTGGCAGGTGGCCCTTCCTCAAGCCCCTCTAAGTTAGGTGTGGTCAGCAAGTTGCCTGAGCCAGCGGGCAGAAGCCTGACGTGCCTGCTGCAGCTTTCTATACCCCGCTTCCTTCTCCCACCACGACCTCTGATGTTCCAAGCAGTGGCTGCTGCTTCAGTCTGAGCCCTGGGGTGAGGAAGCTTGGAGCAGAGCTGCCAGCCAACCTGCTGTGGCATGCAGCACAAGCAAGAAATAAACCTGTGCTGCATTAAGTCATTGACATGTGGGGGTGGCTTGTTTGGGCAGTGTAATTGGTCTGTCCTGGTTGACCCAGAAACCTACCGGAGCAAAAACACAGAGCCATGGCCTTGATTTATGGGACAGGTGGTGGGTGGAAAACAACTGTTATCAGAGGCTAGGAAGGTGGTTATTATGCATTTTCGTGTCCCAAACTAAATTCCTCATGTTGCCCTGGAACCAGCTTCTTCCCAGCCCCTCCCATGTTGTAAATGCCAGCTCTGCCCTCCCAGGTCTCAGGACAAACACCTGGGCATCCCTCTCAACTCTTCTCTGTAACCCTCCACATGCAATCCAGTGGGAAGTCCCATCAGCTCTGGCTTTGAAACATATCTGGGATCTAATTACCAACTACCTAATTGGTGATTTATCTAACTATGACCTTCACTGCCTCTGCCTAGCATTGACAGCACTTTCTACATACCAGTTCCTCTCTCGTGCACTTTATAAACATAAACTCTTTTAATAATCATAAACACTTACAAGGTATATGCTCTTTTTCTTTTAATTTAACTTTTTATTTTGGAATAAAGGTAGATTAACATGTTGTTGAAAGAAATCAAAAGGAAGGTTTCGTGTACTCTTCCTCCAGTTTCCCCCAATGGCAGCATCTTGAACATGTCCCAGTGTCACAACCGGGATATTGACACTGACAGTCAAGACACAGAACACTTGTGTCATGAGCAGGGAGTTTCCACCCTCCCCACAGCAGTAGATTTCTGCTCGGTACTGGTACTGGATCTGTGGCTCAAGCCAGTTTCTTGTCTCTGTCCCAGGCATGCAGGCTTGTTCTATTACTTTCTGTTCCTCTTTCCCCAACCACACTGTGCTTTTTCCCATGCCCTATGGAAGACATAAGGAGACTCACTCCAAACTTCTAGAGATGAAAATGACAATGTGTGAAATCAAAAGTACACTGGATGGGATTAACAGAGGATTAGACATTGCTTAATGTCACACAATTCAATCTGTAGAAATTTCCATGTTCTCTATTAAAAAGCTGCTAGAACTAATAAGTTAATTTAGCAAGATCGGAGGATACAAAGTAACATACAAAACCAAATGCTATTTCTACATACTAACAATGAACATTGAAAAATGAAATTCTAAAAAAAATTAATACTTAGGAATAACATTGACAAAGTATGTGTAAGATATGTATATTGAACCTCAAAACATTTCTCAGAGAAAATAAAGACTCAAATAAATGTAGAGAGATATATGTCATATTCCTCCAGTGGTGGAGGACTCAGTATGGCTAAGATATCATTTCTCCCTAAACAGACCTATAGAGTCAACACAGCGTTGGTCTAAATAACAAATTAATTTTTTTGTTGGATTGGCAAATTGGTTTTAAAATTTGGTTAGAAAAGCAAAGAAATTGGAATAAATAAAACAATCTTGCAAAAAAATGCAGTTGGAGGTCTCATACTACTTGACTTCAAAACTGTGTACAATGTTAGGCTTCTGGTCAAGATGGCAGAGTAGACGGTTCCTGGAGTCGCTCTCTCCCACAATTCAACCAAATTGCAACTATTAAAAAGCAACAACAGGAGGCCTGAGAGCTGCACTGGAACAGGCAGGAGCCACGTGCCACAGCACCCCCGGCCCAGGCCAGTACCTGCTGCTCAGAGAGGCCTGAGAGCTACTGGGCTCACATGCCCCAAGTCAGCCATGCTGGAACAAGCAGGTGCCATGGGACCTCCAGCCCAGGCCAGTCCCCACTGCCTAGAGAGGCCCAAGAGCCACCAGGCACCATGGGACCCCCAGTCCAGGATAGTCCCTGCTGCCCAGAGAGGCCCGAGACCTGCCGGGCCCACACACCCCAAGTCAGCTGTGCCAGAACAAACAGGCACTGCAGGACCCCCAGCCTAGGCTAGTCCCTGCTGTCCAGAATTGGCAATCCCTTCAGGATCCAGGCGGGACATCAGGGTGGAATGAGTGGATCATGATACCCCCTGCCACAATGACTAAACACCAAAGGAAAGATACCAGAAATATGAAAAATCAAGAAAGTACATCACCACCAAAGGAAAATAATAACTCTCAAGCTCTAGATCCTAGAGAACAGGAAGTCCTTGAAATGACAGACAAGGAATTTTGAGCAACAATTCTAAGGAAACTAAATGAGATACAAGAAAACCCAGTTAGACAACATGATGAAATGAGAAAAAATATAAAGGACTTGAAAGAAGAAATGTACAAAGAAATCAATGCCCTGAAAAAGAATGTAGCAGAGCTTGCGTAGCTGAAAGATTCATTCAACAAAATAAAAAAAAAACAGCAGACAGTCTAACCAGCAGGCTAGAACAAGCAGAAGAGAGAATTTCTGACCATGGAGACAGGCGGCTTGAATTAACCCAGGCGGACCAGAAAAAAGAAAAAAGAATTTAAAAAATTGAAGAAAATCTAAAGAAGATAATAGATAACCTTAAGTGCTCAAATATCCAAATCATAGGTATTCCAGAAGGGGAGGAAAAAGGAAATGGCATTGAAAACATATTCAATGAAATAATAGTAGAAAGCTTCCTGGGTATAGAGAAAGTCACAGATCTTCAGATTCAGGAGGCCCAAAGATCCCCAAATATATTCAACCCCAAAAGTTCCTCTCTGAGACATGTTATAGTCAAACTGACAAAACTCAAAGACAAAGAGAGAATCCTAAAAGCTGCAAGAGAGAAGTGGCAAGTCACCTATAAGGGAGCCCCAATCAGACTAACATCAGATTTCTCATCAGAAACCCTAAAAGCAAGAAAAGAATGGGATGACATATTTAAAATACTAAAGGACAAAAATTGCCAGCCAAGAATACTTTATCTAGCAAGGCTATCCTTCCAAAATGAAGGAAAAATAGTATATTTCTCAGACAAACAAATCTGCAGGAGTTCACTACCACACAACCACCCTTACAAGAAATTCTCAAGGGAGTACTGGGTTTGATACCTGATAAACAACCATCACTGCCATGAATACTCAAAAAAGAACAAAACCTAACAGTAAAATAAAAATGCTAACAATAGAGAGAAAAAAGAAGTTTATCTACCACCCCAAGAAACCAATAAACACAGAAGACAAACAGAAAATCAGAAAGAAAGGAACAAAAGATACTTAAGACATCTAAACAAAAATCAATAAATGCTAGGAGTAAATCAACACCTTTCAATCATAACTCTAAATGTAAAGGGATTACATTCCCCACTCAAAAGACACAGACTGACTGACTGGATTAAAAAGGCAGACCCAACTATATACTGCCTTCAAGAGACTTGCCTCACCTGTAAAGACACACATAGACTAAGAGTGAAAGGATGGAAAAAGATATACCATGCAAATAGAAATGAAAAACGAGCTGGAGTAGCTATTCTTATATCAGATAAAATAGACTTTAAAGTAAAAACCATAAAAAGAGATAAAGAAGGCCACTATAATGATAAAAGGATCTATCCATCAAGAAGACATAACAATCATAAATTATATGCACCCAACATCAGAGCAGCCAGATTTATAAAGCAAACACTATTAGATCTAAAGAATGAGATAGACACTAACACCATAATAGCTGGGGACCTGAACACCCCACCATCAATATTGGACAGATCATCTAGGCAAAAAAATCAATAGAGAAACACAAGATCTAAACAACACTTTAGACCATTGGACTTGGCAGATATCTACAGAACATTCCATCCAACAACCTCAGAATATTCATTCTTCTCATCAGCACACGGAACATCCTGAAGGACAGACCACATGTTAGGTCACAAAGCAAGCCTCAACAAATTCAAAAAAATTGGATTTATTCCATGTATTTTTCCAGATCACAGTGGATTAAAATTAGAAATCAATAACAAATGAAACTCCGGAAACTATACAAACACATGGAAATTAAACAACATTCTACTTAATGACATATGGGTCCAAGAAGAAATTAAACAGGAATTCAAAAAATTTCTTGAAACTAATGAAAATAATAACACATCATACCAAAACCTGTGGGATACTGCAAAAGCAGTTCTAAGGGAGAAATTTATCGCATTAAATGCTTACTTCAGAAGAATGGAAAGATGACAAGTAATCAACTTAAAACTTCACCTTAAAGAACTTAGAAAAACAAGAACAATCCAAACCCAAAGTTAGCAGACAGAAAGAAATCATTAAAATCAGAGCAGAACTAAATGAAACAGAAACCCAAAAAAATGATACAAAAGATCAATGAAACAAAAAGTTGGTTTTTTGAAAGGAAAGGATAAATAAAATTGACAAACCATTAGCATGGCTAACTAAGAAAAGAAGAGAGAAGACCCAAATAACAAAAATTAAAAATGAAAAACGTGATATTACAACTGATATCTCAGAAATACAAGGAATCATTAGAGACTACTATAAACAGCTATATGCCAACAAATTTGAAAATCTGGAGGAAATGGATAAATTTCTGGACACATACAAACTACCAAAACTGAGCTAAGAAGCTGTAGAAAATCTGAACAGACCAATAACAATAAAGGAGATTGAAGCTGTTATCAGAAAGCCCCCAACAAAGAAAAGCGCAGGACCAGATGGGTTCACTGTAGAGTTCTACCAAACCTTCAAAGAGGAACTGATACCAATTCTCTACAAACTTTTCCAAAAGATTGAAATAGAGGCCATTCTCCCAAACTCATTCTATGAGACAAACATCACTCTGATACCAAACCCAGACAAAGATACATCAAAAATAGAAAACTACAGGCCAATATCTTTAATCAATTTAAATGCAAAAATCCTCAATAAAATACTAGCTAACAGAATACAGCAATACATACACAAAATTATACACTATGATCAAGTGGGATTCATCCCAGGGATGCAAGATTGGTTCAACATAGGCAAATCAATAAATGTAATAGAACACATCAATAAAAGAAAAGACAAAAACCATATGATCATCTCTATAGATGCTGAAAAAGCATTTGACAAAATTCAACATTCGTTCATGATAAAGACTCTCTACAAGTTAACTATAGATGGAAAGTATCTCAATACAATTAAAACCATATATAATAAGCCCACTGTCAGTATCATCCTGAATGGGGAAAGGTTGAAAGCTTTTCCCTTAAGAACTAGACAAGGATCGCCACTCTCACCAGTCCTATTCAACATAGTGTTGGAAGTAGTAGCCAGAGCAAACAGAGAAGAGAAGGAAATAAAGGGCATCCAGATTGGAAAAGATGAAGTCAAACTATCCCTGTTTGCAGATGATATGATCCTATATACTGAACAGCCTAAAGCCTCTACAAAAAAACTGTTAGAGTTGATAAATGATTTCAGCAAAGTTGCAGCATACAAAATCAACACACAAAAATCAGTAGCATTTCTATTCTCCAACAGTGAACATGCGGAAAAAGAAATCAAGAAAGCTTGCCCATTTACAATAGCCATTAAAAAAATAAAATACTTAGGAATAAAGTTAACCAAGGATGTGAAAAATCTCTATGAAGAGAACTAAAAACCACTGTTGAGAGAAATTAAAGAGGACACAAGAAGATGGAAAGATATCCCATGCTCTTGGATCAGAAGAATTAACATCGTGAAAATTTCCATATTCCCCAGAGTGATCTACAGATTCAATGCAATCCCCATCAAAATTCCAATAACATTTTTCTCAGAAATGGAAAAAACTATCCAGACATTTATATGGAATAACAAAAGACCATGCATAGCCAAAGCAATCCTGAGGAAAGAAAATAATAAAGCTGGAGACATAACACTAACTGACTTTAAACTATATTACAAAGCTATAATAACCAAAACAGCATGGTACTGGCATAAAAACAGACATACAGATCAATGGCATAGAATAGAGAACCCCAAAATCAACCCATACACCGACAGCCCTCTGATCTTTGACAAAGGCACCAAGCCTATACACTGGGGAAGAGACTGCCTCTTCAGCAAATGGTGCTGGGAGAACTGGATATCCATATGCAGGAGAATGAAACTAGACCCATACCTCTCACCATATACCAAAATCAACTCAAAATGGATTAAAGAATTAAATATATATCCTGCAACAACAAAACTCCTTAAAGAAAACATAGGGGAAACACTCCAGGAAGTAGGAGTGGGTATAGACTTCATGAATATGACCTCAAAAGCACAGTCAACTAAAGGAAAAATAAACAAATGGCATTATATCAACCTAGAAAGCTTCTGCACAGCCAAAGAAACAATCAACAGAGTGAAAAGACAATCAACAGAGTGAGAGAAAATATTTTCAAAATATATATCTGACAAAGGATTAATATCCAGAATATACAAGGAACTCAAACAACTTTACAGCAAAAAAAATAAAGTAAAATAAAATAACTCAATCAACAAATGGGCAAAGGAGCTGAATAGACATTTCTCAAAGGAAGATATATGAATGGCCAATAGACACATGAAAAAATGCTCAACATCACTCAGCATTCGGGAAATGCAAATCAAAACCACACTGAGATACCATCTCACCCCAGTTAGGATGGCTAAAATCCAAATGACTGTGAATGATAAATGCTGGCGAGGTTGTGGAGAAAAAGGAACTCTCATACATTGTTGGTGGGACTGCAAAATGGTGCAGCCTCTATGGAAAATGGTATGGAGGTTCCTCAAACAATTGCAGATAGATCTGCCTTATGACCCAGCTATCCCACTGCTGGGAATATACCCAGAGGAATGGAAATCATCAAGTTGAAGGTATACCTGTTCTCCCAATGTTTATCGCAGCACTCTTTACAATAGCCAAGGGTTGGAACCAGCCCAAATGTCCATCATCAGATGAGTGGATATGGAAAATGTGGTATATCTACACAATGGAATACTACTCTGCTATAAAAAAAAGAATGAAATACTGCCATTTGCAACAACATGGATGGACCTTGAGAGAATTATATTAAGTGAAACAAGTCAGGCACAGAAAGAGAAATATCACATGTTCTCACTTATTGGTGGGAGCTAAAAATAAATGAATAAATAAACACAGAAACAAAGGGGCGGGGGAAGAAGACACAACAATCACAACAATTCCTTGAACTTGTTAAGACAAGTGAAGAGATATGATGTAGTGGGGGAGGAGGGGGGGGAAGAGGAACGGGTAAAGGGACATGAAAATCAACTACAATGTATATTGAGAAGTTAAAATTAAATAAATAAACAACTAAATAAAAAATAAGGTAAAAAAAAAAAAAACTGTGTAGAATGTTCCAGTAACAGAATGTAGCACTGGCATCATGAAGAGGCACATGGGTCTGTGGATGGAACACAGAGATAGACTTACACATGTATGTCAACTGACTTTCATTAAAGGCACCAAGGATTTCAGTGGGCTGAGGAAGGCCTTTTCATCAAATGCTGAAACAATTGGAAAAATGTGTGAAGAAACGAATCTCAACTCCTACCTCACGCTGCGCGCAAAAATTAGTTTGAGATACATCGTAAAACTAAACATAAAAAGCAAAACTCTGATGCTTCTAGAAGAAAACCTAGGAGATTTTTAAGAGAGGTCACAAAAAAGCACTAACCATCAGAGATAAAAATGTTTAATTGCACTTCAAAATCAAAAATTTTTTTCCCATCATAAGATGTTATTTGGATAATGATAAGGCAAACCAAATTTACGAGGAATAAAATATATATAGGCAGAATTTGTATAATATGTAGATAGAAGCGCTCCAACAGATATTTTAGAAAGTCAAAAACGAAAATAACATGGGCAAATAATTTGAACAAAACTTTTCACCAAGAAAACACATAAATGGCTAATAACCACGACAATATTGTCAACGACAACGTTAGTGCCCAGAGGAATGCAAATCAAAACCAACATGAGGTGCAGTTTCACAGCCCTGAGAATGCTGAGAGTTTCAAAGCCGATGGCAGCAGAGACCAGCAGGGACAGAGGGCGGCGGGTCCTCGCAGATGCTGCTGGCAAGAGCTGCAAACAGTCAACTGTTCTGGGAGCTGTCAGTTTCTCATACAGTCAGACAGGCACCTCCCCTGTCCCAGACATTTAACCAATAGAAATGAAAACACGTTCACAAAGGACATGAACCAGAATGCTCGTAGAAATTTGACTGATCATAGCCCAAAACTGAGAACAACCCAAATATCTATGAACCAGAGAAGCGGGACACACTGGGGGACATCTTTACACAGACAGACAAATCATCGACGCAGGACTAACACAGCGAGTGAGACCAGCCAGCCTATCAGCTCTATGCGCACAAGTTCAGCCAACCCCGTGCACACGTGTACTCAAGACAGGTACATTTCACTGGATGTAAACGTTACCGCAATAAAAAATTAAAATAAATTTTTAGAAAATGAAAGTCCACTGGAGAGGCTGGCTAATGACCCTCTCCTGGACTTCAAAGAAAATACATCTGAATTGTATCAGTGGACTTGTGGGATTTAGATGAAGACTTACTGAGGAAAACTGAAAAGCACAGGAATCGTAGCACTAATGCAGGACCCCAGGATCCCTGAAGAGATGGAAGGTCTCGTTCGTGTGTGTGGGGTAAGCCAAGCCAGAGGAGGGGCTGGGCAAGCAGAAAAAGAAAATGTCAGGCCGCCCTGAAATCACATACTGCAAAATTCTGTTTTACAAGTTGAACAAAATACACCGGTAGTTTTCGGTGGTGGAACTGTAAATGGTCTCAGCTCTCGGCCTCATACTTCTATTTGCACGAGTGATCACAAACTTATTTTTAAGTGGGAGAACATACACATTAGTGCCCAGGAAACAGGAATATAAAACCCTATTTTATATCGATGAGGAGAAGCGCGAATGTCACAGACGAGGGATCAGCAGCCGGCCCACCACGACCGGCTCCAGGGGCTCGCGGGAGCTCCCAGGACAGGGAACTCGGTCCCTTCCGGCAAAGGGAACACCTGTGAGGAAGAGGCCAAATTTAGCAACTAAAGAAAGGGGGATGTTGACTGGAACTAGTGACAGCTCAAGGGACAGTGAAGTGATTAAACATAACACTTGTCCTTAAGAAGCTCTGTAAACACAGCAAGGAACTAGTCATGTGTTAAGTATAAACACCTGGGCGGATATATAAGGCGCTCCAGGCCCAGCAGGCTCCACACCTGAACACTCCGTCCCCACCTGCTCCTCAGACCCGCTCCACCCTCAACCACCAGAACCATGGGCTGCTGTGGATGTTCCGGAGGCTGCGGCTCCAGCTGTGGGGGCTGCGGCTCCAGCTGCTGTGTGCCCGTCTGCTGCTGCAAGCCCGTGTGCTACTGTGTGCCAGTCTGTTCCTGCTCCAGCTGTGGCAAAGGGGGATGTGGCTCCTGCGGTGGCTGTAAGGGGGGCTGTGGCTCCTGTGGGGGATGCAAGGGGGGCTGTGGCTCCTGTGGCTGCTCCCAGTCCAGCTGCTGCAAGCCCTGCTGCTCCCAGTCCGGCTGCTGTGTCCCCGTGTGCTGCCAGTCCAGCTGCTGTGTCCCCGTGTGTTCCCAGTCCAGCTGCTGTGTCCCCGTGTGCTCCCAGTCCAGCTGCTGCAAGCCCTGCTGCTCCCAGTCCAGCTGCTGTGTCCCCGTGTGTTCCCAGTCCAGCTGCTGTGTCCCCGTGTGCTCCCAGTCCAGCTGCTGCAAGCCCTGTTGCTCCCAGTCCAGCTGCTGTGTCCCTGTGTGCTCCCAGTCCAGCTGCTGTGTCCCTGTGTGCTCCCAGTCGAGCTGCTGCAAGCCGTGCTGCTCCCAGTCCAGCTGCTGTAAGCCCTGTTGCTACCAGTCCAGCTGCTGTGTCCCCGTGTGCTCCCAGTCCAGCTGCTGCCAGCCCTGTTGCTCCCAGTCCAGCTGCTGTAAGCCCTGTTGCTCCCAGTCCAGCTGCTGTGTCCCCGTGTGCTCCCAGTCCAGCTGCTGCAAGCCCTGTTGCTCCTAGTCCAGCTGCTGTGTCCCCGTGTGCTCCCAGTCCAGCTGCTGCCAGCCCTGCTGCTCCTAGTCTAGCTGCTGTGTCCCCATTTGCTGTCAGTGCAAGATCTGATGATTCATGTGCAGACCTCAGTTGGGTCCTGCAGGTCTGGGCTCTCTGGGAATGATCAGAGGTGTGTCCTGAAATCCTGAAGCACAACTCTGGGTCCGTCCTCCTCTGGACTGTGGCAGCCTAGCACCCAGACCGCAGCACTCAGACCCGTTGTCATGAGGGCCCCAGTGCCCCAGGTCTTGCCCCCAAATCCTACCGAAATCCTCCTCCTCCTTTCCTGATCACACCGCTCCAATCTTCTAGGGACTCAGAGACCACATGTCACATGGCCCTCCTGAGACTGGGCACCCTCTGACCGGGGCCCTTGCTGGCCCCTCTCCCCGGTCCCTGCCTCCTTGGGTCTTCATCCCGCTCTGAGCTGCCTGAACGTGGACTGCTTTGGGAGCTTATCTAGAAGCCACAGAGCCATCGGAGACCTTGGAGTCCTCTCTGGCGGAAAAGGGGGTCTCCAGTCCCTCCCCTTCCTCTGGGACATGGCCAGCTCCTTCGCCTACTTGCTGATTCTCCCTTTACAAACTGCCCAGTCTGGATCCCCACATAAATAAAATCTGCACCTCCCAAGAGTTTACATTGTGATTCTTTGGTTTCAGACTCTATATGACTAGAAAAATGTACAAGTTTTCCACAGTTGCCCCCCTGGCGCCTTTGGGACCTCCCTCCACCCCCACCATGTTCCCTGCTACATTAGCTAGGGAGGGCCCCCCAAACAAAACACCGTAGACCAGGAGGCTGCAAGTCCAAGATCCAAGTGTCACAGGGCTGGCTCCTACTGAGGCCTCTCTCCTTGGCTTGCAGACGGCATCTTCTCCCTGTGTCCTCACGTGGTTTTCTCTGTGCATGTCTGTGTCCTGCTGTCCTCTAATAAGGACACAGTCCTATGGGATCAGGATCCGCCCTACTTTGTTATGTCCACATCTTAACCTGTTACAATCTGTAACGACTCTGTCTCCAAACGAGGTCACTTTCTGAGGTAGTGGGGTCAGGACTGCACCACAGGAACTGGGCGGAGGGCTTAAGAGATCACCTTCGTTCCTGTCTTCCCAAATACGGAACTTGGGGGCATCTTTGGCTTTTCTTTCCCCTCAGTTTCTCATGTCACCAAATCCTATAGAATCTTCCACAAATACAGTAGTGCCTCCTTATCCACCAGGGATACATCCCAAGACCCCCAGTGGATGTCTGAAACATATATATGTGTTATATATATATACACTCTGCTTTTTCCTGTACAACATGCCGATGATAAAGCTTAATTTATAAATTAGGCACGGTAAGAGATTAACAACAACTAATAATAGAACAATTATAAACAACATGCCAGCAGCACAGCTCCTGCACTGTGGGGCCATTGTTAAACAAAACAAGGGTCACTTGAACAGAAGCGCTGCAATCCCGTGACAGTTGCTCTGATAACTGAGTTGGCTAGTGACGAACGGTGAGTGGTATACACAGCATGGATCTGCTGGACAGAGGACGATCCAGGACCAGGGCGGGTGGAGCAGGACAGCTAGAGAGCTCATGCTGCTCACACGGCACACAGTTTAAAATTTATGAGCTGCTTATTTCTCGAATTTTCCATTTAATGTTTTCAGACCTTGGTTGACCGTGGGTAACTGAAACCGGAGAGGGAAGCCGTGGGTCAGGAGCTGCCACTTCACCTCCCTTAGCCTCCACCCCACCTCCCCAGCAGCCCCCTGCTCCAGGCCCCCCATCCCTTACCTGTCACCTCAGTCTGCTGTTAGGGCTGCCATGACAAAATTCCACTGAGTGGGCGCTAGCGCAGGAGACGTTTATCTCTCTCTGTCCTGGAGCTGGCAGTCCCAGATCAAGTTCAGTTTCCGGTGAGGGCCCGCTCCCTGGTCTGCAGACAGCCCCTCCACACTGGGTCCCCACGTGGCAGAGGGTAAGCTCGGGTGTCCTGGGTGCCCCGCCCCCTCCTGTGAGGATGCCAGTCCTATCGGAGCAGGGCCCCACCCCGTGACCTTTGACTGTATCACCTCCCCTCAGATCCTGTCTCCAAATGCAGTCACACTGGGGTTAAGGCTTCAACATACTAATTTTGGGGACATACAGACATTTAGCCTGTCACACCTGTTTTTCACACCTGTCCCCATCTTCCTCTCAAGCCCCAGCTGCGTCCCTGCTCCCAGCATACACAGGATGGCGTGCACTTCCATGGCTCCTGATCCATCTTGTGTCCCTTGTCCCCCACCTCCCACGTCTCAGCCTGATCTTCATGGAAGTGTGTCTGAAACTTCTGGGCAAGATGCTGCTCAAGGCCCATCGGTTCCACCCAGATCCTATTCTGAAATAGATGAATAAGTGTGGCCTAGAAACGTGCAAATTCTGAAGGCTCTGAATGAACTGGGAAGGTTTTGTGCTGGGTCGAGCAGGGGGCTCAGATAGGGAAAGATGACAGCATCAGCTTACCATGGGCCAGGCCCCCCGGGGCCCACGCACAGCCCTGGGCTTGTAGGAAAAGTGTGGGTGGAAGAGTCGGGCTGCAAGGCCGGCCCCAGACCCGGCAGTCTGTAGCAGCAGAGACCTGCAGGCCACTCCAGAGGCAGCAGGTACCCAACAGAACCACGACAACGTGGGATTTCCACAAAGTTCTGAGTTTCTGTTTTAGTAAGTAACGTTTGGCTGGATACTGTTCACAACCCTGAAACCCCTAGAAGGGCTGGAGTTTTAAAAAATAAGTTTTTAAAAAGTCACTGAGCTGGGCGAACAGTAAAGAATCCTCAGAGCCCACAACCAGGGGAGTGCCGCGTCCACGGGGGGTGAAAGACAGAAGCCGGTCTCCATGGGGGCTGCACCAGAAACAGGCCCTCTCTGAGGGGGAGACACCAGGAAACACTGAGACCAGGGTGGAGGTGGGAAAGGCGTCCCCGGAATTTGTCACCGTACACTGGCCTCATGAGTGTTTGAGAACTCCCTCCGTAGTCTGAAAAAACGTAAATATAAGATTTCACACACAGTCACCCCGGGCTGGTTTGCCCCAGTAAATAAAAAAGCAAACACGAATCCTCTGTAATGAAACCAACCCTCAGACAGGTGTCAGATTCCCGCAGGTGAGATTGCAAGGAACAAGTTCACATTCAAAAATCACAACACAGGGCCG
This sequence comes from Cynocephalus volans, assembly GCF_027409185.1. Classification (NCBI taxonomy): domain Eukaryota; kingdom Metazoa; phylum Chordata; class Mammalia; order Dermoptera; family Cynocephalidae; genus Cynocephalus; species Cynocephalus volans. The sequence goes on from NC_084463.1 coordinate 167,454,535, forward strand.
AGCCTGTGGCGCACTCAGGAGAGTGCGGCGCAGGGAGCGCAGCGATGCTCCCGCCACGGGTTCAGATCCTATATAGGACTGGCCGGTGCACTCACTGGCTGAGTACCGGTCACGAAAAAAGGACAAAAAAAAAAAAAAAAATCACAACACACACACGTGGAGGCATCACGAGAAAGAACCGGCAAAGAATACAAACAAGAATCAGAAAAGGCAGACGCAGAACACAAAATCAGTACTTTTGAAATGGCTGAAAAAAACAAGATCAGATTGAAAATATGAGAAAAGTCGGAGAATATAAGCACAATTAAGTATCTCAGAACAAGAAATACAGAAATCCTACCAACAAAAAGTACAGTAATTGAATTCCAAAACTTACTGGGTACGTGTAGGCCAGATGAAAAGGGAATGAATGAGCTGGAAAACAGACATTAATACATTAGCTATAATTAAATATTCAAACACAAACACATGGGACATTCACGAAGGGGGCTGTAAAAATGCGTGGGAACAGAGTAAGAGAGTCTGACACGCAAGCAGCTGGGCTTGCAGAAGAGGCAACGGGAACAGTAGGGAAAGGCCGCATTCAGAGATGACCTGGGGCAATTTCCCAGAATTTATGAAAAATGCTCATTCTTAGATTAATGAGTCCCAAGCAGGAGAAACAGAAAAAAAGCAAAAATAAGAACAAGCAGATCCACACCTCCACTAGGCACGGCACATCCAAAGAGAACGCATGCGTCCGATGTGTGCCGTGCCAGGCTCTGCTCTGGGCCCCAAGGACACAGCAGTGCGCAGAGTCGGCACAAACCACACCGTCACCAGCGTCCTACCGGGAGAGGTGGACAACGGGTCAAGCAGAAAACTAAATGACAGAGTACGTTCGAAGGAAGAAAATAAAGTGGCGAAAGGGGGAGGTAAGGACGTCCAAAAGGAGGGGCCCGCTGTCAACAGGGTGGGGGGGTGGCCCTGCTGAGATGGTGTCCTCGAGCAGAGACTCCAAGGACGGGAGGAAGGAGGCACGCAGGGCCCCGCAGGCAGGTCCCAGGCAGCCAGTGCCGAGGCCCCATGGTGGGAGCACATGGGAGTGTCTAAGGGAACGTGGCAAACCCTCCCCATGGCGGGACATGTCAAATAGACAACAGCGTCGGCAAGGTTGTAAAAGTTTGAGCCACACAGTTAATAGGTAAGTACGCTGGACAGGTGGACTTGCACCGTGTAATTGAAGGACATGCACTTTTTTAAGCTCATAAGGAATATTAGTTTACCTGCCCACTCACAAAGCCAGTCTCAATAAATTTGGAGGAAAAATATCACGCAGGTTATATTCTCCAAGTGCTCAATAATTTTCAAAAATCAGTAACAAAAAGATAACTGGAAAAGCCCCACATACCGGGAAATTTTAAAACATGCTGCTCCATGATGCAGCAAACAAATAATAATGACGATGAGACGATGTTTAGAAAACCAGAGGAAGCAGTACGTAATTAGAAGGAATTTTATGGATTAAATGTTTACCTGTCAATAAAAAGAATGGGACCTCTTCCCTGTAAGACATAGAAGAGTGTGAGAGGAGGTGGATCCCACAGTCACAGGAGAACATGGTTTATTAGAGTCCGTGGGAAGGCTGAGGATGCAGAGAAACCTGTTACCTAAAATCCCGAAAGTGGCAGCCCGCCCGGCAGGGGCGAGACCTGTGGCCATGCCCAGCCTCCGCGGCGTGAGCTCACGGAAGGCGTATGTCGACGGTCGACGGTCGACGGTCTGTGCCTGCTTTGGGCTGCGTGACCGAGCTATAAAAGACCACTCAGAAATGTGTGTCACTGAGACGGAGACGTCGCACGTGCACCTTGGTGGCTCACGATCTGCAGATGAAGCGCGTCCTTTGCCGCTGAGAAGGACGCTGGAGCCACACCCGCACATTTTCCTGCGCTGTCCCCCCCGGTGTTGTACCCGCTGTCTACAAGTCTGAGGAAAACACTTCGTCCACACTCTCGCATGGGACAGATCACACCAGACATGCAGGATTTTTCCCACCCCCACCCACCCTCCCGACACCAGCTGGGCGACCCACAACTCAGTTTGATGCTGACGCTCTCTGCCTGGAGCTACGCAGACCCCACGGGCCAAGGGCTCAGTCCTACAAGATGCCACACGTCAGACGCCCGTCGCAGGTCCAGGCCTCTCATACTTCTGACCCACTGGCTGCACATCGGGGGCTCCCAGGACCCCTCCTTGTGTTTGACCATTTGTAGGAGGGCTCACAGCACTCAGACAAATACTTCACGTACGTTTACCAGTTTATTATAAAGGATGTCAGGAAGGAGCGCTCAAATCTGCACCTGAATGGAATTCAGCTAAAGAGTCATCAACCCAGCCACCGACCGGAGGGACCCGGCCCTCAGCACGTTAGCAGGCAGCAGCAGCAGGAGTCCTCTTCCCTCACTCAGTGACAATTCCCTGAGCAGGTTCGGGTGTTGGTGGCAAAACCGTGTGACCCCCAGAGCTCATGCTCCCTGGAGGTGAGACACCCAACTCTGAAAAAAAATAAATGAGGAAGAGAAGACCACTGAACGCCAGGCGCCCATCACCTGGGCTGGCTGAAGTGACTGTGGCAGATTGACGGTGACCCCAGCACTGGCCTGTGCATCACTCCGTCGGGACTTGACCACCACCCTGGCTCCCACCAGTGCATAACCAACCAGCCCGGACTTAGTGGGTCGGGAGCTCAGGCCTGATGCAGGACAGCAGCTCAGCTCCACTCCACGATGACTGGGTCTCAGGTGGGGAGGCTTGGGTCACTGAAGCTGTGCTAGGGGCCTGGTGGGGCCGGACACTGGGCCTCATGCTGTGAGACCAAAGCCCAAGCTCGCCACAGGGAGAAGCCACATGGAGACGGGGACAGAGCGAGAGAGCCGCCCGGCACACCTGTCGCAACCGTAGGCGTGAGTGAAGAAGAGACATTAGATGGGCCAGCCTAGCAGACACGGTCTAGAGATGAACACGGAGCCCTGCTGACAGGCAGCCCTGAGGCCTGAGCTCCCGACCCACTAAGTCTGGGCTGGTTGGTTATGCATCGGTGGGAGCCAGGGTGGTGGTCAAGTCCCAGTGGAGAGATGCACAGGCTGGTGCTGGGGCTGGGGTTTATTCCAAGGTTTAACATCTGCATGTACACACACCTTATGTTCGGGCTGCATCTGCCGGCCTCTGTGCCCTTGCCAATGCCCTGCCTCCTGGCTGGAGTGTCCTTCCTGTCCCTTAGCTGCTATTTCTACCTATCGAGGTCTCACCACTACCCTCCAAGCTCTACTCTGAGCTGTGTTTTCCTCTGAGAGAAGGACTGGTCCATGCAAAAGTTTCAAAGCTGGAGCTAGATCCACTCACCTTCCCCCAAGGACCACGCTATGGGAATTCCCCTTCTGTGATCCCATGGCCTATCAATCACCCTGGCCCCAGGGACTGGCCCAGGAATGGGGAACAGGGAAACAAAGGCCCATCTCCCCCGCTGCTGCGAACCCTGCTGTGGTCAGCCACCGTTGCTGCAGAGAAGGCGTCATGGCAGTGGAGAGGCAGCAGGCATCAGGTGCAGAGCAGTGCTGCTCTGGGCAGGGAGGGCGTCTCGCAGCACCGCAGCTCAGCATGCAGCCTGGCCTCTACAGGGGGAGGAAGCTGCCTGAGCAGTCACGAGCACCGAACACAGTCCTGCATGGAGCACTCAGGAGGGGCCCTGGGGCATTTGGGATGCTTTGAACAGCACGATACAATATGTAAGTCACCTCGGGTAATCCTCCTGCACCCCGGGAAGCTGGTGTTGCTAGCACACTCTGCAGAGCAGGAAGCAAGGCTGCGGCACTATGGCACCTTCCCAAAGGCAGAGGTGAAGGAACAGTGCACCAGAGACAGAGCCTGTGACCATGGGAGCCCACCCATCACCCTATGGTGAGCAAGCGCGAGAGCTGTTTTCCCTCCCTGTGTGAATTCCACAAGGAAATGATCATGTAGGGAAAACCCCTACTCAAACCCCAGAAAACATCAACATAGCCAAAGGAAAACAATCAAACATGTCCCCAGAAGATGTTGTAAACAACAGCAGGAAAACCATAGATCGTGACGTGTTCCCAGGCAGGGGTATAAAGGGCCCAGGCCCAGGAGGCTCCATACCTGAACACTCGTCCCCACCTGCTCCTCAGACCCGCTCCACCCTCAACCACCAGAACCATGGGCTGCTGTGGATGTTCCGGAGGCTGCGGCTCCAGCTGTGGAGGCTGCGGCTCCAGCTGTGGGGGCTGCGGCTCCAGCTGTGGGGGTTGCGGCTCCAGCTGTGGGGTTTGCGGCTCCAGCTGTGGGGGCTGTGGCTCCAGCTGTGGGGGCTGTGGCTCCGGCTGCGGGGGCTGTGGCTCCAGCTGCTGTGTGCCCGTCTGCTGCTGCAAGCCTATGTGCTGCTGTGTGCCAGGCTGTTCCTGCTCCAGCTGTGGCAAAGGGGGCTGTGGCTCCTGTGGTGGCTGCAAGGGGGGCTGTGGCTCCTGTGGGGGCTCCAAGGGGGGATGTGGCTCCTGTGGGGGCTGCAAGGGGGGCTGTGGCTCCTGTGGGGGCTGCAAGGGGGGCTGTGGTTCCTGTGGGGGCTCCAAGGGGGGCTGTGGCTCCTGTGGGGGCTGCAAGGGGGGATGTGGCTCCTGTGGCTGCTCCCAGTCCAGCTGCTGTGTCCCTGTGTGCTCCCAGTCCAGCTGCTGCAAGCCCTGCTGCTCCCAGTCCAGCTGCTGCAAGCCCTGCTGCTCCCAGTCCAGCTGCTGCAAGCCCTGCTGCTCCCAATCCAGCTGCTGCAAGCCCTGCTGCTCCCAGTCCATCTGCTGCAAGCCCTGCTGCTCCCAGTCCAGCTGCTGCACCCCCATTTGCTGCCAGTGCAAGATCTGATGTTTTGGCACAGGTGACCCCTGCAACTCAAGGCTTCTGAGGAAGCATTCAGAGCTGCATCTCACATCTTTGAGGCACAGCTCAGGGCAGTTTGTCAAATCTCCAGACCCAGGGATCCCTGCCCCAGCCTCTGATGACGGGGCATGGAACTGAAGGGGAAGGGGCCTACCCTTCATGCCATTAGCCCCATCAAGCAATCCCCACCTCCTCCCACCACTGGTCCCATTTGGGATGAGTCCGTTGACTTCCTCCCTGGCTGGTGTCACTCTTTTCTCACCTCAGCTGCAGCCCAGGAGCAGTCCAGGCCAGCATCCGCTTGACCAAGACCCTTCCTGAGCCAATTTCTCCTCCTGTACATCCACCCCTCTCCATTCTGTCCCCTCCCATCTGCATAAGGAGACCACACCTGGAGGCCAACTCGCTGCAGTACAGGAGGCCCCTGGACGATGGAAGCTGGGCAACCTCTACAGAACTGCTGGGTCTTATTCTACTTGTATCCAGACTGGACTTCACACATGTCTAAATAAACACACTGTCCATGTGCATTCCTTCTCTCACTGACAGTCTCTTCCTTCACTCCAGTCTCAGGAGATACTCTGCCCACACAGTGGCTCTGGGGAACCAGGGCCCTGCCCCTGCTGGTGCCAAGTTCCACAGGGTGTTTCTGGTCTGGGGTCCATTGGGGCAGAGCATCAGGGCTGCAGTCTCAGGTGTCAGTCTACCTGGTGGACATCCTGATGCAGGTGCCACCACCTGGGAGACCGGGCAGGTATCCGAGCCATGCCTGCTGGGAGCTGGGGATGATAAGAACTCGTGGAACTTACCTAGGCAATGCAGGTAGCCTGCTCAGCATAATGGTGGCTGTTCAGTACTCTCTGCCCTCATGAGTCCCTTCCTGGGTTGCTTCTCTGAGGCCTTCCTGGTGAGGCAGCTAAAAAGGCAGGACATTGGTCTCTGCACAAGAGCAGGACCCGTAGCCCTTCAGAACCAGAGCTGGGGTGGGGTGGCCTCTCTGGGCTCAGAAAGGAAAACATGGAGCTCACCAATTGACAAGGAAGAAAAGATGCTCTGAGCCAAGGGACAACCCGGCGCACAGCTCAGAAGTGCTGTTCCAGGCTACATTGTCCCCTAAAATTCACGTTGACATCCTCAACCCCTGTACCTCAGCCCGTGCCTGTATTTGGATGTAGGGCCTGTAAGAGGTGATTAAAGCAAAATTAAGTCACTGGGGTGGCTCTATTCCAATCTGACTGTGTCCTCATAAGAGGGGATTGGGACACAGACACACAGAGGGTCAACCATGTGAGGACACTGGGAGAAGACGCTGTCTACAAGTCATGGAGAGAGGCCTCAGCAGGAGCCAGCCCAGAGACACCTGGATCTCACGTCTAGCCTCCAGAATGTGTGAGAATAAGAGTCTGTTGTTTAAGCTGCCCGGTCTGTGGCACTTTTTATGGCCGCCCCAGTAGGCGCATACAAGTGCGAACCAGCATGCCACATGCAGAGAACTACAGAGGACCAGCTTCTGTGGAAGGCGACTGTGGGGACACGGGGCCTCCGTGGAAATCTGTAATAGGGGAACAAGCTTTGCCAACTGGAAGACGCTGGACAGGAGTGAAGCCATCCAATGGCCATCCAAGATTGCTTCCAGGATGCCCCATCCTCCTTCTCTGGGGTTTCAGGCAGTGGCCTCTGCCTGCTCCTGTTTCCAGAGCTGGAATTCTGCTGCTCTCTCGGTCTCTGCATCTCATCTCCTGTGATTGCTCCCTTACCACCCCTCACATGCCCAGAGTCTAGCCCGCTGTCCCTTTAATTCCCCGTATTGCACGCAGAGCACACATATCGGAAGTGTTGGGAGTAGATGCCCCTTCCGGCAACTGTTTACTACTTACCGTAGGGTGTGGGAGAATCAATCCCAGCTCCTTCGCTCAAGGCAGGCAGCTCTAAGATAAGTGGCTCTAGAGTGGACAGCTCTAGAGTTTCATAGCTCTAGGGTGCAAAGCTCTAGGGTGCACAGCTCCACAGCTCCCGAGTGGACAGCTCTAGGATGGACAGTTTCAGCCTGGACAGCTCTAAAGTGGACAGTTCTAGGGTGGACAGCTCTAGGGTAGACAGCTCTAGAATGGACACTTCTATGGTACACAGCTCTAGGATGGAGATCTAGGGTGGACGCCACTAGAGTGGACAGCTCCAGGGTGGACAGTTCTAGGGTGGACAGCTCTAGAGTGGACAGCTCTAGGGCACACAGCTGTAAGACAGACAGCTCTAGAGTGGATGGCTCTATCTAGATTGGACAGCTCTAGGGTGGACAGTTCTAGGGTGGACAGCTCTAGGGTTGCACAGCTCTAGGGTTGCATAGGTCTAGGGTTGCACACCTCGAGGGTTGCATAGGTCTAGGGTTGCACACCTCGAGGGTTGCATAGGTCTAGGGTTGCACACCTCGAGGGTTGCATAGGTCTAGGGTTGCATAGCTCTAGGGTAGACAGTTCTAACTTGGGAGGGTGCATGTATAAACAGTCAGACCATAGCAGCAGCTATGTGGAACAGGCAGAAGAAGAACACAAACTTAGAGGGTAGATCTAGGACAGGTCCACAGTGGGCAGTGTTATCCTCAAGGGTCATTTTAAAATCTGTGTATTTTTAGTTGACACAATAGCTGGCAGATGCAGTCACTACCAGGAGTCCGGGGCCAGTGATGCTAAATGCCTATCCAACTACTTAGAGCATGATGTTATGGGAATGTCGATGTAAGGGACCTTCCTTGTGGTCTGAGACGCACCCCAGCTGCACTCTGGACACAGTGAGAAGGCGGCCACTTGCAAGCAGGGGGCAGACCCCCCCCCAAACACTGAACTGGACAGAACCTTGGTCCTGGACGTCCAGCCTCTGGGACTGTGAGAAACAAACGTCTGTTGTTTAGGTTTTGTTTGTTTGTTTGTTTGTTTTTGACCGGTAAGGGGATCGCAACCCTTGGCTCGGTGTTGTCTGAACCACGCTCAGCCAGTGAGTGCACTGGCCATCCCTATATAGGATCCAAACCCGTGGCCTCGGTGCTACCAGCACCACACTCTCCCAAGTGAGCCACGGGGCCGGCCCTAAACGTCTGTTGGTTAAGCCCCCCAGTCTGGGTGCTTTGTTACAGCAGCCTGAGCTGACTAAAACCCCGTTATCTACAGTAGCCAGCCAGGAGACCAGCCTGCCACAGCCTCCCTAAGTTATGTCCCTACTTCCAACTTAGGATGAGCCAGAGAAAGCCAGCTATGCCCCTACCCACTCCCATAGGACACCCGCCCCTAGGTCCCCACCTCCGCTGCTCCAGCCCCGGCCTCCCGTGGGGCTCACGGGAGCCTTCCCTTGTCCACTGGGAAGCTTCCCACTCCCTGCCTGCCTTTGAGCCTCTGCCAAACACAGGTGGCAGTGACTGAGCCCCCGCTCGAGCAGGCTCTGCTCCCTAGGTGGCCTTCACTTATTTCCACAGTGTGATCTGATCACGCTGCCAGGACCGCGCTGAGCCGGGACACACGTAAGTGCTCCAGCGTGCGCCGTCGTCAGCAGACCGGCGTTCTCCAGGATCAAAGCCCAGGAACAAAGAGACTCGGAAAAGAGTCTCTGAGGAGAGCTCGGAAAGAACAAGCAGCAGCAGAAAGTGGCAGGGGCTTGCGTGGGGGCAGGCGGGAGCCCCCAGGCCCCTCTGCAGCCCTGCCCTCCGCTCCAGGTACAGCGGCTGCTTATCCAGGGAGCGGTCGAGTTAGGTCCGGCCCGCTCTGGAACGAGGCAGTGGAGGCTCCAGATCCAGGAGTTGACCTCCCATCTTCTGATGGGGAGAGGCGGGAGCAGCCCCCATCCCTTTGCCCTCTCCTGGAGCCCCCTCCCCTGTCTCACTTGAGCCTGCCTCATCTGTTCCAAACTCGCCCTGCACAGCCTCCTCCAGCCTGGGACCATGCACCTCCCTGCAGGCCAGAGCCGGGCTGTCTGGACGGGAGCTGGTTTTGCTTTCCTCAGACCCTTCCAAGCCAGGGTGCAGCTGGGGTCAGGCCACAGGGGCACTAAGAACGTCACTGTCCTGTCATGGTGGCAGCTGCTGACCCACACCTCCCAGGCTCTTGCAAACACCTGAGAGACTCTTGTTCTAACCTGTGAGAGGCGGCCCCTGTGATGTTAAGGGCACAGCCTCCAGACCGGACGGTCTGCCCTTGAAGCCCGGCTGCGTGTGCTGGGCAGGTCACTCCCCCCGACCTGTTCTGTGCCTCAGCTTCCCTGACCGTAAAATGGGGTCAGTGGGCATTTCCACCTCTCAGGACTGTGGGCACGTTCTGCTGCCATTGCGCCAGTGGTGATTGCTACTGTTGGTGGGCTTCACGGTGATCTTCACAGGACGGTGGGCCCCCCAGCCAAGAGCGGGAGCCAGACACACGGTAACGTCAACAAAGCGCCGCAGCAAATCTCTGCAGACACTTCCTCTGTGGCTCAGATTCCAGGTGGCTGGGATGCCGCCTCCAAGTAAACCCAACCTGAAATTCCTGAATTGTCCAAGTTGGGGTGGAAAGCCCCTCCTTGGGCGTGGGGGTACAGGGAGTGGTCTCCAGCAGAGAAAAGTGAAACAGGCTCGTCCTCTTGGATCCCGGGCCTCTTGCTGGGGGTGGGTGCAGGCTGCCATGGCACTTGCTCTGCTGAGGGGGTGGATTCCCAACGAAGGGATCCTGCCAGGCACTAATGACAACACACAGCAACCACATGCAAATTTGTGTCTGTGCAGACGTGAACTTCAAAGGCCCGGCATGGGGAGGAAGAGCCAGAAACAGGAGACAAGGCCCCCCCACCACCGCCAGGAGCCCTCAGCTTGGGCCTCCTGCATCTCAGCCGGGCACTTCCTGCCCTGCGGCTCAAGCGCCAAGTCCTCTGCAAGCATTTCTGCCTGGAGCCTTGTCCACCCAGAACCAGAGCCGGAGGATCATGGGGAGAGGGGGCAGGCCCCTAAATCTGCACAGACCACACAGGCAACATGACCTCCCTTAGAGGACATCTGCAAGCATGCTAGGAAAGCCCCTGTCTCTCCTGTTCTGCCCTGGGAAAACCTTTCCACTTCAGACCAGCGAGGACTGTTCCCAAGGAAGAGCTGCAGAGCCCAGTGCACCCCGTGGGGGTGCTGCAGCTTAGCAGATGCAGGGTGTCTGAGGCAGAGCCCCCAGCTACAGCACCACCTATTCTCATGAGCAAAGCTTCACTACAGCACAGCTCAGCCACGCGTTCATGTGGTGTCCGTGGCTGTCTTAGCCCCACAGCAGAGTGGGGCAGCTGTCATAGTAACTGAGGGGCCTGCAAAGCCCCAAGTATTTACCATCTGGCCCTGGACAGGAAGTTTGCCAGTCCCTGCCTGCATTAGTCTGTGTCTGTTGCTTATAACATAAATACCTGAAAATGGGTGATTTATAAAGAAAATGAAATTTATTGCTTATAGTTTCAGAGGCTGGGAGCCCAAAGTCCAGGGGACACATCTGGTGAGGGTCCTCTTTGTGATGGCTTTACAGCAGCGGAGGTGTCTCACATGGCAGAATATGGCAGAGCAGGGAGAGATTCTCATGTGTCCTCCTTTTAAAGCCCTCAGAACCACGCCCCTGACCACCATTATTAATCCATTCACAAAGCATGACCCCGCAATCTAATCACCTCTTCAAGGCCCCACCTTTCAATTACCATGATAGGATTTCCCACCCTCAACACTTACAGTGGAAATTAAGCTTCTCATATATGAACTTTGGAGACACAGTTAAATCAGTCCATATCTCACTTCACCTCCGGCCCCCAAATTTCATGTCCTTCTCACAGGTAAACATGTTCATTCTATCCCCAAAGTCTGAACTTGTTATCAATACAACTTATCTACTTCCAAGATACAACGGTGGGACAAACATAGGGTACATATGCCCACTCAGAAAAAGAGAAATAGGCCGAAAGAAAGGGGTAACAGGACCTAAGCAAGTCCAAAATCCAGCAGGGCAGGCATTAAATCTCAAAGCTGGCAAATCATGTACCTTGACTCCATGTTCGATGTCCTCTGCACGCTGGTACAGCACTTGTTTCCCCAAGTCCTAGGGAAGCTCTGCTCCTATGGCTTTCCTGATCTCAGGTGACATTTCAGCTCTCCCAGGCTGGCATTCCAATCTGGTAGCTCCACAATTCTGGGGTCTCTATGGCAGTCCCATGCCCACAGCTCCACTAAGCGTGGCCTCGACGGGGTTTCTCTGCTGCAACTCAAACCCCACATATCCAGTTGGCATTGCTGTAGCAGACTTTACGTGATGAATCCACCCCGGTGACAGATCTCTTCCTGGGCCCCCAGGCTTTTTCATGCATCCTTTGAAATCAGAGTGGAGGCTCCCAAGCCTCCACAGCTCTGGCATTCTGCGAGCCTGCAGACCTAACACCACGTGGGCACCACTAATGCTTCCAGCTTGTATTTGCAGAAGCTGTGGGCCCAGCCACACCCAGGGCAAATTTAGCCGTGGCCGGAGCAGCCAAAGCAGCTGGGGTGCTGGTGTGGGGAGCAGCTTCCCGAGGAGGTCCCGGACAGCGAGCCCCTGGAGGGCGCCTCAGGTATGTTCCCTAAGACCATTCTGTCTCCCTAGGCCTTTGGGCCTGTGATGGAAGGGTTGGCCCCAGAGGTTCTGCAATCCTTCAGGGCCTTTTCCCTTCTCTTGATAATCCCTTTCTTTTGTGTTAATCTTCTTAGCACCATTGAATTTTCCTTCTGAAAATGCTTTCTGCTTCTCTACCACATGGGCAGGCTGCGAATTTTCAAAGTCTTTATGCTCTTCTTCCCTTTTCATTAGAAATTCTGGCTGTATGTCATGTCTTTGTCACCATAACTCAGCACAGACTGTTGCAAGTGGCCACGCAGCTTCCCGAATGCTTTGCTGCTTAGAAATTTCTTCTGCCAAACACTCTGGGTCAGCACTTGGAAGTTCCACATTCTATAAAACTTCTGGGCATGAACAGAATGCAGAAAAGCTCCTTGAAAATTCATAGCAAGGGTGACCTTTGCCCCAGTTTCCAGTAAGTCCCTCGTCATTTCCATCTGAGACCTTGTCAGAATGTCCTTTACTGCCCATATTTCTATCAGCATTCTGCTCAGCACCATTTAACCAGTCTCTAAGATATTCCAAACTTTCCCTGGTTTTCCTGTCTTCTTCTGAGACCTCCAGACTCCTCCAACCTTTGTCCATTACCCAGTTCCAAAGCTGCTTCCACATTTTCAAGTATTTGTTATAAGCAACACCCCACTTCTCCGGTACTAATTTTCTGTATTAGTCTGTTTCTGTTGCTTGTAACAAAATACCTGAAACTGGGTGATTTATAAAGAAAATGAAATATATTGCTCACAGCTTCAGAGGCTGAGAAGTCTAAAGTCCAGGGAACACATCTAGTGAGGGTCTTCTTTGGCGGTGGCTTTACAGCAACGCAGGGGTCTCACATGGCAGAAAATGGCAGAGCAGAGAGAGAAAGGCTCCCATGTGCTCTCCTTTTAAAGCCCTCAGAACCAAGCCCATGACGACCATTATCAATCCGTTCACTAGGCATGATCCTCGGAATCTAATCACCTCCTCAAGGCCCCACCTTTCAAGTGCCATAATAAGATTTCCCACCCTCAACAGTTGCAGTGGATATTAAGCTTCTCATATGTGGACCTTGGGGACACGGTTCCATCCGCCCACAGCATTGCCCTAAACAGGAAGGTGTCCCCGTTGGTCTTCTGCTACCCCAACTATCTACTCTATTATAACTTAGCCGTGGCCCCCACATTCTCCACCCGGTGGATTTCTGTGGCCTCCTATGGGGAACCTGGCCTGGGTACAACTTACGAACAGTGTCTTGGGCTGTTAGAGGCCCCACATGGACCTTGATGCTGTAGGGGTCACTGCGGGAAAAGGTGAGGGACCCCCCTCCACCCTGGCTTTCCTTTGGAAACAGGGACTCTCGTGGGATGGAAGTGGGGGTGGGGGAAGGAGAGGCTGTGGGGAGGAGGGAGCACGAGGACAGCATTGTAAGGAGGCCATGCGCTACGTGACTGTTCCCCTCTCCAAGCAGAGCTTGCACAGAACGTGGCACAACTCTCACAAGCGCGGGGCACAGGGGTCCACAGACCCCAGCCAGACAGTGCCTGCACTTCTTAGCAAGGGAGGAGCCTGGGACCCAAAGTATCCTCATAGCAAAACAACCTCATCCTCTAGGGGACCCATGCTCCCTAAGGGGGTACAATTCCAGCAGGGTTTGTGGCAGCTGCAAGTAATTCTACCCCCACCCAAATATCCAGGTCCCTGGTTCCTTTGAATGTGACCATATGAGGAAGAGAGATCTTTGCAGATGCGATGAAGTTCAGGGTCTTGAAATGGGCAGGTTGTCTTAGATTATCAGGATGGCCATAAATGTAATCACAAGTGTCTTATACGAGGGAGGCAGGAGGGAAATTTGACTACAGAAGAGGAGAGACATGGAGATGAGGAGCCAGCCATGGGAAGACACAGGCAGGGATTGGAGCGATGCAGCCACAAGTCAAGGAACACCTGGAGCCCCCAGAAGCTGGAAGTGGCAGGAAGGGTCCCCCTGGAGTCTCTGGAGGGAGCACGGCCCTGCCACATCTTGATCTCAGACTTCTAGCCTCCAGACTGTGGGAGAATGAATGTCTGTTGCTCTAAGTCACCAGTTTGTGGTCATTGTGATGGCAGCCTCAGGACACAGACACAGGCTTCACCCTGCCTCCTCCTTTTCTGACATTCTGCAAAGGTCTCTGCTGACAGTGCTGGAAGAATAAACCAGCCCGCTCCTGCCCCACCACCTTGCACTCGAATGTTCTCAGGTCTCCTGCAGCCATCCCACATGTGCACAGCCATACACACTCAGCAAGTCCCCTCCAGCCAGCTCCTTGCAGCCAGCCACATGGGTGGAGTCTTCCAAGGAGGGAGAGAGCTGACCAGACCTCCCGTGCTCACCTCCTGGCCGTGCTCTTCTGCTCTCCTGTTCCAGTTCTGGGCCTCATGCTCACTTCCTGTGACTTCCCCTGATGGTCAGGAGTCATGTCTGTACATGACCAGGATGGGGGGCAGCAAGAGTCAAGCACCTGGGGACGTAGTCAGTCTCCTCCATGACATGCACACCTGGTCATGACAGAGCCGCAGAGCTTAGAAGTAAAAGTGAAAAACAACAAACACAGAATGCAAACACAGTTTGTGTTTAAGAAAACAAAGTTTCCCTGAGGAAATGGCACAAACAGGAACCAGGAAGTGACCATGTGCCCAGCCTCACCTCTGGGCAGGGGTATAAAGGGCCCAGGCAGACCCAGGAGGCTCCACACCTGAACACTCCCTCTCCACCTGCTCCTCAGACCCGCTCCACCCTCAACCACCAGAACCATGGGCTGCTGTGGATGTTCCGGAGGCTGTGGCTCCGGCTGTGGGGGCTGCGGCTCCAGCTGTGGGGGCTGCAGCTCCGGCTGCGGGGGCTGCGGCTCCGGCTGCGGGAGCTGCGGCTCTGGCTGCGGGGGCTGTGGCTCCGGCTGTGGGGGCTGCAGCTCCAGCTGTGGGGGCTGTGGCTCCAGCTGCTGTGTGCCCGTCTGCTGCTGCAAGCCTGTGTGCTGCTGTGTGCCAGCCTGTTCTTGCTCCAGCTGTGGCAAAGGGGGCTGTAGCTCTTGTGGTGGCTCCAAAGGGGGCTATGGCTCTTGTGGGGGCTCTAAGGGAGGTTGTGGCTCTTGTGGAGGTTCCAAGGGGGGCTGTGGTTCCTGTGGGGGTTGTAGTTCCTGTGGCTGCTCCCAATCCAGCTGCTGCAAGCCCTGCTGCTGCCAGTCCAGGTGCTGCAAGCCCTGCTGCTCCCAGTCCAGCTGCTGCAAGCCCTGCTGCTCCCAGTCCAGCTGCTGCAACCCCTGCTGCTCTCAGTCCAGCTGCTGCAAGCCCTGCTGCTCCCAGTCCAGCTGCTGCAACCCCTGCTGCTCTCAGTCCAGCTGCTGCAAGACCTGCTGCTCCCAGTCCAGCTGCTGCAACCCCTGCTGCTCCCAGTCCAGCTGCTGCAAGCCCTGCTGCTCCCAATCCAGCTGCTGCAAGCCCTGCTGCTCCCAGTCCAGCTGCTGTGTCCCTGTATGCTGCCAGTGTAAGATCTGATGTTCTGACCCCAGATCTCAGGTGGCTCCAACAGACCTGAAATCCCCAAGCAAAGGCAGGCTGTATCCCTAGACCCATGAAGTGGAGTTTGGAGTCTTCTCTCCCCTGGAATATGGCAGTCTGCATCTCTCAAATCAGAAACAGAGCTCCCAGCCCATGTTATGGCTTCACCTAGAAGTTCACTCACTCTGTCTCCCTCCTCATCACCCCAGAGGTGTCCCAGGCAAGTCATTTTCTCCTCCACTCATCACAAGGGTCTACAGCACTAGCCAGGACCAAACAGACCCACAGCATTCCCTCCCGGTCATCTCCTGCCCCCATCCCCCAGTGCTGAAGCTGAGTCCAGCTCACTGAACACTCTCGCCCGTGCACAGACCCAAGGCCACCCCTCCATGAGACCCCACTCTTGCTATGCCCAGGAGCTTCCCACCCACCCACCTGTGGGCATCACCCCTGTGATGGTCCCTTTGCTATCTGTTATCTGCTACAATCCCGCTGGACTCTGTGATCCTCTGAATAAACACTCCCTCCACCCCAGCACTCTTTCCTGTGGTTCTTTCTGCACTGCCTCTTCCTCATGAGCAGGAGCGTCCTCCTGAGATCAGCTCATCTAGGACCAGCATCTATTATGCATCGCCCAAGTGCCTCATCGCGGGTGGTAGGTGCCTGCTGGACCAGAGATCAGATCTGTGCATACCCCAATATACACGGGGTGAGGGCCTCTTATGAAAAGCATCTGGACCTGCCTGGGTATACAAGGGGACTTCAAGAAGTTTGTGGGGGGAAAAAAGATAAAAATAAAAATATAAAATATAAACTTTATTTCTCAGCATAAGCTCCATTAACTTCAAGACACTTTTGTAAAGGATGACACCAGCCATTTGGTCCATCCCTGAAGAACTGAGTGTCCTGGGAACTTCACCATGTCAGTGCAATCTCTTTTACATTATTAACTGATGAAAAATGGGTGCCCTTTAGAGACATTTTAAGCTTGGGAAACAAAAAGAAGTCAGAAGGAGCCAAATCAGGACAGTGAGGTGGGTGTCTAATGATGTCCCATTGAAACTCTCTCAAAGTTGCCCTGTTTGGTGAGAGGGATGAGCAGGGGCACTGTCGTGGTGGAGAGGGACTCTCTGGTGAAGCTCTCCTGGGCGTTCTCCTGCTAAAGCTTCGGCTGACTTCTCCAAACACTCATAATAAGCAGATGTCATCGTTCTTTGGCCCTCCAGAGAGTCAACAAGCAAAATGTCTTGACCATTCCCCCAAAAACTGCTGCCGTGACCTTTGCTGATTTCTTTGGGGAATTGTCCCCATGAACTTTTCATAACACATCGATGATTTCAGCATCTACCCAAGCTTCACCATAAATTTTATGTTTGTTCTTGCTTCAATTTTAGCAGAATTCACGTTGCTCTGACAGGGGCTCTTTTCAAACTAAATCTTTTCCTTCTTAGCGCCTCAAACTAGATCCTGTTCAGACATGTTATAACAAGTTAGTAGGAGTTTATTTTGGCGCAAAAAGAAATTTGAAATCCATGCCTAGTTTTTTCATAATACCCATTTTCCATAAACTTCTTGAAGACCCTTGTATCTATCTGCTTTTCTCACAGGAGGCCCCAGGACCCTGAGAGTCAGTCCTCCTGTGTATGTTGTGCCTGGCCTGGGGTCAGAGTCCCGCAGGAACATCTTACCCTCCTGGCCCAGCTGCCCAGGAGAGCAGGGGTGCATGTGGACAAAAACCTCAGTCTCACTAAAACCTGGGCCATCTCATAGCCCAGTAGGTCCTCTGTGGGACCCAGTAACAGACCCACATCTCAGAGTGACTCTGGTGGAGGGTCAGATGATGGTGAACTTCATGTCACCTGGCGAGGCCACAGAGTGCTACTGTTCAAACACTCATCCAGATGTTGCCCTGAAGGTATTTTGTAGGTGGGACTATCACTTACAATCAGCAAACGTTAAGTAAAGCAGGTGTGGGTGGGCCTCGTCTAATCAGTTGAGGGTCTTAGAGAAAAGATGGAGGTTTCCCAGAAAAGAAAAAATTCTGCCTCAAGATCGTAACATAGAAATCCTGCCAAAGTTTTCAGCCTGCCGAGCTGCCCTGTGGATTTTATATTTGCCAGTGTCCACATTTGAATGAGCCAATTACTTAAAATACACGTACGATATATATACACACATATACATACATATATTCTCGTGTGGTCTTTCTTCAATCTGGAAACACAGAGATTTTAGAAAGCATCACATCCATAAAACAAAAGCAAATAGCAGTGGAACCAGCATGACTGGGAAGCGAGATATCTACAAGTTAAAGACCCAGGGACTAAGAGGGCCCCAGACCCTCCGTGGGGTCAGGCAAGGTGTGGAGGGTGGCCTGAATCAGGGGACAGCCGGGCACAGACGCTCACAGAAGCCAAGGTAGTAGCTGATAAATTCTGTGTGAGGCCCACGGGAGCCCTGGGGACCCTCTGTCCCACGGTCTTCCTGTGACGGGGGCCGTGAGATGCGCTGACAGGGCAGGACTTGCTCAAGGTCATTCTGTGCTGATCCTGAATTACTGTCAGGCTCTTCTCACCGGGACCAGCACTTTAGGAACATCCATCTGAAGGGATAGAAAGGTCTCTCGGGGTCCTGCCAAACCCTGGTCCTGGAGAGTGCTCGGTGGGGAGAGGGGAGGACAGCGTGTCAGCCGCTGGTCTCCTGACGGGAGCTCCCGGTGCTCACGACCCCCAGTTTACCTGAGGGCTCCCCATCGCTCTGACCCCGAGGGCAAAGCCTCAGGTGTACCACGAGCCGTCCCTTCCTCCCCTCCCTGCTCCCCCTCCCCCTCCTGCCCCCCCACCCCCCCACCCCCATGCCAGCGGCCAGTCACCGTCCTTCCTACGCTGGCCCTGTGGGGATGTTTTCCTTCCTGACTTCCTTGTTGAGTCATAGCGTGGAGGGGAACCAGTTGGTACCACAGGTGGCAAGAGCTCGGCCATGCGTGTTGGAGCCTGTCCCACTGCCACCACGCAGCAGGGGCTCACGACAGCCCAGCAACGACAGACAGAGTCGCCAGCTCGGTACGGCAGAGCGTCAGCTTGCCAGGGCTGCGGTAACCGGTTATCACAAAGCCAGGGCTTGAAACAACAGACTCACTCTCTCCCAGTTCAGGGGACCAGAAATCAGAAATCGGGGCCGCGCCCCCCGCACAGGCCCTCGGGAGGGTCCATTCTATGCCCGCCTCCTGCCTCCTGGTGGTGACTGGCAGTCCACGGTGCTCCTAGGCTGTGGCCGTACTGCTGAGGTCCCTGCCCTGTCACCATGTGTTCCTCTGCCCTGTGTGGTCATGTCTCTTCTCTCGTAATGGTACCAGTCATTGGATCAGGGCCCACCTGACAACCTCATGGTAACCCAATTACATCCTCAAAGACCCTATTTGCATGTAGGTCACATTCACAGGTCCCAGGGATAGGACATCAATGCGTATTTGGGGCAGGTGCAACCCAAGCCCCAGCACACAGTGTCTGCCACACATGAAAGTTACTGGTTGCACTGTAACCATGTATTAACCAACTGTGACTAGCTGTATTATTTCTTTCTCAGACCACACAGAAGGGACACCAGGCTATGAATCACTCTGGGGCAGGGCAGGGTGACCCAGGAGAGGAAGGGCCCACTGCCTGGCGGTCACCTCTGCTGGCTGCAGGCCACCCGCCACTCCCCAGGTAGAGCCAGCACCGCACGGTTACATCCTCGCTGGGGGAGACAAGCAAGAAACAAACAAGCAGACAGACAGACAATGTCACAAAGTGACACATGCCGTGAAGAAAAATAAAACCTGTGGTGAGCAGAGAGGGCGGAGGAGACGCATGTCTGGCTGGACCACTGGGGGCTGCAGACACACAGTTTGCATGGCTCAGCCAACACTCCTGTCCCCAGGGTGGAGAGGGCCAGTGCAGGTGAAGGGCACGAGGAATATCTCCTCAAGAGGACATGTGAGCAGAGACCCAAAAGGGTGAGGGGCAGGACAGAGGAGCATCTGGGGGAGACCCAGGGTGTGCGGAGAGACCTGGGAGTGACGTTCCCATCGGCAGGGAACTCCACGCATCAGTAAAAATGGATAAATAAATTACAGAGCGCAACGCAGCAGAGACCATGCTGAGAGTGACATAGACAGAGAGAGGGACACAGAGACAGAGAGGCCGAGACCAGGACCGAGACAGAGACACAGAAACAGAGACAGAGACCAAGAGACAGAGACACAGAGACAGAGACACAGAGACAGAGACCAAGAGACAGAGACAGAGACACAGAGACACAGAGACAGAGAACAACACAGAGACAGAGAGACCAAGACTAGGACCAAGACAGAGACACAGAAACAGAGACAGAGAGACAGAGACTGAGAGACAGAAGAACAGAGACAGAGACAGAGGCAGGCAGATACTGAGAGAGAGACAGAGACACAGAGACAGAGACAGAGAGGTAGAGACAGAGAGACCGGGGGAGAAAGGGGGAGAGATACTGAGAGACTGACACAAAGACAGAGAGGCAGGGAGACATTGAGAGAGAGAGATACAGACCAGAGACAGAAATAGAGACAGAGAAAGAGGGAGACAGAGAGAGTCGGGGGGGGAGATACTATGAGACAGAGACAGAGAGAGAGAGAGACAGAGAGGCCAACCATTGCTTGGCATCACTGCTGACACACGTCAGGGGAGGGAGTGGGCAGACATCCCGAGGAGGCCGACGTGCTGGGGTGACTGGGACCCCAGCAAACTTTCTTTGAACTTGGAAGGCAGAGGAAGCATCAGTGGCCTGGGGTGGGGCGGCCACGCCATGCCCCACTGGGGTGGCCTGGGAAGGTGAGTGGCCCGGGAAGGTGAGTGGCCCAGGCTGGTGGCTGCCATCACAGTCAGGTGGAATCAGTGACGCCCCTTGGCCCCATGACACGCGCACGTGCATGAAGTCAGGGCGAGGCTGCGGGGCCCTGCTGGCGTGTGACACAGATCATGAGGGAGCTCAGTGTCCACCAGAGGGAAACGCTGGGTACGTGACATTCACGGCGTCCATTGGCTGTGTGGCCCTGTGTGCACGGCTTCACCTGAGCCGTCTGTCTCCTCCTCTGAGGTACCTGCTGATGCTGTCACTATGGCCACCCCATGAGAGCGACCGGGTGGATTTCCGTGACAACTGGCAGGGGTTCTTTGGACTTTAAACACCAGGCTGAGGAGCACCCCTAAGTCACTCGGAGGAGGGAGGGAGTATCCATGGGCATCTCAGACAGCAAACAGCAGCTAAAACAAAGGAGCCGGAGCCCGGCTGCTGCAGATGGCACAGCCAGGCCAGGCCCAGGCAGCCACACACTGTGTGCCCAGTGGCATGGGCCAAGCTTGATGAGTGGTGGTAGCAACTCATGCCCTGACCAACGGGTTCAGCAGGTACAGGTGCACCCCACTGTGGGTCGACAGGAGAGCACAAAGGGAAAACACAGGGGGCAGCCAGAGCACGGAGACCCAAGCTGTGCCTGGAACATCCTTGGGGGTCCCTCAGGGGGCTGGGCCAAATGTGCAGAGGAAAAGCCAAGCTGCGAGCGTCTCTGGCCTGGGGTGTGGGCATGTGGCCCAGGAGAATGGCGCCCTGGCATCCAATGCCCTGGGTTTGTCCCCAAGCTGCTGCAGCTGAGCAGTCGGATGCGGGTAGCGACCTCTGGACCTCTGTATCCCTCACTCTCCCCCACTGGAAAAGGAAGGGGTGACAACAGACAGATTCGGAAGTCCTCCCACCCCACAAGCCTTCTGTGAATATGCAAAACCAGTACAGGCAGAACATACTTCTGTCACACAAAGGGGGTCTTGTTTGAAATTTCCTGAGCAATATTAAACGACATAAGATTAACTCAAATCTCTCAAAATAAATCCAGAAAACTAAGTGTGTCACGTCACGCAGCTTGTTAATTCTGAGTGCTGGAGCTGTGGCTGGAGGCTCCCACTGCAGCGTGTCTGTGTCCTGCATCCAGGCGAAGGTCTCTCATAAAAGAGAAAAGACCTGCGTGGTCCCTGGGACCCTGGGGAGGTCTGACAGTCTTGCCAAAACTAAATAAGCAAATTGGGTCTCTACCATGCACCAGAGTGTGCAGGGATTGGTGAGTGTGTGCTTGCGAGTGTGTAAACTGTGGCTGTGTGTTTGTGCGTGTGAGTGGGTGTGGGCGTGTGCTTTGAGTGTGTGTGAGTCTCTGTGCATGTTGGGTGTGCAGCAGTGTTGTGAGTAGGATTTGTGGTATAGGCATGCATGAGTGTGTGTGTGTGTGCACGTGTGTGCATGTCTGGTTCTGCGTGTGAGCCTGTATGTGTTTGAGTGTATGAGTGTGTGAGCATGTGCAGCAGGCAGTGGCAGGGCTTACATGTGAACCAATGGCATCCCCTTTTCACAGGGATCCCATTTCTAGGTCTCCCACGCTGTCCCACCTGCTCCACCCCACAGTGTGACCCAGGGCAGGCCCGTGCCCTCCCAGGGGCCAGCACGACCTGCTCCATCTGACCATCGAATTTGTGGCTGCCCCTACCTGCATCAACCCCCACAGTCCCCTCCCACTGCAGCTGAGCCTGGGTCACAGCCCTCATGTCCCACCGCATTGCTGTCTGTGTGGAATGCCCTTTCTGCACCACAGGTGCCCGCCCATCCCCCAGTGGGTCTGTCCTCACTCTGGTCATCCAAGGGCTTCAAGCACACCCACAGCAACCCAGCAGCAGGGACAGCAGGATGGGCTCCCACCTGCAACCACTGACCCCCCACACTGTCCTGGGCTTGCTGCCCGGCATACCTGGTGCTCTCAGTAAATCCCTCCCCCCACATCCCTCAGTGTCAAGACCCAGGCAGGGGTGCCAAGGGATGTGGCTGTGGAGTACACTAACATTTATAAAGCAAATGTACTTCAGAGGGCCTAGTTTCCAAAGCCCTGCAGTTTCAGATTTAGCCTAACTTCTTAAAATTACATATAGAAATGTTAACCTTGCAAAAGACAGGAAACTTTCCCCAGGCTAAAGCCTCTGATATGGATATAGAATTGTAACACAGCAAAATTGCTGGCTCAGAGGGTAGATGTCCTTGGTGCAGGTTAACCTTACTTAATTGTTACGTAAACATACCAAGGAAATTGCTGTAGGGAAAGAAGATGTTTGCTAAGAACAAGCTTTTGTTGGTGGATCGACTTAACCTTTTGCAAATTGCATTATGGAATGTCACTTTGTTATTTCACTGATGTTACCAGCTTCTATTGTTAAACTATACTTAGCCATAACCCCACCTATGTTCCTTTTCTGTAACTTTCTGGCCTCCAGAATAAATACTGAGACAGAACCCCAGTTCAGTGTTAATTTCCCAAAAGAGGAATGCCTCTCTCTTGAGGGTTCTGGGAAGTTAACCCCTTCCGGGTGTCTCACTGCTCAAGAGAGATGGGCTTTCAGTAATCCTTTTTGCAGCTGTCACCCAGGGGAAGAGAGGTGACAAGTCCGTGTGAGGACAAAGAGAGTGCAACACATGCCCCCTATGAAGTCTCAGGTGATGACTCCCAACCCCCAACCACTACCCTGTATGGCCACAGCCAGGATGGGGGCAGCCTGGAAGCAGCCCACATGGGTGGGGCTCCCCCGGGAGGCAGCAGGTCTTCAGCCCTCACCTTTCCACACCCCGGGCTTCCTGAGATGAAACCTCACCCATACCATCCCATAGCTTTTGTTCTCCAGGGAAGAACATAGGGGACTCCTACAAATGCTGGGGTCTCTGCCCCTCCCAGACCCTGCGAACTGAAGGCTTCCCCACCCACATCCAGAGGAGACAGAGCTCAAGGGAGGAGCTGGGCCCTGCAGACCAGCTCAGGGGAGAGAGTCTGCACTGAACACTCCAGCTGGGAGAGAGGTGCCTGCAGGTGAGAAGGACAAGGGGCTACAGTCCCTGTGGGGGAGGGGTCCCTGAGGGAAGCTGCAACCCTAAGCCAGGCACAACTGGGCACCTTTCAGCACTCCTGAGCCCTTCAGTAAAGCAGGAACAGCAACAGGTGCAATGTCGCCAAGGCTTGGTGGAAGGAAACACAGAAGGTAAATATCTGGTGTGTGTGTGTATATATATGTTTATACAATAAAATTTTTCTGTATGTGTGTTTGGACAGCTCCAAAGAACCTTCTGGCTGGAGGGAGACGCTGCCCCTCTCTGGAGCTAGCCCAGGGCTCAGCAGGAACCTGCCTTTCATGTGCAAACCAACCCATCAGAGCTGCACCTGCTCTGCTCTCCTGCACACCCCAGGAGGCAATACTCCTGAGCCCTAATCACCCCGGGGTGGGGTTCCAGACAACTGGAGACCACCCGACGTCACTTAGAGCCCCGCAGTGATTCGGGCCAGCCCATCTCGCACTGCTCACCCTGCCCTGCTCTGCCTTGGTCCCAGTGGAGACGCTGGCTGAACGCTTCCATCTGCTCCCGTCCTCTGCCTCCTGGCCACCTGGTGTCTTACAAGGTGATTGTGTGACCGGGTCCTGTCTCTAAGGACTTGTGAGTATAATAAACTTTGTCATCCTGAGCCAGTCCCGTGTCTCCCCTCGTAACTACACCTGACCAATCATCTCATGAAAGAATACAAGATGGTAAACATACAAAACATGACTGTAAACAAAATGTTTATGTGGTTATTTTAAAACACAGAATTTCCCTGGAGAAATGGCATAAATAGCAACAGGAAGTGACCATGTGCCCAGCCTCACCTCTGGGCAGGGGTATAAAGGGCCCAGGCCCAGGAGGCTCCACACCTGAACACTCCGTCCCCACCTGCTTCTCAGACCCGCTCCACCCTCAACCACCAGAACCATGGGCTGCTGTGGATGTTCCGGAGGCTGCGGCTCCAGCTGTGGGGGCTGCGGCTCCAGCTGTGGAGGCTGCGGCTCCAGCTGTGGGGGCTGCGGCTCCAGCTGTGGGGGTTGCGGCTCCAGCTGTGGAGGATGTGGCTCCAGCTGTGGGGGCTGCGGCTCCAGCTGCTATGTGCCCATCTGCTGCTGCAAGCCTGTGTGCTGCTGTGTGCCAGCCTGTTCCTGCTCCAGCTGTGGCAAAGGGGGCTGTGGCTCTTGTGGGAGCTCCAAGGGGGGCTGTGGCTCTTGTGGGGGCTGCAAGGGGGGCTGTGGTTCTTGTGGGGGCTCCAAGGGGGGCTGTGGCTCCTGTGGGGGTTCCAAAGGGGGCTGTGGCTCTTGTGGGGGCTGCAAGGGGAGCTGTGGCTCCTGTGGGAGCTCCAAGGGGGGCTGTGGCTCTTGTGGGGGCTGCAAGGGGGGCTGTGGCTCTTGTGGGGGCTCCAAGGGGGGCTGTGGCTCCTGTGGGGGCTGCAACGGGGGCTGTGGCTCCTGTGGGGGCTCCAAGGGGGGCTGTGGTTCCTGTGGGAGCTCCAAGGGGGGCTGTGGCTCTTGTGGTTGCTCCCAGTCCAGTTGCTGTGTCCCTGTGTGCTGCCAGTCCAGCTGCTGCAAGCCCTGCTGCTCCCAGTCCAGCTGCTGTGTCCCCGTGTGCTGCCAGTCCAGCTGCTGCAAGCCCTGCTGCTGCCAGTCCAGCTGCTGCAAACCCTGCTGCTCCCAGTCCAGCTGCTGTGTCCCTGTGTGCTGCCAGTGCAAGATCTGAGGCTCTAGCCACAGACCCAGGAGATTCCATCAATTTCAGGTTTCTCAAGATGTGATCCAGGCTGTGCCTCATAGCCCTGAAGTTCCAATCTCATCTTATCCTCCTGAAAATTCTTCCCTCATTTCCCAAGCTGGGCTGCTACCATCCTGGCTACAGAGGAGAGACGTTGAAGGGAGGACACTAACACTGTGCCCGTGTCCCCTGATGGAACATCCACTCCCACCCCACACCCACCTGCAGGTGCTCCTGTGCTTCTCACGCCCCATCTTCAGAGTCACAGCCCCAAGTCCCCCTGGAACCTCTCACTAGTGGCCTCCCTGGCCACCTCCAGCTCTTCAGTCCAGTCCAGCACTGGCCCCTGACACCTGCTATCTTTTCTGCTTTGCATATTTTAGCCCAAACTGGGCACAGCAAGATCCTTAAATAAACACCATCCTTCTGCACAAGATGCAACCCTCATTGTGAATTTTTTTCCAGCTCCTACTTAATACATAGAATCCACCATCTTTGCCTACACCCTGAAGCTTCAATCTGCTCAGTCATTCCCAGGCTGACAGAGACCTGCTGTGCGCAGCCCCTGTCTCAGTCTATACAGATGTGAAGACACGCTTCTGCCCTCTAAAGGGAAGAGTTGACAGTCCAGATCCGCAGGGCAGCAGGAGGGTTCAGCACTCTCTGAGCGGGGTATGGGGCGCGGGCTCAGCATGTGTCTTCTTGGAGCCTTAGTTCCCTCGTGTGTGAAATAGGGATGCGTGAGTGTCCACTTCACAGTGCTGTGAAGATTAAATGTTTGATCCATGCAAAGTGCTATACGTGCTGCCCAGCACACACAAGCACATGGGCGGGTCAGCATGCCTGATGTCACGGCACATGGAAGGGGACAAATGGGAGCGGGAGGCGCTGGGTGGAAGGTGTGCAGGACACTTAGTGTGAGGAGTTTGATGTTTCCACTGGAAGCTGAAGAGCCATCGGTTGGTTCTGAGCACGGGCTTGACTGAAGGTTCTGGAAGCACACTGGGTGGGTGGGATCACTGAGGGATGCACAAATGCAGTGGCATTGCAGGTGCAGCAGTGGGCAAGCAGGTGTTGAGGACAGCAACTCATGGGACTGGCATGTGGTTACAAGTGGCAGGACATGGATGGGGGAGTCTAGGAAGCTCCTCATGCTGGGTTTGGGCGAGTGAGTAGAGGGTGCTGGCCAGGAACCCAGGGTGCTAAGAGGTGCCACACGCTCAGAGACCCCAAACCATATAAATTTATTATGTCACAGCATCTGCATTTCTGAAGTCCAGGCACAGCGAAGCTGGGTCCTCTCCTCTGGGCACTCCAAAGACACGGGGGGAGGGTTCAG
Source organism: Cynocephalus volans (assembly GCF_027409185.1). NCBI lineage: Eukaryota > Metazoa > Chordata > Mammalia > Dermoptera > Cynocephalidae > Cynocephalus > Cynocephalus volans. The sequence continues at coordinate 167,480,578 of NC_084463.1, forward strand.
CTGTACTTGGTTCTCATCTGGAGCTCAAGGCTGTCTCTAACCTCACTCACGCTGTTTGAAGAAATAAGTTCCTATGGACCGGCATCATGCCGGTGGGCCCGCCGGTGCCAGCCAGTGGAACTGTGGCTCCACGTGGCTCCCTCACCCTGCCACCTTGAACCCAGGTCGGGGGGGAGCTCCAGACCCTACTCCCATGCCCTGAACTGGTACCATGCAGGTGAGCCCACCAGTGGTGGCCAGAAGCAACACCAGACAGCAGAACTATGTGGCTCCACACAGTCCCTCATCCCACCTCAGACCCAAGGGGGAGCACCAGCCTATGGATCCTACCCACCAAGTTTGGCCCAGCAGAACTCCACACGCTAGGGGCTCATTCTATGACCACAGAGTCTCAAACGGGAACCAAGGTGGTTTAACATAACCGCCACCACACCTACTGTCAAGCAAAGACAATTCACCCCCCACAGTAGCAACCAAGGCCACTCCACAGCCAACCTCAGTGTAATAGAAGAAACAAACCCCCTACCAAATGACAAAGCATCAGCAAAAATTACTACAAGTACAAACAATCAAGAAGAAATGACACTAATGAAAGGATACAGTAATGCCCCAAACTCAGACTCCATGGAGCAGGGAAACCTTGAAAAGTCTGAAAAGGAATTTCATGCAATGATCTTAAGAAAACTTGAAGAAATAAAGGAAGACTCAATTAGAGAACACAATGAAACAAGAAAAAACACTCAGAATATGAAGGAGGAAATCTACAAAGAGATTAATACCATAAAAAAGAGTGTAGCAGAACTTTTAGAAATGAAAGACTCAATGAAATAAAAAACAAAACTGAGAGCTTGAGCCGCAGGGTAGAGCAAGCAGAAGAAAGAATTTCAGAGCTTGAAGATGGTCTTTTTGAAATAACTCAGGCAGACAAAAAAAAAGAAAAAAGAATATAAAATAATGAGGAAAACCTAAGAGAGATAGCAGACAACCTCAAGTGTTCTAACATCCAAATTGTGGGTATTCCTGAAGGGCAGGAGAAGGGAAAAGGTATCGAAAACCTACTCACGGAAATAGTAACGGAAAACTTCCCAAGTGTAGGGCGAGATACAGACCTTCCGATCCAGGAAGCTCAAAGGTCCCCAAATAGATTCAACCCCAAAAGATCCTCCCCAAGACATATTATAGTTAAATTTGCAAAGCTCAAAGACAAAGAGAGAATTCTACAAGCAGCAAGAGAAAAGCATCAGGTCACTTATAGGGGAACCCCCATCAAACTAACAGCAGATTTCTCGACCAGAAACCTACAGGCCATAAGAAAATGGAACAATATATTCAAAACACTAAAAGGAAAAAAACTGCCAGCCAAGAATTCTTTACCCAGCAAGGCTCTCCTTCAGAAATGAGGGAGAAATAGTGTATTTCCCAGATAAACAAAAGTTGTGGGAGTTCACCAGCACACAACCAGCCCTGCAAGAAATTCTCAAGGGAGACATTCATCTGGAATCTGAATAATGGTGACCATCATCACGAATACACAAGAAAGAGCAAAACCCACAATTAAAACACAAATGCCAGCAAGAAAGAGAAAGAAGCTAAATTGTTCCACCTTAAATTCCCAATTCACATTGAAGAGAAATAAAAGGGGAAATAATGATCAAAAGATATTTAAACCACCTAAACAAGTAGCAACTAAATGACAGGAATTAACACTTCTCAATAACTATTCTGAATATGAATGGACTAAAGTCCCCATTCAAAAGACACAGACTAACTGACTGGATTAAAAAGCTAGACCCAAGTAAGTCTATGCTGTCTTCAAGGGACCCACCTCACCTGTAATGACACACATAGACTAAAAGTGAAGGGATGGAAAAAGATATACCATGCAAATAGAAACCAAGAATGAGCAGGAGTAGCTATTCTTATAACAAACAAAATTTACTTTAGCCATTATTTAATGATAAAGGGAACTATCCAGCTAGAAGACATAACAGTCACAAACATGTATGCACCCAATACCGGAGCACCCAGATATATCAAGCAAACACTCTTAGACCTAAAGAAGGAGATAGGACCTAATGCATTAATAGTGGGTGATCTGAACACCACTATCTCAGTATGGGACAGGACTTCCAGGCAACAAGCCAGTAAAGAGACACAGGATTTAATCTATACCCTAGACCAACTGGACTTGGCAGCTATATACAGAACATTTCACTCAACAGCTAAAGAATATACTTTCTTCTCATCAGCTCATGGTACATTCTCCAGGATAGACCACATATTAGGTCACAGATCTAGTCTCAGCAAATTTTTAAAAATTGAAATCATTCCAGCAATCTTTTCAGACCACAATGGACTAAAACTGGAGATAAACAATAAGCAAATCGCTGGAAGCTATACAAATATATGGAAAATAAATAATAGGCTCCTGAAGGACCTATAGGTCCAAGAAGAAATTAAACAGGAAATCAAAAAATTCCTAGAAACTAATGAAAATAAAGATACATTATACCAAAACTTGTGGGATACTGCAAAAGCTGTACTAAGAGGCAAATTTATTGCAGTACATGTTTATATCAAAAAAATGGAAAGATTCCAAATAAACGACCTAATGCTACACCTCAAAGAACTTGAAAAACAACAATAATCCAAACCTAAAGGCAGTAGATGGAAAGAAATAATTAAGATCAGAGCAGAACTAAATGAAAAAGAGACGAAAAAAAGAAAAAAAATAGAACAGATCAAAAAAACTAAAAGTTGGTTTTCTAGAAGATAAACAAAATAGACACACCTTTAGCTAGATTAACAAAAACAAAACAAACAAACAAAAAAACAAACAAAAAAACGAGAGAGGACCCAAATAAGAAAAATCAGAAATGAAAAGGGAGACAGAACAACTGATACCACAGAAATACAAAGAATCATTAGAAACTATTATAAACAACTGTATGACAACAAATTTGAAAATCTGGAAGAAATGGATAAGTTTCTAGACACATGTAAATTACAAAGACTGAACCAAGAAGAGATAGAAAACCTAAACAGACCAATAACAAGCAAAGGGATGGAAGTGGTAATTATAGCAATCTTCCAACAAAGAGAATTACAGGCCCCGATGGCCTTACAGCTGAATTCTATAAAACTTTTAAAGAGGAGTTAATACCAATTCTCATGAAACTCTTCCAAACAATGAAACAGATGCTACTCTCCCAAACTCATTCTATGAGACCAACATAACTCTGATACCAAAACCAGATAAAGACACAACAAAAAAAGAAAATTACAGGCCAATATCCTTGATGAACCTAGATGCTAAAATCCCAACAAAATATTAGCAATTAGAATACAGCAACATATTAAAAAAATTATACACTATGATCAAGTGGGATTCATCCCAGGGATGCAAGGATGGTTCAATATACGAAAGTCAATAAATGTGATACATCACATCAACAAGCTCAAGGACAAAGACCATATGATCATCTCAATAGATGCTGAAAAAGCATTTGACAAAATTCAACATTCCTTCATGATAAAGACTCAACAAACTAGGTATGGAAGGAAATATCTTAACACAATAAAAGCCATTTATGGCAATCCCACTGCCAGTATTTTTAGGAATGGGAAAAAATTGAAGGCCTTCCCCTTAAGGACAGGAACAAGACAAGGATGTCCACTCTCACCAGTTCTATTCAACATAGTACTGGAGGTACTATAGAGCAATCAGGCAAGAGAAAGAAATAAAGGGAATCCAGATCAGAAAAGACGAAGTCAAGCTTTCCCTATTTGCAGATGACATGATACTATATATAGAAAAACCTATAGACTCTATCAAAAAATTCCTACAGCTGGTTAATAACTTCAGTAATATTGCAGGATACAAAATAAATGCCAAAAAATCAGTAGCATTTATATACTCAACTAATGAATTAACAGAAAGGGAAATAAAGTAAGCCCATTTACAATTGTCACCAAAAAAATACAATACCTAGGGATCAATTTAATGAAGGAGGTGAAAGACCTCTACAATGAGAATTACAAACCACTTCTGAAAGAAATTAAAGATCACACCAAAAGATGGAATGATATTTCATGCTCTTGGATTGGAAGAATTAACATTGTGAAAATGTCAATACTACCCACAGTGATCTACAGATTCAAAGTAATCCCCATCAAAATACCAATGATATTCTTCACAGAAATGGAAAAAATGATCTTACCTTTCATATGAAAAAACAAAGACCCCAAATAGCCAAAGAAATCCTGAGCAAAAAAAAAAAAAAACAAAGCCAGAGGCATAACTCTGCCTGACCTCAAATTATACTACAAAGCTGTTGTAACCAAAACAGCATGGCACTGGTATAAAAATAGACATTCAGACCAGTGGAGTAGAATTGAGAACCCAGAAATCACTCCTCAGGTTTATAGCCATCTGACATTAGACAAAGGCAACAAAAATCTACATTGGGGAAAAGACTGCCTCTTCAACAAGTGGTGCTGGGAAAACTGGATATCCATATGCAGAAGAATGAAACTAGATATGCATCTCTCACCATACACTAAAATCAACTCAAAATGGATTAAAGACCTAGGTATAAGACTCAAAATTGTAAAATTACTAAGGAAAAATATAGGTGAAACACTTCAGCAGTTAGATCAGGACACAGGCTTTATGAACATGAGCCCGAAAGCACAAGCAGCAAAAGAAAAAATAAACAAATGGGATTATATCAAACTAAAAAGTTTCTGCACAGCAAAAGAAACAATCACCAGAGTGAAAAGACAACCTACAGAGTGGGAGAAAGTTTTTGCCAACTATGCATCCGTCAAGGGACTAATATCCAGAATATACATAGAATTCAAGCAATTACACGGTAAAAAAAATATTTGAACCAATTAAAAAATGGGCAAAGGAGCTGAATAGATATTTTTCAAAGGAAGACATACAAATGGCCAATAGATACATGAGAAAATGCTCAACATCACTAGTCATCAGGGAAATGCAAATTAAAACCACATTGAGATACCCCCTCACTCCAGTTAGACTGGCTATGATCAAAAAGATGGTGAATAACAAATGCTGGAGAGGGACTGGAGAGAAGGGAACACTCCTGCACTGTTGGTGAGACTGTAAATTAGTACAAACACTATGGAAAACAGTATGGAGGTTTCTCAAACAGCCACAGATAGATCTTCCATATGATCCAGCAATCCCACTTCTGGGTATATACCCAGAGGAATGGAAATCATCATGTTGAAGAGACACCTGCACTCCCGTGTTCATCGCAGCTCTGTTTACAATAGCCAAGATGTGGAACCAACCTAAATGTCCACCAATAGATGATTGGATAAGGAAACTGTGGTATGTATACACTGTGGAATACTACTCGGCCATAAAAAAGAATGAAATATTCCCATTTGCAGCAACCTGGATGAACCTGTAGAAACTTACGTTGAGTGAAACAAGCAAAGCACAGAGGGATAAATACCGCATGGGCTCATTCATATGTGGGAGCTGAGAGAGAAAGGAAGGCAGGAAAGGAAGACCACAGTGGTGCCGTGATCCAACAGAAGGGACATTCCTAGGGCTACAAAGTGGAGTTGAGGGGAGAAGGGGAGGGGAGAGGGAGGTTGGGGGATAATTGGGAGGGGACAAAGGGCACAAAAGTAATTTCTGGTAATGGGTATGTCCCCAGTATGAATCTGGCCCCCACATCATGGGCAGGAGGGGGACAATCAGCTTTGTATCTCATGAATACAAATTGAAATTAATTAATTAATTAAAAGAAATAAGTTGCTGTGATCATAGGAGTGAGGTCCCCATCTCCTTGTGAGCCATCAGCTAGTGACTTTACTCAGCTTCTAGAGGCCACTCGCAGCTCCCTGCTCTGTGGACCCCCCTCCAACTCCCAGGCCACTCACAGAGTGGCTATTTGCTTCCTTCCTGGCCATCAGAGCTGTGTCTCTCTGACTTCTTGTCTCCAGCATCTGGATACCTTTTCAAAGAGCTCACCCAATTAGGTCAGGCCCACCCAGGGTAATCTCCCTTCCAATTAACTCAACTGATGAGGGACCTTAATTACATCTGTAAATGTCCCTTTTGCCATATAGCAGAAGGTAATCGCAGGAGAGATGTCTCATCATAATCACAGTTCCATCCACACTCAAGAGGGGATTACATGAGACCACAGGTCGTCGAGGGTCACTTTACAATTCTGCCTGTCACGGGAGGAGAGACCAGTCTGGGGGGATGAGGAGAGGTCACACCGACACATCTAGGGATATCCAGGTGGAGGCATCCAGGAGAAGGCAGGGCATGCAGGTCTGGAGGTCGGGGTTCTCACACAGATGCGGAGGCGATTAACTCAGACAGCAGCAGCAAGTGCGGGCGTGAGCAAGGCCAGACAAGGTCAGCCCGGGGGACAGTTGTGGGGCTTGGAGAAGAGCAACCGAGGAAGAGACCTGGGGAGTGTGGACATTGAGAACAACAGACCCGAAGGGGAGAAGAAGCAGGAACGGTCATGGAGGTCACGGAGTCGAGGAAGACTCCAGGACATCCTGGGGACCTGGCAGCCTGAGGGAGCTGGGGTCCTGAACTCTACACACTGGGAGACATGATCGCCTACGGAGAAAATGCCAAGGAATCTGGAAAACAACAAAACAAAACAAACAAAGCCCTGTTGGAACGAATAAATTAATTTTGAGTTTAGCAAAGGAACAGGATGCACAAAAACACATCACATACCTGCATGACGGCACTGAATTATTAGACACCAACATCTAAAGCACAATGTAATTTACAATCTCTCCAAAATGTAAAATACGTAAGCACAAATTTAACCAAACGCGTGCAGAATCTGCATGATGAAAACGACTAAATGCGAATGGACGGAATCACAGAAGAACATGTAAATAGACGGACGTACCACACTCATGGATCGCGAGACTCAACACGGTACAGGTGCCGGTCCTCCCCAGTCGACCTGTAGTTCCAAAGAAATTCCTATTGAAACCCCAGCAGGATGTTTATAGACATAGACAAACTGATGCTAAAATTCATATAGAAAGGTAAAGATACTACAATAGCGAAAGCAATTTTGAAAAATAGCACAGCTAGAGGAATGACACTACCTGATTGTAAGGCGTGACGTGTAATTGCAAAAGCCAGGACAGTGGGGTATTGGTCAAGGAAAGACACATAAGTCAATGTAACAGAACAGATAGAACAGAAACAGACCCACACAAGCACAAAAGCAATTCAATGGTAAGATAGTCGTTCAACAAACAGAATTGCAACAACTGGACATTTGTAGGGGAAGACAAAAGAACCTTGGCCCAACCCTTACGTGTATCACCGTTCAAAAGAGATCACGGAATGTAAAACAGAAAGCTATGCAACCCTTAGGAGAAACAACAGGAGAAAATCTTCGTGACCGGGGATTGGGCAAAGAGTTTGAAGATGTGGCACCAAAGACACAATCCATTAAAGAAAAGATTGATGAATGGGATTTTATAGAAGTTAAAACGTGTTGCTCAGTGAAAGATCCCAGTAAGAGGGCAGGAAAACAAGCACAGATTGGGGAAAAAATATTTGCAAATCCGTATGCAGCAGAGGATTCAGACCCAAATATACAAAGAGCTCTCCAAACGCAACTGTAAGAAAAATGCTCCAATTAGAAATAGACGAAAGACAGAGAGACAGACATTTCACTGAAGGGTCAGCAAGCGGCAAAGAAGCACGTGGAACAATGCTCAGCGCCGGTGGCCGTCAGGAACGTGCAGAGTTGAAGCTGCAAGGAGATCCCTCTACACACCTGTTGGAATGTCTAAAGGAAAACATACTGAAAATGCCAAGTGCTGGTCAAAACGTGGAGCAATTGGAACTTAGATACTGGAAAACAGTTTGGCAGTTTCCTATAAAGTTTAGCAAACACTTTCTACAAGACCCAGTAACCACATTCTGAGTATTTATCCTAGAGAAATAAAAACTTACTTTCACACAAAAAAATCTGTACACAAAGTGCTCACACCTGCTTTATTCGTATTAGCTGAAGGTTGGAGACAACCTAAATACCCTTCATTGACTGAGTAGATAAACCCCCTGTGAGGAACCTGACTTCATTGGTGGGGTTTGCTGCCCACAGCTTTTAGGTCTCACCCCGCCCTCTCCTCCGTCCACCCCACATCTGGACAAGCTGATAGGAGAGCCCGGGTCTTGCTCCATGGGTGCTGGCAAGAACGTCAGACCACCCACGGGAACCCTCAGGTAGACCCACCCCCCACCACCCTAACACACGCCTGTCTCCTGTCCATTTTCAGACCTGCAACAGGGACCACCTGCTCTCACAGAAAGCTCGTTACACGAGGAATAAACCCTGTCACACACTCTCAGTGTGACTGGCTCCATCAGTCCTAGCATCCACCTTAAATTTGGGGTGGAGGTCCATCCTGTCTCTGAGGGGGCCAGAGACAACACCTGCCACGTATCCATGCAGTGGAATACAGCTCGGCAGCAGAAGGAGTCATCTATCGACACAGCACAACTCGGATGGTTCTCAAGGATGTTACAGCAAGTGTGGAAAACGCCAGTGTCCAAAAGTGACGTATCGTACCACCCACCTACACGCTACTGCTGTTCCACGGGGATAAGTTCCAAGACCACCAGTGGATGCCTGAAACCACAGATAGCACCGAACCCTACATACACTACGATTTTCCCTATACATGCAGACCCACAGTGAAGTTTAATTTATAAATTAGGCACAGTAAGAGATTAACAACCGTACCTGATAATGAAATAGAGCAATTATAGCAACATACTGTAATAAAGTCACATGTGTGCGCTCTCTCTCTCTCTCACAAAATATCTTACTGGACTACACTCACCTATTTTTGGACTGTGGCTGGCCACGGGCAACTGAAACCAAGGGAAGAAAATGTGGGTCGGGGGGACCACTGTGTATAACACTCCCAGTGTGACAAAACTGTAGTGAGGTCACATCAGTGGGTGCTAAGGGTCAGGAGCGTTGGGAGAGTGTGACTATGAAGGGGTAAAGTGAGGGAGTTTCTTTAGGGTGATGGGACGGTTCAGTATCTTGATTGTAATAATGGTTCTTTGAATTCTATACGTGGTGACATTTCGTAGAACTACATGTAAAAAGATGCCTATAAAAACTGGTAAAATCCAAACAAGATCTGTGACGAGGTTGACAGTGTGATGCCAGTGTCCACTTCCTACTTTTTGACCCCATACTATGGTTATGAAAGACTTAATAATTTGGGGGGTGGGAGTCAGTGTTTAATGGGGACAAGCTTCAGTTTGGGAAGATGAGAAAGTTCTGGGGACAGATGCTGGTGACGGCCGCACAGCAACGTGAACCTGCTTATTGCCACTGAACTGTGCGCTTAAAAATGGCTAAATGGTAAATTTTATTTTAACGTATATTTTACCACAATTAAAAACAAAAGACCATCATTGGGGTGGAAGAGCCGGGTGAAGGGTCCGTGGGAATTCTGTACCATCTTTACAACCTCTGTGAGTCTTAAACAATTTCAGAATAAAAGTTATTTTTTAAAAGCGCCTCTCAGTTTGGATGCTGTGCTCTTTGGTACCCTGCCCACTGCCCTCCACTGCTCGCAGCACGGGTGACGCCCACCGGCCCCTGCTGGCCTGTCCCCACCCCGTCCAATCGCTGTGTCCCTTCGCGCCTGCCGCTCTCGGCCTCGCCCGCACGCACCTGGCTGTCCGCTGGAGACTCTGGCCATAGACCTGCAGCCCTGCCTCCCTCCTGCAGGGCAAGGCTGCCCTCACCACCTGGGTCCCGAGGGCCAGGCGCCAGGAACTGTTCCTGCAACACGTTCCAGTCCATGAGAGCTCAGTCAGTGTCCCCCGTCCTCCCTCACAGTCCCCCATGCCTGCCACATGAATGGGCCTGCTGGCTCTATCCAAATGAGAGCGGACCCCTGAAGAGTCAGGGCCTGTCCCCAGGCACCCAGCCCTAACCCCACCCCCCACAGAGAGGACGGAAGCAGAGCCCTGGGAGATGGCACTTATCTCAGAGGAGCTCTGAGCGCCAGGCGGTGACCCCTGCTCCCAGCAGCCCTGGTGCAGGTGCACGTCTCGCTCGGCAAGCCCTTCACCTCTCAGCCCCTCAGCATTTGGGGCCCCAAGCCTGGCATTCTCAGAGAGGCAAATCTCTTGGCTGCTGGCCCGAAACTGTTTTCTCCTTGCCCACCCACAAGTGCGCTTTCAACACCAGCAGACCTAAGCAGGTCACTCAGGTGGGAGCTGGTTTCCTGCTGTACGTAATGACTTTTCCACCACAGCTCCCTCAGAGGGAAAGAGCGGCCTCAGGACAGAGCTCAGAGGAGCAGAGGGCAAGGCCAGAGAACCCTGAGAGGAGGCCCATGTTGAAGAGTCCTGGGTGCAGTGGTGTCTGTCTCAGGAGACACTGGCCAAGGACACAGACGAGGATCGCGGTGGATGCCCTGTGGAGAGCTGACAGGCGGAGGGCACTCTACCTGCATCGACTGCAATCTGTGGCTCGGTCCTGCAAACGGAGTGGACACAACCCCCTGGGCACGTGTGGAATCTCAGGGTCAAGGGACTTGTGCAAAGTCACGTGCTTTCAAGGCGCTGGGGATACCGACTCCTTCCCCAAGAACAGGGAGGTTCCGGGCAGCCCCACCGAGGATAGAACGGCCGTGGTCTGCAGAAGGGAGCAGAGCCTTTCATCATGGGCAAAATGATCCTCCAGTCCCCAGGCACGACAGGGCCCTGCCAGATGTTGGGAACCCAGAGGTCCTTGAGCAGCAAAAAGAATCACGTCCCCAAAGACCAGAGGGTCAAGTCCGGAAAGGAAGAAAGGACTCGCCTCTGAGACGTGAGGCTGTGGGCGTGATTGATCTTCTGAGCTTCTGTGAATTTCGTTGTGTTTTTGTACATTAAGCACATTACTTTTACACTTTAAGAAACAGAGATAAGTTTTAAATAAAAGTCAGAGTGCGAAGAGCCGCAGTCAAGGGGGCCAGGGTGAAAGCCAGAGCCCAGGCATGCCCCAATTCCCGCGGCTGTCCCGTAAGCAAGGGTGTGCGCGGCCAGGCAGCTGCACAGCTATGGCTTCAAGCAGCTCCTTCTGCAGGTGGCTCTGAACTTCAAAGGTGAAGGGCTGGAGGGGGCGGCGAGGGCGGAGCTGGAGGCACTGCCTTCCCACCTGCCCGACCATCGGCGGGAGCCACAAATTCCGGGGAGCATTTGGGCTTAATCCCAACACTGCAGCCTGCTCATGCGGGGTCTGGGACACTGGGAACACTGGCCACTCCTTTGGACTCCCCAGTGAAAAGGGTGAGGCTAGAAAACAGCAGCTATGTCAAGCTCGCCTCATTCCAAGTAGCTCCCAAAGCCCACAGGACCTGGGCCCTGCAGGATTAGAGAGGAAAATGCCGTGTAAGTAGGAAGTGTGTCACGGGGTAAAGCAATGTGTTTGTTATTTTAAACCACACACAATTTCCTTAGGGAAAGTACAAAAATAGACACAAGGAAGGAAATTCGTGCCCAACAGAACCCTTGGACAGATATATATAAAGGGATCAGGCCCAGGAGGCTCCACACCTGAACACTCCCTCTCCACCTGTTCCTTGAATTTACTCCACCCTCAACCACCAGAACCATGGGCTGCTGTGGCTGTTCCGGGGGCTGCGGCTCCAGCTGTGGGGGCTGCGGATCCAGCTGTGGGGGCTGCGGATCCAGCTGTGGGGGCTGCGGATCCAGCTGTGGGGGCTGTGGCTCCAGCTGTGGGGGCTGCGGCTCCTGCTGTGTGCCCGTCTGCTGCTGCAAGCCCGTGTGCTGCTGTGTGCCAGTCTGTTCCTGCTCCAGCTGTGGCAAAGGAGGCTGTGGCTCCTGTGGCAGCTCTAAGGGGGGCTGTGGCTCCTGTGGGGGCTGCGGCTCCTGTGGGGGCTCCAAGGGGGGCTGTGGCTCCTGCGGGGGCTGCAAGGGGGGCTGTGGCTCCTGTGGAGGCTGCGGCTCCTGTGGGGGCTGCGGCTCCTGTGGGGGCTCCAAGGGGGGCTGTGGCTCCTGCGGGGGCTGCAAGGGGGGCTGTGGCTCCTGTGGGGGCTGTGGCTCCTGTGGGGGCTGCGGCTCCTGTGGGGGCTCCAAGGGGGGCTGTGGCTCCTGCGGGGGCTGTGGCTCCTGTGGGGGCTGCGGCTCCTGTGGGGGCTCCAAGGGGGGCTGCGGCTCCTGTGGGGGCTCCAAGGGGGGCTGTGGCTCCTGTGGGGGCTCCAAGGGGGGCTGTGGCTCCTGTGGGGGCTCTAAGGGGGGCTGTGGCTCTTGTGGTTGCTCCCAGTCCAGTTGCTGTGTCCCTGTGTGCTGCTGCCAGTCCAGCTGCTGCAAGCCCTGCTGCTCCCAGTCCATCTGCTGCAAGCCCTGCTGCTCTCAGTCCAGCTGCTGCAAGCCCTGCTGTTGCCAGTCCATCTGCTGCAAGCCCTGCTGCTCCCAGTCCAGCTGCTGCAAGCCCTGCTGCTCCCAGTCCAGCTGCTGCAAGCCCTGCTGCTCCCAGTCCAGCTGCTGTGTCCCCATTTGCTGCCAGTGCAAGATCTGAGGTTCTGAACACAGACCTCCAATCGGCTCTGCAGATCCACAACCCCCCAGACAGTGACAGGAGCCACATCCCAGGTCCTTGACGCTTACCTCTGATGTCTTCATCTTCTGGTTTGGGGAAGCTGGAGCTCCAGTCCAAGGAGGATCCAGTTCTGGGGTGTAGAAGAGAGACCTCTGTCCCCTGGTGCAGTTCGGTCCCTCTTTCCTGCCCACAGTGGATCATACTTCCTCTTTCTCAGCATCACTGTCTCCAGCTCTGACATTCCCAGCCCTGCACTGTCCTCGAGGGCTCTGGCTTCCCCCGGACTCTCAGTCGAGTCCTGAGCATGCAGCAGACAGTGGAGTCCCCACAGCTTGGGGACTCCCGGAGCTGTGTTCTCCTTCTGCCACCAAGATTCGCCAGGTCGGGTGACCTGCTCTCTCTGGTTCTGTGTCCAGGAGTGAGCTGTTTCCTTGAGGTCCTGAAATAAACACCCTCCGCCCACACTGCTGTTTTCGTGCTGCTTCCTTCTTCCTGCGTCGGATTAGCAGCTTCCTCCAGCTCCTTTCCTGCCCTTGCTCCTGCCTCTGGGGCTCCCTTGCTCGGTTCACACCCCATGCCACCATCTGCCCATCCACCCTGTGACCACGCGACGGTGCCCACTGTGGGCAGGCTGAGGACAGGGCCTGGGAGGGTAAGAACAGCACAGGACCTGCTTCAGGGGTGTTGGGGCCCTTTCCAGAATGTGGAAACCAAGGCAATAGAGAGGGCACAGAGCAGCAGGTCCATAGGGGACATTTGCTCGGAAAATGGGGATTCTGGGCACACATTGCAAAGGACCTCATTATGGGGAGGTGCACAGGGTCACCCTGAAGTCCTTGGAAGAGGAGAAGTGAAACTAAGATCTGAAGGCTGAGGGCAGTTCGGCTAAGCCCAGGGAGGGACAGATGCAGCATGGAGGTGTGGGAGTGCTCGAGGCATCGGGGCAAACATGTCATCTGTTGTGAGGGGTCAGGAAGTGAGTCTGAGCTGTTTCCTGGTCACTAGAGCCTAGCAGCCTGGAATGTCATGGTGTCGTGCTCTGGAAACTCAGTTGCAATCCCAGGAAGAGTCTCTGAGAAACCTGAAGCCAGGGAGAGCCGTGAGCAAGAGCAGGTGCGAGCCGTCGAGCTGGGCTGTGTGGCGCGGACCAGGGCAGGCTCTGTGGATGGGGAGGTCGGCTGCGGGCTGGAAGCCTGATGAGCCAGCAAATGACCAGACCAGGAGGGATGAGTAGGAGGGTGAGCACAGCCCAGCAGGACGTAAGACGGGATGTCCTGTGTGACAGCTGGGTCCAGCCAGAGGGGCAGAACGCACACATGCACACACGCACGAGCACACAACTGCACACATGCACTCTGTGTCTGTCTTCTCTCCAACTAGATCCACACACTGCATCTGTCCACCTATGTACCTATGTACCTATCATCTGCCTACCTAGGTACTCTGTTTATCTATCTAGATACACACACATACACTCTGTCCACCTAGGCGTATATATGCACACTCTGTCAATCTAGATATATACTCTGCCTGTCTATCGTCTGTCTAGACACATATAACACTCTATCTATACACACACTGTATCTATCTACCTATTGATCTAGATATATATGCCCATACACTCTAGATGAACACACATACACACTGCATCAATCTATCTTTATACACACGCGCACACACACAGACACACACACACACACTCTATCTCTACCTATCTAGTGAGCTGAATAATAGCTCCTCAAAATATATGTCCACATCCAGATCTCACAAGTCTGTGAACATTACCTTATCTGGCAGAAGAAGGAATGTTACCTTGTTTTGAAAAGGGTCTTTGTATCTGTAATTAAGTTAAGGATGTTGAGATGTGGAGATTACCCTAGATTATCTGGTAGGCTCTAAATCCAGTGACAATTGTCATTATAAGAGAGGCAGAGATTGGCACAGACAGGATAGGATTGGAGTGATGTGGCCACAGGTCAACAAATGTCAACTGCCATCGAGCTGGAAGATACAAAAACCAGATTCTCCCCTGGAGCCTCCAGAGGGAGCCTGCCCCTGCTGACGCCTTTATGTCAGACTTCTGGCCTCCAGGACTATGAGAGAATAGACTTCTGTTGATTTAAATCACCGACATTGTGGAAATTTCTCAAGGCAACCACAAGAAACTAACATAGATGTTGGTGCCTGGAAGTGGGGTGTTACTGTCACGGGACTTAAACATGTGGAAATGGCCTTAGATTTGGGTAATTAGTAGAGGCTGGAAGATGCATCATAGAAAAAGCCCACACTGCCTTGAACAGACTGTTGGTAGAAACATGGGTGTGAAGAGCTCACATCTGCCCGTGAGAGCTCAGGAAGAAAGAACATGTTATTGGAAACCAGAGTGAAGGCAATCCTTGCTATGTACAGTGGAAAACCTGGTTGAATTTGTTCTCGAGTTGCAAGGAAAGCAGAACTTACACATATGTAGGATATTTAGCGGAGGAGATTTCCAAGCAGCACTGAAGGTACAGCCTGGTTTCTTCCTGCTGCTTACAGTAGAATGACAGACGAAAGAGTCAAACAGTGGAAGGAACAGTTCAGCAAAGGGGAACCAACGCTTGATGCTCTAAAAACTTCTCAGCCTGTCCAGACTGCAAAAGTCACTAAGATTAGGAGATTCACTGTTACGGAAGTACGTCCTGCAGAGAAGCCAAGAATGTGGCTGGGTAGCTTTTGCTGAAGAGATTAGGCCAGGGGCTCAGGGATCTGTTCAACCACCTCGGCAGAGGCCAGGGACAGAGATGGGGTGCTCAAAGAATGACCCCCCAAGGACCCTCCTGTCTAATGATGTGGATCCCTGTGATACACATGGGAGACCCACAAGGTTTTTCAGAATGTTGTGATAGCAGGATCTTCCGTAACTTGCGCTGAAGGAAATAGAGACGGGATGAAGTCAGGGAGGGCTATACCACATTTCCAAGATCCCACAGGCAGGAAATTGCCTGCACAGCTGCAAATATCGCTACCCTTCTAAGAAAAGAAAGAATGGTGCTGGCTGTGGCACAGAGACCAGGGGAGCCCCTGCAGGCCTGGGAGAAGACGTCAGGCTGCAGGGATTCTTCTCAGGCCTTGAGCCCTGATGACATCTGCCCAGCTGGATTTCAAATCTGCTTGGGACTGGCTTCCCCTTTACTTCTTCGATTTTCTTCCTTTCAGGTGGAGAATGACTCTAAGTGTTATCTTATACCTGTCCCACTTATTGGAAGCAGATAACTTATTTTCTAGTTTCACAGGCCCATAAATGGAGAATAATATGTCCCAGGATGGATCATATCCAGAGTCTCAGCTGTACCTGATTCAGATGATTCTGAGGATGAAATCTGGGATTTTTGAGCAGAACATGTTTAGGGGGGGTTCTGTATTTATAGTCATTGATGCGATAATGGGTTGGGACTTTGAAAGATGTTGGGCTGGTGCTATGCGTCGAAGCAGACGAGATGCAGGTGAAGAGCGGGGGCTGCTGCTCTCTCAGGCGAGTAGCACGGACCCAGCCGCTGTTACAGCTTTTATTACATTTAGCAAGCTTGTGCATGCGAGATAAGCATTAATGCATAAATTCTGTTATACTTTTCTCAAGAGCACAAGGCCCTTACCTCCCTTCTCAAGGACTCAGTTGCACCTCCTGGGAACATCCCAAGAAAGTGTTCTCACGACTTCAAGCGTCGTCAAGGATTGTTTGCAATCCTTGACATTTCTTGGTTAACTCGTTTGTGAGTTCGCCGAGTGAACACGTCCTTGGGTGCTGACCACAGAAGTCCATTAGCCATTTCCTTCAGATGGTGAAGACTGTGCCCTCATGAGTGGATCGATCATTCATGGTGTAACGGGTGTGATTCCGATGGCTTTGTGAGCAGAGCCAGTGAGAAAGCCAGCTCTCTCTCGCTCAGCCCATTCTTGCTGTATGATACCCTGTGTCACTGTAGAGAGTCACTACCCAGAAGGTCCCCACCAGATGCGTTTGCTGGATGGTGGGCTTTCCAGCCTCCAGAACTGTAAGAAATAAATTTCATTTCTTTGTAAATTATCTAGTTTCGGGTACTCTGTTATAAGCAACAGAAAATGGACTAACATAGATGGGCTATGGGATTTTGTCCCATATGGAAAATGTCCCAGCGCATTTTGCATGTGGGACAGATGTCAAGGTTTGGATGCTAGGGGGCAGAGAAGGTGGCCCCCCAAGACATATATCCATGCCGAATCCCTGGAATATGTGAATATCACTTTATATGGCAAAAGAGTGAATGTTGCCCTATTTTGAAAAAGGATCTTCACAGATATAATTAAGTTTAGGATTTTGAGATGAGATTACCTGGATTACCTGGGTGGGCTCTAAATACTGTCACAAGTGTCCATGTAAGCAAGAGGCAGAGACACATGGAGACAGAAGAGAAAGTAATGTCACTGGGGAGCAGAGATTGGAACGAAATGTCTCAAATCAAGGAATGCCGACATCCACCAGAAGCTGGAAGGGGCAAAGGGAACTTCAGAGGGAGTGTGGTCTTACTGACACCTTGATGTCAGACTCCCGGCCTGCCAAATTGTGAGAATAAATTTCTCTTGTTTTAAGGGACCCCATTTGCAGGAATTTGTTACCACAGCCACAGGAACCTAATACATGCAGTAAGAAGGTTTGGGTCTGGACACCAGCTATCTGGTCTGGCTAAAACACCTAACATTGAATTCTTAACAATTCCATGCAGTGCATCCATCAGAGCTTTCTGTGACGATGGCAAAGTTTCATGTGTGCGCTGATTGACAAAACAACCACTAGCCACGTGAGCCTCTGGAACACTTGAACTGACTAGTGTGACTGAGGACATAAAGTGGCTTACAATCAATGCCAATTTAAGTAGCCCCAGAAGGCTAGTGGAGACCACAACAGATGGCACAGAGTGGATGCTTGGTTGGTGCCTACAGTGCGCTCCCTACCAAGTTTACAGAGGGGCCCAGTGTGAGAAACCCAGATTTAGACCTGCCAGGCACATTCTTATGCACCCAGATTGAAGTCAGGCACACTCTGGACTCATCTGCATGAGAACCGAGGAGCCCGCTGCACTAGTGCGACTCTGCGTGACACGCCTATCCTTTGCATTGCTTGCTTGGGACTCAGCAACTTACAAAAAATAACTTTTGTGCTGTGCCTCAGTTTCCACATTCTGGAAATGGCCCCAACACCCCTGAAGCAGGTCCTGTGCTGTTCTTACCCTCCCAGGCCCTGTCCTCAGCCTGCCCACAGTGGGCACCGTCGCGTGGTCACAGGGTGGATGGGCAGATGGTGGCATGGGGTGTGAACCGAGCAAGGGAGCCCCAGAGGCAGGAGCAAGGGCAGGAAAGGAGCTGGAGGAAGCTGCTAATCGGACGCAGGAAGAAAGAAGCAGCAGGAGAACAGCAGTGTGGGCGGAGGGTGTTTATTTCAGGACCTCAAGGAAACAGCTCACTCCTGGACACAGAACCAGAGAGAGCAGGTTACCTGACCTGGCGAATCTTGGTGGCAGAAGGAGAACACAGCTCCGGGGAGTCCCCAAGCTGTGGGGACTCCACTGTCTGCTGCATGCTCAGGACTCGACTGAGAGTCCGGGGGAAGCCAGAGCCCTCGAGGACAGTGCAGGGCTGGGAATGTCAGAGCTGGAGACAGTGATGCTGAGAAAGAGGAAGTATGATCCACTGTGGGCAGGAAAGAGGGACCGAACTGCTCCAGGGGACAGAGGTCTCTCTTCTACACCCCAGAATCGGATCCTCCTTGGACTGGAGCTCCAGCTTCCCCAAACCAGAAGATGAAGACATCAGACGTAAGCGTCAAGGACCTGGGATGTGGCTCCTGTCACTGTCTGGGGGGTTGTGGATCTGCAGAGCCGATAGGAGGTCTGTGTTCAGAACCTCAGATCTTGCACTGGCAGCAAATGGGGACACAGCAGCTGGACTGGGAGCAGCAGGGCTTGCAGCAGCTGGACTGGCAGCAGCAGGGCTTGCAGCAGCTGGACTGGGAGCAGCAGGGCTTGCAGCAGCTGGACTGGGAGCAGCACACAGGGACACAGCAACTAGACTGGGAGCAACCACAAGAGCCACAGCCCCCCTTAGAGCCCCCACAGGAGCCACAGCCCCCCTTAGAGCCCCCACAGGAGCTGCAGCCCCCCTTGCAGCCCCCACAGGAGCCACAGCCTCCCTTGCAGCCCCCACAGGAGCCACAGCCCCCCTTGGAGCCCCCACAGGAGCCACAGCTCCCTTTGCCACAGCTGGAGCAGGAACAGGCTGGTACACAGCAGCACACAGGCTTGCAGCAGCAGACGGGCACACAGCAGCTGGAGCCGCAGCCCCCACAGCTGGAGCCGCAGCCCCCACAGCTGGAGCCGCAGCCTCCACAGCTGGAGCCACAGCCCCCACAGCTGGAGCCACAGCCCCCACAGCTGGAGCCGCAGCCTCCGGAACATCCGCAGCAGCCCATGGTTCTGGTGGTTGAAGGTGGAGCGGGTCTGAGGAGCAGGTGGAGAGGGAGGTGTTGGAATGTGGTGGCCACTCTTCCAGGAGCCTTTATATCCCTCCGTGCAGTTTGTCTCAAGCACGTGACTACTTCCTTGTGGCTGTTTACGCTACATCCTCAGGGAATTCTGTTTGCCTTGTACTTAAAAATAGATGCTGTGTGATAATGGCCACTTCTGCACTTTTACTGTTCTTCTCTGTTCCCTTCACACTAATCCCTGTGTCAGCTCTGGACACTGGAGCTGCATGTTCAGGGTCTGCCTTGTATCCTCAGGCAGGATTCTCTGGGTTTATTTTATTCAAAATCATTGGACTTTTCTATTCTCTCTAGTCTGTGCATCCATGTGCTGCTACCACACTTAGTTGTTGTGGCTCTGTGACGGGGACCCCCACACCCAGCGTACCTGACCTCCTTCCTTCCTTCCCCCCTCTTTTCTTCCTCCCAACTTTATTTTTACCTGAGTTATACATGAAAACAGCCAAAAAATAAAACAGTTCTACAAACACTATAAAAGCAGCAGTCTCCTGCCCCAACGCCTTCAATCATTTTGGCTGTTTTCTTCTGTTATTTACCTGGTAGTTTTTTCTTTTGTTTCACACTGTTGTCGTGACATCTATTGGTTCTCCAGTTTAACTGCCACTCATGGGATTTCAGCAGTAAAACGGGAGGCTTTGGCTTTCTCTCAACTCCTTCCTCCGCTGATCACAGTTTCGTGGAACCATTCACCAATCCATTCCACATTCGGTAACGGGGGTCGTGCCCTGGACGTTGGTGGTACCCACACGTCGCTCTAACCACCCGAGCCAGCCGCCAGCCCCGTGCACAGCTCGTTCTCACCCTCAGCACCCGCCCCAGGCCGCTGCTACTCTGCTCTTTCCACAGTCTCGCCTTCCTGGACACTAGACGTAAGTGCAATCGTATAATGTGCGGTCTTCTGTGTCTTATTCTTGCATGAGCATAGTTCACTGGGGTTTATCCATGTTGTTGTATCATCAGCATTTCCCCACCTTTGTTGCAGGAGGGTACACCCTTGCATGGATAGACCTCATGTTGACTATCCGTCCCCAGCCGATGAACATCCGGGCTGTCTCCACTTGTCGGGGCCGTGTGTCTTCATCTCTCTTGGGCAGATATTAGGCGTGGAGTTGATGGTCATATGGAAAATTATGTTTAACTTTTTAAGAAAGCACAAAACCACTTTCCAGTTGGGATCTACCATCTGACGTTGCTGCCGGCAAGGCAGGAGGGCTTGTGTCTCTCATGTCCTTGGCAACCTTGCTGGTCTGTCTTATAGATCACAGCCGCTCTAGTGGGTGGGAAATGCTCGTTTGCTTTAGTTTTCATCTCCGTCACGACGGTGAGTGCTGCTAAGCATCTCTTCATGGGGGGTTGCCCATTAACATATCCTCTTTGGGAAAATGTCTATTCAAATATTTTGCCCATTTTAAATTGGAATGTCTGTCTTCTTGGGTTTGAAGGATTCGTTTTTTATTCTAGATGTTTCTTCAAATGCTTCCTGTGCTCCATGATTTTTATTCTTCTTTTGGAATTCTGATTACACACATACCAGACTGTCTCATTTAATCCTTACGGCGATACATCCCGTCTCTTTCTCCCGATGTGTGGCACTCTGGATTATGTCTATATATGTAGCTTCCAGTTTACCGAATCTGGGTTTACTTGCGTCTAAACAGCACTTTAATCTGTCCACTGACATTTTACAATCAATTGTCTTTCATGAACAATGTCAGAACACTAGTCGGGATAGTCAAAGCCACACTACGCCAGCAGACAGCTCCAACTTCTGCTAGTGACTAGCGAAGGCCTGTTTCTTGCCGAGGCTCCCTGCCTACTGCAGGCTGGCAATTTGCTTTTTTCCCACAACGTTATGTCTGAGAGTCATTCCCATGCTCTCGATGTGTGTACTCCTCTTCTCTTCTGCAATACGATGTCCACTGTGTGTGTGTGTGTGTGTGTGCGTGCGCGTGTGTGTGTGTGCGTGTGTGTGAGACAATTGAGATTCCACTCTGACTAAGTGTAGAAAGTCACGAGAGACCTTTGAGCTCACCATAGCAATTAAAACAAGCGGGTTAAATTACAAAAGCATGGACATTTTTAAAAAATCCGCCAGAGAGTCAAGGACATGAAGAAACCCAAATGAACTGAAGTCCAGAAGGTGACGACCCCTTCATAGGCTAGAAGAGAGCCCGGCTCGTGTCACACCTGCTGGGGTGAAGAGAGCCAAAGCCGTGCCCTGGACAGAGGTACAGAGGGACCTGCTGAATGTTTAAGGACATCGTAAGTGATGCTCGAGGGTTGGCGTAACAGACGAATCCTGAGATGCCTCCGATCCAGAGTCCACAGCACCTGTCACCAAGTCCCATGGATCTTCTCTGAGTGCCAAGAGCTGGGGCAGGAAAGGCAACCTGTGGCAGCTCTTCAGGAGGCATGCGGGCCCCATGCCGGGCACCATGTGCCACCCACAGAAAATGGGCAGGGCAGAGAGCTGAGAGAGCCCCTCCATCCCAGGACCTGCAGCCCCATAACTAAGAGGCCAGGGACGAGGAAGGAAAGCTGAGAGCAGCCCCTGAGGCATTCTCAGCCTTTAGGGTGGAGGGAGAGATCCAGAGTTGCTGGAAGCAGGGACAGGAAAGGGAAGGAGAGAAGACAACTCCCCAGAAACCCAAAAACCTTCCAGGGGGGCCAAGGACAGCGCCCTGGGGAGCAGGGATGCTACCAAACAATGAACCCGAAGAGAAGAGGAAGCAGAGACAGTCCAGAGGTCACAGAGGCGAGGTAAACTCCAAGGAATCCTGGGCACCGAGGAGCCGGAGCAGAGCTGGACTTTCCAGAACACTGGACAAGGGGCAGAGGAATCGTTCTGGAACTCTCCTCCCCAGCATGGTGGAGAATGTGACCTTGATCATACTGAATTTGAATGCAGAACCGGGGGAGCCCAACGTTTACACCTAGGTTTGAAACAAAGAGCCATTTAAAAAAATTAATTGTAAGTCCTTCTACAACAGTGACGGAGACCTGGGATATAAAGGGCAGTGCACAGGGATGGACGAAGCTCGCCCCATTCCCAGGGTCACCCGAATGGAAAGGACTTGGAACTTGAAGGCTTAGAGAGAAAAACAACATACAAGTAGGAAGTGTGGCACAAGGGTAAAACAATGTTTTTGTTACTTTAAATGACACACAATTTCTCCAGCAAAAGAACATAAATAGAAATCAGGAAGTGACTGTGTGCCCAGCCTCACACCTGACCATGGGCAGGGGTATAAAGGGCCCAGCCAGACCCAGGAGGCTCCACACCTGAACACTCCATCCCCACCTGCTCCTCAGACCCGCTCCACCCTCAACCACCAGAACCATGGGCTGCTGTGGATGTTCCGGAGGCTGCGGCTCCAGCTGTGGGGGCTGCGGCTCCAGCTGTGGGGGTTGTGGCTCCTGCTGTGGGGGCTGCAGCTCCAGATGTGGGGGCTGTGGCTCCAGCCGCTGTGTGCCCATCTGCTGCTGCAAGCCTGTGTGCTGCTGTGTGCCAGTCTGTTCCTGCTCCAGCTGTGGCAAAGGGGGCTGTGACTCCTTTGGGAGCTCCAAGGGGGGCTGTGGCTCCTGTGGGGGCTCCAAGGGGGCCTGTGGTTCCTGTGGGGGCTCCAAAGGGAGTTGTGGCTCCTGTGGCTGCTCCCAGTCCAGCTGCTGTGTCCCTGTGTGCTGCCAGTCCAGCTGCTGCAAACCCTGCTGCTCCCAGTCCAGCTGCTGCGTCCCTGTGTGCTCCCAGTCCAGCTGCTGCAAGCCCTGCTGCTCCCAGTCCAGCTGCTGTGTCCCTGTGTGCTGCCAGTCCAGCTGCTGCAAGCCCTGCTGCTCCCCATCCAGCTGCTGTGTCCCTGTGTGCTCCCAGTCTAGCTGCTGCAAACCCTGCTGCTCCCAGTCCAGCTGCTGTGTCCCTGTGTGCTGCCAGTCCAGCTGCTGCAAGCCCTGCTGCTCCCAGTCCAGCTGCTGTGTCCCTGTGTGCTGCCAGTCCAGCTGCTGCAAACCCTGCTGCTCCCCATCCAGCTGCTGTGTCCCTGTGTGCTCCCAGTCCAGCTGCTGCAAACCCTGCTGCTCCCAGTCCAGCTGCTGTGTCCCTGTGTGCTGCCAGTCCAGCTGCTGCAAGCCCTGCTGTTCCCAGTCCAGCTGCTGCAAGCCCTGCTGCTCCTAGTGAAATAGGGCTCCCCTACACCCTCATAACATACGCTATCTGCTTCTGTAGAATTGCTTGCTTAACCTGAGTAACTCCATTTTGCCCCCTGTCTGATCTGAAGACTACCCTCCCTCTGCATGAGAAACTGCTGACCTTCTCATAGAAACAAAAACCATTGCACAGAAACAGGAGCCATACACGGTGAATTATTACATGGGAACAGGAACCATACACAATGAAAAGTTTTATGCTTGGTTGCTCAGACGGCTCATTCTTGGCTTCTGCGACCTAGCTCCCTAGCTTGCTTTGTGCACCTGGACAAAACCGTGTGCCAACGGGATGTAGTTTTTGCCTTTAAAAACCCCCACAAGACCAAGGCCTGATGCCGCTCTTCCTTGGTTGCTCCTTGGGAAACGGTCGCTGGCCAGCTGGAGTGAATAAACTGCCCTTTTCTGCACGAGTGACATATAAGTGCATGTCTTGTAGGAGGGTGCCTCACAACCCTAGTCCAGCTGCTGCAAGCCCAGCTGCTGCATCCCTATGTGTTCCCAGTCCAGCTGCTGCAAGCCCAGCTGCTGCATCCCTATGTGTTCCCAGTCCAGCTGCTGTAAGCCCAGCTGCTGCATCCCTATGTGTTCCCAGTCCAGCTGCTGCAAGCACAGCTGCTCCCAGTCCAGCTGCTGCATCCCTATGTGTTCCCAGTCCAGCTGCTGCAAGCCCAGCTGCTGCATCCCTATGTGTTCCCAGTCCAGCTGCTGCAAGCCCAGCTGCTGCATCCCTATGTGTTCCCAGTCCAGCTGCTGTAAGCCCAGCTGCTGCATCCCTATGTGTTCCCAGTCCAGCTGCTGCAAGCCCAGCTGCTGCATCCCTATGTGTTCCCAGTCCAGCTGCTGCAAGCACAGCTGCTCCCAGTCCAGCTGCTGCATCCAAGTCCTGCTACTCCCAGTCCAGCTGCTGTGTCCCTGTGCTCTGATCATTGACTTCTATGGGCTCTCCCAGAGCCCACTTGGAGTCTGGGGCATCGATGGCCTTTCCCCACAGTTCATTCTGGGGAGCCGAGCCATCATGAGCTGAGGGGTTTACCATGAACACATTTGTGGGAGGAGCTGGTATCAGAGACACAGATTTCTCTTTCCCCTCCTAAAATCCTGGCATGGGTAGACACCGTGGTGCTGACCGAGAACCTGAGATACTAAGCAGGTCCACCTGCCCAAGAGAGGCACCAGGGGAGCACGGTGGGGGGCACTGTCTTGAGGAGGCCGTCCCCCACAGTCTGCCACCATGCAGCAGGTGGACGAGGCCCGATCCTGGCCAGCATAGTCAGCCATCAGGAAGGTGAGCTGGACCTCAGGCTGAGGAGAGGACGACGCACTGGGACCTGCTGAGCTCCAGCCCACACCCAGTGCCTGAAGCTGTGTCCAAGAGGAAAACCATATAGGGACCATGCTCGGGGAAGCCTAGCTCCCAGCATAGCCATGGCAACCCTGGAACAATGTAGCACCACCCCCAACACCGAGCAGTTACCCCGCTGGTATGACTGAGGCATCATCTGACCTGTCCTCCTCTGGAATGTCACCTCCTGAGTCTCCAGACCCAAGACCTGCTCCTTGGCTCTTTGAAAGACACAGCCACCTGCAAGCTAGCTGCTCCGGTTGCCCTGCCTCCAGTCACACTCTGAAAACTGCCCTGTGCTTTCCTGACCTCTCCTTAGACTTCTCAGCGTACCCTGCCCTCCGAATCCTTCTCTGCCTGGGACTGGGCCTGGAAATCTCGCCTCAGCTTCTCCCCAACCACCTCTCATTTCCCTCTGACTGCACCAGCACACGGGGGCCCAGGGTGTGGCCAGACTCCCAGGGTCCCAAGGGCTGTAAAAGCCACCCCCTCTCTTGGGGAAAATCCTTAGGAATGCCCCCATGTCCAGCCCCAGTGACCCACCTGCTCTAGCATGTGATTAGGGAACAAATCTAATGCCATGGCACCACAAATAAATGACCCTCACCCACAAGTCTCGCCCTTGCGTGATTCTTTTCTAGCTGGAAATAGTCAGCTTTTCCCTCCCACTGAAGCTCTCTTCTGCCATTTGTGTCCCTGCCTCATGTCAAACCATCCACTGGCCCCTCCTTTGTTCACATAACAAATGTTCTGGGGGCTCACGGTGAGGCTGCTGCAGACAGGTGAACAGAGAGGTCCCTGCCCTCAGGGAGCTCAGGCCAGCAGGGCAGGTGGCCAGTGAGGATACAGCCACCATGGCCAGGCCAGGGGAGGGGACAGCCTTGGAGCATTTGCGAGGTAGAGGAAAGGAAAAGAAGACGTTCTCGGGGGAGAGGCAGGAACGGACGAATGATGACAAAGGAAATGTTTTAAGTGAGGATGGATGCTACAGGCTGAACCATGTTCCTCCAAAATGCTGGAGTCCAACCCCCGGGGCCTCGTCATGCAATTGCACTTGGAGACCGGGTCCTTAGAGAGGTGGCTGAGTTAAAATGGGGTCAGTAAGGTGGGCTCTAATCCAATCTGACTGGTGTCCTTATCAGAAGAGGAGATCAGGACACAGACACACACAGAGGTACAGCCACGTGAGGACAGAGGGAGAGGATGCCATCTGCAAGACAAACAGAGAGGCCGCAGCAGGACCCAGCCCTGCGGCTCCTGGGTCCCCGACTTCTAGCCTCTGGGACTGTGAGGAAATAAACATCTGTTGTCTGAGACCCCCTGTCTGCGGTCCTTCGTTAGGGCAGTCCTAGCAGACTGACACAGCAGGAGAGACAGTGGGGGGGGGGGCACATAAGAAAGCCTGGAGGCAGGACAACTTGAGCAACTTGAGAACGAGGGGTGATGTGGGGAGGGCGGGGAGGGCACGTGGGACACATCATGGGGGGAATGGCACGGGCAGGAGCCGGAGCACGAAGGCTAAGATGTTACCACCACGTTTTTCCAGAACCCACCGGGAGACACTTAGGCTGTGGAATGATCAGACCGTGTATCTGTTTTTAGATGACCGAGCAGGCTCCTGTGTGGAGGGCGGGCTGCGGTGGCCATACAGCGAGAAGGAGGCCACTGGGACAGCCACAACTTAAAAGACTGGCCATTCCGGGTCCTGGTGAGGGTGTGGAGTGGCTGGAACCTCATACCCTGCTGAGGAGGGTGGAAATTCCACAACTGCCTTTGGAAAACAGCTTGGCAGTTTCTTCCAAAGTTATACACACACTTACCATATGACCAGGTCGTTCCACTGGATGCTTATCAAAAAGAAGTGAAATTGTGTGTCCAGAAATAGACTTGGGCACAAATATTTACGGCAGAAGTGTTCATAATTGCCAAACTTCAGGAACATCCCAAGTACCTACCAACAGGTGAACGAATGAATGAACTAACTGTGGTGTATGCAGTGTATGCATATAGACAAGTACCTAACATAAAGAAGCTGAGATTCTAATAACTCAGAACTAAATATGCTGCGCTCCAAATTTACTCATGAATAGGAATGCAAAAAAGAACTGTAAACTAAAACCACCAAAAAGCACACAGCAATGCATCAAAATAATTTGAGTATGACTCCAGCCACGCCAGAGTGGTTTAATATCATAAGCTGTCAATATAATCTATTATATCATTTTTTTAAAAGGAGAAAACCCACTTGGTCATATAAATAGATGTTCAGATGTATTTGACAAAAATCAGCAGCTTTATCATTGAAACCTTTAGTGAGAGAAAAATATAAAGACATGATTAACATACGATTGATTATTAACTAAAAACCAATAAGCAAAGTCTAAAATATTAAATGAAAAATAAAATACAATTCTAGAATATTTTAATTAAGTAAATACCTAGTCATGGATGTCATTTGCAATATTGTGTGGATGGTTTTATTGATGCAATAAGTCAAAAAAGTAAAATAAGCGGTATATGTAGAAAATGAGAAATGTGAGAATATTCTTTTTGCTGATGATATTATACCTACAAAATCCAGAACACCAGAGATTTTTGAAAAATCAAAACCACTATACTTAATTACATAAGAATGTCCTTGAGCGTAGGGACTTTGTCTATTTAGTTCACTTCTATTTCCTGAGATTGTAGAAGAGTATCCAGCACACAAGTGTCACTTAAGAATATTTTTTAAAGATCTGAAAAAAATTGACGATGATGATAACAATAGCAGCTAACCGAGTGGTCCTTTGCTAAGAGCTGTGTATGAGTCAGCTTACTCACTAACCTTTAACAGCCTTTCAATATTGGTGACATTTTTGTACCCATTCTGCAGACGAGGAAGACAAGGCACAGACAGGCTCCTATGCACAAGGTCACACAACTAGGAAGTGAAGAAACTGAGGTGGGGCTTGGGGGTGGTCTTGCTCCAGAGTCCATGCCCCTAACTCTTGGGAGATGTGGCCTGTCTGGAATTAAAATTCACAGCAGGACCTCCACCTCTAGCTAATATGGAATAGTAACAAAGACTGATTTACTGAGAGACGGAAAACAAATACGTGTAATGCCTGGAGAGTTTCCAGGCTGCAGTGCAGGGAGAGGGAGCTGAGGCAGAGCCCAGAAGACTCCTGGAGCTGGGGAAACGGATCTGAGAGTCTGAGAAAACCAAGGCAGCTAGTGTTCCTGGGGAAGGGTACTGGAGAGGACAGAGCTGCACAACAGAGCCCTGGAGATCTTCAGTGGATCCCTGGTGAGTGCTCAGCAGAGTACTGACCAGTGCACACGTATGAGAAAATTTTCCAAGGCAAGGAAAAGAACCACCTGAAAGGATCCAAGGTAGCAGTGCCTGATGGTGACACAGGTCAGGGAATAGTGCCTTCCCCTCGTGCTCCTCAGAGAGAAGCATTTTCCTGCAGCTCTTCCAGTTCCACTGTTGTTTTTACTGTATTCTTGTTAGCATGGTGATAGGGTATGGGGAAGGAGGTATTCTTTGATGTTCTGATTAAACCTCAGTCTTACACAGTCCCTGATTAATATGCTAACTGCTCAAGGAAAAGGCAGACAACATGTAAGGTCAGACAGGAAATTTCAGCAAAAACTATGACAGAATAAAATGGAAATGCTAGAAATAAAAAACATGGTAATAGAAATAAAGAATGCTTTTAATGGTTTCACCAGTATCCTCGACACATCCAAGAGGGGAAAAAATGAGTAAACTTGAAAATAGGTCTATATAAATGACACAAAATTAAACGCAAAGAGAAAATATAGTGGGGGAAAGAACAGAACAGAGAATCCAAGAGCTGTGGGACAATATAAAATGGGCTAACACAAACATAACTTAAATCCCAGAGGAGAAGTAAGAAAAAAATAAAATGAAGGCAGAAAAAATATTTGATGAAATAACGGCTGAGATTTTCCAAAGTTAGTGACAAACACCAAATAACAGATCCAAGAACTCAGACAACACCAAATAGATTATATACCAAAAAGATATATACTACGCATATCATATTCAGACGGCAGAAATCCAAATCCAGACGGAAAAAACACATGAACTACAGAGGAACTAGTAGGAATCATAGCAGACTTCTCATCACAAGCCATGTAAGCAAGAAGACAATAAAATTACATCATTGCAGTGTTGAAATAAAAAACAGTTATCAACCCAGAATTCTATATACAGCAGAATTACACTTCAAAAATGAAGATGAATAGAGACATTCTCAGACAAACAAAAACTGAGGTAATTCATGGCCAGCAGACCTTAATTTAAGAAATAAGGAAGTTCGTCAGTCAAATGAAACAAGACATATATCTAGAACTTGGATCTGCACAAAGAAATGATGAGTGTGGGAACTGGAATTAATGAAGATAAAATAAAATATTTTTCTCGAGAAGGTGGGAGTACACCCAGGGTCCCAGGCAGGAGCTGAAGACAGCCCCCACCCCCCAGCAGAAGGCAGGAACACACTAGAAACACCATTTCCATGCAGGTGGTCCACCACAGTCACTGCTACAGCCACTGCCACTGAAAAAGTGGCTCACTGCCACAGTAGCAGCCACAACCACCACGCAGGCAACCCACCACCCACTCAAATGCATTGACACAGGAGACTCCCCAGCAGAGACTGGAAAAAGAAGGGGAGGTGTCTCTCCTCTAAGCCCACTCCAGAGTAATAGAAGAAGCAACTGCTCTACAAGAAGACCAGATATCAATGTACAGATACTAGAAATAAAAAAAAACCCAAGAAAATATGACACCACCAAAAGAATACAGTAATTCCCAAGTACCACACCCCATAGAGCAGGAAACCCTTGAAACTACTGAAAAGGAACTCTGAGCAACAATCTTAAGGATACTTACTGGGATACAAGAAGATTCAGTTAGACAAAATAACGAAATGAGAAAAAAATCCAGGATATGAAGGAGGAAATTTACAAAGAGATTAATACCTCAAAAAAGAATGTAGCAGAACTCCTGGAACTGAAGGATTCATTCAGCAAAACAAAAAAATACAT
The DNA here is from genome assembly GCF_027409185.1 of Cynocephalus volans. Taxonomy (NCBI): domain Eukaryota; kingdom Metazoa; phylum Chordata; class Mammalia; order Dermoptera; family Cynocephalidae; genus Cynocephalus; species Cynocephalus volans. The sequence continues at coordinate 167,510,354 of NC_084463.1, forward strand.
CCAAGAGCTTAAGCAGCAGGTTAGAGCAAGCAGAAGAAAGAATTTCTGATCCTGAATATAGTCTTTTTGAAATAACCCAGGTGGAGCAAAAAAAGGAAAAAAGAATTTTAAAAATGAAGAAACTCTAAGAGAGCTAGCACACAACTTTAAGACATACAAATCACAAGCATCTGAATCATGAGTGTTCCAGAAAGGTTAGTATGTGTATTGATTTTGGGATTTTCTTTTCTGTTCCATTGGTCCATGTGTCTATTTCTATGTGAGTACCATGCTGTTTTGGTTACTATAGTGTTGTGGTATAATTTGAAGTCAGGTATTGTTATGCCTCTGGCTTTATTTATTTATTTTTGCTCAGAATCACTTTGGCTCTTCGAGGTCTTTTCTTGTTCCATATAAATATTAGGATTGTTTTGTCTATTTCTGTGAAGAATGTCATTGGTATTTTGATGGGGATTGCATTGAACCTGAAGATTGCTTTGGGTGGTATGGACATTTTCACAATGCTAATTCTTCCAATCCATGAACATAGAATGTCTTTCCATATTTTTGTGTCCTCTTTAATTTCTTTCAGCAGTGATTTGTAGTTCTCATTGTAGAGACCTTTCACCTCCTTGGTTAAATTAATATCTAGGTTGTTTGTTTGTTTGTTTGTTTGTTTGTTTGTTTGTTTGTTTGTTGTGACAATTGTAAATAGGCTTGCTTTCTTGATTTCTTTCTCTGCTAGTTCATTGATAGAGTATAAAAACACTATTGATTTTTGTATATTGATTTTCTATCCTACAACTTGACCAAATTTGTTTATCAGCTCTAAGAGGTTTTTTTGTAGAGTTTTGAGGTTTTTCTGCATGTAGGGTCATGTCATCTGCAAACAGGGACAATTTATCTTCATTTCTTCCAATTTGGATGCACTTTCTTCTCTTGCTTGATTGCTCTGGCTAGAACTTCCAATACTATGTTAAATAGGAGTGGTAAGAGAGGGCATCCTTGTCTTGTTTTTGTTCTTAAAGGAAAAGCTTTCAGCTTTTCCCCAGTTGGGATGATATTGGTAGTGGGTTTGTTGTATATGGCTTTTATTGTGTTGAGATACTTTCCTTCTATACCTAATTTGCTGAGAGTCTTTATGTTGAAGGATGTTGAATTTTGTCAAATGCTTTTTCTGCATCTATTGAGAAAATCATATGGTTTTGCCCATGATTTTGTTGATGTGATATATCACATTTGTTGATTTGCATATAACAAACCATCCTTGCATCCTTGGGATGAATCCCACTTGATCATGATGCATTTTTTTTTATGTACAACTGTATTCTGTTTGCTAATATTTTGATGAATACTTTTGTGTCTGTGTTCATATTATCCAACAGGATATTGGCCTGTTGTTTTCTTTTTTTATGTTCTACTTTGTCTGATGTTGGTATCAGGGTGATGTTGGCCTCATAGCATGAGTTTGGGAGAATGGCCTCTGTTTCAATTTTTTTGAATAGTTTTTTTTAATTGTATTAATTACTCTTTTAAAATTAGGTAGAATTGATCACTGAAGCTATCCAGTCCTGGGCTTTTCTTTGTTTGGAGACTGCTAATTACTACTCAGTCTCCTTGCTTGTTATTTGTCTGTTCAGATTTTCTCTTTCCCCTTCATTCAGGCTTTGTAGTCTGTATGTGTCCAGAAATTTATTCATTTCCTCCAGGTTTCCAAATTTTTTGGCATATAGTTGTTCATAATTGTCTCTAATGACTCTTTTTATTTCTGTTATCAGTAGTAATGTCTCCTTTTTCACTTCTGATTTTTGTTATTTGAGTCTTCTCTTTTCTTTTTTTTAGTTAGTCTGGTTAATGGTTTGTCTATTTGTTTATCTTCTCAAAAAAACAACTTTTTGTTTCATTGATCTTTTGTATCATTTTGGGGGGTCTCTACCTCATTTAGTTCTGCTCTGATCTTAATTATTTGTTTCTATCTACTAATTTTGGGATTGGATTGTTCTTGTTTTTCTAGGTCTTTGAGGTGTAATGTTAGGCTGTTTATTTAAAGAACCTGTGTAGTTTCCCCTGTGGGTTGGGCCACTGGGTCAAGGGACTGTCATTGCTCACTTCTTTCTTTTTTCCTCCTGTCTGACAAAACACAGGAACACTTGGGTCTAGGGGAGGTGGAACTGGTGGCACCCAGCCTGGATGGTGGTGGTGGTGATGGCAGCAGCGGGAAGCTGAACGAACTGCTGAGTGGGGAGACAGGTGGTTGTCACCACAGCACTCTGGGGTGGGATGATGCCAGCTGCAGTGGTGGCTGCAGGTGGTTGGGAGTTGCGCCGTAGGGCGCAAACAGCAGGTGGCTCTTTTAGTTTTTAATTGCTCTTTTTAAAAGTGAGTTTTTCTGATAACTAACCTTTTAAACAGTAGTAACTATATATTTATTTACAGCAGGTATACCAGTAAAATAGGTGAGGACAGTGGCACAGAGAATGAGAGGTAAGACTTAGGAATATTCTTTAATAAAATCCTAATGCTAAATATGAAGTGATATGTTGTTTGGGTGTACATTTGGGTTATTTAGAAGCATTGCGATCACTTTACAGAAGTGGAATGGACCCCTCTGCCACTGCCAAGATTTCAATCAGTTATCCAGACAGATGATACCACACACACACCAAGAGGATATGAAAAGGCTTATTACTTGCAAAATGAGGCTTTATGGGGGAGATTGGGGCTCCCAAGCAGATCCAAAAATGGATTAAGAGAGAAGGCTTGGGGTTTTATGGTGGTAAGGGGGTGAAGCTAGGCTGAGGGCTCCTGTATGCAAACATAGTGTACATAATTTGAATAATCTTCCAGTGCCGAGAGAGGAAACACCCAGGCTTTCTCATCAGCTTACCTAGATGTAGACAGAGGGAAAGAAGAGCAGGACTGTCGAAATCTGTGAGCAGTCAAATGTGGAAAAAGAAAAATGGAGTCAGACTGCTTACTACAAACAACTGCGAAAAAATATTTAAAAGAGTTATAAATAACAAATCAGTAGCAGAGGTAAAATGCGATCATAAATATTCAATTAAATCCACAGAAGTTTGGGAAAAGGGGTTGAAGATAACATGTAGAAAACAGCTAACAAGATATTATATTTTAATCCAACCACACCAATAACTACTTTAAGTGTGAAAGGTCTAAACACACCAGTTAAAAGAAAGAGGTTGTCACATTGGACAAAAATGCAGGATCTAACTAAATGTGGTCTACAGAAGCCCCTTTTAATTTTAAAACATATGATGGCTAAAAGGAAAAGGACGGAGAATGTACGCCATGCAAATGTGAATCAGAAGAAAGCTGAGGTGTTACACTAATTTCAGACAATAGAGACTTCAGACAAATAAATATGATGAGGAAAATAGCCAAGGCATTACCTAATGATAAATGAGTCAATTCTCCAAGAAAACATGAAAATCCTAAATACGTATGCACTTAACAACAAAGCTTCCAAAATACTTAGGCAAAATTTTATAGCTTTTAAAAGGGAAATAGAGAAATCCACAATCACAGTTAGAGATTTCAACCCTCTTCTCCCAGTAACTGATAGAAAAAGTTGGCAGAAAATTACTAAGAACTTGAGTAGAGCACAGGGGAAGAGAGGAGAGACCTACGGAGTTCATGCAGGCAGGAGAAGCCACAATGAGAGAAAGAAGGGATCAGTCCTACTATTTTGAATCCTGGCCACTTCAAGGCCAGCCCTGGTGAACACACAGAGCAAGGCTGGCAAAAGTCACAGCTATGCCCTCCCTATGAAGTTGCCTGGAGGTGGCAGGGAAGAGGAGCGCCTTGGTGGCCCTCAGGCCAGCAAGACCACTAACAGGGTTACTGTGGACCCACATAGGAGTGATGAGTGACAGACAACTGACAAAAGGAGCCACTTCAAGGCTGGTGAGTCCTCACAAGGGACTGGCACATGGTCTGTCCCATAGGAAGTGTTTGGAGTGTAGGCAGTAAGGGAGACGGGCTACCAGGGAAACACGGGGGCACAGCATGGACAGCTAATCTGACCCCAGTCACCACAGGACCACTCAGCAGAGACTGGTTAGGAATACAGATCTGCAGGGGGTGCAGTTTGCTGAGAAGTTTCAGGCCCAGACCAGAGTTTCCACACAACCAGGTGCACGAGACCTCACAAGACCCAGGAGTACATACAAGCCAGCAATTAAAACCCTAGCTGCACAAAATGCCTTCCCCAGGGAATCAGCAGCAAAGCAGCAAGTAAGCAAAGGACAACAAATTAGTTCCAGTGCAGAGTTTAAGTGGTAGGAACAGTGAACAATCCAACACAGAACTGAAAGAAAAAACAAAATACCCACAGACCAAAGACAAAGTTTGATATTAACTTGTAAGGGCCTCACATCACCAAAGAACACCTATAACACCTAGAAGGACCAGAAGCTCCCCAGGCTCCCAAGCTGGGGCAGTGGGGGGGCCGGGAGTCTCAGACACATTCCCCTGACATCTGCATCCAGCCCAGCGACGACCACTGAGCTGCCACTGGAAGCCCCCTGGTCTCCCCTGCAGGAAAGAGGGGGTGCCACAGGCCTCAACCCTGACCCCCTCCTTCCTCCTTTTCCCACCCCGTTTCCTTCCTCTTTCCCCTCTTCCTCTCCCCCCAAGTGCTCTGCAGCAACATCTTAGAATGTAAAGATATAATAATATTAATAAAGAAACATTAAAAAAAAAAAGAATTGTGGGATGCAGTAAAGCATGCTTAAAGGGAAATGTGTGCATCAGAAAAGAAGAAATACCTAAAAGCAGTAAACCAAGCTTACCTTAACCAGAGAAAGAGCAGATTAAACCAAAAGTAGGTAGAAAAAAATCAAGATTAGAGCAGAAGCCGTTTAAATCAGGCAAATTTTTTAAATTCAGTGAAACTAAAAATCAGTTCATTGGAAAGATCAATAAAATTGATAACCCCCAGCCAGAACGACCAAAAAGAAGGAAGAGAGAAACAAAGTCCCAATATCAGGAATGAAGGGAGAGCACGCCACTCGCCCCACGCACCGGAAGGCTGGGGACGGCACGCTGCGGTGACCGTCTGTGCTCAGAAATCTGGTGTCTTAGGAAGACTCCAACTACCAAAACTCGCTCAGAAAGAACGAGGTGACCCAAACAGTCCTGCAATTGTTAAAGAAATCAGATTTTTAATTTTAAAAAAAACCTTCCAAAAATAAAACTTCTGACTACTAATGAATTTCACCAAACATTTCTAGGAGAAATAGTGCCATCTGACGGGAGCTGTTCCAGAAAACCAGAGAAGGGAGACCTTCCCAACTTGATCTTCGAACGTAGAATTCCAAGTAATATTAAGTGAGGAAAATAGAAAATCACCTTTAGCATATCACAGTAACAATTGCTTCAGAGAATATCCACTGATGAATGCTAAAATTACTGGGAAAAACTTTAAGGAAAAACCAGATACTTGTGTAGACTCAAAGCACCTGCCCTATAAAATATGTTAATTATCATGGTGGTTTTCGTAGATGCTCATAAAGCCTTTTATATTCCCTCCTTAGGAAGGTAGAGTTTTATTTCCTTCTCCTTTAAGTGTGAGCTGCGTGTAATGACTCACTTCCAAAGAATAAAGTATGGAAAGGAAAAAATAGTCACTTTACTGCGGAGGACCTTGGAGGTGCCAGCTGAGCCAGGCAGGTCCATGTTAACATCCCTCCTGCTGTGAGCAGGTGTCTGGTACCTCCCAGTGGGATCCGAGAAAGACACTTGCCTCCGAGGCCTTCCTCCCCCAAATCCATAAGTCCGGGCTAATACTGAGAAAACATTAGGCAAACCCACATTGAGGAACATTCTACAAAATGCCTCCTCACCAGTGCTTTTTAAAACTCATTGTATAATTTTAAATACATGGTAGAGAGGACGCTGAATGTTCCCAACAGAAAGAAATGATGAATGTTTGAAGTGATGGATACGCCAGTTACCCTAACCTGATCATCCCACATCATTATCATGAATCCAAACATCACAGTGTACCCCACAAATACATGCGATTATTATGTGCCAATTAAGAAAAAATAAAAGTAATAAAATAGATAAAGTCAGGGAAAAGAGCAAAAAAAAAAAAAAAAAAAGCAGCAAGTCCTGAAAGAAAACTCAAGAGAGGTGACGACGAAACACAGTGCAGTATCCCAGATCAGGTCCTGGAAAAGAAAAGCAGACGATAGTGGAAGGACAGGAAATCTGAACAGAGCGCGTATTTTATCAGCCGTGTTCTGCCCGTGCTGATTTCCTAGTCTTGATCGTGGCAGGTGGTCATGGAAGACGCCGACGTTGGGGAAGCTGGGTTAAGAGATCTTTGCAACTCTTGCATCCATCTAAAATTATGTCAAAGTAAAATACTCTTTTAAAAAAGTGTTTAGTGTATCTTGAGCTTTGTCATTTAATACAGGTTGTCCAGACTGGCACTTTGGTCACGCAACTGAAATAAAAGCAAAGGTGTCTTTGCACTCTCGCACACACTCGTGCCACACCGTCACGTGTGTGAAAGAAGGAAGACGGGATCGCCGGAAGATGACTTTCAGGAATTTTTGCAGGTTCATAGGACAGAAAGTGAAGGAAGGGAGAGGCCTGCCAGTGTCCACAGTCAGCGTGGGTGGAAGACGGTCCGTTCTCACCAGCAACTGCAAGTCCCCATTTCACAACTGCCAGGTGGGGGGCAGGGGAGAAGCTGGGGTGCAGTCCGTGTGGGCCGCAGTCAGAGCCCCCTCTTCTTCCCAAGCCCAGACATGAGAGTGCTGTCATCTTCCCCAGAGAAACTGAGTGACCCGAGGAAGGGCCGTGTCACACGGGAGGGTTCCTGATGATACGCCTCAGTGAGACGCAGCCAGAGCCCGGACACGCAAATGCAAGATCCAGCGCGACGGGTCACCTTAGGTATCGCCGTAGCTGGGCCGCAGAGCCCAGGTACAGGGTCAAACGTTATCTGGAGGTTTCTTGGAGGGTGTTTTCTGGATGAGACTAGCATTTAAGTGGGCGATTACCTTTGAGTAAAGCAGATGGCCCTCTGCAATGTGGTGGGTCTCATCCAATCAGTTGGAGGCCTTAGTGGAAAAAGACCGAGCTCCCCAGAGCAGGAAGAAATTCTGCCGGCAGACAGTCTTTGCACTCGGACTACAACATCGGCTCTTCCTTGGGTCTCCAGCCTGCCCTGCCCTGCAGACCTCGGGCTTGCCAGCCTCTGTAACAGCATGAGCCAGTTGCCTAGAGTAAACCAGTCTCCTCTCTCTCTCTCTCTCTCTCTCTCTCTCTCTCTCTCTCTCTGTATATATCCTACGGCTTCTATTTCTGCCCTGACTAACGTTACTCTGGAGGTTTCTATGAAGGTGTTTTTGGATGAGATTAGCATTTAACTCAGTAGACTCTGAGTGAAGCAGGCTGCCAGAAAGTGCAGAAGCACAGAGAAAGCAGCCCAGCAAGTGACCATGCAGGGATCTGGGGCGACCCGCCGGAAAGACAAAGGCTCCAGGACGAGGTCCCCAGAAAGAAGGCAGATTCTGCAGAATGAGTGATATGACAAACTTGGAAAGGATGAGGGGACCTGGATGGCAACAGGAAAATGGAAAAGAAAACAAACAGAGAGAAACTCCAGGAAAACAGTGTCCTCAAGAAAGAGATTTCAACCCACGGGCACGACCTGTAAACGCACATTAGGGATTGTACCAGAAGGATCACATCACTACAGGAGAAAGGAGCCCAGTGAGATACACATTCTTACTGATTGTATCAAGACGTGAAAAGATTGGCGTCGATAAGCCAGTAAAGAACAAGAGGACAATCGCCAGAAGACACACGGAGAAGGATCAGAAGTGCTGTCCTCTTCCAATGGTGAGTTTTTCAAAGTATTTCTTTACCTTTAATCCAAGGGCATGTATTTTATCAAAAGAAATTCTCAACGTGCAATAATTCATGCATGACATACATTTACTCATGACATACAAAAAGTCAAATTAATGGGTGAATGGTAAATTTTGGAAAAGTAATTTAAAATATAGTTAATGGCACCCCGGCCAGCATGGGTAAGGCCAAAGCCACATTTACAGTGTCCCCAGGAAACAGCTCCAGGGACTACACTGAACTCGATGTCCCTGCCTGGCAGGACCGGGCCTCACGTCTGTACACACAGGGTTTTGAGGCCAGGGGGCCAGGTACGTGGGAAGGAAGAGGCGGCCTGGGCCTGTCACCTGCTGACCTGCACTGACAGGAGCTCAGCAGGACTGGGACTTCCAGATGCAGCCACAGACTACAGCACGGGGCTGGATAGTGTCCCCTCAAAATCCATGTCCACCCAGAACCTCAGAATGTGATCTTACTTAGAAACAGAGTCTTTGTAGATGTAATTAAAACGAGGTCATGCTGGATCAGTTTGGGTCCTAAATCCAATGACTGGTGTCCTCATAACGATAAGAGAGACACACACAGGGTGGAACTCCACGAGAAGACAGAGGCAGAGGTTGGAGGGATATGGCCGCAAGCCAGGGAAGGCCCAGAGCCACCAGAAGCTGGAAGAGATGTGGAAGGGCTATAGTGGATTGAATTATGTCCCCCAAAAACTCCCTGAAATTTGAATTGTGTCCCCCAAGTTTTATGTATTAGAAACTTCGCCTCCACTGTGACTGTTGAGAGGGTGGGAAATCCTATTATGGTATCTGAAAGGTGGAGCCTTGAAGAGGTGACTGGATTGTAGGGCCAGTGCAGTAGTGAATGGATTAAAAATGCCGGTCAGGGGCGTGGTTCTGAGGGCTTTAAAAGAGGAGAGTCTGTCTCTCTCTCTGCTCTCTCTGCTTCCACCATCTTGCAATGTGAGACCCCTGGGTCACTGTTGCCACCACCAGATGGACTTTGGACTTCCCAGCCTCAGAAACTATAAGCGATAAATTTCATTTTTCTTTATAAATCACCCAGTTCCAGGTATTCTGTTATAAGCAATGGAAACAGACTAATACAAGGACCCTCCCTTGGAGCCTCCGGAGGGAGCACAGCCCCGCTGGCACCTGCATCTCAGACTCCTGCCCAGAGCTGGAGGGTCGGACTTCTGCTGCCTTCAGCCACTGTGTTTGTGGTTATCTGTCAACGTAGCCCCGGGAAACTAACTCGCCACGTGCAGACCACGCCCGCTCTCAGCCTTCACCTGCGTGGCTCTCACGGGAGAGGCTCATCCTCACAGGATGCTCCAGGCTGCAAATCTGGAAAAGGAAATGTTGACACCAAGTGCAGGGGTACCTGCCAGGGGTGACCTGTGGCCCCGTCCTGTCCTCTCTCTGGGAGGGAGGCTTGTGCCAGGAGTAAAGGACAATTGCACCACAGGATAACAAGGTGTCCTGCCCAGGCCCTGCAAGCAGATGGCGCTGCCTCTCCACTGCCGGGTGTGGGGTGCTGGGAGACACAACCCAGGCCCTGCAGGAATTGCTCACCCTGGGTGGCCCAGCACCCCAAGGGCAGCCGGCATCCAGGACTGGTTAATATGAGGACGCAGAGACCTGGCCCCTGGCCTCAATGCAGGGCACTGTGAAGGCGGCCCTGTCCCAAGCTCCCTGCAGGGTCTGTGGGAGCCAGGGGCACCTGCATCACAGCTCACCCTCCCCTGTCCTCACACCGAGAGCACTGGCCACACGGGCCTCCCCCTCAGAGCAGGCTTTCCAGCAAGCCTATCAGTGATGGTATAGTTAGACAGACTTCCAGACAAAAACAAAGTTGGCCTGCAGAAATGGCATTAGTAGCCACATGTGTCCAGCCTCTGGACAGGGGTATAACGGGCCCAGGCCCAGGAGGCTCCACACCTGAACAGTCCCTCTCCACCTGCTCCTCAGACCCACTCCACCTTCAATCACCAGAACCATGGGCTGCTGTGGCTGTTCCGGGGGCTGCGGCTCCAGCTGTGGGGGCTGCGGCTCCAGCTGTGGGGGCTGCGGCTCCAGCTGTGGGGGCTGCGGCTCCAGCTGTGGGGGCTGTGGCTTCAGCTGTGGGGGCTGCGGCTCCAGCTGTGGGGGCTGCGGATCCAGCTGTGGAGGCTGCGGCTCCAGCTGTGGGGGCTGTGACTCCTGTGGGGGTTCCAAGGGGGCCTGGGGTTCCTGTGGGGGCTCTAAGGGATGGTGGCTCCTGTGGAGACTGCAAGAGGTGTGTGTGGCTGTTGCTTTGTCTCCCACGGATTCATCACTCCTTTTGCCCTGGGTGACGGAGCCACCAAAGATTACTCAAAGCCCATCTCTTCTGAGCAGTGAGAAGCCCTGAAGAGGGGTTAATCTCCCAGAACCCTCAAGATTGAGGCATTCCTTCCATTTGGGAAATTAATCATGAATTGGGGTTCTCTTTCCGCATTTATCCTCCAGACCAGGAAGTTACAGGAAGAGAACATAGGTGGGGTTTTTGCTAAGTAAAGTTTAACAAATTTAACAATAGAAGCTGGTAACATTCAGTAAGGTGACATTCTATAATGCGATTAAGTTAATCCACTAACAAAAGCTTGATTTTAGCAAATGTTCTCTTCTTACAGCAATTTTCCAGTATCTTTACATATCAGTCAGTAACCTGTCTGTCTTTGAGCCAGCAACCTTGATGTGTTACAATTCTTTATCTTACAACAGAGACTGTAGCCTGGGGAAAATTTCCTGTCCTTTGCAAGGTCAATATTTGAAACTGCAAGGCTTTGGAAAACCAGGCCCTGTGAAGTGCATTTGCTTTATGCATACTCCACATGTGGCTATTGTGGCTGCTCCCAATCCAGCTGCTGCATCCCTCTGTGCTGCTGGTGCAAGATCTGATGCTTTGGCCACAAACCTCAGGTATTTCCTAAAGGTGTGTGCTTCCCAACAAGTGACCAGCCATATCCTGGACCCCTGAAGCACATTCTCTTCAGGAGCTGGGCAACAAGAGCCTCTTGGCTCAAGGCATCTTTTCCTAGCACTTTAGGGAAAGGAATGAGCTGCTCCCACGTCTGGTCCCTAAAGGAGTATCCCATCCCCAGACACCGTCACCTTCCTTCCCACATGCCCTGACATGTCTATCCAGCCTCCCTCTGTAAATGGGCCAGGGAGGTGGCCAGGGAGGTCACCCAAATTCCCTTTCTTGATAATTCCATGGAAGGCACCCACCTCTCTTCCCTCTACTCACAAGGAGCTCTATGGCACTTACAGATGGGTGACTCAAAACCTGTCTGGTCAAATGTGTCTGTTAAGATCCTAAATGGATCTGGGTGCACCACAAATAAACTCTCCACCCATAAACCTTTGTCTCACTTTGACCCTTTCCTTCCAGCCTCTATCTCTTTAGCAAAATTGGTCATGTCTCCCAATCTCCCCCTCTAATAAATTACTGCTCAAAATTGCTCACTGCTGTAACTCTAGTGCCAGGCTCTGTCATCCTTCCATAAACATTTGTTGAATGAATTAATGAAGGAATCAATAAATGTGTGTATGAGTGAATGAAGAATTAATGAATAAGCACGTGAATAAGTGATTGTCTCTTACTGGGATAGAGGGAATTCCAGCTGAGCCTCTATGGGATTCAGTTCATCTTTGTTAGAGTAGTGGACTGCTGTTCCTTCCCCGTGAGAATGTATACTCAGGGGAGAGGGGGACCCCTGCACTCAGTGGCTAGAATAGGGACTAGTGGGTGGTCTTTATACCTAGCCAGGCCCCAGAGCAGGGGTCAAGCCCAGGAGAGGGGAAAGCAAGACTGAAATGGTCTGTGTTCCTAAGATGCTGTGTAGGGCAAAAATAGAAAGTGTGCTGCTTCAGGGACCAGAGATGGTGTGGCTTGGGACAGGGTGAGAAGCACTCTCTCCATCTCTGAGCTGAGGAAGTATCAAAAGTTCCATTTGCTCATGCACAGATCTCACTGCTTTGATTCACAGGGAGACATAGAAGGAACTTCATCCACCTAATAAAGGGCATTTACCCATAGCCAGCATCATACTTAATTGTGAAAGCCTGGATGTTTTCCCCTAAGATCAGGAGCAAGACAAGGATGTTCACACTCACTGCTTGTATTCAACATTGTACTGAAGTTATAGCTAGAGTAATAAGACAAGAAAAAGAAATAAAAGACATCCAGGATGGAAAGGAAGAAGCAAAACTATCTCTATTCATAGAAGACTGTATTAGTCTGTTTCTGTTGCCTGTAACAAAATACATGGAACTGGGTAATTTGTAAAGAAAATAAAATGTATTGCTTACAGTTCCTGAGGCTGGGAAGTCCAAACTCCAGGTAACACATCTGGTGAAGGCTTTCTTTGTTGTTGATTTCAGTGATGGCAGGGTATCACATCGCAAAATGGTGGAGCAGAAAGAGAGAGAGAGAGAAAGACTGACTCTCCTCTTCTTTTAAAACCCTCAGAACCACGCCCCTGATCACCATTTTTAATGCATTCACTACTGCATAGTCCTACAATCAAATTACCTCTTCACACTCCACCTTTCAATTACCATAACAGGATTTCCCACCCTCTTAACAGTCACAGTGGGGGCCAAGTTTCTAATACATAAAATTTGGGGGACATAATTCAAGCTTCAGTGAGTTGCGGAGTCATAATTCAATCCAATACAAAGACATTATCTTGTACAAGTATGTAGGAAATACTAAGGAACACACACACACACACACCCATCAAAAAGAACAAAATACCTAGGAACAAAAGTAACAAAAAAAGTGTGAGACCTGAACACTCAAAACTTCTTTGAGAGAAGTTAAATAAGACCAAAATGACTGGGGGGAAATCCCATATTTATGTACTGGAAGACTTAGTATCGCTAAGATTAAAACATGCCAAAAAATTGATCCATAGACTTAATACAATCCCTATCAAAATCCCAGCTTTCTTTTTGCAGAAATTGTCAAACTGATTGTAAAATCCATATGAACATTCATGGCACCCCAAATAGCTAAAACAGTCTTGAAAAAAACTCACAAAGTTTGAGGACTCGCACTTCCCAGTTTCAAAATGTTCTACAAAGCTGCAGTAATCAAAACAGTGTGGCACTTGTGTAAAAACAGACATGTGGATCAATAGAGCAGAACTGAGAGTCTAGGGATAAAGCCTTGTGATTACGGTCAGTCGATTTTCAATAAGAGCCAAACAATTCAATGGGACAAGGAGAGTCATTTCAACAAATGGTGCTGAGACAACTGTACATATACATGCAAAGGAATGAGGTTGGGCCTTGCCTCATCCCTTAAAATAACAACAAAACAAAACAAAACAGTAACAATAACAATAACAGAAAAACACTCTAAATAGGTCAAAGACAAAACTAGAGAATTATTAAAAGAAAAACAGGTTAAATCATTGTAACCTCAGATTAGGAAATGGTTCTTAGTTATGACACCAAAAGCACAAGCAAGAAACAGAAGAAAAATTAAATTAATCAGACTCTCTCAAAATTTTTTTAAAAATTGCGCTATCAAGAAAATAAAAGGGCAACCTAAAAATGGGAGAAACTATTTTCAAATCATATATTTGACAATGCATTTGCATCCAGAATGAAGAACTCTTACTACTCAAAAATAAAAAGACAAAGAACTCAATTAAAAACTTAGCAAAGGATTTGAACAGGCATTTCTCCAAAGAAGATTTACAAACACCCAATAAGCATGTGAGAAAATGCTAACGTTATTAGTGATTAGGGAAATGCAAACCAAAACCACAATGAGACACCAGCTCATACCAATACCAGCAAAAAGGCTGTTATCCTCAAGGCGTTGCTGATGGAAATAGAGATCACACAGCTTCTTTGAAAAACAGCATGGCAGTTCCTCAAACATTAAATATGGAGTTACCACATGACCCTGTGATTCGAATCTTAGTACATATCGAAGAGAACTGAAAACATACGTCACACAAAAACTTGTGAGATGTTCATAGCAGCAATTGCCAAAAAGTGGAACCATCAGATGTCCGTGAACTGAAGAATGAACAAATAGAATGTGGTATATCCATGCCTTGAAACACTAGCCATGGCACGGAATGAAGCGCTGGCACAGGCCACACATGAACCTTGAAGACGCCACGCACAGTGAAAGAAGCCAGACACAAAAGACCACGACGTGCTGCGTGACCTTTATATGAAACATCTAGAATACACAGATCCATAGAGCCAGAAAGCAGATCCGCGTTTGCCAAGGACTGAGGTGAGGGAGGAATCAAAATGCCTGTTAATGTATATGGAGTTTCTCTTCTTTTTTTTTTTTTTAATTTAATTTTCAATTTTTTTAATTGACAAATAAAAATTGCAGATGTTTATGGTATACAAAATGATGCTTTGATGCACGTATACATGTGGAACGGCTAAATTGAGCTAATGAACATGTGTATCACCTCACATACTTACCTTTTTGTGTGTGGTGAGAACACTTAAAACCTCCCCTGCTACTGCCTGACGTCCAGGTACAGAGTGCGTCCTTCGCTACAGTCACCATGCTGCACGACAGACAGCGTGGACTGACTCCTCCCACGAAACTGAAAGTTTGTACCTTTGGCCGGTATCTGCCGCTCGCCTTGGCCCCGGCTCCTGGTAACCACCATTGCACTCCCTACCTCAATGAGTTCATTTTTTTTTTAATTCCACATATAAATGAGATCAAGTGCTGTCTTTCTGTGCCTGGCTTTTTTCACTTAAAATAATGTCCTTCGGGTTCATCCAACGTGTCACAAATGGCAGGATTTCCTCCTTTCTTTAAGGCTGGATAGTGTTCCACTGTATACGCACACCGCGTCTCCTGTGCGCGTTTATCTGCTGGTGCACATTCAGGTGGACTCCCTGTCTTGGCTACTGTGAACAGTTCTGCAAAGGACGCAGGAGTGCGGACACCTCTTCAATGTACTGGTTTCATTTCCTTTGAACATGCACCCAGCAGTGGGATTGCTGAATTATGTGGTAGTTCTATTTGTAATTTTTTGAGGAACCTCTATACTGTTTTCTATAATGGCTGTACTAATTTACTTTCCGACCGGAATGGAGTTTCTTTTGGGGGTAGTAAAATGTTCTGGAATGAGATGGTAACAATGGTTGCTAAACTTTGTAAATAGACTTAAAACCACTGAATTGTACACTTTGAAGAATAAGTTTTATGATATATGAATTATATCTCAATTTTTAAATTTATGAAATACTACTGCTTGTTTTAGGAATAATCTGTATACGTTTAATGTGCTTTTCAATATTAAAGAATTTTACCGAGTCACCTTGTGATTTCCTCTGAAAACGTGTGTTAGAGTCATTGATTATAGGCTTGCATTTCAAGGTAAAGGGAACTAATAATCTTAACTTAAGACAATACCGAAATACTTAGCAGAACTCGATATTTAAAATATTCATAGGCTTTCTTTATCCCGTCCATAAACATTTACTAAGTACTAGAGGAAGTTCTCATCGTTAGATGCTTCTAAATGTTTGAAAGAGGAAATCAGTCCAGTTCAGCCTATCTGGAGCTTGAAAGCCATTACCCCATCCACACGAGGGGAAAAAAAAACACTGAACAAACCAAAAATCAACAATTCTTCTTAGGTCCGTCAGAGAACTGGGGTCACAGGGCAAACCTCTGTCCCCCAAAATTGTAGAGACGGCCAGGCAGATACAGGGAATCACAGCTCACAGGAGCAGAAGCTTCCACGGGAACTGGTGCCAGGGTAGGAAAACCTGAACTAAAATTGACAGGTTGCCAGAGGCTCAGCGTGGGCAAGTCCGGGGGTTGGAAACCGCAGGGCCGGCCGCAGGGAGGCCGCCACACCGCTGCGAGTTCCACCTCCACCAGCTCTTCCAGGTTCTCACGGTGACCTTCGGACCAATCCCCTCCTGCTTCTGGCGGGGGAGCGGAAAGTAGTCGCTCTGAAATACGCCAGAGCGTCCTGCTCTTCTTTCTATTTATTTATTTATATGAGCTTACTCGTTATCACAAATTGTCATTATTCTTTCCGCCCCTTACCCGGCCAGTCACTCCCCAACCCCCTCCCCTCCGCCCACCTCTAGTGTCCTTAGGTCTGTTCTCTCCTTCTGAAAGTTCAGTGTATTCTTGCTGTCTTCTCTCTTTCTGTTTTTCTCTCTTTCTCTCCTTCCGTCCTTCCTCCATCCCTCCCTCCCACTTACGAGTGAGAACATCTGGTGTTTCTCTTTCTGTGCTTTGCTTATTTCACTGAACGTTATTTTCTCCAGGCTCATCCGTGTTGCTGCAAATGGCAGAATTTCATTCTTTTTTATGGCTGAGTAGTATTCCATCGTGTATATATATCACAATTTCCTTATTCCGTCATCCGTAGATGGACATTTAGGTTATGATCAAAATGACCGAGAATAACAAATGCTGGTGAGGATGCGGGGAAAGGAACTTCTGTCCTGTTGGTGGGACTGTAACTTAGCACAGCCATTATGAGAACGGTATGGAGGTTTCTCAAACGACTACAGACAGAACTTCCATACCATCTAGCCATCCCACTGCTGGGTGTATATCCAAAGGAATGGAATTCGTCGTGTCAAAGGTACACCTGCACCTCCACGTCATCGCAGCTCTATTTACAGTAGCCAAACCATGGAACCATTCTGCTGTTCTAAACAAGGAAACTAGCTTACCGGAGCCTAACCTGCTGGGGTTTTATCAGAGCCCAAGTGAACTTGGGAGAAGGAAATACCCAAATCCAGCCCCTACAATCTTCCTGACCAACCTACGGGGGGAGAGGAGAGGCTGAGATGCACCTGTAAAGGTCATAGTTCAAGGACGCAGGCTCACTAAGACTGAGACTTACTTATAAGAGTACAGACACCTCCCCAGACACACCCCTTACCAACATACCACTAAAGCTCAATTTACCACAGTTCCTTTGACCCAGCACATCATGCCCAGCTTTCAACAAGAAGTTATAAGGCAACTATTAACCAAAAGAAAGCTGGTACAGCCATGTTAATAACAAAGTAGATGTCAAGGCAAAAAGTATTGCTAGAGATTAAGAGGGTCACTTCATCCTGATTTTAAAAAATCTCCAAAAGATAGCACTTCTAAAGTTCTATGGTACTAATAACACGGCCTCAAACATATGAAGCAAAAGTTGACAGAACTACTAGGAAAAATACCAAATCCACAACCAGAGAGAGGGACTGGGAAACACCCCCTTCAGCAGGTGACAGAGCAAGCGCCCAGAGAGTCACTGAGGGGAAGAAAACTCCATGACATGTCTGCTAGCTTGGCCCATCAGCAGATCAGGAGAGCCACATGTATCCACTGGAGAAAACATTTTTTTCAAGTACCCACGGTAGGATACTTGAACATCAACAAAACTGGCCATTCGCCAGGCCAAAAAGCAAGTGTCAATACATCCCAGCAGGTGCAACTGGGCACGCAGCCCTACGCCTGATCTCCCTGGGACAAAAAGGAAGGTCTCAGTAAATTCCCAAGGACTGCAATCGTGCAGCATATATTACCTGATCTCCTTGCAATTATGCCTGAAATCACTAACAATTTTGTACCTAGAAAATACTCTCACACATTCAGAAATCAAGAAATGCACTGGTAAATAACCCATGGGTCAAAAAAAACCGAACGGAAATGAGAAAATGTTTTTAACTAAAGCATACTCAAAACACGACATGTGAAAACCGGACGTGGAGAAACGGTTAGAGATTTACATGTGTAGATGGGAAGGGAAGACTGAACACAAAGGGACTAATCACCATCTAAAGGAGGTGGAAAAACCCAGAAAAATAAACAGCCAAACCAGAAAAAAGGAAACAATAAGAGCAGAATTAATGAAGTAAAAACAAAACACAAGAGATGGAAACAAGTCATACTGCTTCTTCAAAAGGGCTGATAAAATTGACAAGCCTCTCGCAAGACCAATAGAGAGAGGAGGAAAAGAAGACACGTCCAGCTGATATCAGAAATGAAGAAAGACATGGCAGTGGTTCTTAGAGACGTTCAGAAGATGATCAGAAGACACTGTGAACAACTTCACGCCTCCAAATTAGAAAATTTAATACAATACACAAACTCTCCAAAAATACATGTATCTTAACAAAACAGACTCGGAAATAATTAGAAAACCTGAATACCTGTATAACCATCAAAGAAATTCAATCTGTAATAACACATTTCCCACTTTGCTGACAAGCTCAACCAAACACGCAACGAAGGAATAATTTGAGTTTTGCAGAAACAATCCAAAAAATGGAAAAATGCATATAACCACTAGCTCATTTTTGAGAGTAACTAAATTATAACACACAGACCAGGACAATTTGAGAAAGAACAACTGTAGACCAAACCACTTCTACATATAGATGCAAATATCCCAAACGCAACACCCGCCAATCAAATGCATCCTACATTAGCAAGGATTTGCGGCGGAGGCATGGACTTACACCAGGAACGCAAGACGCCCTTCATACCCCAGTATCAGTCAAAATAACTCACCATGTCACAACATGTAAGAGATGATGTCAATGGATTCAGGGAAAAGCCGTTTAATAAAACTTAGCATCCAATCATCATTGAAAAAATCTTAAGCGAATTATCAACAGAAGGAAACCTCTAGAACCTGATCAAAGGTTTCCTCCAAAACCCTACAGGAAGCATCATACTTAATGTGATGCAATGAAAACTGTCCCTTAGATGAGAAACAGTTAATGGAGACTCCCCAGCACCGGCTCTGTTCAGTATTGTACTCAATATTGTACCAAAGGTTGTAGCCGGGGCAAGGAGCCAGCAACTAGATACATTTTAAAATAGAAGGACTGAAATTTCAAGAAATTTAGCAGCTAATTTCTTGTTATCTTGTGGGGCTGACTTTGCTTCCCAGCTTCAGGACTGGGCTGGTGACCCGGCCAAGCCAACCAGGGACCTCGAAGGAGGTTTCCTGGGACCGTCAGAATCACTCCCCTTCTTCCTCTGAGATCCCGAGCATCAGAGCCATGTCAATCAGGGGAAGCTGGTAGCTGCCTTACCACTGCAGGGAGAATGCATGCCTGAGGACGGCGACAGAGAAGTAAGAAAGAGACACAAACCACTGACAATACAACTTGAGCTCCTGGATCCAGCCGTTCCTGACACCGTGTACTCACCTGGAACTTGCAGTCAGGTGAGCCGATGCTTCCCCCTTTGCTTAAGCCAGTTGGAACTGTCTATCTGGAAACTGAATCCCAAACCCCCTCCTAATACAGTGTAGAGACGACGTGAGCCAGATCCCCTGAATCCGTCAGTCAGTAGTCAGTGCTGATCCACCAGGAACCAAACCAGCGCTCCACTTTCACCAAAGACTCCCAAACACCCACATTGTTACTGTGTTCTCTTGCCCCACCCACCCATGACCTCCTCCCAGGGAGGGCCCTGCATTTTTCATGACCCTCCAGGAGGAGAGGCCACTGAGCCCCGCACTCCTCCTCACGTGGGGTACATCCACTCAGCCTGCACAGAGGACAGACTGGACCAGCCCAGCCACCTGTCACCCAGCCATCTGAGACCCGCCAGCCTGCACATCCTCTGTCTGCACTCAGACCCTTGGTGACTTGACTCCTTGGCACCCTATCAGACGACCGGCCCCTCTTCCCTGAAGTCCCTGTTCGCTGCCCTCCTGGGCCCCTCCCCACCTGGTTCCGACTCCTTCCTGCTGGCTGCTCCTTCCAGGCTGCAGATGCTGATGACGACTCAGTGGTGTCCAGAGCCAGTGCGTCACCCAGTCATCGTCCCACTTCGTGCACAGGTCGGGGTGAGCTATGGGCCAAGAGACCACCATGCACACACCCCCCGTGGCTCCCTAACTTGTGACCCTTGACCTCCAGTATCAGTGTCCTCCAGGGAGGGACAGGAACCCCAGGCCGCAATCCTCCATCTGCTCGCCCCCACTGGACTGGGCCTCCACGACCCCTCCCTGAGAAGGAGTCCACAGTGGGGGTCACTGGGTGAGGGACGGGGGACAGGGCACGTGCTGTACCAGGACACCAGCGTTCACAGCAGCCTCCTGCCCACCGAGTCAGGGCTCAAGCAACACCCACCTCCCAGACAGCTGCACTGAGCCACACTGCGGGCATGGAGAGCCCTTCCAGCCTGGGCAGCAGGAAGTGGGCCACGCTCCCGGCCGCAGACGTTCGCCCCAGAGATGAAGAGGATTTCTGCCCTCCCTTTATAGAGCCCAGCATCTGCAGGGTTTATCGGTTAGCAGGGTAAAAGCTTACCAGGAGGACCGAAGGCTCCAGTCCCACCTGTGGGGCCTGCGAAGCCCTCCTCGGGTTGGTTAGTCCTCTCTGACCCACTGGCGGGAGGGGGTTCCTGCCACTTCTCTGAGGTGGCCATGCCCTACCTGCACTGACCCGAGCAGCCCAGCTCCAGCCACTGCTGGGGAGACCAGCAGGTGCCCTCGGTCAAGGGAGGCCCACATCCTCATGCCCAGACCACAAGGGGAAGCGGGCGGAGGCTGCATGCCAGCACTTGGAACCCTGGCCTCGCGGGCGCTAGGGCAGCCACATCCTCCCCCTTTCATTGCGGACGTGTCCCTAGCAACAGTGACATGCAGGAAATTCTAACTGTGGCTCACCGTGCATCCACACTCTTTCTCTTACTTGGCCAGCCTTTCTTCAGGATGACAGGGAGTTTTACTGAAATGTTTTCTCACCCTCGCCAGCCAGGTTTAGCAGTGTCTTGGGTTTATTCCTGGGATTGGAGTCCTTCCCTGGAAGTGTCTTCAACAGGGTCCTCTGTGGCAAATCCTCAGAAGCCTTGGAAAGCAGAGGGCAGGGTTTTGTGTCCTAGCATGTAAGAGACAATTCGGCTGGGTACAAAATTCTAGATTCAAAGTTCTTTTCTTTCTGTAATCGCTGACTTTAAAAAGATCACCTCTTCTCTCCTCGTAACCACTGTTCCAGGAGAAGTCTGAGGCGAGCCGAGCCTCTTCTGAGAACTCCGTGGACATCTCCCTCCCTCTGACTGGGGTCTATGTACATTTGGTAGGGCACAGACTCAAGAACATGGCCTGACGAATTTCACACGGGTGCACGCCTGTGTGCCCAACCTAGGTCAGCATCTAGAAGGCTTCCAGCACCCTGGAGGTTCCTGCTGAAACCACTATTGCCTACGTTCCCTGTTCTTACATTTCATATCAATGGATCATAAGTAGGGACCCTTTTGTATCTGTATTTGTCTGAGATTGATGCATGTTGTGAGTATCAGAAATTCATTCCTTTTGTGGCTGAACAGTATTGCACTGTATGAATTTGCCACAATTCTTTATTCATTCTACTGTTAATGGATATTGTGGTTATTCTCAGCGTTGTGAGTAGAATTGTGTCCCCCCAAATTCATATGCTGGAGTCCTAACCCCAGTACCTTGGAATGTGACAGGGTCTTTACAGAGGTCATCAATTTCAAGTGAGGTCACTAGGGTGGGCCCTAACCCAATATGAGTGGTGACCTTGTAAAAAGAGGACATTTGGAGATAGATACATGCACAAAGAGAATGTGGGAAGGGACGCAGGGGTCAGGGTGATGCTCCTACAAGCCAAGGAACAACAGAGGCTACCAGCAGCCACCAGAAGCAAGAGGAAAGACCTGGAGCAGATTCTCCCTCATGGCTTCAGAAGGAACCAGCCCTGCTGACACCTGCATCTCGGACTTCCTGCCTCGAGCTATGAGAGAACACGTTTCTGCTGCTTAAGGCCCCCAGTCTGGGGTACTTGGTTACAGCACCCCCAGGAAATCTAATCTGCCCCATTCTTGGCTATAGTGAATGAAGTTGCTATAAACACTTGTGCATGAGTTTTTGGTGGACATGATCATTTCTTTGGGGTGAGAAATCCCCCAGGAGTGGTGAGATAGGAGGTGTTCAGTTTCCCCAGGTTCAAGTTTCAGGCCACTCCTTTGGGTCTCAAACCACTCCCCCAGGACTCAAGCCCCTCCTCTGAGTCCTGAGCCACTCTTGCTTGTTGCATTTATTTTTGGCACCAACCATGGAGATTGAGACCACCCGAGGCAGACTTATGTAATTCCAGTGGCTGAGCATGCTCAGTAGAAAGGGATTAATGCTCGACCTTCCACTGGGGGTGCTGGAGAGAACCTAGCATATTTTAAGTGCATTCAGTGCATATGCTAGAATTTGACCAATGATGATGCTCCAAAGAGACCAACTGCGCATGTTAAAGGCTGTCATGTAATCTGTTACATAACTAGTATCCACTCCCCTCGTTGACTATTCATTAGATAGTACGAATATGTATAGATAGCCAAACTTTAAACACTGAATCCAAGAGGAAGGCGGGGCTGCTGCTCACTCTCTCTGGAGCCAGCCCGTGCTTTGCCTGAGGTGTGCATTTCTCACTTTGTGTGTTAAACTTGCCTTTAGGAGGCTGTGCTCACGCTGGAGCCAGCCCGCACTTTGCCGGAGGTGTGCATTTCTCACTTTGTGTGTTAAACTTGCCTTTAGGAGGCTGTGCTCACGCTGGAGCCAGCCCGCACTATCTGTGAATGTGCATTTCTTACTTCTGTGTTCAGCTTGGTGTGGGCCCCGCTCAGTCTCTGGAGCTGGGCTGCACTTTCCCTATGAAGTCTATACGTCTTATTTCTTACATTAATCCTGCTCTCACTTTCTGCTGACCCTACTCTTGAATTTGTTCCTGTGGCAGAGGGAAGAACATGGTAGAGGACGGGGTGGGTTGAGGTTGGCCATTGGACCTCCCCAAACCCTCTCCTCTGGTATCATCCAGGGGCACGCTCCCACTGGCCAAAGTTTTTTTCCAGCTGTGTGTTCAGGCACTGCCTCGACTGGCCAGGGGTCCAGCTGCCCTGCCTGATCCAGGACCCCTGGATGCCGTAAGTGACTTTCTCCTTCCATTTGTGCTTTTGGGTAATCCCTACCAGTTTCAGTGGGATGCCACGGCCTTTGGGTACTGACTCCGTTTCGGTGCACTGCTTTGAGTAGTCACTCCCAGCCTCAGTGGGATGGCACTGCCTTTGGGTAACCACTCCCAGTCTCCTAAGCTTGGTCCTTGGACACTGGGACCCAAGAAAAGCCACATGAGCTGTGGCAAAACTGGCCATTTTGTCAGTGGATCTCAAACTGTGCCACCTTCAGGTGGATCAGGTCATCGGAACAGATAAAGATTTAATACAGCAGGTTAGGCTGCAGCCTCTGGGGAAGCCAGGGCTTTATTTCGGTATCCCCTCTCTAGATTTCATGTGTCTTCTCTCCTCTGTAACACTCTTTCTATGTTGTGTGTTTGCTTTAAAGTACCATTTGGGTGTGAGAAATGACTCTAGAACGTAAAAGTCAGCATTTTGTTTGTTTGGGAAAGCTCTGTTTGGGTTTGAGCAACTAAGTTTATGCCTTTTGGTCATTAAAGTCCTGATGACCAAAAGGAAAAAAGAAAAAAAAAATGTTTTTTCCTGTCTCTGAGTTTTTCTAGGCAAACTTGAGAAACTGATCCAGAAAGTTACAATTGGCTCTGTCTCTAGATGAAATGTGTCTGTCGTGCACAGAGCCTGTTAGGAAAAAATGGGTAAGATTTAAAATCAGACCGCTATGAAATGTTTTACAGAACTGCATTTCCCTCATACTAGAACAAGTTCTTTTTTCAAAGTATTGATCTGCTCTTAGTAAAATTGCAAGAAGTTTTGATTTATCTCTAAAGGCGTTTGCAATCAGATTCATGGGAAAGACTGTACCAACTCTTAAACACAGGTTTCAGATAACTCTAAGATCAATGCACAGAGTATCAGTTTTTCAGAACTGTAAAAAGAATCAGATGGGTTTGCAAAACTGCTAATCAAGATCAAGCAAAGCAAAAATTAATTACCTAAAGCTAAATAATTGATCAGCATAATGTTTTGTAACTTTCGTTTTGGCTCTTTACTTAGGTATTCTGTTTTCCAGATTGAAGGAATCCCTCCCTCTTAAGCTATCTGTAACTTACAGCAATTGGGTAAAAATCTAATTTATGAACACAGATGGAAGGATTGGCTTTCTTCCTATTTGATTCCTCCAAAATTTGAAAACTTCTTGTGAGTATCTTTATAATTTTTATGGCAACGTGGTTATTTGCATGAGATCAGTGAGAATCTGCTCTCTCTATAACTGGATAGAGTTGGAAACATTGGTCATAGACTCGCATGTCTCTCCTTCGTTCCTGACCTCACTGCACGCTACCCTCATCTGGCCTAACTGCTTCTCACCTGCCCCTCCCACCCCACCCACCTGGGATCAGTCTACCTGGGAATGAGCTTTCCCCGCACCAAGGGATCAGTACAAATAAAGGTAAGACCTTTTCAATCGGAAAATTGATCGCCAATGCTTTCATGGGGACTGTCCTGATCAAAAGGCGGGGGAGATGTCTTCCCTGTACACGCAGCTCTCTAAAAGTATTCATGGCCTTGAAGGGGGTGGGGGCTTGTGATTTGGATGAGACGTTTTGTGCCTAAACAAAGGGTTGGTGTAAGTTCTTAAAACTGATGCTGTATCAATGAGTGTATAGCTTTCACTCTAAGTAAGCCACCTGTTGTCAGTCAACTGTTAAGATGATTGATAAACAAATGCCTTTGGTCCCTCTGCCACTCCAGCCAGGTACCAAAAGCTACGTCCTCCATCATGTCAAATAGTTCCATTCCAAATTAACCCTTTCATCGCCCTGACTCAGCTCGAAGCGGTAAGATGAGTTGTCTGCCCTGTTCCATAGAAATGGAGGAACTATTGACGGTGGGGAGGTTGTTGGAGTGAACAGGACTGCAGCCACATTGGGACCTAAAACCGCCTGGGCTGCAGGCACACCTTAAAAGGACACGGCTTTTTCCTTGGCACGCATTTCTCTGAGTTCCCTCTTTTCCCATGGTTTTTGACATTCTGAACCTTGTTATGGGAAAAGACATTATTTACGTGGATGTGAAGTTGTTTTCCAGCCAGCCTGAAGCTGCAGACTTGCAAACCCTGGGAAACCAAGGAAGACCTCAGTGCAGCTGTGCTGACTCCACCCCGCAGCAGGACCCTGAGGTGACAGCAAGGAGGGAGCAGAGACCAGGTGGAGCCTCGGGTAGACCTCGCACCGGCTCCTGGTGTGAAGCCTTCGCGGCTCGTGTCCCCCTCCCGCCGGCTCTTCACTTCCCACGTTCTGTTCCCCAGCCCCCGGTGCCTCAGCCAGCTCCTACTCAGCCGCTTCCTGACCGGCTGTACCGCGGTCCCAACCTCTCCTAGCGGTTCAGGCTCCGTCTCCGAAGGAAGCATCAGCTCCATCCCGAGTTCTCCCGCGAGCGCAGGAGATCCTCCCCACCTTACCGCACTCGCCCTGCAGGCCTAGAGGAGGGAGTCGTAACCTCTGTGCCTCCCCCACTTTCCTGCTGCTCCCCAGGTGACAGTCCTGGCAGCCAGAGAACAAATGGCACTGGCACCTGAGGATGGTTTGGTTTGGGGTGCTCATACTGAGGCCTGCTAATGGGCAGCTATTCATATTCGTGGAGGCATCCGATTGAATGCGCTTCTGAGCCCAGATGCATCCTCTCGGGCTCCATCTGTGAGGGCAGGAATGGAACCGAGAGCCAGGTGGTTAATTCTTTTCCTGTCCAAGGGTCACTAGGGCTTGGGCAGCTCCTAGTGCTTTGGGGATTGGCCAAGGCAGCCATGAGTCCCCAAGATGTCTGGAGGGAACAGGGGGCAGTTTGTCCCTGGACAATCACCTAGGTACAAGGCAGGGGCGTCTCTGAGGTCAGGTCTCTGCTCCAACAGGATGGCTGGTGTGGAGGGGGTGGCGGTGGAAGATCTTGGAGTGTGGGAGGTATTGGCAGTGGTTTGTCCTCAGGAGGGGGCAGAGGTGGCCCTAGGAGCAGTTCCAAGACCAGCAACGCTGGAAGGAGTAGATGCTAGCTGCTGCAGAAGGTCACGTCGTGCGGCACTGAGAGAGACGCTCGTGGGGCCATGGGGAACGGGAGCCGAAAGGCAGCTGAGGTCTTGCAAAGGGCCACCTAGATGGGTCCACCTTTCTCAGGTAAAACCTGTTTCTTATAAGCCTTTACAGGAGCCCCAGGAGAAAGGAGACAACTTACCTACTTGTGTGAACCTGTGGAAGGTCTCAAATACCTATTCAGAAAAGAAAATATCCTAAGAGACTGCTGTGGAGCCGGATGAGTGATGTGGTGATGGCCTGACATCTAGTCATTTTCCTGGTGGCACCGAATGTCATCCGTCACTCCACTATTTTGCCAAACCTCCTCTTGGTAAAGATTTATTTTGTCCATGCTGGGATTAGAGACCCTTGTTCTCATAATAAAAATGAATGTCTATTGCCTGACCACCCTTCTTTTGTCACTTACAATGGCTTGTGCAGAATGGGAGAGCAGTGTGACAGTCGGCGTGTCTTCTATTACAGCTAACGGGGAAGATTTTTCTAATTGCTGGACGTGTCATTGTGGTCCTCATATCCGGCTGAACCCAATAAGGGCATCCCTCATGAGGGGGACCGCAACATGACATTTCCACCTTGGGAACCAGGCCCATCGGCTGTGGAAGTCCCTCTAGACAGCACAGGGACTTCTATGACGTGCATGCCCCTGCCACCCTGCACAATGCCACCTCCAGCAAAGGACACAGGAATGGAATCACTCCACTCTCAAGGCAGCCTGTGCCCTTGTGGAATGCATGTGGTGAGCCAAACCAGATGCCCACAGCATACCCGGTGACGCCCTCACGTCCTTGTGCCCCAAACACCACCCACGGGTGCCCTGTTCCAAGCACCTGTAACATGGGAGCCCCAGGTACCAAAAATAAGTGTAGCCCATAAGAAGGATATGACAAACCCCTAAGTTTCTGGAAAACAGATTTTATCATCTCCCAAGCAGGACTTAACCAAACTTTGTGGAGTTTTCTAAAGTGGTCGCTCCCCTGACACCAGCAGCAGCCCTGCGTGGGAACACTGTCACTGCTCACTCCTGTTGGCACCTGGAGCCATCCTGTCCTCCCGCCACCGTGTCATGTCAAGATGTCGGATGTCCAGGCTGTCCTGTTCGGCTCTCTCAGAGCCCTGTCCTTGTCAGGTCTTTTGTCTTTTATTGTGGAAAACATGATCTCCATTGTTACTTTAATATTTTACATCTCCATTAAAAAATATTTTTAATTGTGGTAAAAAAAAATAGTGACAACATTTCCCGTCCTAAGTACAGTTCAGTAGTGTCAAGTCCACTCACACCACTGCACACCCATCCCCACCACCCACCTGCGGACCCCGGCCATGACCCGCCCGGCCATGACCTGCCCGGCCATGACCCCGGCAGAACTCAAGGGCCGTGGACAGAGCACGCCTTCTCCATCTGCTTGCCGGTCCACACGCGTGGGCTGCCTCCCCTCTCGGCTGCTGTCAACGGGGTGTCCGAGTCCCTGTGAGCAGTCGCTGCCCTCGCTCTCGCTCTGTCTCTGTCTCTGCCTCTCTGTCTCTGTGTGTCTCTCTGTCTTTCTGTCTCTGTGTGTCTCTGTCTCTTTCTGTATCTGTGTGTCTCTGTCTGTCTGTCTCTGTCTCTGTCTCTCTCATTCCTGGGTCCCTCCTCTCTGCAGGGGGTTTGGGTGGTGGGCTGTGGGGTGGGCAGTCCCCCAGGGGCCCCGGTGAGCAGGATGGGGCAGGGCTGTGAGCTGCTGGACAGTCAGCCACCTGTCCGGCACCAAGCGCGCCTGGAGCCTTGGCCCATGGCAGGCTCTGCCATGCACGCACCCGATGGCCTTACCCCGACACCAGCCTCTGCCCCGACACTCAAGGCCCCACCTTCCCGAGGCAGCAGAACCCGCTCCTGGGGCTCAGGTCAGATGTGTTCGGGCAGGTTGGGGGCTCCCTTTCCCGCAGGGCAGGCGCTGGAGGTGGGTCCTGGCTGAGGTGCCCGCCTCTCAGGCTTCTGGGGGTTTCGTCACTAGATGAGGTCAGCCAGGCTCGGCCCAGGCCCCACCCTCATTCAGCACCGGCTGCACCAGGCCCGCTGTGCAGGGCCCTGAGGTCACTCAGGAAGACTGGCCAGGCGGCCCCAACCCAGCCACATAGGGGTCCCTTTGACTCCCAGCGATCACTTGATTTCTGGCCCACTGGGGACAAACCCTTTTCCATTCTTGGCTCTATTAACTGCCCGCTGACGGCGCGAATGGACGCAGGGACCCTCCTCCCCTCCACCTCTTCTCCAGCATTCTGGCACTTTCCCTCCAAACCATGCTCGGCACCGCCTCACTCTGAGTGTCTTTCAAAGCAGGAGGGACAGCTTAGGTCTGGGAGAGAGCCGGGGGCGGGGGCCTCGGGACCCCAGGGCTGCGCAGCCCTGCCCAGGCCCAGAGCGGGGTCTGTACCGCACCCCCCACCTGCCCCCTGCTTCACAAAGAGAAGGAACGCACAGCCCGGCCACAGTGGAGCCAGAGCTGGCTTATGGGAGACTCAAGGGGACGTGTGGTGTGGGTGGCAGGGTCACACATCCCAGCGTGGAGCCGGGCTGGGATACGCAGTGGTTTAAGCTCAGCCTGGCCATCTTGAGATGCAGAATCGCCGTGGACAGGGGGACTCCCGCTCAGTCTGCAGCCAGCCCTGCAGCTCTGCTCCGGACACAGCCATGTACAGTCGCTCGTCACGGCGTCTGTGGGATGAGGATGAAGAAGTTACACTGGAATGCCCCCACAGGGCGGCCAGCCGGACAGAGCCCCCAAGGCCCTCAGCACTGGAGGGGCTCCGAGACGGCTGAAAGGACAGCGTGTCCATGGCCCTGGCACGTGGCTAGGTGATCGCGGCCTCCTCGCCGAGGCTGCTGCCCCAAGGGGAGTCACCGAGGCCCCCTGACACTTTGAGAGTGCCCAGCCAAGTGGCCCCGCTGCTGCCCCCAGTCCCCCTGCTCCCCTGAGCCTGGGCAGGAGCATCAGCTGCAGAGGGGGCTGGTCACCCGCGGGTGCCCTGGTGAGTGGCCTTGGCTCTGAGTCAGTGTTTCCTCTTTCGCCCAAGGGCCCGGCCGCTCATACCTGGCACACGTTCTCGTGGCCAGAACTTCTGATAACCCAGGCATTTGTTTTTCCAGGGAGGAGGGCAGTGGGAGAGGATATTTTCCTTTTCTTTGAATACTCGTGTCTTTTGCTGGCACCGTTGCCAAGGTACACGGCCCACAGGCCGGCAAACCAGGCCGGGCTGCAGCCCCATGACTCAGGCTCCCCAGGGAACCCGGAACTGCCAAATCTTGAGCAGGGAGAGATCCTGGATTAGCCCAGAGGGCACACACAGAGCCTTTGTGATCTGCCAGGCAGGAGCAGCCGCCGCCCGCTAACCCTGCAGCACGCCAGCGCTGCCCGGCCCTCCGCGCGCAGCCCCGGGTCAGCAGGCTGCAGGCAGGCCAGCGGGGCTCTGCCCATGCCACCGAGAGAGCGCTCCCAGGGCAGATAGCCTGGCACATAGTCAGGGCCCAGTAAATGTGTGCTGAATGAGGGAAGGCAGGAACGGTCCCAACCCACAGCCAACTGGACCTACATGCATCCACTGTAACCCCAGAGTCCCCAGTCCTCTTGCTCTGGTGGCCACAATGTCAAGTCCTTCTGCAGGGGACGGCAGCCTGTGTCAAGATGTCTGTGTCCACAGCAGGACCAGTGGGAGCCTGTCTTCCTTTTCTCTCTCTCTGTCTCTGTCTCTTTCTGTCTCTCTCTCTCTGTCTCTGTCTGTCTGTCTGTCTCTCTCTCTCTCTCTCCCAGCAGTCTCTGGGGGACCCCTTCCTCCCCCATCACTTCACTACTCATGACACAAGGCTGAAGGCACGTGGGACGAGGTTTTAGGCCACCCTCTCACTCGACCCTCCATAACATTCGGGCCGCGGGGTTGGGTGCCGAGCTGACTGTGAGCGTCCAGCATCCCCGCAGCCAAAGACCAGCCTCGGTCTCCACTTGGACACACAGAGGGACAGAGTCCAGGAAGTGGATGGGGTGATGGCAGCACAACCTGAATGCACATAATGCCATGGAACTTAAAAATGGTTGGGACGATAAATTTCGAATTATGTTTATTTTACCACAATAAAAAATGTTATTAGAAAAAGAGAAAGGTAAAAATTGGCCGTCTTGACCGTCTGTAAGTGGCATTCAGCGCATTCACGCTGCTGTGCGGCCGTCTCCACTGTCCACCCCAGAACGTTCTCACCTTCCCACACTGAAGCTCTGTCCCCGTTAAACACCAGCTCCCCAGCCCCTGGGAACCCCCATTCACTTCCTGTCTCTGTGGATCTGACAACTCTAAGGACCTCATATGAGCAGAGTCACACCGTGTTTGTCCTTCTGTGACTGGCTTAATTCACATAGCACAGTGTCCCCAAGGTTCATCCGTGTTGTAGCGCGTGTCAGGATGTCCTCCCTGTTTCAGGCTGAGTCGTGTTCCACTGTGTGGATGGGCCACATTTTGTCTACAAATTCATCCATCCGTGGATATGTGGTGGCTTCCCTGTCCTGGCTCTTGTGAACAACGCTGCTGTGAACGTGGGTGTACAAAGAGTTGAATCGTCGTAAGGAGTGAGCACACGTGTGCCGTGAGATCACACGAGAAACACGGAAGGTCCCACCCAGCAGCGTGCTGCCCCCCGGCACAGGACTTCAGCACGGTTGTGTCCACTGCAGTGTGGGCCAGGCTGCAGCTGAGCAGGGCTCTGTGCAGGAGCTGACCCACTTTGGCAAGCCCAGGGGACCCAGCTCTACCTTGACGGGCACTTGCCCCAGGTGTAATCCCCTTGCCGATGTCACCAACCCTCAGGATGACGTGCTGGCCCCAGCACCAGTGGCCTCTGACCTGAGTGCCCAGCTCACTTCAGATTCCCCAGAGCAGAGGCAGCCAGGGGCAGGGGCACACCAGGGGGAAAGGGGAAGAGTGGGGAGGGGTCCCACGGAGCCATTGGAGCCCTGAGGCTGCTGGGGTCGTCCCGAGGGCCAGTGGTCCTGCTGTATCAGTGGGACCCAGATGCACACAGCCTCTTTCTTCCTTTACTGCCCTTCAGTCTGGGTAGGGGGACGGAGTGGGAAGTGGTTTTGTCCAGCCCAGCTTCCAGCCCCTGCTGAGCAGCGTGGCCTCAGGGGGCCTGGTCCAGGCATCTCCTGCCCCTGTGCCCTCTGGTCCTTCGCAGACCTGTCCTGTCCACCCAGTGCAGGCTGTCGGCCTTAGCCTCCTCTTCGCAGCCGGCCACGCCCTGCAACCCCGGCCCTTGTCTGGCCAGTAGGGGGTCTGCAGGACACGGCTCAGGCTCCACACGCTGTGCCACGTGTGCAGACGAAAGTGAATGGGTGAGCGTGGGCGAGGTAATGGACATGAGCCGAGATGGGTGCAGGTGAATGCAGACGACTGAGTTTGCCGCTGGAGATGAACAGACAACAGGTGGACAGTCATAGCTTGTGGTTCCAGCCCCACCTGTCAGCCAGGGAAGTTGAGGCAGAAGACCAGCCAGGTCTTCCCACCCTCGGCGATGCCCAGCCCTCCAGGAGCTGACCCGCAATGGACACGGGCCGACTGCGGTGACGGGTGGCGGTGGGTGTGGCCAGGGCCATGGCAGATGAGTCCCCCTCGATCCGGTCGCCATGTGGCGGCCATTGCAGGACGTGTTTATCGGCTCCCCTGTGGGGGTGAGGGTGTGCCTAGGAGAGGACTCGGACGTGCGTGTCAGCTCTAGTGACCCCCTCAGGCCACCGCCAGGTGGTTAGTTCATTGGCTGCTGTGTGAGGGTCCTGGGGCTTCCATAACAAATGACTACAAGCCAGTGGCCTGAAAACAACAGGAATTTATCCTCTCACAACCCAGGAGGCAGAGTCTGAATCAAGGAGTTGGGAGTGTTGATTCCTTCTGGGGGCTCTTGGGGAGGGTCCTTCCTGCCTCTGCCAGCTCCTGGTGGCTCTGGCACCCCCAGACGTGTGCCCGCATCACTCCAGTCTCTGCCTCGTCCTCCCTTTGTGTGGCTGTGTCTTAGAATCTCTACCTTCTGTCCCTTACAAGGACGCTCACCATTGGACTTAGGACCCACCTGAATAACGCAGGACGATTCCATCTAAGATCCTTAACTACACCTTCAAAGACCCTTTTTCCCATAAGACAACGCTCACAGGTTCCAGAGTTAGGACTTGGACTTATCTTTTGGGGGCTGCCATTCACCTCCTGACGCCTCTTCACAGTCCCGGAGGCTCAGACAGAACTGTCCCCAGGGCAGACAGGGCGGGTAACTCATCCTGTGCCAGGAGCTCTGCCCACCTGGGCCAGCGAGACCTTCATGATGCCCATGCAAGGATGGAAGGTCCTGTCCCCACCCCGCTGAGCTGGCGGGCTCTGCTCCACGGCACCCATGTCAGAGGATGTCCCTGAGCCTGGACCAGGGGGGTGCACCGGGCTCCCCCAGGGCCGGGCATCCTGGGGCTCTGGATGCTGAGCTGTGCCTGATTCACCTGAGGAAACCCTCGCTTGGAACAGGGGCCTGTCCCTGGTCAGGCCCATCACACCTTCTCTGGGATGGAGCCCGGCACCGTGCTGGGACCTGGCCTCCTCTCTGACAGCTTCAGGGCAGACAAATAAATAGTACAGCTGGCTTGGTAAACAGAGAATTGCCAAGTGTTACCCCATCTACTTCCACATCCAGGAATAAGCCCCCAGCGGGCAGAGTCCGCTGCTGCTGGGAGCCAGAGGACTCTTACCCTGGAGAGAGATGGACAGATGGACGGATGCACGGCCATCCCCCTGGAGCTGCTCAGGAGCAGGGCTTCACCTCGGTCCCAGAGTGCACGGGCCCCTCATCAGCCGCCCCACCCTGGGCGAGGATGCCAGGCTAGGGGCAGGGCCGGGGGTGGCTGTCCTGGGGAGCCCAGATCCTTCACTCCCACAGACAAGTGGCCAGTAGCCACCCCGTTCCAGGCTGCCCTCAGCAGTCCTGGCCCCATACCGGCCCCAGGCAGGAGTCAGCACTCGTATGCTGGGGGGCCTGGCCTGTTGTCCCCCAAGGGACACGCCTCACTCCTTCCCTCAGCAAGGGACCAGCTCTGGTCAGTACTTGATCCCAGCCCTATGTGTCCTGAAGAGGAGGCCGGAGGTGGCTGGAGCAACCCGGGGCTCTTTGGAGGCCCTGGCTCTGGGGGCCCTCTAGGGTCCATACCCCTACCCATGACCTGAGAGTTTAACGGGTCCCCAGGCTTCCTCAGCATTGTCATCCTGCCATCCAGGGAAAGCCAGAGGTGCCCCAGGCCTTGCCAACCAGAGGCCAGCCGAGCCCTCTTTATTCAAAGCAGGGGCTGGGGCTCGTCTGCCACCTCACTGGAGCCCCTGAATCCACGGTGCCTTGGCCATGAGAGGCACCGTGTTTTCATGTGCCACGAGGAGAGAAAAGCCGGCCCCTGCAGACCCTCGGCCGGCTCACTCTTGCCCAGCCCTCCAGGACACACCCGCGAGCTCGGAGAGCCTTATCGGCCAAGGCCCTGCCCAGGTACGGGTGGGCTGGGGAGGGTCCGGGTGCACGCAGGAGGCAGGGCTGGCCTGTGAGTTTTGAGGAGGGGGAGCAGGGGACAGAGGACATGGGGGAGCCTCGGGAGGCTGGGCCGGAGAAGGCCACCTGCCTGCTTGGGGCCTTTCTCCCCCAGGCTCCCCCAAAGTCCCCAGGGAAGCAAGACCCATGCCTGCTACTCCATCCCCCACTTCAGCCCAGGGCCCAACATCCACACCCCCTCCCCAAGCCTCCTCTCTTGACCCCCAATCTGTTCCCACCTCCTTCAGAGGGTACCTTCTAACATGGGTGCCCCCTGGCCTGTCAAGGCCAATACACACCCCACTGTCCAGCCACATGGGCCATCTGAGGTGAAGACTGCCTGAGATTTCTGGGCACGGGGTTGGAGGGTGCTCCCAGGACACCACCTGTGGGGCAGCAGGATGAGATGCGCTGCAGATGCCATGGGCCACCAGGAGCTCTGATGCTGGGCAGCCATGTGGGTGGCCCCAGCTGGATCCTGTGCTCCTCTTGGAGCTGCTGGACAAGGGCTAGAACCTTGGCCAAGGCAGCTCTCCAGGGAGGGACGGCCGAGCCCCTGCAGCAGGGCAGCCCAGAGCCTTGGTCCTTGTGGAGCCCAGGTGGTGCCCGCAGCACCCACCACGCAAGCCTGTGGCAGCCACAGAAGCCCACCCCCCTCCCTGCACGTGCCCAGTGCTCATGCTGGCCCAGGGCCTGGTCCCTGGCAGGGGGATCAAGGAGCATGCTGCACCTGCCCCAACACTCTTAGTGTGCAGCTGTGGAAACTGAGGCCCAGAGTCACCAACAAGTCCCAACAGAGCAGGCCAAAAACCCACCACCCCTCTCAGAGCTGGCCACCCGGTGGGGAGCGGCCAGCGAGCCCAGCCCCTATCAAAAGCCCAGGGAGTGGAGCAGGCTGCCCAGGATGTGTGGACTCTGTCCAGCTGCTCCAGGAGGGCAGCCAGGACACCCTGTGTCTTCCCTCATACAGAAGGGCCCCCGAGCCTGGGGCATGGCCCCTACTATGGACGAAAGGCCATCTCCTGGCACAGCTGCCCTGCAACTGGATACCACCCCAAAATGACCCCTGCAGGTGCAGGGAGCAGGGAAAGGGGGCTCAAAACCTGAGGCAGCCACCTAAGGGAGGGGGCAAGCGAGCCCCCACCCCACCCCGTCCCCTTATCTCCACCCAGTGGGGCTCCTCTTGGGTGCGGCTGTGGACTCGGCAGTTAAGCAGATTAGCGCTGCATGTGCCTCAGGTGCGTCAAATCAGCTTTATCGAGGCCAGGATGTTGTCTCAGGTGGAGCCAGGCAGGCTCAGGTGAGGCAGCCGCTCCCAGGCCAGCGGGTGGCACTGCCCAGCTCCCACCGCACGGCAGGGAGGCCCCAGGGGCAGGGAGGGCAGGTGCGGCCACTCCACGCTCCTGCTCTGGCCTTCAGAGGGGCCATCATCACAAACCATCCACCCGTGCATGTCCCACGTGCAGAGCGTGCTCAGAGGCAGCTTGGGACCCCGGCAGGGAGGGGCCTCGGCACCAGCAGGGCAGAGTCTGCGGCTGTGCCGGGGGCACCTGGGGATCGAGTGTCCCCACATGTCACCTGGCCAGATTCCAGAAAGGGGATCACTGTGTACAGTGGAAGAAACTGAGTCTTGGGAGCTTTGCAGCCAGAGTCCACCCCATCCCAAACAGTACAGGACCAAAAACAATAAAATAAATGAGGAAATTGGATGAAAGAAGCAGAGACAAGGGGGATCAGGAAGAGCCAGGCAGGTGGCCAGCCGCTGGGGCACCTGCGCTTCAGTCTGTTCTAGACCCAGCATGGGGGAGAGGGGAAGCGGCATCCCAGGGAGGGGGATCCTGGGCTGGCTCCAAGGGGTTGGGATCTGGGAGAGGGTCCCGAGGGGGGACTTGGAGAAGTTCAGGCGGTGGGTGAGACCTTGGGCACCAGGCAGAGGAGGCGTCTGTGGATGGGGAACCAGGGTGGGTGCCGAGTCAAAGCCACTGGGGCCCTCTACCCTCCCAGCCCCACGTCCACTTATCAGAGTCCTGCCCTGTGTCCAAGATGGCCAGAGGCACTTTCCACGAAACCTCCCCTGTCCCCCAGTGGGAAGTGTCTGTACCCCACCCCACCCCGTCCACACTGCAGCCACAGCTCCTGGGCCTGTCCCCCAGCTGAGCGTCAGAGCCGCCTTGCTCTGGCATCCGTCCCTCCAGGTGGGTGGGCCTGGGGCTGAGGCTGGCCTGGAGCCAGAGTGGGG
The DNA here is from genome assembly GCF_027409185.1 of Cynocephalus volans. Lineage (NCBI taxonomy): Eukaryota > Metazoa > Chordata > Mammalia > Dermoptera > Cynocephalidae > Cynocephalus > Cynocephalus volans. The sequence continues at coordinate 167,546,043 of NC_084463.1, forward strand.
CCACTAAGCTGGGGGAGGGGAGGCAAATTCCCCTTTGTCTGCAGCCCCGTCTTCTGCTTGGGACATGCTGGAGACAAAAGCTGGTGGGCCGAGGAGCCGCCGCAATCTAGACAGCGCACCCCACCAGGGGGGCAGCAGGGGAGCGTGCCCTGGGCACAGGGGCAGAAGCTGTCTGAGGAGCACCAGGTGTCCCCAAGACTGCCAGGCCCCAGCCCAGGCGGCAAGGGCAGTGAGGCCCTGGGGAACCTGCTGAGGGGCCTGAGGAGGGACAGCCAAAGCTGTGGTCCTGGGCCAAGGCAGGGGTCAGCCCTGCTGCCCTGTTCCTGAAGCCTCCAGAGCCCCTGCCCGGGTGGGGCCAGGTCAACATCAGGGACCACCCTGGGCTCCAGCTGAGTTCCTGCCTTGGCCCGTTCCTCTCTTCCCTCCTTCCTTCCTTCATGGCCACCCCATCCACAAAGCCAGCTGGACATGACCCTGCCTCCCAGGCTCTGCGGACCCAGCCTTCAAGTCTCAGCCATGCATGGGCCTGCTTCAAGGCCCCCCTAGTAGGAGTTGTAATGGGGATGCCCCTGAGGGACTTGAGATAGGGGACTGAGAAGCAGCATGGTGGTCCCAAGACAGGGGCACAGCTGGGAGTTGGGGTGACACCATTGTCCCTGGTTGCTGGAGGATGCTCACCAGCCACAGGTTCGTCCTGAGCCCTCCATAGTTTCCAGTGTTGCCGGGTCTGCTGAGACCCCCAGGAATCCCCATCGTGTCATTCCCCTCCCTTGGCCCTGCACCAGGGGAGCCCTCATGCCTCCCTCTCCCCAGCCGTGCACACCCCTGGTAGAAACTCTCCACAGCATCCTTCTCTGCGGAGCATCACCCACCATCCGCCATCTGTCCCTGTCCATCTCGACAGCTCTGGGCACCTGAGTTGCAAGCACGGCACTGTCACCCGCGGTCTTACAGCATCAGTCCCCACCCCAGCTCCCGCCCATCAGACATGATCCTTTGAGGGTCGCCGCCTCCCTGGTGTCCCATCCTCACCACCCATGCGCCCGGCTGTCCGTTCACTCGGGCTTAATCCACCCGCCAGGGGAATGAAGATACGGGAAAATTAACATCTGTCACAATGTCCTTGGACTAATTGCAGAGCACCATTTACTTTTGAAAAAACATGTTTTTATCATTACTGTTATTTTTTTACATTCTAAGATGTTGCAGAGCAGTTGGGTGGAGGGGGAGGGGGAGGGGGTGGGAGGATGAGGAAGGGGGAGGGGGATGGGGTGGGAGGATGAGAATTGGGGAGGGGGAGGGGGTGGGAGGGTGAGGAAGGGGGAGGGGGATGGGGTGGGAGTGTGAGGAGGGAGAGAGGATGGGGTGGGAGGGAGAGGAGGAGCAGGGGGTCGGAGGGTGAGGAAGGGGAGGGGGAGGGGGGGAGGGGGAGGAAGGGGGAGGGGGACGGGGTGGGAGGGTGAGGAGGGGGAAAGGATGGGGTGGGAGGGTGAGAGGGGGAGGGGGACGGGGTGGGAGGGTGAGAACTGGGGAGGGGGACGGGGTGGGAGGGTGAGAAGGGGGCGGGGGGCAGGTAGGGGGTAGGGGGCGTGGTCGGGGCCCATGGCACCCCCTCATTCCAGCAAAGGAGACAAGGGGGCTTCCAATGGTGGCTCGGTCATGGCTGGGCTGGATGTGTATGTCAGGGGGACATGGGTCCGACCCTAGGCTGCCCTCTGTCCAGGCTTGGGAGCCAGGGGCACTTCCAGCAGCAGACTGGTGGCTGTCACTGGGCCGTATGTGGACATGGGGGCGTGGCTGAGGTCCCAGGCCCCTCTCTGTTCTGGCTCAGTAGCCCAGGGTGCTTCTGGCAGAGGCTCCTTGGTCATCGCTGGGCAGGATGCTGATGTTGAGGGTGTGGCTGAGGCCCTTGGACCCCCCACCCCAGCTTGAGAGCCTGGGGGGCTTCCAGTCCTTCCAGGTGTTGTAGGTGTTCTTCGGTGATGTTAGACCTTTACTGGTTAATATCAGAACTTTGTCTCCAATCTGTGGGGTTTTTTGTGTTTTCTTTCATTTCCGTGTTGGATTATTCTCTGTTCCCACCATTTAAACTCTGCACTGGAACAGATTTGTTGTCCTTTGCTTACTTATAAAATGGGTGGACGTCCTGTGGGGACCAGCACCTGAGCCCTGTGGTTGAGCTCAATTGCTGCTTTGCTGCTGATTCCCTGGGGAAGGCTTTTTGTGCAGCTCAGGTTTTAATTGTTGACACTGTATGTACTTCTGGGTCTCATGAGGTCTGGTGCACCTGGGTTGTGCGGAAACTCTGGTCTGGGCCTGAGTATTTTCATCAAACTGAACCCCCTGCAGTTCTATATTCCTGATCAGTCTCCACTGAGTGGTCTTGTGCTGATTGGGGCCAGATCAGATGTCCATGCTGTGCCCCAGTGTTCTCCTGGTGGCCCGTCTCCCCCACTACCCACATTCTAAACACTTACTGTAGTGGATTGAATTATGTCCCCCCAAAACCCACTGAAGCTTGAATGGTGTCCCCCAAGTTTTATGTATTAGAATCTTAGCCCCCACTGTGACTGTGAAGAGGGTGGGAAATCCTATTGTGGTAATTGAAGGGTGGGGCCCTGAAGAGGTGACTGGATCATAGGACCGTGCAGTAGTGAATGGCTTCAAAATGCTGGTCAGGGCGTGGTTCTGAGGGCTTGGAAAGAAGACAGAGGAGAGTCTGTCTCTCTGTCCTGGTCCCTCTGCTCTCTCTGCCCCACCATTTCACAAGGTGAGACCCTGCATCACTGTCACCACCACCAAGACCCTCACCAGTTGTGTTCCCTGAACTTTGGACTTCCCAGTCTCTGAAACTGTAAGCAATAAATTTAGTTTTCTTATAAATCACCCAGTTTTGAGCATTTTGTTATAAGCAACATAAACAGACTAACACACTTCCCATAAGAGGGGCCATGCACCGGTCCCTTGCAATGACTCACCAGCCTCTGAAAAAGCTCCCTTTTTCAGTTGTCTGTGGCCCCTCACTCCTATGTGGGTCCACGGTAACCCCTTTAGTGGTCTTGCTGGCCTGAGGACCACCAAGGCCCTCTTCTCCCCTGCCGCCTCCAGGCAACTTCATAGGGAGGGCACAGCTGTGGCTTTTGCCAGCTCTTGCTCCGTGTGCTCACCAGGGCCAGCCTTGAAGCAGCTGGGGCTCAAAACAGTCTGAATGGTCCTTTCTTTCTCTCATCGTGGCTTCTCCTGCCTTCATGAGCTCCATAGGTCTCTCTCTCTTCCCCTGAGCTCTAGTGGCCCCAGCCTGGTAGTTGTTGCTTTTTAATAGTTGTAAATTGGCTGATTGTGGGAGAGAGTGATTCTGGGGACTGTCTTTTCTGCCTACTTGACCAGAAGTCCTATCATTCACTTTTGTCCTCTGCCACACACCTTGAAACGCTCCTGGTGGTGTCTGCCCCATAAGCCAGGGAAGAGGCCACAGCAGCCCACCGTGGACTGCCCTGCACAGAGTCAGCCTTCGCTATTTTAACTAACTGACTGATGCTCCAAGCAACTGGTGAGCCAGGGAGCCAGAAGAACCCACAGCCCCGCTCCTGAAGAGCACAGAGTTTCCCAGTAAGCGAACAAAGCAGCCTGTGAAAAGGTTCATTAGACATTATTAAAAAATACACACACTCCAACATTTCTCCTGAGAGGCAGAGGGAACACATAGTTTTGTTTAAAAAGAGAGAGAGAGAGAGAAACTGCACGGAGAAAGGTACATTTTAGAAAGTATATGTTTCTATTATTTATTAATGCCAAGAAAACATTGACTCAGCAAACAGGAAGCGAAAGACGGATGAAAAAAGAAATAGGCTGGGATGACAGGTGTGGAGCACATCAGGTGGAGGTGGTAGGAGAACTAGAAAAGGTGAGAAAAGCTGCAATGGGAGAGTTACCATCTCTACTAAAAGCAGAGAAGAGCAGAAAAACGCTGCATAAAGTACCATGCGAGACATCCAAAGTTCTTTGAGAATAAGGACAGAGAGACTAAGTGGTGTGGGAGGCTCCCTCAGTGCTTGAAGAGCAGCTCACGGACCACATCACCTGCCACTCACAAGTATACACTTGGGGCAAAATAGAAAAGACACTGTTTTAAAGACTGGCGAGCAGTCAGCAGTGGACAGCGGGCAGAGGGGATACAACCCACAGAAAAGGAAAGGGGACCAGGTGCCGTCCACCTCTAGCTGGCTGTCCTCCTGCAGGACCTTCCCAGTTTGCAGGCACATGAGGAAGAACGCTCAAGCTAAGCTGGAAAGACTGGGGTCTGAGGCCAAGGCTGCCGAGACGCTGGAAATTAGGAAGAAAAATACAGAAAAAAATGGACCCACAAATTTCCGGGTGGCATACAGGGTGAGACCCTAAGCATCTGATTAAAAAGAAACAGAGAAGTCTGAAACATAACAGCCTGAGGCACAGAGTCTGGGGTTCAAGTTGTCCAGGTGAGGGCAGCTTGATCAACTCCCTGGGCTTTGCAAAAGAGCTCCCAAGAACAGTGCTTCAGGAGAAAGAACCGTATCCCAGGACTAAGCTATGCTGTAGGAGTAAGGGGAAAGTGGAGAGCAAATACACATTAGAGAGAGACAGGGAAAGAGAAATAAAGAACAATCACAGTAATACGTTGAACTCTTAGAGAGAGAGGAAAGAACCACAGTTACTAGAGGCGTAAAGGGGAGGCGAGGGGACAGGGAGGGGCTAATAAGGAATTGGTTAATGGACACGAAGAATGGCTGCGCGTTGTAATGATGAGTAAACCAGCTCTCCTGGTCTAACCGCCACACATTGTACACCATTATCGAAAATCAAAGTTACACTCTACGAGCACGGACAATCGATTATCTAAAAAAAAGAAAAAGAAAAAGCCTAAAAGGAATCCTCCGCAGATCCAGTAGATCCACCGATAACTTAACCACCTGCTAGAAAAAAACCTTCACGTCCTTCTTAGGAAGATAACAGAATCTGAAGTCTCTCTCTACAGCGTATTGTACATCATGTCCAGTGTGCAATAAAAATTACTAGACGCGACAGTGTGACCCGCAACCAAGAGGAACGTAGCCGTCACTAGAAGCACACACGCAGAGACCAGGGTTGAAATTAGCAGATAAAAACTTTAAAGTAAGGATCACAGATATGTTAAATAACTTACAGGGGGACATATATATAGTGGGAAAGAGGTGGGGGACTTCAGGAGAGATACGGCAACTCTAAAAAAGGACCAAGTGGAACTCCTGAAACTGAAAGCAACAAACAAAAAACCAGTCTCTGCAACAAAATACTCATTGAATGGGCTTCACCGAAGATTGGGAACTATAGAGGAAAGGCTCAGTACGCTTGAAGATAGGCCAAGAGAAATTATCCACACTGAAAAACAAAGAGAAAATGGTTTTTCACTTTTCATTAAAAAAAAAAAAAAAGCCACAGCGATGAATGGAATAATATGAAGATGTCTGAAGAGAAGAAAGGGAAAAGGGGGAAGAAAAAATATTAAAGAGAAATGGCCAAATGTTTTTAAATTTGATTAAAAACATCAACCCTGAATTCTAAGAAACAAACCCCAAGTGCAATAAATGTGAAGAAAACCACACCTTTGCCCCTGCTAGTCAAACTGCTGAAAAGAAAAGGTAAAAGAAAGACTTTAAAGTATCCGGAAAAGAAAAGACACAGCATACAGAGGAAACAAATTATAAAATCGTAAATATAAATCCAATCACATCAAAATTTGCATTAAATGTAAGTAGCCTAAGCATCCAATTAAGAGACAGATTTTAGGGGCCGGCCCGTGGCTCACTCGGGAGAGTGTGGTGCTGATAACATCAAGGCCATGGGTTCGGATCCCTATATAGGGGTGGCCGGTTGGCTCAGTGGGAGAGTGTGGTGCTGACAACACCAAGTCAAGGGTTAAGATCCCCTTACCAGTCATCTTTAAAAAAAAAAAAGAGAGAGAGACAGATTCTCAGATTGGATCAAAAAGCAAGATCCAACTGTATGCTGCTTACAACAGACACAAAGTGACTATAAAGACACAGATAAAGTTAAAAGTGAAAGCCTGGACTGAGGTCAAAGGTGCAGATCCCCATACTGGCCAGCTGCAAAAAAAAAAGTAATATCCAAAAAAAAAGTAAAAGTAAAAGGCTGGGAAAATATATGTCATGCAAACAATAATCATAATGATAGTGGAGTGGTTATATTAACATCAGACAAGGTAGACTTCAAGACAAGAGGTATTACCAGGAATAAAAAGGGGCATTTTACAATGATAACAAGGTCAATTCATTGAGAAAGTGCAACAATGTTACATGTATATGCACTTAATAACAAACCTTCAAAATACACAAAGCAAAAGATTTTAACACATTTTTCTTGGTAACTGATAAAACAGATGAATAAAAACTCAGGAAGGTTATAGAAAATCTGAAAACTCTTATCAGCCAGCTTGTCCTAATTGACATTTATAGGGTACCATTCAACACGTGCAGAATGCACCACTCCGTAGAAGTTCGCGTGGATTGTTCACCGAAACAGAAAAATGTTGGGCCATAATGCAAGTCTCAATAAACGTCTAAGGGTTTAAATCATCAAAGTATGTTCTCTTGCTAAAATAAAAATTAATTACAAACCAATAACAATAAGATACTAAGGGGGAAGAAAACAAATATTTGAAAATCAAGCAGCACAGTGAGTTCTAAATAACCTATGAATCAAAAAAAGTCACAATGAGAATTATAACTATTTTGCATTTGAAATAAGCATGGCCAGAAGGTGATAGAAAGGCATCTGTATAGTGTTGAAAGAAAAAAAAAACCTGTCAATCAACGTTGAAATTTAGGTCTACAGGAATAAATACAGAACACTATAAACGGTAAATGTGAGTGTACATATAAGCAAATTTTTTTTATTTTCTTCCTCTCTTTAGAGGACTATTAGCCGTTTAGAGCAAAAACTTAATTGTAGGAGCATATGGCACATGTAGTAGTCAAATATAAAACACCAAATAACTCCAACAATGAAGGATAAATGAAATTATTCTGTTCTAATGTCCTTACATTTTACATGCACTGATATAACATTAATTCAGGCTGGACTGCGATTCATAGATAGAATGTATAGATATAGGTTGCATACCATAATTTTCAGAGAAACCACTAAAAATACTTGTATAAAGATAAGTAGATAAAAAGCAAATAGAGGCGTAAAACCGAATATCGAAAAACACATAACCAGTCACATTCAGTGCTGGCTAGGATGCAGCGCCACTGGAGCTATCAGACACTGCACGTGAGATGCAGAACGGTTCGATCACCTTGGAAAATTACCTGGAAGTTTCTTGTAAAACTAAACGTACTCTTAGCATATGACCCAGCAATTCTACTCCTAGACATTTATTTACTCAAAAGAAATGGAAAAGTGTGCTTACAAAGGCTTGCAAACGTTCCTAGCAGCATTAGTCATAGTTGTAAAAGGCTGTAAATGACTCAAATATTCAAGAGGTGCATGACATAAATAAATCGTGGTATATCTCTATGTTGGAATACTCTCCAGCAACAAAGAAAAAAACTATGGGTACACACGCCCCAATATGGGTAAATCTCCAAAACACAAAGCCGCATGGAAAAGGGTAGACACAAAAGAGTTAATACTTCGTGATTCCACTTGTAGAAAGTTCCAGGACAGACCAAACGAATGTATAGGGACAAAACTCAGACCAGGAACTGCCTGGGGACACGAAGGGACCTTTCCAGCGGATGGGAATGTTTTCTGTCTTGATGGTAGTGGAGGTTCCACAAGTGCACACATTTGCCAAAAGTCACTGAATATTAACTTAAAATGAATGAATTTTATTGTATGTAAAATATATCCCAACACAGTTTATTTTAAAAGAAAGGAAAACACAATAATTGATTCACTGAAAGGAAAGCAGGCAAAGAAGACAGGAAGAAAGAACAGATGGCGGAACACGGAACACTCTGCAAGGTGGGGACTGAAGCCGGCCATCCCAGCACCACGGCAACATGGCAGATGCGATAAAATAAAACGTTTCTGAGTGGAAGCAAGACTCGGGCCTTGCTCATTCGTGTAGCTGTTGAGAATCTCCCTTTTTCACTCATCGCAGTGCACAAAATAGACAAGATCCTGGATCTCCTGGGGATTAGAGTGCAGCATCACATCTGCACACATTAGTTACATAATCTCATGAATTGATGTGCAAGGACAAACAGGAACACAATTCTGTGGAAAATTCAACATGGGGGGCTGACCTGGCTGGAGCAGGTAGAGTCAAGGGAGGTGGCCCCAAACAGGTGACAGGAGATCCGTGGGGGAAGGAAGGGGCAGTTACGTGGGAGGCCCGGGATGGGAGGGGACAGGCCTGCAAGACTATTAAGTCAATGATTAGAAAGACTATTCCCCACTTGCCTTTCCTGGAAACGAAAAGGACTCGAAGACATACTTCACCAATCAAGATACAATTTCAATTAAAAACTCATGAATGGAAAAGTTGTAATATTCAAAGACTGCTGGGGAGCCTGAGAAGTCAGCAGAAAATTCTGCTACTGCAGCAGCCCACGAGCGCAGCACGCCAACAATTCTGGGAAGAACGCAAAGGGGGAAATTGTTACAACCCAGAGAGAACATTCCAGAACAAAGGTCTGGAAAGGAGGGGTTGGAGGAAAGGGTAGTGACTCTTCGTCCATACACAGAGGTGAGTCAGTATTACTAACAGATATACAGATTCCAGTGTTGAAAAAAGAGCCTCTGATAATTGAAAATAACACTGGGATCGGGCGAGGATGCCCTCTCTCACCACCCTTACTCAATATAGTTCTAGTCAGTGATTGCACTGATAAGCAAGAAAAGGAAATAGAGACACAGTCTGGAAGAAATAAAGACGTTCCTATTTGCAAATGACACGATTGTCTATACAGAAAATTCCAAAGACTACCAAAAAAATATCCGAGAACTAATGTCTTGTTCAGAAAGGTCAAAAATACAAGATAAACATACAAAAATGAATTGTATTTCTATGTACTAGCAATGACCTGCCATCACCGAAATTAAAAATACGCTGCCGTTTGCAATTGCGCAACTGACAAGAAATTGTTGGGTGTGAATCTAACAGAACACGTAGAAGACTCCTGTGCTGAAAACGACGAAACACCAGTGAAAGAAACCAAAGAAGCTCTGGATGGATGGGGGGACTTGTGTGCTCATGCACCGGAAGACTCCACGTAGGGAAGGTTCCACTTCTCCCCAAATTAACATACAGGTTTAGTACAATTCCTGCCAAAATCCCAGTAAGACATTTGGTAGATACACATGAGATTATTCTTTTTTTTTTGGTCTTTTCGTGACCGGTAAGGGGATCGCAACCCTTGGCTTGGTGTCGCCCGCACCGCGCTCAGCCAGTGAGTCCACCAGCCATCCCTATATAGGATCCGAACCCGCGGCGGGAGCGCCGCTGTGCTCCCAAGTGCTGCACTCTCCCGAGTGCACCACGGGGCCGGCCCCACATGAGATTATTCTAACATGTACATAAAATGACAAAAATTTGAACAAAACAAAGTAACATAATCAGCTAGAGGTCAGCCCGGTGAGGGTTAGGGTTTGACCCCAGCCCCTCACCCCGCCCCTCCCCTCGCCTTCCCTTGGTCTGTGAAATGGGAAAACGAAACTTTTGGGGTAACATCAATGTGCATACACTGTGTTAGGGTCCAGGACCCCTTAAAAGATGTTACTGTACGTAAGGTGCTTGCCATCTAGATTTTCCCTAAGGCATGCTGATTGTTTAAGCCGCCGTCAAGGTGTGGAGTCACAAGGCTTGTTATAACATATATGTATATGTATACATAAATCATGTACAAGCATAATTATAACCATGACCAGTACAGTCACCACTGTATGAGTTTCCTAGGGCTGCTGTAACAGACGACCACAAACATCATGGCTTAAGACAACACCATTGAATTACCATGTAGTTGTGGGGGTCAGAAGTCTAAAATGAATTAGCAGGACTGGGTTGCTTCTGGAGGCTCTAGCAAGAATCCCATTCCTTGCCTCTTCTGGCTCCTGGAAGCCACCCGTGTCCCCGGCTCGTGGCCCCTTCCCCAACCCTCAAAGCCACCGGGGTAGCATCTTCTCTCTCTGACTCTGCCTCGCGGTCCTCTGTCCACTTACCTCCTTTCTCTGGTCCTCTGCCTCTTTCATAAGAACCACGGTGACTGCCCTAGGCCCACACTGATCAGGAAAATCTCCCCATCTCAAGGCCTTCACTTCATCACATCAGCAAAGTCTCTTTACCACGTAAGGTAATATCCACAGGTTCCAGGGATTAGGTGTGGGCATGGGCCATTATTCAGACTAATACTGTCAATATATAGAAGAACCTGTATTTCTAAATACGAGCGTTACACTACTAGAAAATAGTCAAACTTCAAATATCTAGGAATAAATTTAACAAAATATACACAAGACCTCTGCACGGAAAACTGCAAAGAATCACAGAGAGAAATTTTAAAAGGCCAAAATTAACGGAGAGATATACCATGTTAATAGATCAGAAAACTCAGTAGTGTTAAAATGTCACTTCTCCTCAAGCTGATCTGTAGGTTCAACCCCAATCAAAACCTCAGTTACTTTTTTAGTAGATATTGAGAAGCTCATTCTAAAATTTATAGGGCCACGCAAAAGGCCTAGAACAGCCACGACAGTCTCAAAGAAGAACAAACTTAGAAGACATCGTGTTCACAGCTTAGAACAAAGCTTCGTAATCATGACAGCACGTGTCGGGTGAACACAGACATCTAGACCGATGAAGCACCACAGGGAGCCCAGAAATGGACCGTCATATATATGGTCACTCGATTTGTGATGAGCACACAACGAAGTCCAACAGTGCCAGGGCAGTGGGAAGTCAAAAACGGGAAAAAGACACCCCGATCCCTACTTTACACCACATACAAAAATCCATTCTGGTGGGCTCATCGTCCTAGATGTGAAATGTCAAAGAGCAAAGCTTCCAGAAGAAAACATGGATTCACGGCTGCACGACCTTGAGAGAGGCAGAGCTACAGGCAAAGGTTAGTGAAATAGAGCAAAAAAACAGAAAAGGAAAAATTGATCAGTTAGATGCCATCAAAGCTAGAAGGTTCATCAAAGACACTGCTGAAAAAGTATCCACGATGCACGTTTCCGATAAAGAACTGGCATCGGATACATATAAAGAATCCTTTCAAATCAATACAAAAAAAAGAAAAACACCTCTGTGTTTTCTAAAAATGGGCAGAGGACTTAAACAGGAGTTTCCCAGCAGTGAGGGTGTCAGCACCCTGGGTCATCAGGGGGAATCGCCAGCGAAATCACGGTGAGACACCATCTCGCGCCCACCAGGACGGCTCCCACGGGAGAGACCAACCACAGGACAGATGCGCACGGCAGGTCTCCCCAACAGGGCAGCTTCCCGGGTGACCCCAGTCCAGTGAAGCCTGAGGGGGTCTGAGGAGGTGGGATTGGCCAGCCCGGCTTCCCAGGAAACCCTCGGCCAAGCCGTCCCAGCAGTGCTACTGGCAGTGGATTCGAGCTCATCCAAGGGCCACCTCTAGCGTGGCTGGGATCATGGGAGGGGAGCGGGCCCAGGACACAAACGCTGGCCACCAGAGCCACAGCGTCCTGCTCAAGTCCTCCTCCTCCTCCGCTTAATACCCATTCTTCAAAAGACACAGTCCCCCAAGAAAAGGTCGGGAGTGCTCCTTAAATCTCACTGTCTCCTCTAGTCCTGGGCACAGCTCCATGTGGCAGTCAGGTCACAGGGACACCTGTGGAGCCTCTCTCTGGGGACCCAGGACCCTCACTTTCCTGACCAGCCTGGGTGACCCAGCTGGGTCACACAAGGGGTGAGCTCTGCGGGGCTGAGGGAAGACCCCCAAGGGGTCCCTTCTGCCTGGGCCTTTGGAGACCACACACACCTCCTGGGCCACAGGACAGGTGCATCCAGCTTGGACGAGTGACCACATTAGACCTGCCAGGTTGAGGGGTTCAGTGGTGTTTCTGGTCAGCGGCCTCGTCACAGCCTGGCCCCAGCCCCTGGGCACCCGCAGGCTTTCTGAGGGGTCAGCACATTCAGCTGGCAGGACTGGGGTGCAATGGTCTAAGCTCTCCTGTGGGGGTTGCTGGGATACAGGACTTTTTGTTTTAAAATTGGGATAGTCCTGGGCAAACAGGGACTGTTGGTCACCCCCAGTACAGAAGTCCTGGGAGAGGGGCTGCTGGGTGTGACCCAAAGTGGACTTGCCAGGCTGTCTGCAGGTGGAGATGTCCACTTGTGCCAACTTACACTGGGGACCCCACAAATCAAAGTGGTGCTTCTCTGTCCCTGAGCAGACCTGTGCAGATGGAGCCTCTGCCCACACAGGGTAGCTGGCCTCCCATGGAAGAGCAGAGACAGTGTGAGGAGCAATGGGTGGAGGAGGGGCCCTGGGGACAGGGTTAGGGACAGTGAGTGGAGGAGGGGTCCTGGGGACAGGGTTGGGGACAGTGGGTGGAGGAGGGGTGCTGGGGACAGGGCTGGGGACAGTGAGTGGAGGAGGGGTGCTGGGGACAGGGTCGGGGACAGTGAGTGTAAAAGAGGCCCTGGGGACAGGGAATGGAGGAGAGGCCCTGTTTCCCTCAAGCTGCAGCCCTAGGGCAAAGCTGTCAGTGAAGGTTGAGTGGCTGGAGGCAGCCAGCAGAGAGCAGGTGGCCAGGTGACCTCCTGTTTGCAAAGGGATTTGGCTTCATGGGTGGAGGGATCGAGGTTCTCAGTGTGGCTCCATTGTGCCTGCTGGCTGAGCCTCCTCTGCACGCACGGGGTGGGGTCCTGGTCCGGCCACGGCTGGGCCGTGTGGGCAGTGCTTCCCGGCCTGGCCAGAGCCCCGAAGTCCCCTGCTCAGAGTCTGCAGCCAGGGGCAGTCCCATCAGGGCTTCCCCTGGGGTCTGGCTTTCGGAATGGATCCAGGGATACCAGGTGCTTCTGTGGGCCCAGGACTCCCCAAGAGCTTCCTACATAACCTCTGGGGTCAGGCCAGAGGCCCAAGATCTCCAGGGAAGACACGGGGTCCCCAGGATGTCCGCTCTGCACACCCCAACTCCACAGAGCACATGAGGGCCGATTGCTCCGGCTGTGGAAAGCCCAGGGAGAAAGAGCCGATTCTCAGAGAACTGCTATGGTGGTGGCCATGGGGCTGGGGGCCACAGGCCAGGACCACACAGCTGCAATGGGGGGGGGTCCTTGAGGTGACCCACACTCAGCACCACCCCTGCTCCCTGCAGGGCGAAAGCTGAGTTCTTTTTGCAGCAGCTTTTTGTGCACGTTTGTGCATGTGTGTTTGTACATGTCCCTGTGCTAGTGTTGTTTGTAGGTGCATTTGCATGTGTGTTCATGTGTTGTGTGCTTGTGTGTGTGTGTGTCTGTGTTTGCACACCTGTGAGGGTGTGTTTACATGGTTTGCGTGTATAGCTGTGTGTGTGTGTTTGCACAGTTATGTATGTAGCTGCTTGTATGTACGCGTTTCTGAGTGTGTTTGCATGTTTGTGTGTGTGAGCGTATGAGCCTGTGGACAGCCACTTCTGCCACATTTCAGTTCTGTTTTGGTGCATTTGTTCGGGAAGGAGTGATTGCCCACACTCCTCCCACAGAGCGCAGGACCACTGTCACTAGTTCATGTTCCACGGCAGTTTTCTACCCACAGTCATGGATATGAGGTTGTGTGAAGGGTGAGTGTGTGCTGCACTTTTGCACCATCTGGTAAATGTTTCTGTACTGGGACCACTGCTGGCTGCTGGGCCCCTGTCTCCCATGTCCCTCTGGGTGGACCTGGGCACGGTCTCTCCCTCGCTCTGGGACGGGCAGCGATGGAGCCTCGGTCGGACAAGGCCGGGCCACGTGGGGTGTGCAGAGCGGGCTCTGGGCCACAGGTGAACCGGCTGGGCCCTGCCGAGCGGAGGAGGGGTGAGCAGAGTCCAGGAAGGTGCAGGGCTGGGACCCAGACTCACACCCTCGGAGGCCTGCCCTGCCCTGGCCTGGGGCAGTAACTCAGAGCAGGTATACAGAGGGCACCTGGGGCATATTTACCTGGGCATTCCTCAGAGATTCCCGGTGAGCGTGTGCACACCTGGGCTGTTTGCCAGGGCGGGAACCCAGGCAGGGTGGTCCCCAGCACCGGTAGGCCCCCTGCTCTTGGAGCAGAACTGGCACCAGCCCTGGGAAGACGCAGCCCAGTCCCAGGGCTCAGCTCCCCTGTGTCACTTCTGTGAAGATCCCTGGGGATACGGCCAGTTAATGTGTATTTTATATGAACTGGACCATGGGGATTGACTTGAGGAGACCTGTCTGGAGGAGGGGACCGGGCAGAGCCCCTCTGGCAGAAGGACCCCGAGGGGCTGCAGAGAGCGTGGGGAGGCACCAGAGAGTGCGCACAACGCCTGCTCTAAAGAGAAGCTTTATGTGTCCACAAAGAGATCTGAACAGACCCTCACCACACCACGAACAGGTATTCTCAGGGGGAAGGGGACGGACTTCAGCTTTAAATTTTTTCCATGTGTTTTTGTAGTAAACCACACATAACACGGAATTTACCATCCTAACCGTCTTTAAGTTCACACCAGCTCCCCAGCCCCTCCCCAGCTCCTGGCACCCACCGCTCTACTTCCTGCCTCTACGAATCTGATGGCTGTAGGGACCTCATATGAGTGGAGTCACACAGTATTTGTCCTTCTCTGTCTGGTCTGTTTCACTCAGCGTAACGTCCCCAAGATTCACCCATGTTATAGCATGTGTCAGGATTTCCTTCCTTTTCAAGGCTGAGTGACATTCCACTGCATGCACGGGCCACCTCGTGTATATCCACTCATCTGTCAGTGGATACTCGGGCTGTTGTGAACGATGCTGCTAGGATCACAGGTGCACAAATACCTCTTTGAGACTCTGCTTTCCAATCTTTGGTGCTTTAATTTTTGTGAGCATAATTTTATACTGAGA
This sequence comes from Cynocephalus volans, assembly GCF_027409185.1. Classification (NCBI taxonomy): domain Eukaryota; kingdom Metazoa; phylum Chordata; class Mammalia; order Dermoptera; family Cynocephalidae; genus Cynocephalus; species Cynocephalus volans. The sequence goes on from NC_084463.1 coordinate 167,561,083, forward strand.
AAAACACCTTTTAAATGCACTGACACTCTGTGATAGACACCCCACCCCATACTGATGGGACCTGTGCCCCAACCCCTGGCCAGGTGTGGCCCCTGGGAGGCCACAGTGAGGGACAATTGGACATCCTCCTCCCTGAGGCTGACCCGGATGGTCGTGGGTGATCTTTCTTTGTCTCAAAGAGGGCAGCAGCCTGGCCAGGTCCCACAGCTTGGGATGGGAAAACAGCACTGTGGCAGTGCTTGGGAGGCGACACTACAGTGCCCACCCAACTGTCACAGACCCTTGGGGTTGTTGAGGTCAGGAAGAGAGGCAGGGCCAAGAAAACTGCTGGGGGGTGGCCTCAAAGGGGGTTCGAGGTCTGCAGATCTGCCCCAGGGTCTGGGATCCTCACCCACTACTCCAAAATTTTTCACAGATGTGGGTGCACTCAGGGATGCTCTGAAGGTGGGAGGGAGACAGGTGAGGCAGAGGCTGAAGGAGGGAGGTGTGGGGGAGCTGAGAGGCGGAAGGAGGGGGACGAGGAGGCTTGGGTCCCAGGAGCCATGCAGGACCCAGGGACGAGGAGGGGACTGGGCAAATGGACGTAGTGTGCCGGGAGAGGGGCTCGGCCACATGGGAGGCCAGAGGGAGCTCGGCGGCCACTCACAGCAGAGGTTAGTGTGGTCCTTGCTGTGGACGTGGGTGCAGGGACTGGTCCTTTGGCCAGAGCCATGGATCATGGGGAGCTGGGACTCTAGCAGCCCAGGCCAGACCTTGGGAGGAATTCTGTTTGCTCAGTGATTCAGAGAAAATAAATAAATCAGTGCAGCCCCGCCATAAAATCAAATTTACTCTGCTGCCTTTCTCCCCGGTGCCCGCGCCCTGCCCAGCGGGTCCAGGCGGGGACAGGCCAACCCCGCCATGGGCATCCCCGCCATGCTGTCCCTCAGGCCCCCAGAAAGGCAGGGAAGAAACCTAAGATGCTTTCCTCCTTATCACGGAAGTTCCTGGCTTGGTAAAACCCACACCGATCCTGCCCTTTCTGTCAACAGCGGCGATAATTCCTGTAAGCGTCAGTTTCCCGGCCCCGGGCCCCTGCCGGCACCTCCTCCCGCCAAAGCCCACGGAGCCACTTCCTCTTCGCCACGGAGGGACCGCATCGTCCCCTGTAGTGCGCACAGAGGGGAGCCGCAGCCCCTTCCCGAGGGCCAGCCTCCTGCCCTCGTCCCCCAGGCTGGGCGCCCAGGCCCTGCCCGGACCCTCTCGGCGGTGCCCAGACCTGCGCTATGTCGCAGGCGCCAGCGAGCATTGGCTGCCGAGGCCAGATGCCACGCAGGATGCGCTGGCGTGTGTTACGGTGTGAGAATTCACAGAAATGGCAGAGTCTGGTGTTGTCCCCTGTTTATGGATGAGAAAGCAAGAGCCTCTGGGGGAGGGTGGTGCGGGGACCCCCGGGACAGCCAGTGCTCATTCATAACTCGCTCCTCCAGGGCCAGCAGTCCTCTGAGCAGCGGGTCCTAAGAGCTCCCATTTTACTGACTAAGATCCCAATGCACAGAGAGGGTGATGTGCTGGCCCAGAGCCACACAGCTGGTGGGCCCCAGACAGGATGCCACCTCCTCCCCATGGAGGAGAAAACACCAGCCCCCTGGAGCCCGCTGGGCCCCACATAGGAAGAGCGTGAAGCTGCCCAGCAGGACAGAGCCCCTGCCCACCAGTCCTGGACAGCCTCGTACAGAAGGAATGCTGAGGTCCCACTGGGAGGTCACAGCCTCCCAGATCCCACTGACCAAACCTGGCTGACCCCGGCAGGTCACTCCTGGGCCCTGCTAAGAAACTGGAATGGGAGTGACAGGCAGGGAGTGGGGGAGGGGGTTGACACCAGCCCTGGGGCTCAAGATGTTGAGACCAGCAGCCCCCTGCCCTGCCCACCTTAGCCAGGAGCCGCTGAGCCAGGCTGGGGTCGTGCCTGGGGTCAGGCTGGGGTTAGGTTGGGCTGGGCTGGACTGGGGGGTCCCATTTTCTTGGTAGCCCAGCAGCTGCTTCCTTTACTGGTGGGGGTCTTAGGAGCAGAGTGGGCAGGACATCCCCAACAGCACCAGGTGGGTGGCAGCCTTGTGGCTCTGCCTATGGAGAGGAGACCCCTAAGGGGGCTCGGGGACTGATTCTGTGTCCACATCACATGTCTGAGGGCACTGGAGTGAACACACAGCCCACGGCGAGTGCTTGAGCGCGTCCTTGGGGCTCCCCTGGGGTCCTTGGGTGCAGGCCTGTTTTCACCCCCCACAGAAGAAGGGATTGCTGAATTCGCAGAGGAGGGGCCCGCATGGAAGAGTCGTGGAGTTCCCTGGTCACCCCCACTATAACCCCTAACTCTGCGGGATGCTGACAGTCCGAACTTGACCGTCTCTTGCCCCATAGTGGGAATGTCCCCAACCAGATCTGGCTGGCATGAGGTTTAATCTTCACTGAGTCAGCGCTGGTACAGCCAACCACGTCAAACAGGGGTGTCTGATGCTCAGCTTCCTGTCCCGTATCAGAGGGGCCGGAGGCAGGGACAGAGGCCTGACCACAGCCAGATGGCTATGCCTGGGGACATGGCCAAGGCCTTTGGCCAGTTCCCAATCCCTCCACCTTCTTGCCATCTCCATGGCAATGCCTGGGGACATCCTATCAGGGGATTGACCCCAGCCCTTTCTCTGGTGAAATCTTGTCAAGCAGGACGCTGGTGAATCCGTTAGTTCATCAGATCCCAACAGGGAGCGGCGCTGGCAGCAGCCCAGGCCCAACAGGTGTGGCCTCTGGGACCACAGGCAGGAGCAAAGCCTTCTGAGGCCACTGCCCTGGCCAGGCGCCCACATGCCACCCTGTGCACAGCATCCTACTGTGCGTCCTCCAGATAAGAGAGCCTCCACCTGCCCATCATGGATTTCACGGACCCCAGTTGCAGATGAGGAAACCGGGGCTCTGAGGCAGCCGCTTGTCCCACACACCTTCCCCGAGTCGCCTCTCAGCTAAGCACGGGGCATCCAGAAGAGCAAGAGGGAGGGGCTGCTGCCCAGGGGGTGCTGGACAGGGTCTGCTTTAAGGGATGCACCCATTTTTCAGACCCGCAGCCCCCATGTCCCCGTGGTCCCCACCTGAAGTCCAGGGGGCTCATCAGAGGCCTTGGCCACATGCACGGCCATGTCCCCTAAGTGGACGGCATTGCAGTAGGACGGCCAAGACACAAATGCTTGCCACCGCCGCCCTGAGGGGCTCGAGGAGGTCATGGGGGAGAAGGACCCTGATTTGCGGAGGCCACGTCATTGGCCCCTCATCTGCGCTGCCCAGGGGGCTCAGACTCTGGGCCCCTCAATGCTGGGCTGGTTGTGTCCCGGGGGGGGGGGCAGCGTGGACCAGCCGGGCCTGGCTGGGCCCCCCATGGGGAGGCAGCTGGTGGAATGTGTGTAGAATGGGGGCCTCGAATGGAGGGGGTGGAAGATCAGGCAGAGTCCCTCATGGTGGGTGGAACTCCCAGGTGCCTGCTCGGACCCTGTGGCCTCAGGAAGGGTCCTGGGGAGATGAGGCAGCTGGTCTCTGTGCCCACCAGGCAGAACCTCATACACCAGGCTGCTTACAGTGATCGACTCAGGTTCCCTCTGATGGACTTGTGGGGTGGCCTGGGGCACCGGGACTTTCCCTGGGCCCTGGGGAAAAACACGGAGCCACCACAGAGCTCAGAAACAAGGTTGGTGAACTTTCCAGAAAGTGCTGGATTCAAGGAGTCCTGTCTGGAGCTGCAGCTGCCAGCTTGGGGCCTCTGGAGGTGTCTGCCTAGGCTGGATTTTCATGAAACCAGGGGGTTGGCCAGGTGGCCCATGTCCCCTAGTTCAGGTCCCAGAGTTGGGCTGCAGGAGGATGTCCAGCAAAGCCAGGCATGAGCAGCATCAGCGGGACCGTTACACTCACTGTGACTGTGGGGGAGTCCAGACCCGCAGGACCAGCTGCTGGGGCCACCACTGCCCTGCGTGATCACTCACTCGCTCACTCATTCACTCACTCACCCATTCACTCACTCACTCATTCACTCACCCATTCACTCACTCACTCACTCACCCATTCACTCGCTAACTCGCTCATTCACTCACTCACTCACTCACTCACCCATTCACTCACTCACTCACTCACTCATTCTCTCACTCACTCACTCACTCGCTCACTCACTCACTCACTCACCCATTCACTCACTCACTCATTCACTCACCCTTTCACTCACTCACTCACTCACTCACCCATTCACTCGCTCACTCGCTCATTCACTCACTCACTCACTCACTCACCCATTCACTCACTCACTCACTCATTCTCTCACTCACTCACTCACTCGCTCACTCACTCACTCACTCACCCATTCACTCACTCACTCATTCACTCACCCATTCACTCACTCACTCACTCACTCACCCATTCACTCGCTCACTCGCTCATTCACTCACTCACTCACTCACTCACCCATTCACTCACTCACCCATTCACTCACTCACTCACTCACTCTCTCATTCACTCACTCACTCGCTCACTCTCTCATTCACTCACTCACCCATTCACTCACTCACCCACTCACTCACCCATTCACTCACTCACTCACTCACCCATTCACTCGCTCACTCGCTCATTCACTCACTCACTCACTCACTCACTCACCCATTCACTCACTCACCCATTCACTCACTCACTCATTCTCTCATTCACTCACTCACTCGCTCACTCTCTCATTCACTCACCCATTCACTCACTCACTCGCTCACTCACTCACTCGCTCACTCGCTCACTTGCTCACTCACTCGCTCACTCACTCACTCGTTCGCTCACTCACTCGCTCACTCACTTGCTCGCTCGCTCACTCACTCGTTCACTCACTCACTCGCTCACTCACCCATTCACTCACTCGCCCATTCACTCACTCGCTCACTCACTCATTCTCTCATTCACTCACTCACTCGCTCACTCTCTCATTCACTCACCCATTCACTCACTCACTCGCTCACTCGCTCGCTCACTCAATCACTCGTTCACTCACTCACTCGCTTGCTCGCCCATTCACTCACTCACTCGCTCACTCACTCGTTCACTCACTCACTCACTCGCTCGCTCGCTCACGCAGTCACTCGCTCACAGACTCACTCACTCAAACACTCACTCGCTCACGCACTCACTCGCTCACTCAATCGCTCACTCACTCGTTCACTCACTCACTCGCTCACTCACTTGCTCACACACTCGCTTGCTCACTCACTCGCTCACTCGTTCACTCACTCACTCGCTCACTCACCCACTCACTCACTTGCCCATTCACTCACTCGCTCACTCACTCATTCTCTCATTCACTCACTCACTCACTCTCTCATTCACTCACTCATTCACTCACCCATTCACTCACTCACTCACTCGCTCGCTCGCTCGCTCACTCACTCACTCATTCACTCACTCGCTCGCTCGCTCGCCCATTCACTCACTCACTCACTCACTCACTCGTTCACTCACTCACTCACTCACTCGCTCGCTCACGCACTCACTCGCTCACACACTCACTCACTCACACACTCGCTCGCTCACGCACTCGCTCGCTCACTCACTCGCTCACTCGTTCGCTCACTCACTCGCTCACTCACTCGCCCATTCACTCACTCACTCACTCACTCGCTCACTCACGCACTCGCTCGCTCACTCACTCGCTCACTCGTTCGCTCACTCACTCGCTCACTCACTCACTCGCTCACTCGCTCGTTCACTCACTCACTCGCTCACTCACTCGCTCGCTCACTCACTCGCTCACTCACTCGCCCATTCACTCACTCACTCACTCACTCGCTCACTCACGCACTCGCTCGCTCACTCACTCGCTCACTCGTTCGCTCACTCACTCGCTCACTCACTCACTCGCTCACTCGCTCGTTCACTCACTCACTCGCTCGCTCACGCACTCGCTCGCTCACTCACTCGCTCACTCGTTCGCTCACTCACTCGCTCACTCACTCACTCGCTCACTCACTCGCTCGCTCGCTCGCTCACTCGCTCGTTCACTCACTCACTCACACACTCACTCACTCGCTCGCTCGCTCACGCACTCACTCACTCACTCACCCATTCACTCACTCACTCACTCACTCGCTCGCTCACGCACTCATTCGCTCACTCACTCACTCGCTCGCTCGCTCACGCACTCACTCACTCACTCACCCATTCACTCACTCACTCACTCGCTCACTCACTCGCTCGCTCACTCGCTCACTCACTCGTTCACACACTCGCTCGCTCACTCGCTCGCTCGCTCACTCACTCGCTCACTCACTCGTTCACTCGCTCGCTCACACACTCACTCGCTCACACACTCACTCACTCACTCGCTCGCTCGCTCACGCACTCACTCACTCACTCACCCATTCACTCACTCACTCGCTCGCTCACGCACTCACTCGCTCACTCACTCGCTCGCTCACTCGTTCACTCACTCACTCACTCACTCACTCGCTCACACACTCACTCACTCACTGACCCATTCACTCACTCACTCACTCACTCGCTCGCTCACGCACTCACTCGCTCACTCACTCGCTCGCTCACTCGTTCACTCACTCACTCACTCGCTCACACACTCACTCACTCACTCGCTCGTTCGCTCACACACTCACTCACTCACTCGCTCACACACTCACTCGCTCACACGCTCACTCGCTCGCTCGCTCACTCACTCGCTCACTCACTCACACACTCAATCGCTCACTCACTCACTCGCTCACTCACTCGCTCGCTCACTCACTCGCTCGCTCGCTCACTCACTCGCTCGCTTGCTCACTCACTTGCTCGCTCACTCATTCACTCACTCACTCACACACTCACTCGCTCACACACTCACTCACTCGCTCGCTCGCTCACGCACTCGCTCGCTCATGCACTCGCTCGCTCACTCACTCGCTCGCTCACTCGTTCACTCACTCACTCGCTCACTCACTCGCTCACACACTCACTCACTCACTCACTCGTTCGCTCACACACTCACTCACTCACTCGCTCACACACTCACTCGCTCACACGCTCACTCGCTCGCTCACGCGCTCGCTCACTCACTCGCTCATTCGCTCACTCGCTCACTCACCCATTCGCTCACTCGCCCATTCACTCACTCACTCACTCACTCGTTCTCTCATTCACTCACTCACTCGCTCACTCACTCGTTCTCTCATTCACTCACTCACTCGCTCACTCACTCATTCACTCACTCTCTCACTCACTCACTCACTCATTCACTCACTCACTCAATCATTCACTCACTTGCTCACTCACTCATTCACTCGCTCACTCACTCACCCATTCACTCGCTCACTCACTCATTGACTCTCTCATTCACTTGTCCATTTATTCATTCATTACTACCCCACACTCCTGCTACCTGTGAAGTGCTATCTCTCCCAGGCACTGAAGGTAAGATAGGTCTTGGGGAGGTGATGGTGCAGAGATGGAGAACTAGGTGGCAATCAGGAGCTTAGGACAGGCCCAGGAGAGCCATAAGCAACTGCTCAGAACAGCTGAAGTGCCTCTCCTACCCTAGAACTTTCCCTGGCTGGGTGGGTCCAGCCCAGCTTCTCCCTTCACTGCTGTCCCTCCCTGGTGGGGCTTCCTGGTTGGGTCCACCTAGTGGGCAATGGTGCTGCTGGCCTTGGCTGTCCAGTGCCCACCTAGGACCAGGTGCCTGAAGCACAGTGGGGTCATGGACAGTTCTAGGCTGGCAGCTGCACTGTGGGGGAGGGGTTCTGCCACCTGGGCAATGAGGGTGAGGCCAGCCAGCATGGGCCTGTGGCCACCTTGGGGCAGCATCTGGTCAGCTACATGGCTGCTGTGGCTTCCAGTCACCAGGAGCTCACAAGTTAGTTTCCGAGGCATGGAAGAGTGTCCAAAGAAAGTCCAGGGTGGGGGCAGGTGAGGAAGACCCCTGCAGGCCAGGACTCAGGGGAGCCCTCAGGAAACCAGGCCCCACCTGGCAGGCACACCCATCTCTGCCTGCCACCAGCTGCTGGACAGCCCACAGTGAGCACTGGACAGCCCACTGTTTGCCAGCTTGAGGAGAACCACAGGCCCCGCCCACCCACTTGAAGCCACCAGGGTTGGAGCCAGCTCTGGGACTACAAAAGGCTCCTGGTACTTGGGTCCTTCCCCAGAGGCCACCTTGGGGACGTCTCCCCATGCTCCACACAATGGGTGTTGGCCGGAGGAAGCTGGCCCCACTCTGGGGCCTGGTTCTCGTCCTGGCCTATGCCCAGCACACAGGTAAGACTCGAGCTGCCTGCTTTCCCAGGCTGGTGCTGGCCTGGCCCACAGCCCCTGGCTGCTCCTCAAGTCCTGGGATGGCCCTGGCCCAGGTGGGCAGCTCAGAGCCCACCCTGGGTCCCAGGCCAGCTGGATGTATTCCTGAGTGGCTCCTACCATTTGGCCTCTGCCTGTGGCCCTGACACCTTCAGGCAGTTTCCAGCTTGTGGGCTTGGGGAGGGGTCTCTGGGCTGCAGGGCCTCTGAGACAGGGAAGCAGGAGCCCATGTCCCAGAGTCCCCCGTCCATATTCCTGCACTCCTTCCCTGTCAGTGGGCCAGCCACTGACCAACAGGGTCTCCTGCTACTCACAGCCCCACCAGGCCTGGGCAGATCAGCTCTCAGCCCCTGGGTACCTGCCCCTTGGACACCCCCACACGTGCTCCGTTCACCAGCTCACGTTCTTTGTCTGGGCCTGGATGGGGTCTCCTGGGGGTCTCAGCCTCGGGTGGAGGTGTGATGGTGAGAACCTCTGGGGAGCTGTTGTTCCCAGGCCTGTGCCGTGAGGGTGGTGGGGGAGGCTCCCGGGTCCCGTGGCATCTGGGTGGCTCCCTCCCTCCTGGACTGGCACTTCCCTGCCTCTGCCTCCCAGGGGACACCAGTGTGCTTCCAGGAGGAGACGCCAGGGTGGGGTGTGGGCAGATGCGCCTGGGGTCCTGGCACCACAGGGCAGGCACAAAGCCCCTGGTCCCTATTGCCACGGCTGCCCAGTCCACACACCCCAGTCCCTGCTGGACAGTCCCAGAGCCAGGAAGAGCTCAGCCCTCTCCGTCTATTCTGCATTGCTCTGAGCAGGGCCCAACCAGAACCTATAGGGGGACCCTGCCCTTGCTCAGCCACCTCCTCCTGAAGGCAAGGCCAGGGCGGGGTGGGTGAGGCTCGGAGAACAGACCAAAGCCAGGCTCTCTGGGCTCCATGGTGCTCAGACCTCCCCTGCCATGCTAGCATCACCACCCCTGTCACCAGTCCCTGGCCTCCTGTCATGACCCTCCCTCTTCAGGGGACCATGGGGGTAGGGAGTGCCCCACCTCCCATGCTGGCTTTGTGCCCAACAGCATTAGGGGATTCAGGTGACATTTTGCATATCTGGCACAGCCTCTGTGGATCCAAAAATCGGCCTCGCTGCAGAGTCTGCCAGCTGGAGGGAAGCCAAGCCTTCCAGCAGTCTGGGGGCCAATACCACCTGTCCCTCACCCCAGTCGCCCAAGGTGCCTATCCCACACCTGGCCTCCAGGCCCCTTCCTCCAGAGCCCTGCCCACCTATGACAGCTCTGACCAACCCACATCTTTTATCATCTGGTCCCTTCAGTAGAACCACCACGTGGGTGGGGTGCTGGTTTTGTCCCCAGCACCCAAGCATGGAGACCAGGGCTGGCACATGGCAAACCACATGAATGAGGGAAGGGGAATAGAGTGTCCCCTGGAGGCACCAGATCCAGGCAAGGGGACCCCCATGACGAGTTCTCAATGAGACCAAGCTGAGGGGGTCCTCATAGGGGGTCTTGTCTCAGCAGTCAGCCCAAGTGACCTCAGACACCCGGTCTACATAGACAGAGACCCCCCCAGCACTCTTGGTCCAACAGAGAACCCTCACTGCCTGCCCCCCCGACATTCTAGGCCTTTCTATCCCTCCCTCTGTCTGCACCACAACTAATAAGAGCAGCCTGAGCCGGCCGAGGTGCCTGTCTTGTCCTGCCGTGTGCTCAGGCTGTCTCCTCCTCCACAGACCAGACCCAGGATGGCTCCTCCACATCCAGCTACGAGTACCACCGCAACCCCTCTCTCAGCACCCTGCGGCCTGGTGGTGAGTCTCAGTGTCCCCCTTCCTGGCCCCATGCCTGTCAGATCCCCCTGATCTCGCCCAGCGTGGCACAGAGTGCCCCTTGGGGCAGCTGCACAGTCAGCCACGCTGGGGAGTCTGGGGGACGCTCCGTGTACACGGCCCTGGTCAGTTGCACTCCCTGCCCCTCCCTGGTCCTGCCTCTGTGCAGGGCCCTCGACCACCGAGCCCAGTCCAGGCTCTGGAGGGAGCTGCAGAGAAGGGGACAGTCCAGTCATGCCTGCATCTAGCCAAGGCCAGCTGAGTGCACCAGGGCTCTGACCAGGCTTCTGCCCTCGTGTGCCCTGATTAACTCCTGATATTTCAGGCAGGGACCATCACTGCTGTCCTCGGTGGCTCTGGCAGAGGCGGGTGGGTGTGGGAGGCCACGGTGCAGCTGGACCTCCAAAGCAAGGGGGCCCAAGGCAAACCTGGAGAGTCTCAGTTTGCATTTCCCCAACCGGGCCAAGCGGGGTGAGGCCCTGAGCCTGATCTCAGCACCCCAGTGACTGTCGGGGCCGTGATGCCGATTCAGGCATTTTTGAGATTCTGGGTGCAAAGAAACCCCCTCGTACGAACAGCACATTTGGGCCATGGGCGTGTGGGAGCCGGCAGCGCCGGGCTCTGTCCAGGCAACCACCAGGGAGGAGCTGGGAAGTCAGAGGGAAAGCTGGGCCTGCGCCTGCAGAAGCCTGCACCGTGCCCCACACGCGTGTAATGCACGGCCGATCCATGTCGGTGTGGGAGCAACAGGGGTGCCCTGCCCCACCCGGAACCGGTGCGCACCTCTGAACCCCTGATTCCGCAGGTGACACCCTCCACGGGGTGACTGTCTTCCCGCCCCTGAGGACCACTCCCGTGGTACGAGGTGAGTGAAACCCCGTGTGGGGCTGCGGAAGGGTGTGGGCTGGTGAGTCGACCCCTCAGACTGCAAACTCTAGTGGAAGGGGGCCCAGCTCTCGGGTGGACATTGAGAAAGAATTGGAAAAGTTTCCAAAGCTCCCGCAGCAAGTTCCCGGGACCGCCTAGAAGCACACGGGACCCCCGATGCCCACCCCAGGACAGCAGCTTGAGGAGGATGGTGAAGGGCAGGCTGAGGATGGGCAGATGGGAAGGGGACGTGGGGAGGGGTGGCGCCTCCAAAGGCCACGCTGCCTCCCGCAGCCCTGAACTCCACGCACAACGGACGGGTGTGCAGCACCTGGGGCGACTTCCACTACAAGACCTTTGACGGGGACGTCTTCCGCTTCCCCGGCCTCTGCAACTACGTGTTCTCTGCACACTGCGGCGCCGCCTACGAGGACTTCAACATCCAGCTGCGCCGCAGCCTGGCGTCCAATGCCACCACACCAAGCAGGGTGACCATGAAGCTGGATGGCATGGTGGTCGAGCTGACCAAGAGCTCCGTCCTGGTCAATGGCCACCTGTGAGCCTGGGCCCGGGATGGGTGGGCCACGATCAGGGTGGGGGCAGTGAGCGGAGCATCGCAGTCGTGGGAGGGATGTAGGGTGACCGGCAAGACCTGAGAGCGGAGAAGGCACTGGCTCTTCGCAGGTCCGTGCACTCAGCCCACCTGCCCCTCCCAGCCCAGGGCTCTCTTTCTGCCCCTGGAAGCCAGGCCTGCCTAGGTCTGTGACACCAGAGCTCCAGGATCCCATGCCCCATCCCGTGCACAGCCTGTGGGCGTGGGGAACGTGTCACATACGTGGCCGTGGGAACCATCTGTGTCTGGGGTTCCTCTCCTTGCCAGTGCCCCCAGAACCTCAGCAAGCCCTCTCTCTGCAGGATCCAGCTGCCCTTCAGCCAGTCCGGCGTCTTCATCGAGCGGAGCAGCAGCTACCTGAAGGTGGTGGCCAGGCTGGGCCTGGTCTTCATGTGGAACCAGGACGACAGCCTCTTGGTGAGGCTGGGGGCACAAGGGGTGGACGGAGCCTCCTGGTGAAGATGGAGGTGGGGGGCCAGGCACGCACCTCCAGCCCTCTGAGGGCCTGGCCTGCTGCAACAGCCTCTCCAGATAGGGGAAAGTGAAGTCCAGACCCCACCCCACACAGCAGGCGAAGATGGACACCAGTGGGGTCCCCAGGGTCCGCATCCCCAAGACAGAGGCCCTGCATGTGCCGGGCGTCTCCCCCAGGACAGGCCAGCCCCACCCAGGGTCATGGCTTTGTGGAGCTCATGGGAGGATCTCACACCTGTGTCTCCTCTGTAGTCCCCGGCCCCTCCTTGGGAACCTCACCTGTCCTTCACCTCTTGGGTTGTCCCTGGTGGGGACGGGCATCTGATTTCTCCCTCCTTTCCAGCTGGAGCTGGACTCCAAATACGCCAACAAGACCTGTGGGCTCTGCGGAGACTTCAATGGTGTCCCCGTGCTCAATGAGTTCCTCTCCCACAGTAAGTTCTCACGGCATGGCTACCGGGCACTGTCTGCTCCAGCACCTTCTTCAGAGTCCCCAGAAGTCTCGGAGTTTCACACACATGCTCACATGGTCTGAGCACACACATAATCCCCACATAAGCACATGTACATGTTGACCTGTACTCTCGCACAATTCCAGCACACACATGCACACATGCACACACCCACGCCATCCCAGCACGTGCACACACGTGCATGCACACGCACACACAGTCCCGTCACACGAGGTGCGTCAGAGTGCAGCTGGAAAGCAAATTCCCCATCAGGCTCCTCGTTCTCAGTGTCTTGGCAGTGGCCCCTGATCACGCACCTCACCTGGAATTACACAGCTGCCTCCTTCTTGGTTCTGGAGGCTTTGCCATCAGGCAGTGGCCTTGCAAATGTGACCTGCACCAGCCAGAGCCCCTGACCACTGCCTCCCCTCTGCTGGGCCCATGGTCCCATACAAGGCCACCCGCAAGGGGTACCCAACCACAGGGGACCGAGCCTACCCACGTGCCAGGTGGGCTCAGTGCCCACATGACTTCAGGTTCACTCTCCAGCCCCAGGGCTGTGTCCCAGCCTGGACACAGGAGCCCAGGGTCCTGTGCCAGTCGATGCCTAGGCCATGCCCTGCAGCCCTGGATGCCCCGGGCTCTGGAGGTGCTTCCTTGCGTCATTTCCAGTCTCCCTGAGAGTCCCACGGCAGTGTAGACGGGGAGGCCAGGCGGCATAGCTGGGACAACTCAGGCACCCTTGGTGGGGTGCCCCTGGCATAAACGACCCTGCTTATTCCACCATGGGGATCGAGCCCCAGACTTTGCTGCCTGGGTGCTGGGTGTGGAGGGGCAGGACCTGCAGGCAGAGCCGGGCTCTGTGCTTCCTGCAGACACCAGGCTGACTCCCATCGAGTTTGGGAACCTGCAGAAGATGGACGGCCCCACGGAGCAGTGTCAGGACCCCGTCCCTGAGCCCCTGAAGAACTGCTCAACCAGCTTTGTAAGCCTAGGAGTCTAGGGGCACTGGCGGGCTGGGGAGGTGATGCTGCGAGCCCTGGGACGTGCGTGCAGCGGTGGTGCTGCGCTCTGACTCACCATGGCTCCGGCTCTGCCAGGACATCTGCAAGGAGCTCCTGAGCAGCCGGTCGTTCTCGGGCTGCACAGACTTGGTGAACGTCAGCAGCTACCTCGAGGCCTGCCGGCAGGACTTCTGCTTCTGCGAGCGCGACGGCCTTACTGGCTGCGTCTGCGACACGCTGGCTGAGTACTCCCGGCAGTGCGCCCACGCCGGGGGGCTGCCCCAGGACTGGAGGAGCCCCGACCTCTGCCGTGAGTGCACCCAGCCCTGGCCCCTGCCCCTGTCGTGCCATCCCGCCTTGCTGACGTGAGCCCCACCTCCCCGGTCTCCCCACAGCCCAGACGTGCCCCCACAACATGCGATACCACGAGTGCCGCTCGCCCTGCACCGACACCTGCTCCAACCGGGAGCACTCCCAGGCCTGCGAGGACCACTGCGTGGCAGGCTGCTTCTGCCCGGAGGGTGAGACGGTGTCCCAACCCCCGCCCACCCAGGTGCAGGTCCCCGAGAAACACGCAAATGCATTCTGGGTGCTAGGCAGCTGCATTGCTGCAGCAGAGCCACAAGGAAAGGCCCCTGACCCCTGGGCCCCTGAGGCTGGTTGAGGTCCCCAGCCCGCTGCAGGGCCACGGCAGGCAGAGGGCCTGTCCCGCTCCACACACCCACCACTCGGACACAGCTCTGGCGCCTGTCACGTGGCCTGACTATACCCTGCAGGGACGGTGCTCGACGACATCAGCCAGGCTGGCTGCATCCATGCGTCCCAGTGCTCCTGCACATACAACGGGGCCACCTACGCTCCGGGGGATGTCTACTCCACAGACTGCACCAACTGGTAGGTCCTGGGCCCCTGCCTCTGGCCTGCCCAGAATGTGCGCTGGGGTCTGTGGCCCAGGTACCTGTCATAGGCTAGCTGTGACCAGTGTGACATAGGCCAGCAGGGCCCCCCAATCTGGGCAGGGATGTGGCAGGCCTGGGTGAGACTCAGATGCTGGAGGCTGGGTGCTCCTGGGGGCCGGCACACACAGTGCCCTCTCTCTTGCTGCTCTTAGCACCTGCTCTGGAGGCCAGTGGAGTTGTGAGGAGGTCCCATGCCCAGGCACGTGCTCGGTGCTGGGCGGTGCCCACTTCTCCACCTTCGATGAGAAGAAGTACACGGTGCATGGGGACTGCAGCTACGTGCTGACCAAGGTACGGCCGGGGTGCCCAGGTCCTCTCCTGGACAGAGTGGCTTTCAGGGATGCATCCAGCCTCCCTCAGGAACCCCCAGCCCACTGTGTGTCCCTGCTGCACCTGGGGTGACCCTGGAAGTCCCCAATGATGAGACCTCGAGGAAAAGCCCCAGCTCCCTAGTGCAGGTCCCCGCAGGGTCACTTGGGCTGCTGATCAAAGCCTCCAGCCCTGGATGACCCCATCTGGCACCCTAAATCTGCTGTGCCTTGGGTTTTGCTTTTTTAACAGCCTTTTTTAGAACAGTTTTAGATTTACAGATAAATTGAGCAGGAAGTACAGAGAAGTTCCATATGCCCCCTGCCCAACACACAGTTTCTCCTGTTATCAACAACTTGCATTGGTGTGGGGCATGTGGTACCAGCAACAGCCAACACGGACAAGTCGTCATCACTAGAGTCCATAGCTTACTTTAGGGTCCATCCCTGGACTGGAAGTCCCCGGTGCTCCACCTGTTCCCCTCCCTGCCCCGGCCCCCGGCCACTGCTGGTCTTCACCCCGTGTCCAAGGCCCTGGCCTCATGCGGGCGCAGCCTTCTCAGCTTCCTCGCACGCAGCACTGCACTGCACTGAGGTCCCTCCATGTGTGCCTGCTGTATCTGGGGGGGCGTCCTGAGAGCCCCTCCTTGTCAGGGGGTGGGGGCATACAAGGACTGAGTGGCTGCTCCGAGAAGCCCATGGGCAGTGGCAGGACAGGGGTTTCCAGCCAGCGCGAGTAGCACGAGTGGGAGGAGGGGGAGGTCGCAGCAGGCTGGGGCCGGTCGTGAGGACCCGTGTTGCGTCCCGTAGTCCTGTAACAGCAGCGCCTTCACCGTGCTGGCCGAGCTGCGCAGGTGTGGGCTGACAGACAACGAGAACTGCCTCAAGAGCCTGACTCTGAGCCTGGACGGGGGGCACACGGTGAGTGTCACCGGCGGGGCAGGGTCAGACCCCAGGGACGGGGGCGGGGAGGGTTGCCCTCACAGCAAGTCGCCTCTGCCCAAGCCTTCGGCCCCTGGCGAGAACAGCGAGTGGCCAAAACACCCTCCTACCCCATGGGCTGTGTCCATTCCTCATGGGTCTTGTGAGTGACTGTCCCTAAACAGCACAGCTCAGGGACAGGGCACTGCAGTTTCCACCCCCGCCCAGCTGACCCCAGGAAGGAGGGACTGGGTGACTTCTGGCCGGCACAGTTTCTCCACCAAAGTCAATTTCTCTGTTTTATAAAATAACTTTGGCTTTTACGTACTAAAATAACGCACTGTCCTCGTAGAAAACTTAGAAAATCAGAAGTACAGAGAGCAGAAATCAGGTCACCAGTCCTACCTCATAGGAGCCCACGGCCCCCACACCAAAGGTCTCCCAGCCACTCGCAGACGCATCTCACAGCAGCCTCTGCGGAGCGCTGGGGTGACGCGGCCGAGCCTGGCTCTGGATTGACCCCGGTCCCGCACTGACCCCGGCCCGCAAAGACCCCAGTCCCGCACTGACCCCGGCCCCACACTGACCCTGGCCCCGCACTGACCCCGGCCCGCACTGACCCTGGCCCTGCATTGACCCCGGCCCGCACTGACCCCGGCCCGCACTGACCCCGGCCCCGCACTGACCCCGGCCCGCAAAGACCCCAGCCCCGCACTGACCCCGCCCCGCACTGACCCCAGCCCCGCACTGACCCCGGCCCCACACTGACCCCGGCCCCGCACTGACCCCGGCCCGCAAAGACCCCAGCCCCGCACTGACCCCGGCCCCGCACTGACCCCCGCCCTGCACTGACCGCAGCCCTGGCTCCTTCCAGGTCATCGTGGTCAAGGCCAGTGGGGAGGTGTTTGTGAACCAGATCTACACCCAGCTGCCTGTCTCTGCAGGTGAAGTACCAGCCCCCTCCTGCTGTAGAGCTGCGCGGGGATCCCACCTTGCTCCTCAGTAAAACCTTTGTCCTCTGTGTCCGCAGCCAACGTCACCCTCTTCAGGCCCTCAACCTTTTTCATTATCGCCCAGACCACCCTGGGCCTGCAGCTGGACATCCAGCTGGTCCCCACCATGCAGGTGTTTGTGAGGCTGATGCCTGAGCTCCGGGGTCTGACCTGTGGTAAGAGGGGCCGCCCACCCCCCCAGGCCCCTGAGCCCACCCTCGCGGCGGGGCGCACAGGCCTCAACCTGCCCTCCCGCCGCAGGTCTCTGCGGGAACTTCAACAGCATCCAGGCCGACGACCTCCGCACCATCAGCGGGGTGGTGGAGGGCACGGCCGCCGCCTTCGCCAACACCTGGAAGACCCAAGCCTCCTGCCCCAATGTCAAGAGCAGCTTCGAGGACCCCTGCTCCCTGAGCGTGGAGAACGGTATGCTGTGCGCCCGCCATGCCTCCCGCTGACAATCAGGCGCTGGTTCGACAACTCCATGTCCCAGCTGGTCACTCACTCAACAAGCCGTTGCTCCGTGCCCCCAACCTGCAGAGTCCAGGCACGGGGCCCAGCTGCCCAGTGGCCCCAGCCCTGACAGGGGGACACCAGGTGGTAAAAGGGCAAACTAACCAACGCGGGCACTGGTACAGCCATGGAACATTCTGGAAGACAAGCTCAGGGCGCCAAGGGCAGGGTGGAAGCCACCCTCTGTGTGCAGCCCACCCAGGTAGGGGCTTGGGAGGGGCCTCCGAGGACAGTCCCAGGGAGGCACCTGACCTGTCATCACTGTTTTCTGTGGAGCATCATAAATTTGGGACCCAAGTCTCACTTAACTTTCATCTGACACTGGGTGTCCGGTTCCCTGGACTGAGCCAGGGAGGGAAGTGGGGCTCAGTCTCAGGTGGTCCTGGCCTTCTCCCTGCCCTCATGCTGCCCAAGAAGCAGGGGTCCCCTGCTTGTCTGTCCACTGGTGTCCCTAGAAGGTGGCGGCTCTGGGGGTGCAGGAAATGAGAGAACCAGCTGCCATGGCTTCTTGACGCTGCACCCCATTGGGAGGGGCTCTCTCTTGGGAGGACACCAGCCACCCATGGTGCTGGTGGCAGCATGACTGAGAGCCACTGACCGCCGTTCCCCTCTGTCCCCAGAGAAGTATGCCCAGCACTGGTGTTCACGACTGACCGACACCGACGGCCCCTTCACCCGGTGCCACACCGCCGTGGACCCAGCCACCTACTACTCGGTAGCGTGCGCCCACCCACCTCTCACCTCCCAGCGGAGGCCCAGCTGCTGGGCTGAGCTGTGCCACGGGCAGCGGGGTCTGCCGTCAGACCTGTCTCTCCAGCTCCACCCTCACTCGCTCACTCGCTCATGCATTCACTGAGTCACCCGTTCTCTCATGCAGTATTCGTTCATTCATTCATTGATTCATTATCTCACTCATCCATCCACTCATGCACTCATGCACTCACTCACTAATGCAGTCATGCATTCATTCATTCATTATTCACTCACTCATTCATTCATTCACAGCATGTTTACTGAGTTAGTCTTGTGCCTGTGGCCCTATAGCAGGCACAAGGATAAACTCCAAGGGTTTGTGGCTAGCGAGGCGCCAGGGGCCAGTAGGAAGTCAGAGGGTGGCCAAGGTGATGTGCTGTGTCCGAGGTGGTCCTTCCAGCACCTCCCTGCCCTATACCCTATATAGGTGCACCCTGCGGTTCTGCTGAGGGAGTGGGTGGACCACTAGTGAGGACTCGGGGGGCGTCCTGGGGGTGGCCGAGAAGATAGGTAGATGCCGGGGTGGAGGGATCCAGGCAGGGGCTGGGCTATGGAGGAGGGCAGGCAGCCTAAGGGATGTTCGCTGGGTATGGGCTGGGTCCCCTGAGCCCTGACCTGTGACCCTGCCCCCCCCAGAACTGCATGTTCGACACGTGCAACTGTGAGAAGAGCGAAGACTGTCTGTGCGCAGCCCTGTCCTCCTACGTGCACGCCTGCGCCGCCAAGGGCGTCCTGCTCAGCGGCTGGAGGGACGGCGTCTGCAGTGAGTGGTGGCGGCCCACGGTCCTGGCACATCCCACCCCGTGTCCCCTAGTGGCTCAAGCAGAGACTCCCAGGGCCCACACTGGCTCAGAGGCCAAGGAACTTCCAGGCTGTTGAGGTCCCAGGACCCTAGCCAGGGGGCCTCTGGGGACAGCCTGGGGCAGAGGGAGAGAGACCAGCTGCTGACTGCCAGTCTTTGTGCCCTCAAGCGTCCTGAGTGTCCTCTCCCCCTGGCACCCCGCAGCAAAGTCAGTGACCACCTGCCCCAAGTCCATGACCTACCACTACCATGTCAACACCTGCCAGCCCACCTGCCGCGCCTTGAGCGAAGAGGACGTCACCTGCCAGGTCAGCTTCGTCTCCGTGGATGGCTGCACCTGCCCCAGAGGCACCTTCCTGGATGATGCTGGCAAGTGTGTGTCGGCCACCAGCTGTCCCTGCTACTACAGGGGCTCCGTGGTCCCCAACGGGGAGTCGGTGCATGACAGCGGAGCCGTCTGGTAAGAGCCCCTCGGGTGGGCTGAGTCCCTGGCACTCGCTGGCCGGGAGTGGACGCTCTGAGCGCCCTCCCCTCTCTCCTCACAGCACCTGCACACAGAGCAAGCTGACCTGCGTTGGAGGCACTGTCCCCACCTCAGGTGAGCCCTCAGTCCTCATTGTCCCCAGGAGAAGCCCTGAGGAACGGCTTCAGGGTCCGCCCTGCCCCAAGTCAGCAGGGTTTGTTGTCGGTCAGCTTGTGTGTCAGGTGTGGTCTGTGCCCCTGGCTCGGCGAGGGGGGAGGGGAGGGGTGTGGGCACACACCCACACACGCCACACACACTCACACGTGACATACCACACACATAACACACTGTGCACATAACCCAGCACGCACACACTCATGTACCCACAGCACAGACACGCACCCCATCTGCACACCCAGAGCAGCCGCAGACTCAGCCATTGGGAAACACGTGGGCCAAGGCGTTGTGGCAGCCCGTGTCCTTCAGAGTGAGCCTAGCAGGTGGTGGGTTGGGGTCCTCTGAAAGGCCCTCTCCCCTCCCCAGAATGTGCCGCACCCATGGTTTATTTTGACTGCCGCAACGCCACATCCGGGGACACTGGGGCTGGCTGTCAGAAGAGCTGCCACACCCTGGACATGGCCTGTGTAAGTCCCTGGTAACCCCTCATAACCCCTCATGACCCCCTGAGTCCCCCTGTCACCCCTCACCACTCCCACGTGCTATGGGCTCCTGTGCAGACCCCTCAGGCCCCCCTCATGGCGGCTCCTGGGGTGGGGGGCTGCCAAGCTCAGGAACGCACCGGCAGGACACCTGCCCATGCTCGCTGGCCCTGCCGTCACCAGTGTGCGTGCCCCCACAGTACAGTTCCCAGTGTGTGTCCGGCTGCATCTGCCCCGAGGGGCTAGTGGCAGATGATAATGGCAGCTGCATCGCGGCAGAGGCCTGCCCCTGCGTGCACAACGAGGCCAGCTACCAGGCTGGCCAGAGCATCCGCGTGGGCTGCAACACATGGTATGTGTGGGCTCAGGGCCTCATGGGGGGTCCAGGCTTCGGGAGGTGCCATCAGACAGGGAGCCCCAGCACAGGGGTCCTGGGCAAACAGCAAGCAGGTCCTCAGGGCCAACGCCCCGTGGGCAGCCCAGTCGGTGAGGCCCGACAGCATGCACAGGCAGGCCGGGTCCTCCGCAGGGCCATAAGGCTGCCCACCCCCACCACGCCCACGCCTGCCCTGCAGTGCTCTGGCCTGACCCCCATGCCCCCGCCCCCAGCACCTGTGAGAACAGGATGTGGCAGTGCACGGAGGAGCCCTGCCTGGCCACCTGCGCTGTGTATGGGGACGGCCACTACCTCACCTTTGATGGGCAGAGCTACAGCTTTGACGGGGACTGCGAGTACACGCTGGTGCAGGTGCGCAAGGCCCCGCACGCCTCAGGTGGCCCCCGAGCCGCAGTGCCCAGGGCACCTGCGGGTCAGCCCCACCCGTCCTGCTGGAGGGTGAACAGGGTCCCTGACAGCCTCTTCTCCCCCAGGACCACTGTGGCAAGAACAGCAGCGTCAAGTATGCCTTCCGCGTAGTCACTGAAAATGTCCCCTGTGGCACCACAGGAACCACCTGCTCCAAGGCCATCAAGATCTTCCTGGGGGTGAGTGAGGGGTGGAGGTGGGGCGGGTCCTCCCTCGGGGGAGCTCCAGAGACCCCGAGGACGGTGCTGCTCCCACAGCAGTGCCAAGGCAGGTGCCATGAGCCAAGCAGCCTGCCAGGATGTGGCCCACCCAGGGGGGCCCACCCTCTGAGGGACCCCCTTTCCCACATAGAGCACGGAGCTGAAGCTGAGTGACGGGAAGGTGGAGGTGATCAAGCAGGGCTCGGGGCAGGAGGTGCCCTACTCCATCCGTCACATGGGCATCTACCTGGTGGTGGACACCGAGGCCGGCCTGGTGCTGCTGTGGGACAGGAGGACCAGCATCTTCATTAGACTCAGCCCTGAACTCAAGGTGGGACTGCGGGGACACCGAGTGCGGGGGATAGGGGACAAAGAGAGAGACGGAGAGATGGAGACAGAGACAGAGAGGGACAGAGAGACAGAAAAGGATGGAGAGACAGGGAGAGACAGACAGGCCGTCCGGCCATGACGCCGTTTCCAGCCCCCTTCCCTCCTAGTGAGGCTCCAGACTGGCCACCGGCCCGGGGCCTCCCACCCAGGTCTGGTGAGAGGGACGGCGCGGAGGCAGCGGCGTGCGGTCACAGGGCGATGCCAGCCGGGCAGGATAGAGAGGCGTGGGCCCTGAGAGACACGCAGGGCCCGGCCGGGGCCACAGCAGGGACGCTGCGCATGGGGGAGTTGCCTCCCCAGCCTCACGCCACCTGCGCCCACCGCACCCATCCGCGTCTTCTGCAGGGCAAGGTCTGCGGCCTGTGCGGAAACTTCGACGGCAACGCCGTCAACGACTTCACCACGCGGAGCCAGTCCGTGGTGGGCAACGCGCTGGAGTTCGGAAACAGCTGGAAGCTCTCCCCGTCCTGCCCGGACGCCCAGGCGTCCAAGGACCCCTGCACCGCCAACCCTTACCGCAAGTCCTGGGCCCAGAAGCAGTGCAGCATCATCAACAGCCCCGTCTTCGCCACCTGCCACGACCACGTATGGCCAGCCAGGGGGACCCTGCCGGGGTGGCAGCCCCAGGAGGCCCCAGAGGGGAGAAGGGGTCGGGGGGGAGGAATGGCCATCAGCCAAGGGCATGGGCAGCTGTGGACACCCACAGGGTAGCCCCGGGGTTCCTGCGCTGACTCAGCCATGGTTTGGGGTTGCAGGGGCGTTAACTCTGAAGGTGCCCCGAGATGGCCCAGGCCCCAAGTCTGTGGGCAATGTCAGGACAGTGGGGTGTCCAGGACACCCAGTCACGGCCAAGATGTGCTGCCCCCAGGCTCCCTCAGAAACTGGCCTGGGCCACACACCAGCGAGAGCCTGGCCCCCCAAGAGCCCAGGGCAGGGCGGGGGTCCCTGGAAGCTGAAGTCCCACCTCCCTCAGGTGGAGCCCACCAAATACCATGAGGCTTGCGTGAGCGACTCCTGCGCCTGTGACACGGGGGGTGACTGTGAGTGTTTCTGCACCGCCGTGGCCGCTTACGCCCAGGCCTGCCACGAGGTGGGCGTGTGCGTGTCCTGGAGGACCCCGGACATCTGCCGTGAGTGCACAGGGCGGGGACACCCGGGATGAGACAGAGGTGCCCAGAGAGGCCCACTGCTGAGGGAGAGGAAGAAGGGTTTCCAGAGAAGAATGTGGGGGTACTGCCTGCAAGGGGTTGCCAGCCTGGCAGAACATTCTGGAATAGAGAGGCCTGCAGAGCTCCCCAGCCCAGCCCAGAAGGAACCTTGCTGGAAGGAGGGCGTAGCTGGGACTGCTCTGGCTGGAGACCCCGCCCCTGACAGCAGCATGCCTCCACGGTGGCCAGGGGCTCGGGGGAGGCGATGGCTTTAGAGCTGCCCGTGGGGTGTGGGGGATCCCCGAGGCTGTTCTTCCTCACTCCAGGCTGAGCCCCCTTCCTCACCTGCAGCTCTGTTCTGCGACTACTACAACCCCCAGGGCCAGTGTGAGTGGCACTACCAGCCCTGTGGGGCGCCCTGCATGAAGACCTGCCAGAACCCGCAAGGGCAGTGCCTGCATGATATCCACGGCCTCGAAGGTGGGCTGGGCTGCTGGCCTGGGGGACGCCATTCCGGGTCCCTGGGATCTGGCTGGGGTCTGCCTTGGGGGACCTGGGACCCAAAGAGCGTGGCCTTCCCCTGGGTTCCTCGGCCGGGGAAGACTCTTCAGCCTCCAGCAGGCTGCATTGCTGTGGACCCGACCCCTGGGGTGGGGCGGGACAGCTGGGCAAGCTGCCTGGGTGGGACTCAGGCCTCTCTGGCCCACAGGCTGCTACCCCAAGTGCCCACCTGAGGCTCCCATCTTCGATGAGGACAAGATGCAGTGTGTTCCCAAATGCCCACCGTCACCCTGCCAGGTCCACGGGAAATCGTACCAGCCGGGCACAGCCGTGCCCTCCGACAAGAACTGCCAGTCCTGGTGAGCCACTCGGCAAGAGGGGTGGAGCCTGCAGCACACAGGGGAGCTCGGCTCAGCCCCACCATGGCCGCCTCCCCCCAGGGCCTCATCCCCGCAGGGCCGGGAGAGGCCCCACAGCCTGGGCCCCGGGCGGGGCTGGGAGCCGCAGTGACCTCCCCAACGCCGGAACAGATGCCACGGGTCCCTGTCCTGGGCCAGGAATCTGTGACACGAGTCTCTCAGAGACCAGCACGTCTGTGTCCTGAGGCCCAGAGGTGGGGCGGAGCATAGTACGGTCACCGGGGTGGGGGCTCTGGGCTATGGAGCGGGTAAGCAGGAGAAGCAGGTGGGAAACAGCCGAGACAGCACCCCCGCCGCGCCGCGGGACCCCTGCACACCCAGCGCCCTCCTCCTTCTCTCCACAGCGTCTGCACCGAGAGCGGCGTGCAGTGCACCCATGACGCCGAGGGTGAGCAGCCGGCAGCCTTCTAGGGTCTGGGGTCTCAGGGGTCCCTGCCTGAGCTCCAGCCCCTAACGGCCCGACCCCCTGCTCCCCACAGCCTGTGTCTGCACCTATGACAAGCAGCACTTCCGTCGTGGGGACATCATCTACCACACAACAGATGGCACCGGCGGGTGCATCTCTGCCCGCTGCGGAGCCAACGGCACCATCGAGAGGAATGTCTCCGATTGCAGCTCCACCACTCCCGTGCCCCCGACCACCTTCGCCTTCTCCACCATCCTGCTCGGTAAGGCAGATGTGGCTGAGGACAGAGGGCCTCGCGGGGAGTCCCTCTCTCGTCAGATGTAGAGTTCACTCCCAGGAGCAAGCACCGGGCACAGGGATGACCCGCCAGTTCCCTACCCCAGTCACCTGCACCAGGAAGGAGCCAGCCCCCTGGAGTCACCCCGGCAGGCCTGGCATCCACGGTCCTGCTTCCAGCAGCCACCAGGCTCAGCCTCAGAGCTGGGAGCTCTGGCCCCAGGGCTGAGGCTCCCAGCTTGGGGCAGCCCCAGGCTGGCTCCTGCAGGACCACGGGAAGCTCTCTGGGGGTTTAGGGTGGTCCGTTCACCTTACACTGCACAGAGCACCCGGTGCCCCATGTCCTCACCCTCTTCTGAGGGGTGCATCTTAGGGCTCCCGAGGCATCATCAGAGAGCCTCTGACAGTGAAGAGCCCTCTCATTCTGACGTTCGGGGGCTTATACACGTACATTCTGCTCAGGGCATGGCCCAAGGATCCAGCTTCCCTCAAATGAGGTCACCTTCCCTGTTTATTCCACAGGTGCAAGCTCCACTCCTGCTCTGTGCCTGGTGGGTCCCAGCAGTGGTCACGTGAACAGGCAGGCAGACAGGCAGGCCACGCAGCCCCAGGCAGTTAGATGGCCACGTCAACTGTGGCAACACCCACAAGGCAGCTAATGGGCAGTAGGGACGGGACTCCCAGGAGCAGCCCAGTGAGACTGCCCGAGCACTGGGACCAACGCTCAGCCCTGCCGCCTTCTCTTCTACCCACAGGCACGAGCTGGACCCGCGCCCCCAGCATTGGCCCTGGCCCCACCCAGAGCACAGCGCACCCGGGCCCTCCGTCCACTGTTCCCGCAGGCATTTCCCCCAGGACGACACCTGCCTGGGTCTCTGCCTCAACCAGCTGTGGGGAAGAGTGCCAGTGGTCAGCGTGGCTGGATGTCAGCCATCCTGGACGGGGCAAACACAGCGGGGACTATGATACGCTGGAGAACCTCCGTGCACACGGATATTGGGTGTGCCAGGAACCAAGGGCAGTGGAGTGCCGTGCGGAGGACGCCCCTGAGGTGCCCCTTCAGGTCCTGGGGCAGCACGTGGAGTGTAGCCCGGCAGTGGGGCTGACCTGCCACAACGGAGACCAGGCGTCGGGACTGTGCCACAACTACCAGATCAGGGTCTTCTGCTGCAACCCTCTGGCCTGCCACACCTCCAGCGGTGCAGCTCAGACCGCCCCTCCGACTACCTCCAGCACAACTGAAACTGGGGCCACATCCACAGAACGACAGTCCACAGCCTCTCCAGCTCCTGTCACCACAACTGGCCCAGTCCCTCTATCTACACCTAGTACAAGCTCTGCCCGAGTTCCCTCTACACCTGCCCCAACAATCTCTACATCTGCCAAAACAACTTTCTCAACCCCCAGCCCAACTCCAGTGCCAACAACCACTTCAACAGCATTCCCTGTGTCTACCACAGCCACAGGGACCTCAGGGGCCCCAAGTACTTCAACATCCCCTCAACCCAGCCGGAACTCCTGCTTCCAGGAGCTCTGCACTTGGACAGAGTGGATCGACGGCAGCTACCCTGGGTCTGACAGAAACAGTGGAGACTTTGATACTTTCAAACATTTGAGAGCCGAGGGATACAAATTCTGTGAAAGGCCCACAAGTGTGCAGTGTAGGGCAGAGAGATTCCCCAATACCCCACTGTCGGAGCTGGGGCAGGTGGTGACCTGCAATGCCAAGGTGGGGCTGATCTGCCTGAATAAGAACCAGCTACCGCCAATCTGCCTCAACTACGAGATCCGCATCCAGTGCTGCCAGACGGTGGACGTGTGCACAGAGAAGCCTGAGACCACAGAGTCCACCACACTCAAAACAAACACCAAAATGCAGGCCACCTCGGCCAAAGAAAGCCAGCCAACCTCCACAGAGCACACGCCTACCAGCTCAGCGACCGTGACGAGAGAAACAAGAGTCACATCACACACAGGCATGATTTCCGAACGGACAACTAGAGGCTGCCAGCCGCAGTGCTCCTGGACTCGGTGGTTTGACGTGGACGTCCCCTCCTCAGGACCCGACAGTGGAGATAATGAAACCTACGGCAACATCATCAGGAGTGGAGAAAAAATCTGTCACCGGCCCGAAGAAATCTCGCGGCTGGAGTGCCGAGCGGAGACCCAACCCGAGGTGAGCATCGACAAGCTGGGCCAGGTGGTGAAGTGTGACCGTGACGTGGGCTTGGTGTGCCGGAACCGCGACCAGCAAGGATCTCCCAAGATGTGCCTCAACTACGAGGTGCGCGTGCTGTGCTGCAAGACCCCTGAAGGCTGTCCTACCACAGGATCTGTCACACTTCCCAGCACCCCAACTGAGACCATCACCAGCCAAACTCAGGGAACCTCTTCTGTGCCGTCTGCCAGCATGACCTCCACGAAAATGTCCAGCACACCCTCTGCTCCTACATCCAGCACAACATCTCCTCCTACAACCAGGACAACCTCTCCTTCTACAACCATCACAACCTCTGCTCCTACAATCAGTACACCCTCTGCTCAAACAACCAGAACAACCTCTCCTTCTACAACCAGCACATACTCAGCTCCTACACTCAGCACATCCTCTGCTCCTACAACCAGAACAACCTCTCCTTCCACAACCAGCACATCCTCTGCTCCTACAATCAGTACACCTTATGCTCAAACAACCAGAACAACCTCTCCTGCTACAACCAGCAAAACTTCTGCTCCTACACCCAGCACAACCTCTTCTTCTACAACCAGCACATCCTCTACTCCTGTAACTACACATAGCCCTGTCCCCATCACCAGCACTACCTCTATGTCTACGTCCAGCACCAGCAATGTTCCTACACCTGAGACAACTCAATACCCCTCCACGACCAGAGGCTGCCAGCCGCAGTGCTCCTGGACACGGTGGTTTGACGTGGACGTCCCCTCCTCTGGACCCGACAGTGGAGATAATGAAACCTACGGCAACATCATCAGGAGTGGAGAAAAAATCTGTCACCGGCCCGAAGAAATCTCGCGGCTGGAGTGCCGAGCGGAGACCCAACCCGAGGTGAGCATCGACAAGCTGGGCCAGGTGGTGAAGTGTGACCGTGACGTGGGCTTAGTGTGCCGGAACCGCGACCAGCAAGGATCTCCCAAGATGTGCCTCAACTACGAGGTGCGAGTGCTGTGCTGCAAGACCCCTGAAGGCTGTCCTACCACAGGATCTGTCACACTTCCCAGCACCCCAACTGAGACCATCACCAGCCAAACTCAGGGAACCTCTTCTGTGCCGTCTGCCAGCATGACCTCCACGAAAATGTCCAGCACACCCTCTGCTCCTACATCCAGCACAACATCTCCTCCTACAACCAGGACAACCTCTCCTTCTACAACCATCACAACCTCTGCTCCTACAATCAGTACACCCTCTGCTCAAACAACCAGAACAACCTCTCCTTCTACAACCAGCACATACTCAGCTCCTACAATCAGCACACCCTCTGCTCAAACAACCAGAACAACCTCTCCTTCTACAACCAGCACATCCTCTGCTCCTACACTCAGCACATCCTCTGCTCCTACAACTAGAACAACCTCTCCTTCCACAACCATCACATCCTCTGCTCCTACAATCAGTACACCTTATGCTCAAACAACCAGAACAACCTCTCCTGCTACAACCAGCAAAACTTCTGCTCCTACACCCAGCACAACCTCTTCTTCTACAACCAGCACATCCTCTACTCCTGTAACTACACATAGCCCTGTCCCCATCACCAGCACTACCTCTATGTCTACGTCCAGCACCAGCCATGTTCCTACACCTGAGACAACTCAATCCCCCTCCACGACCAGA
This sequence comes from Cynocephalus volans, assembly GCF_027409185.1. Lineage (NCBI taxonomy): Eukaryota > Metazoa > Chordata > Mammalia > Dermoptera > Cynocephalidae > Cynocephalus > Cynocephalus volans. The sequence goes on from NC_084463.1 coordinate 167,589,010, forward strand.
GGCTGCCAGCCGCAGTGCTCCTGGACACGGTGGTTTGACGTGGACGTCCCCTCCTCTGGACCCGACAGTGGAGATAATGAAACCTACGGCAACATCATCAGGAGTGGAGAAAAAATCTGTCACCGGCCCGAAGAAATCTCGCGGCTGGAGTGCCGAGCGGAGACCCAACCCGAGGTGAGCATCGACAAGCTGGGCCAGGTGGTGAAGTGTGACCGTGACGTGGGCTTAGTGTGCCGGAACCGCGACCAGCAAGGATCTCCCAAGATGTGCCTCAACTACGAGGTGCGCGTGCTGTGCTGCAAGACCCCTGAAGGCTGTCCTACCACAGGATCTGTCACACTTCCCAGCACCCCAACTGAGACCATCACCAGCCAAACTCAGGGAACCTCTTCTGTGCCGTCTGCCAGCATGACCTCCACGAAAATGTCCAGCACACCCTCTGCTCCTACATCCAGCACAACATCTCCTCCTACAACCAGGTCAACCTCTCCTTCTACAACCATCACAACCTCTGCTCCTACAATCAGCACACCCTCTGCTCAAACAACCAGAACAACCTCTCCTTCTACAACCAGCACATCCTCTGCTCCTACAGTCAGCACACCCTCTGCTCCTACAACCAGAACAACCTCTCCTTCCACAACCAGCACATTCTCTGCTCCTACAATCAGTACACCTTATGCTCAAACAACCAGAACAACCTCTCCTGCTACAACCAGCAAAACTTCTGCTCCTACACCCAGCACAACCTCTTCTTCTACAACCAGCACATCCTCTACTCCTGTAACTACACATAGCCCTTTCCCCATCACCAGCATTACCTCTATGTCTACGTCCAGCACCAGCAATGTTCCTACACCTGAGACAACTCAATACCCCTCCACGACCAGAGGCTGCCAGCCGCAGTGCTCCTGGACACGGTGGTTTGACGTGGACGTCCCCTCCTCTGGACCCGACAGTGGAGATAATGAAACCTACGGCAACATCATCAGGAGTGGAGAAAAAATCTGTCACCGGCCCGAAGAAATCTCGCGGCTGGAGTGCCGAGCGGAGACCCAACCCGAGGTGAGCATCGACAAGCTGGGCCAGGTGGTGAAGTGTGACCGTGACGTGGGCTTAGTGTGCCGGAACCGCGACCAGCAAGGATCTCCCAAGATGTGCCTCAACTACGAGGTGCGTGTGCTGTGCTGCAAGACCCCTGAAGGCTGTCCTACCACAGGATCTGTCACACTTCCCAGCACCCCAACTGAGACCATCACCAGCCAAACTCAGGGAACCTCTTCTGTGCCGTCTGCCAGCATGACCTCCACGAAAATGTCCAGCACACCCTCTGCTCCTACATCCAGCACAACATCTCCTCCTACAACCAGGACAACCTCTCCTTCTACAACCATCACAACCTCTGCTCCTACAATCAGTACACCCTCTGCTCCCACAACCAGAACAACCTCTCCTTCCACAACCAGCACATTCTCTGCTCCTACAATCAGTACACCTTATGCTCAAACAACCAGAACAACCTCTCCTGCTACAACCAGCAAAACTTCTGCTCCTACACCCAGCACAACCTCTTCTTCTACAACCAGCACATCCTCTACTCCTGTAACTACACATAGCCCTGTCCCCATCACCAGCACTACCTCTATGTCTACGTCCAGCACCAGCAATGTTCCTACACCTGAGACAACTCAATCCCCCTCCACGACCAGAGGCTGCCAGCCGCAGTGCTCCTGGACACGGTGGTTTGACGTGGACGTCCCCTCCTCTGGACCCGACAGTGGAGATAATGAAACCTACGGCAACATCATCAGGAGTGGAGAAAAAATCTGTCACCGGCCCGAAGAAATCTCGCGGCTGGAGTGCCGAGCGGAGACCCAACCCGAGGTGAGCATCGACAAGCTGGGCCAGGTGGTGAAGTGTGACCGTGACGTGGGCTTAGTGTGCCGGAACCGCGACCAGCAAGGATCTCCCAAGATGTGCCTCAACTACGAGGTGCGCGTGCTGTGCTGCAAGACCCCTGAAGGCTGTCCTACCACAGGATCTGTCACACTTCCCAGCACCCCAACTGAGACCATCACCAGCCAAACTCAGGGAACCTCTTCTGTGCCGTCTGCCAGCATGACCTCCACGAAAATGTCCAGCACACCCTCTGCTCCTACATCCAGCACAACATCTCCTCCTACAACCAGGACAACCTCTCCTTCTACAACCATCAAAACCTCTGCTCCTACAATCAGTACACCCTCTGCTCCTACAACCAGAACAACCTCTCCTTCCACAACCAGCACATTCTCTGCTCCTACAATCAGCACACCCTCTGCTCAAACAACCAGAACAACCTCTCCTTCTACAACCAGCACATCCTCTGCTCCTACAGTCAGCACACCCTCTGCTCCTACAACCAGAACAACCTCTCCTTCCACAACCAGCACATTCTCTGCTCCTACAATCAGTACACCTTATGCTCAAACAACCAGAACAACCTCTCCTTCTACAACCAGCACATCCTCTGCTCCTACACTCAGCACATCCTCTGCTCAAACAACCAGAACAACCTCTCCTGCTACAACCAGCAAAACTTCTGCTCCTACACCCAGCACAACCTCTTCTTCTACAACCAGCACATCCTCTACTCCTGTAACTACACATAGCCCTGTCCCCATCACCAGCACTACCTCTATGTCTACGTCCAGCACCAGCAATGTTCCTACACCTGAGACAACTCAATCCCCCTCCATGACCAGAGGCTGCCAGCCGCAGTGCTCCTGGACACGGTGGTTTGACGTGGACGTCCCCTCCTCTGGACCCGACAGTGGAGATAATGAAACCTACGGCAACATCATCAGGAGTGGAGAAAAAATCTGTCACCGGCCCGAAGAAATCTCGCGGCTGGAGTGCCGAGCGGAGACCCAACCCGAGGTGAGCATCGACAAGCTGGGCCAGGTGGTGAAGTGTGACCGTGACGTGGGCTTAGTGTGCCGGAACCGCGACCAGCAAGGATCTCCCAAGATGTGCCTCAACTACGAGGTGCGCGTGCTGTGCTGCAAGACCCCTGAAGGCTGTCCTACCACAGGATCTGTCACACTTCCCAGCACCCCAACTGAGACCATCACCAGCCAAACTCAGGGAACCTCTTCTGTGCCGTCTGCCAGCATGACCTCCACGAAAATGTCCAGCACACCCTCTGCTCCTACATCCAGCACAACATCTCCTCCTACAACCAGGTCAACCTCTCCTTCTACAACCATCACAACCTCTGCTCCTACAATCAGCACACCCTCTGCTCAAACAACCAGAACAACCTCTCCTTCTACAACCAGCACATCCTCTGCTCCTACAGTCAGCACACCCTCTGCTCCTACAACCAGAACAACCTCTCCTTCCACAACCAGCACATTCTCTGCTCCTACAATCAGTACACCTTATGCTCAAACAACCAGAACAACCTCTCCTGCTACAACCAGCACATCCTCTGCTCCTACACTCAGCACATCCTCTGCTCAAACAACCAGAACAACCTCTCCTGCTACAACCAGCAAAACTTCTGCTCCTACACCCAGCACAACCTCTTCTTCTACAACCATTACAACCTCTGCTCCTACAGTCAGCACACCCTCTGCTCAAACAACCAGAACAACCTCTCCTTCTACAACCAGCACATCCTCTGCTCCTACACTCAGCACATCCTCTGCTCCTACAACCAGATCAACCTCTCCTTCCACAACCAGCACATCCTCTGCTCCTACAATCAGTACACCTTATGCTCAAACAACCAGAACAACCTCTCCTGCTACAACCAGCAAAACTTCTGCTCCTACACCCAGCACAACCTCTTCTTCTACAACCAGCACATCCTCTACTCCTGTAACTACACATAGCCCTGTCCCCATCACCAGCACTACCTCTATGTCTACGTCCAGCACCAGCAATGTTCCTACACCTGAGACAACTCAATCCCCCTCCACGACCAGAGGCTGCCAGCCGCAGTGCTCCTGGACACGGTGGTTTGACGTGGACGTCCCCTCCTCTGGACCCGACAGTGGAGATAATGAAACCTACGGCAACATCATCAGGAGTGGAGAAAAAATCTGTCACCAGCCCAAAGAAATCTCGCGGCTGGAGTGCCGAGCGGAGACCCAACCCGAGGTGAGCATCGACAAGCTGGGCCAGGTGGTGAAGTGTGACCGTGACGTGGGCTTAGTGTGCCGGAACCGCGACCAGCAAGGATCTCCCAAGATGTGCCTCAACTACGAGGTGCGCGTGCTGTGCTGCAAGACCCCTGAAGGCTGTCCTACCACAGGATCTGTCACACTTCCCAGCACCCCAACTGAGACCATCACCAGCCAAACTCAGGGAACCTCTTCTGTGCCGTCTGCCAGCATGACCTCCACGAAAATGTCTAGCACACCCTCTGCTCCTACATCCAGCACAACATCTCCTCCTACAACCAGGTCAACCTCTCCTTCTACAACCATCACAACCTCTGCTCCTACAATCAGTACACCCTCTGCTCAAACAACCAGAACAACCTCTCCTTCTACAACCAGCACATACTCTGCTCCTACAGTCAGCACACCCTCTGCTCAAACAACCAGAACAACCTCTCCTTCTACAACCAGCACATCCTCTGCTCCTACACTCAGCACATCCTCTGCTCCTACAACCAGAACAACCTCTCCTTCCACAACCAGCACATTCTCTGCTCCTACAATCAGTACACCTTATGCTCAAACAACCAGAACAACCTCTCCTGCTACAACCAGCAAAACTTCTGCTCCTACACCCAGCACAACCTCTTCTTCTACAACCAGCACATCCTCTACTCCTGTAACTACACATAGCCCTGTCCCCATCACCAGCACTACCTCTATGTCTACGTCCAGCACCAGCCATGTTCCTACACCTGAGACAACTCAATACCCCTCCACGACCAGAGGCTGCCAGCCGCAGTGCTCCTGGACACGGTGGTTTGACGTGGACGTCCCCTCCTCAGGACCTGACAGTGGAGATAATGAAACCTACGGCAACATCATCAGGAGTGGAGAAAAAATCTGTCACCGGCCCGAAGAAATCTCGCGGCTGGAGTGCCGAGCGGAGACCCAACCCGAGGTGAGCATCGACAAGCTGGGCCAGGTGGTGAAGTGTGACCGTGACGTGGGCTTGGTGTGCCGGAACCGCGACCAGCAAGGATCTCCCAAGATGTGCCTCAACTACGAGGTGCGCGTGCTGTGCTGCAAGACCCCTGAAGGCTGCCCCCTCTCCTCCATGATCCCCTACGTGACTTCACCCACCAAGACCTCATTTCTGGCACCGTCCTCTTCTGTCCCATGGTGGCCCAGCTCTACGGCTTCCACTCATCGAATCTGCTTCTGCAATGTTTCTGGCCAGCTCTACCCCGCGGGTATGTGGGTCTCCCCTGTGCTGTTAGGGTTGAGTCAGCCCTGGTCACAATGGGGCCATTTATGGAAAGCCATAGTTCTATAGAGATGAGAGGAGCCTTTGCTCTTTTGTGGCAAGGACATAATTTTTTCCTCAAAATGGCCATAACCTTTCTTTTGTATTTTTATCCCATTTCCCTGCATTTGTAAGGGTCCCCTACTAGAACGGATCACTTGTTTGCTGGGGGGGTGCCTTCGCAAGCACAGCTGTGCTAACCTCACTGCACCACTTGGTCTTGCAGGATTTGTCATTTACCGCCAGACAGACCTCACTGGCCACTGCTATTATGCCCTGTGCAACCAGGACTGCCAAGTGATCAGAAGGGTGGACCAGGACTGTCCCTCCACCACGCCGCCCCCCACTCCAGCCACAACCTCTGTGGAGACCTCCACCTCTGCTCCTGTCACTGCAGGGGGTTGCCCAAATACAATTCCCCCGAGAAAGGTAACCCCCACCGTCCCCCAGCTCTGGGGGCTCAGGGACTGCAGCAGGGACCTCAAGCGTCTTTGCAATTAGACTTCAGCTTCAAGTTCTCATAGGTGTTGCTGGTCCCGGCAGCTGCTGGCCGACCATAGGGAGATGGCCCTGCATGGATGTGGTGGGCTGGGTCCCCTGAGACTTCCAGAAGGGCATGCCTGCTCGGCATTTGGGTAACTCTGCTGGTCGACGATGACCAGGGCCGAGACCAGGTGGTTGATGCCGTGGGCCTGGCCAGATGGCTGGGGACGGGGCAACCTCCACTCACCAGAGACCCCCTGGGCACTCGGCGCTCTGGGTTGATGTAGCTGGGCAGCTGATGGGGGGTCCAGGGAGAGGCTGGGGCTTGAACGTATGTTCCAATGGCACAGCCACCATTCCCTTGTTTCCACATGGCACCACAGGGATGGTAACCCCTGTGAACTAAGGAGCAGTCCCTCGAGGCTGGAGATGGTTCAGACCACCACTGCACTTTTTTCCACAGAGAGGCGATACCTGGGACATGCCCAACTGCTCTCAGGCCACCTGCGAAGGCAACAACACCATCACCGTGAGACCCCGCAAGTGCCCCCAGGTGAAGAAACCCACTTGCGCCAACGGCTACCCGGCTGTGAAGGTGTCCAGCCAGGACGGCTGCTGCCAGGACTACCATTGCCAGTGTGAGCAGCCAGAACAGGGTGTGGGGATGGACAGGGGCCAGTGGGAGACAGGGTCCGGACACAGGAGGGGTCTGAGATGGCTGGACATGCCCATGGCTACGCAGGCAGATGTGACCCATTGGGAGGGCCACAGGGAGGCCCCCAAGCCTCTCGTGGTGACTTGGGCCCAGCATAAGGCCACCCTGGTGCCTGACAGGTGTGTGCAGTGGCTGGGGTGACCCCCACTACATCACCTTCGACGGCACCTACTACACGTTCCTGGACAACTGCACCTACGTGCTGGTGCAGCAGATCGTGCCCGTGTACGGCCACTTCCGTGTGCTCGTCGATAACTACTTCTGCGACGCCGAGGACGGGCTCTCCTGCCCCCAGTCCATCATCGTGGAGTACCAGCAGGACCGGGTGGTGCTGACCCGCAGGCCAGTGAACGGGGTGATGACCAACCAGGTGGGGACATCCCCTGCAGGTTCTGGTGGGCAGGGAGCCTTCGGGCAGGGCCCTGGGCAGTGGCTGACTGCCTGTCTGCCCCGCCGTTCCATGCCCAGATCATCTTCAACAAGAAGGTGGTGAGCCCTGGCTTCCAGAAGAACGGCATCGACGTCTCTCGCATTGGCATCAAGATGTACGTGACGATCCCGCACATCGGCGTCCAGGTCATGTTCACCGGCCTCATCTTCTCGGTGGAGGTGCCTTTCAGCAAGTTTACCAACAACACCGAGGGGCAGTGCGGTGAGACCCCCACCCAGCTCGCCCTGGGCAGGGCCTGGTTTAAAGCAGGTGGTGTCTGGGGTGACTCCTGCCTGGGGTCTGCTTTCGGGCTGCACCAGGAATGTGCTGGGCACCCCAAGCCACATGCCTGAGGCTCTCACCTGTCCCCTGCAAGAGGAACTGCCCCCATTCTGGCTTCTCGGGGGAAAGAGAAGCACAGAGAGGTTAGGGCCAGGCGGGTATCACAGCACATTTCTGGAGGGGCGACCCTGAGAGCAAGGCCCGAGCCACAGTCTGGGGACACCAAGCCCTGCGGCAGGGGTGGGGACCGGCCAGCTGTGCTGCCCAGCGGGCCTGACTGCCACTGCATCTGCCCAGGCACCTGCACCAACAACAAGAAGGACGAATGCCGCCTGCCCGGGGGCATGGTGGCCACTTCCTGTTCCAAGATGGCCAGCCACTGGAGGGTGCCCAACCCTGACCAGCCATATTGCCTCGGGACTTCCCCCACGCCCACCACCACTGGGCCCACCCCGGTTGAGCCCACAACCACACCTACCACGTGCCCGGCAGCACCGATCTGCCAGCTGATCCTGAGCAAGTAAGAATCCGGTGCTGGGCGGGAGCCCACTGACCTTGCCCTCCCCAAGGCTGGCGGGGAAGAAGCCTGTGCAGGGCCCCCGAGGGGAGTTGAGAGCTGCCCATGGGACAGGCCAAACCATGGCCACACGTGCATCCTCAGGGCTCCGGGCAGAATGGTCACTGCTCAATGGTGGCCAGGTGGTCAGTCTCTGCAGCTCTCTGCTGGCCCACTTTGTCCCCGTGGGCATGGGTCACTGCCCCGGGCAGCACCAGGTGGAGAAAAATCTGGTCTGTGCCCACCAGCCTCCCGCCCTGGCACGCCCAGACCTTGCAGAACATTCCCTGTCCTAGAGGGCAGGCAGACTTGGCACAGAGCCACCTCCAGCCGGGTCTTCCCCAGGGAGGGGTCACACCTATTCCACCTATGTCTGGAAACCTCCACTGTGGGGCTAGTTGGTGGCCAGGAAGGGGATGTCAGGAGCGGCACCCACCACCCATCCATCCCCGTCCGCAGGGTCTTCGAACCGTGCCACGCGGTGATCCCCCCGCAGCCGTTCTATGAAGGCTGTGTCTTTGACCACTGCCACATGAACGACTCAGCGGTGGTGTGCTCCAGCCTGGAGCTGTACGCCTCGCTCTGCACGTCCTACGGCGTGTGCATCGACTGGAGGGACCACACCAACCGCACATGCTGTGAGTGCCGGTCCTCAGGGCGCCAAGCCCTTGTGAGGGGGGCAGGCACGCCAGGCCATCAGTGGGTGAGCTCAGTGGTCAGGGCGGGCTTCCTGGAGGAGGAGGTGGCCGGCCCCAGGGTAGAGCACTTCTGGTTCCCTGAAGAGAAAGGAGGGGCCATCTAAGTCTGGGTACCTGCGGCCCAGGGTGCCAGGTGCCAGGGTCACAGTCAGGCAGTGGCAGGGCTAGAGGGGCTGATTCCAGGCCACCGAGACTGGACTGAGGGTGGCCCACGTACTCCCACTGCAGCCCCTGAGAGGTGTCAGTCTCAGTGGAGGCTGGGTCCAGAGGCACAGCCTGGTGTCACCCTGGCCCCTCAGGCATGGCATCTCCTCCCCACAGTGTTCACCTGCCCTGCCGACAAGGTGTACCAGGCCTGTGGCCCATCCAGCACCTCGTACTGCTATGGAAATGACAGCACCAGCCTCCTGTATGTGCCCCCCGGTCCGCCCATGGGCCCCACGCGGCTGTCCCAGGCCAGGGATCTTCCCACCCTGGAGGGCAGGGGTCCCAGCCAATGCTCCGCTCCCCCACAGGGTTCTTCACGAGGCTGGCAACCTCACAGAAGGCTGCTTCTGTCCTGACGGCGAGACCCTTTTCAGCACCAGTATCAACGTCTGCGTGCCCCAGGACTGCAGCTGTGCGCACCCCATGGGCAGGCGGGGCGTGGTGCTGTGCGGGGGTGGGGAGGGGCCCCTGGGGTTCACCCTGCTCCCCCACCGCTGCAGCTGCCCAGCTGTAACCTCATGATCTCTTCCCTCCAGGGTGCCTGGGGCCCCACGGAAAGCTGGTGGAGGTGAGTGTGGCCTGGGGGCCTCAGGAGGGGCTCCCGAGATGCAGGCCTCAGGAGGGGCTCCCGACATGCAGGCCCCAGACACGGCCAAAGCAAGGCTGAGGGGCCAGGGCTTCCTTTCGGTGCCAGAGGCTCCGAGGACAGGCAGGGAGAGGAACAGGCTCCTCAACAAGACCTGGGGGTGCCTTCCCTGCCCTTCCCCTCCCTGGGACCCCCTCCCACCCTGCTGGACACGTGAAGGTGAGAGTTGGAGGGAGGGAGGCAGGTCCCCGCACAGCCTCCTCCCACCTCCTCTGGCCTCCTCAGGCCAACCCTGGGCACCGCCCACACTTTTGAAGCCTCTTCCCCAGGCCCCCCCAGTGGTGGGCTGCACGTCCCCACCTCCAGCCACCCCCACCCTGTGCTAGCCGGCCTGGTGCAGCTCCCCTGGCCAGGCAGCTGACTGATGGGCCGGGCCCCTGTGTCCCGCCCCCTACAGCCAGGCCACTCCATCAACGACGGCTGCCAGGAGTGCACCTGCGAGGGGGGCTCTCAGACCACAGCCTGCCGCAGAAAGCCCTGCCCGCTGCCCCCCACCTGCCCCCTGCCCGGCTTTGTGGCAGTGCGTGCAGCCCTGCTGACCAACCAGTGCTGTCCCCAGTACAGCTGCGGTGAGCCCCTCACTGGGTGGGAGTGGGATGGGAAGTGCTCCCCTGCAGGGGTCACGCAGGCACTGACTATGCCCGACTGTCCCATGGGAGGCAGAGCTCCCCAGAGACCACCCCCTCCCAGCGATTGGTCCCTCTGTGCAGCTTCATCGGGTGACACACCAGCAGATGTGCTCCAGGATGTCTGGGGGGTTCCTCCGCCCAGGCTTACCAGAGCCTCCCGTGTGGGCCCACCAGGCAGTCAGCGGTCCTGGAGCCCCCTATGAAGCAGGACTTTGGGCCAGGTGGGAGCAAGTGCAGAGAGGGGTACAGACCCCTGACTGCCCCCTTCCCCCACAGCCTGCAACGTCAGCTACTGCCCCAAGCCTGCGGACTGTCCTGAGGGTTCCCACCAGGTGCTGACATATGAGGAGGGGACCTGCTGCCCAGTCCAATACTGCAGTGAGTGTCCCTGACCCTTGCACTGGGCACAGCAGGCCAGGGTCTCCAGGGCTCAGCTGGAAAAAGCTGAGCTCATCTACTGCTGGCCTGTCGCTCTGGGCTGAGCCCTGGTGTGACTAAGGCCTGACAAAGTAGCAGTGAGCGTCAGTGTTTGGGGGTGTCCAGGAGGCTGGGGCAGGGAGAAGAGGGGTGGGCAGGTGCAGGGAAGTGTGGGCTGCAGCTCCCTGTCTTCTCCTGCACAGACTGGACGGCCTGCAGTGTCAATGGGACTCTGTACCAGGTAAGAACCAGCTAGGGCTCAGGCCCCACAGCTGCTCCTGGGCTCTCCTGCCAGCACTTGGAGCTCAGGCAGACTTGGGGTCAGCTGGGGGCTCTGAGTTCCTGCAGACTCAGCACAGAACTCCCATCAGGATCGGGGAACTGAGTCTCTGCAGACGAAGCCCACAGCTTGGTGTGGCTGAGGCCTGAGGCCAGCCCCAGGACCCCAGAGGTGTCGATATGGGCTCACCTTTCCTCAGCATCTTCAGGGCAAGCTGGGCACCCAGAGCATATGACCTGTAATGGCACCCTCGCCATGGAGGCTCAGCATGGGGATCTGCCCCATGAGAGGGGCCTTGGGCTATGGTCTCTGCACCGGGAGGCACCACCAAGGGTCAGCCTGGTAGAGACAGGGCCTGGCAGGGACATCCGGGAGGGTGTGGCAACAGTCCAGCAGGGGCAGAAGGCAGGTCTGCCCCAGGCCCGAGCTCACCGATGCCCTGATTCTCCCCAGCCTGGCGCTGTGGTCTCCTCCAGCCTGTGCGAGACCTGCAGGTGTGAGGTGCCCGGTGGCGCCCCGTTGGATGCGTTCACGATCAGCTGTGAGACCCAGATCTGCAACACCCACTGCCCGCTGGTGAGCACTCACCTCCACCCTTGCCCACCCGCAAGTGGCGAGCACCTGCGCGCTCAGGCTGATGTGCATCCCTCCCCGCAGGGCTTCAAGTACCAGGTGCAGCACGAGCAGTGCTGCGGGGCCTGTGTGCAGGTAGCCTGCGTTGTGAATGCCAGCGGCGACCCCACGCACCTCTTCTATGTGAGTAGTGGCTGCCATGGTGACCAGTGGCATGGGGTTGAGTCCTGGGGGTGGCAGGCCCCAGGTGCCAGGCCAGCTGGGGGTGAAGTGGCTCAGGACTGGAACCCCGCCCCCTGTAGGGACGGTGTGGGACACAGAGACCCCCAGTGGGGCTCAGGGGCAGGGTCCTTGCATGCCAAGGAACTTGGGGAGCCACAATTGCCTGTGCCTGGCAGAGGCCAGGTCCTTTCAGAAGCTCACAGGCTGGTAGGCGGACAGACAGACAGAGGAATCTGCCCGAGGGGAGGGTGCTCACCCTGCTGGCCTGGCCTCCTTGCAGCCTGGTGAGACCTGGTCAGACCCTGGGGAGAGCTGCGTGACCTACGAGTGTGAGAAGGAGCAGGACGGGCTCGTGGTGGTGACCACGAAGAAGGCGTGTCCTGCCCTCAGCTGCCCTAGGGTGAGACCTGTGGCCTACCTACCCCAGCCAAGGGGGGACTCACCCAACGCAGGGAGAAGCCACGTCAGCCCCTGCAGCACCAACAGGGTTATCACCCTCCCACAGGGGGTGCTGTCCAAGCCAGTCTGAGCCTGGCCCAGCGTCCCTACCCCCATTGCTGGGAGGGCTGCCCAGCAGCCTCCCCAGTACTGACAGCACCCTCTTCATGGCGCAGGACCAGGCCACACTGAGCGAGGACGGCTGCTGCCTCTCCTGCCCCACGCCCCTGCCCGGTAAGTGGGCATGTCTGCAGCAGGGCCTGATTCCACCTGTGGAGGTCCAGGGAGGTGGGGAGCAGCCGGGTCGGTCCTAACCCCCGACTCCGCACCCGCTCCCACGTCTCTCCCCAGGGTCTACCTGTGCCGTGTACTACAAGCAGCAGATCTTCCAGCAGGGGAGCTGCAGCTCCGCCCAGCCCATGCGTCTCGCCTACTGCCAGGGCAACTGCGGGGACACCTCCTCGATGTATGTGAGCCCCTCTCCTTGGCTGCTCCCCCAGCCCACGCAGAGCTCAGAGAAGATGTGATTGGCAGTGGGGTGCAGTCAGGCCTGCCCAGGCCCAGGATGCCAAGCACACAAGGGACAGGACCATGAAGGGACAAGATGAGGATGGAGGGCCCCCAGAGGGAGGCCGTGGGGGCAAGATTGGGGAAACAGCGGGGCTCTGAGCTGGGCTGAAGGGCTGGTGACACGCAGCAGGCTCTGTGCATCTCTCCCTAACCCTGTGAGCAGTGACGTCATGGTGGTGGTTGACCTCAGCCCTGGTGGGAGTGTGTGGCCACGGCAGTTGGCAAATGAGAGCTGGTTGTTCAATGCTGGCCAGCACACCTCCAAGGGCGGGTTGTCACGATCCCCGCTTCAGGAGATTAGCCCGGTGTCCAGCACATGGCAGCAAGCTGCTGCAGTGCTGGCTGGGGAGTCCGTGGGGACACTTGGGCAGCTCCAGGCATGGCCCCTGGCGCTGAGCAGGCTCTGCCCACAGATACTCCCTGGAAGCTAACACGCTGCAGCACAAGTGCCGGTGCTGCCAGGAGCTGCGGACCTCGCTGAGGAACGTGACCCTGCATTGTGCCGACGGTTCCAGCAAGGCCTTCAGCTACACCGAGGTGGAGGAGTGTGGCTGCCTGGGCCTGCAGTGCCACTCAGAGGAGCCAGAGCTTGAGCAGAGCAAAGAAGGACAGAGCTAGGGCAGAGCAGAAGCCGGGGCAGGAGCCCAGGCTCGCCAGGAAACCAAGCAGCACCGCGTCCTCCCAACACACTGATGAGGACGTCCTGATGTCCTCCGATCTCAGCGTCTCAGGCAGCAGAACTTGCACCCTGTCCAGGTGACCAGAGTGGCCAGGATATGGTCCACCCACCTCTCCTTTCCAAAAGTGGAGACTGTGGGCCACTCAGCAGCCTCTGACACCAACCTGCCCCCTGGTGCTGGGGTGGCCCTTATCAACATGAGCCACCTGCTCAGAAAGGCCTAGAGCAAGTGGGGGCTCCTCTGGCTGGGGGTCTAGACTGCTCTTTTCAAGACTTAAGCATCACATAAGTGTCTCCCAAACGACTGTCACCTGGACATGGAGATCAGCTGCTCGGCCAGCTGCCAGGAGGTAGAGCCTCACTTCTACCTCAGCCCTGGGTCTGTGTCCCCCTCCTCAGGAAATGGCCAATCAGTTTCATAAATACACTTGGAGCATTTTGCAGTTTGTGGGCTCTGTGCATTTTTTAGCTTGTCCATAAAACCCAGGGTTGGGGCAGACCCAGGACCCAGGGGCACACACCCCAGGCCGGCCACCCAGGACTGCACAGCCCAGCTGACTGAGTGAGTGAGTGAGTGAATCCAGGTGTCCCTGCCTGGGCATCCAGGACAGGTGTCCCCCCAGGTGAGGGCATCTGACATGACAGGAGAGGCTGCACCTGGTGCAGGCAGCCCCGAGGGAAGGTTCCATCTCCTTCGCACAAAGCCTCCAGACTCCTCAGTCACCCTGATGTCAAGCTCGGGGTGTGTGCACGTGCATGTGTGTGTGCATGTGCCCACTGGTGTGTGGACCCGCAGGCACTCAGGAGCCCGCCAGCCCCGCAGAGAGTGCAGGGACCCTCTGCAGAGGGTGGATGGGGCCCTGGAAGCCTGTCCCTCTGTTAGTCTTCCCTGTGACTGCCAATGCCCCCCGGAACCTCCCCTTCCTAATGCCTGGCTCTCCCTTCCTTGCAGGGTTATGGGGAGGCCCCAGACACCCCCAGAGACACAAAAGCACGGGGAGGGTGGGCAGCACTGGCTCTGCACTCCCAGGAGCTGACCAAGGGTCTGGAGGAGCCCACTGCCCAGACAGGACCAGTTTGGCAGGGGGTGAGGTATGGGGACAGGGAAGCCTGTGGTCCCACATGTGAATCCTCAGGGGACTGCAGCCTCCCCAGCCTGATGGTGGGGCAGGCAGGTGGGCAAGCAGCACCAGAGCCGCGGAGCCAATGGCCGAGGGGCCAGAGGGACCCGCAGCTGGAGCTGTCCAGCTGGGTACCCAGGGACATCCTGGGCTCAGGGACCTGCCCTGGCCTCCTGCTGCTGCAAGTGCCCCCAGTACCCCTGTCAGGACCTGTAAACACTGGGCCATGGGTGTGGAGCGTCCAGGGGTGGATGTGGGGCGTGATGCAGATGTCGTCAACATGTCTTCTGGGACGGCAGGAGGGGGAGGGACACAGTCCTCCTGCTGGGCCCCTTGTCTCACCATGGTAAACTGAGGCCCAGAAAAGCCTGCATGCCAGCAGTCAGCAGGGTGGATGCAGTAAGCTGGTCTCACGTTCCCTCACGAGGTGGCAGATAGCCAGCCCCTGTGCCTCCGCAGCTCAGGCCAGGGTCTCAGGGGTCCCAGGGGTCCCGGAATCAGTCTCTGTCCTCCATAGCTGGACGGTCCCTCAAGTACAGTCCCATCCCCCCAGCAATGGTGTGCTGAGGCCCAGAGAGGGAAAGGGGACTGGCCAAGGTCTCAGGGCTGGGAGGGTCCCGGGAGGGAGAGGACAGCCCTTTACAATGGACACAGCACACCCCCGTCGCAGGATGTTTGGGCTCAGCGGGAGGACTGCAGCCCCTCCCCACCCCGACCCCTGGCCTACAAGTCAAGGCCTGCGCTGGTCATCGAAAGGGAGGTCAGAGGGCACAGCGGTGTCCAGTCTGCCCACCAGGTCTCCTGGTTTACAAGGGGCTTTCAACCCAAGAGCAGGCTGGCGACATCGTGCCCTCAGGGTCAGTTGTGTCTGGGGGTCGGTGTGACAGGTTCCCCCGGGGCCAGCCCCCCACCTGCCTGGCCTAATCCAGTAGCGGGGCCAGCCTCGGAGCCTGACTCCCTCTTAGTGATGGAGGGAGGGGACGAGGGGCTCCCCAGCCACAACTCTGTGGCCCCCTGGTGGCCAAACAGGAAGCACAGGCTGGAAGCCCTGCTGGCCCCATGGCTTGCCTCCCACACTGGGCACCCGGCTGACCCCACTGACCTGACAGCCACCAGCATTCTAATCACACCGCTGCCCCCTGGAGCGGATCAGGTGTCCGAGCAAGCCGCCTCTTCCCCTCAGGGTGGGGTGGACGCTGCGGTGACTAATCCCCCACCTGCTGGGCTGAGGCTGGCCATGGAGAGCTCCCACAGCCTGCGGCTCTCCCGCCACCGCGTCATCTCCCTGCCTGGAATTACGCAGAGTGGCAGGAAGTAACCGGATAGCGAGCCCTGGGCGGGAGCAGCCGCCCTCCCTGCCCGCCCACCCTGGCCCCCACGGCCCCTGGCCAGGTTATGCAAGCCATCGTTTCCGGAAAGAGCTACCGAGCTGGGCAAAGCCCCAAATGCCTTGGCAGCCATCCCTGGGCTCTGCCCCCTGCCCCTGCTCTTCCTGGACACCGGGAGGGGAGCGCCACTGCTGCCATGAGCGGGAGAGGCCTGGGTGGGTCAGCGCGGGCCTGGGCGGCTCTGGACTCCACCTGTCACAGGTCCCGTGGTCCTGAAGACCCTCCTTGGAGTCTGGTCTTGGTCTTCTGGGGGGCTGAATGCTCACATTTTGGGGTCCTGCCCTCAAGCAGCCATAACCTATCCCAGTCTGATGGGGAAGGGTTGTCGCACTCTCATGTCTGGGGGCCCATACTGGGGACATCTTCTGTCCAGATAAAGGGACCTGGGGGGAGGTCCTGGGGATGGGGAACTAGATGGACAGAGATGCAGATCTCTGGGGAGTCTGACCCTGGAGGGCAGGTCAGGCTCACCCTGGCATGCCCCCACCCAGGCTACTTGGAACCCGCAGACCCCCACCCTGGCTCTGACACGCAACAGAATGCTGTCTGGTCTGAGGCCAGAGCTGGGGCGCCAGGGCCCCACGGGTCAGCCTAGTCCTGGGGCCCACATAGGAGGCAGCTCTGAGCTCTTTGGCCACAGATCGTCCTGGGCCCTGGGAAGCAGGTCAACTTCTCAGACCACCTGTCTGGCCCAGGAGCGCACGGGTGGACGCGATGACCTCAGGGGCAGCCAACGTCAGCCCTGGGAACAGAGAGGCCTGAGAAAGATTATTTCAAAGAAGCCCGGGTGAGGGTGAGGATTGGGGTGGGTGCAGGAGAGCAGGGGCAGGTGCCCACCCGATTATATGCTTGCCGCTGCCATCCCTGTGCAAGACTGCACACACACAGCCCAGGACACAACCTCGCAGGGACAAAAACTGTGGAAGAAATGACCACCCGCATAGAAAACCTGACCGAACCAGCAGAGAAGCCGCGGCGACCAACAAGACAGTCCTGCAGGGCAGCCAGACACGGGAGCAGCCCCCAGAGCGGTGCCACTCCCGCGCGTCCTGGGTCACCGCCGGGAGTCGTCATGAAACCCATCTCCAGCTGCATCACAGCCGTGGGGTGAGCAACCGACCAGCGGGGAATGTCCATGCCTTCAACAGGGGACAGAAAAGAGGACCGTGAGTGGAGGGAGGTGGATCCCCATGGGCGGCTCTCCAGGGGTCACCTGTGAATCCGACCCAGAAAGAGCCGCTGCTGGTGAGGTCTGCAGAGGAAGTTGGCAAACTTGCTGTGGACCAACGTGGACGGACAAAGGTCCTCAAATATCCGGGTCAGTTTTGAAATGGAAAAGCAAAGAGGGTGCTCCCTGCCAGCCGGGAGGGCTCCCACCGAAGCGCAGGAGGGGGCGGCAGACGCAGCCAGTGGCTCCCTGGTGTGGGACAGCACACATGGCAGCCCGGCCGCATGCTGGGAGCGGCACACGGGCCTCCGTCTTGAGCCTGAGCCCGCGGCCATGCGGGGTTCCATGCAGGGCTGGAGCCCTGGGGCAAAATAAAGCAGGAAGAGGAAAAGAGAGACGGAGACATCGGGTGGGGTTGAGATTTGGGAGGGCAGAGTCTGAGTGAAGGGAAGGGTCGGGCGTGTGATGGGGCCGTCCCCAGCAGAGGGCCCCGTGGCGGGGGTAGAGCAGATGATGCTGGGGGACTCCAGGCGACTCCCAGCCTCCTGGAGGCTCTTTCTGTGACCCAGAGTGGGGAGAGAGCTTCCAAGGCTCCACCAAAAAAACACTAAGGATTTCTGTTCCCTGGGGTCTCCGGGGACAAGGTGACCGGGAGATGAGACCAGGGGAATGCGTCTGCAGCGTCTGCAGCTGACTCGGGCCACCTGCCACCACCGTGGCTTTCTGGCCCTACCGGAAGCCTCATGACGCTCATTAAATCCACCTCAAGGGCCGCATTCAGGTTTCCACATTTTTACAGAATACAATAAAAATAAAACATTGTTACAAAGCTCCTGTGTTCTGAGTCCTGGATAAAAAAGTATTTATGACTGAGGGTCCAAAAAGCGTGGACACCACGACCTGCAATATGCCCAGAACTGTAGATCAGAAACAGAAAGACAAAAACCCAACCAAACGTGGACAAGCACAGGACAAGGCAAGATTCCGAGTCGGGGAACCCAAGGGCTGAGGTCCTGGAGAAGCTTCGATCAATGACAGCGAGGAGGGGACGTCATGAACAGAACCCACACCTGGTGGAGAACCCACACATGTGGCCCGCTGGGGGGACCCAGCCTGAGGCCGGGTACAGGGGTCCTGTCCAGGGTGCCCACCGTGGCGTGGTCCATGGCAGCCAACTCATGGTGCCTGGAATCCGGGCGTCCAAGAGGAAGGTGGTCAGAGGGGCTGATGGCTCGTGCGTCCTGAGCAGCCCAGCACCAGCCACAGCAGGAAGGGACTACTGTCTTCTATTGTCATCGTAGCGACTCAGCTTACCTGACGGTGCTTGTGTCCCTTCACCGTGGCCTCAACCCCCCCCCGCCTTGCATGACAACCCCCCACTTCTCCCACCTGGGGCTGCTCGGCCATCAGAGCCCCCACAAGGCCCCCCAGCCTCGGTGGCCTTAGCTGTGACTGTGAGGGTAGGAGGCTCCTGTGCTGGGCCCTGTCCCAGCTCTACCACCGCCAGACCCAGGCGGATGATGGCTGAGCCCCCAGATGCGGGGTGGAGCCAGGCCCAGCTTCCACCTCCTTCTGGAAGCTCTCTTGCTCACAACCCCCTCCATGCACCACCCCCAGGTTCCAAAACCTGCAGCGGCCGCAAGGGTTAGGGTTAGTAGAGGTAGAGGTCAAGACAGCAGGCGGTTCTGCACCCCAAACCTGGACAGAATCTTCCCAGGCGAGACCACCCCCAGCTCCTCCCTGCCCACCTCAGGCCCTGTGGGCCTCTGTCCAGTCTTCACTCCACCGGTGACAGGGTAAGGTGCAGGACGGGGGCGTCCTCTGATTTTTCTTTCTGAGAGGAATCCATCCCCAATATGCAACCCCAGACAGACCCTGGGGGCTCAGGGCCCCTGTCTCACCCAGTGCCCACCCCTGGGAGCCTCGGGGTCAGAGCAGGGGGCTGCCTGGGTGGGGCTGGCAGGATGGGACACAGAAGAGGGCCCACCCCTCCTCCAAGGCAGACAGCCCTGGGCTCCATGACACTCCCCAGGCAGCTGAGGGGCCAAGCCCCTTCCCCATCACAGGCCCCGACAGGGTCCTCCTGGCCTGTGCCAAGCTTAGGCCACCGTGCTCTGTCCTTCTGTGGGCATCCCATCCCCCAAAGTGGAGGAGCAGGCAGGGTGTGGCCCTGGGGCCCAGCCTGTAGGGCAGGTGCAGCCACTCCACCAGTCATGAGGGGACAGAAGCCCCGGGGCCCCCTCCCCTATCCCAGCCCCTCTCATGCTGCCTCTGCACTCTGGCCCCCAGGCCCTCCTGTCCTACCCAGAGGAGCTGCCCGTGGCTATGCCCCAGGAGCAGTCCCACAGGAGCCCAGGTGTCTCCAGATATCCCCAGGCAAGCATGGTGGCACTGTCCCTACCACCCCCGAGACTCAGTTTCCTCACACGTTCAAGTGGAGCCCACAGTGGGGGGGGACCTCCCACTCTGTCTCTACGTATGGGTCCCTTTCTGCACCCCCAGCCAGCTCTTCGCCTCAGCCCCACAGGGACAGCTTCTGCGCAGTCCAGTCTCAGCAGGAAGCCAGGCCTGGGGATCCATCTTTTGGGTGGGTGCCCAGGCTGGACAAGTGTTCCGTCCTGGACTGACAGTCCTAGAGCTTCAGCATCTTGTGAAAACAGCAGGAATCCACCTCCTGCTGAGAGCAGTCCTGGCAGGTCAGCCCCTCCCCAGTGGGGCCCAGGAAGAAGCCCCTTGTACAGGGAAGTCATGTGGCCACACCCGAGTGTCGAGAGGCACTGTGGCCTTGCCCCGGCCCCTGCCCATGCTGGGGACGTCATGGGCCTGTACTAGGCCCAGGAAGCCACGGGCAGCTCCACAGGGACGCGGCCTCTCCTCCCAGGGATGCCGCAGACAGCTGCGCCAGTTCCACAAGCTCCGTTTCTGGAGAGATTCGTGCAGATGCTCATGCATTTCCATGGGGGCTCAGATGTCTTCTTCAGCCCTGCTAAAAGCCAAGCTGTGGGGCCTTGTCCCCTCCCCTGGAGATGGAGGGAGGGGCTGCTCAGCTCTGCAGAAGCCCGTCCATCCGGAGATGTGCCCATTTTTGCTAGGCAGAGGGGCAGGGGCCTCAGCCACTGCTGCCCGCAGGCTGGTCCCCAACAGCCCGGCCAATAAAGGGTTGGTCCTGAGTGACTCTCCGTTCTGCAAAGGGAGGCACCCAGTGGCAGCTCTCAGCCAAGCTCTGCCAAGGGCCTTGTCCAGCTGTGGGTGAGTGTACCTGGCGAGTGTCCCCAGGCGTGAACAGAGCTAGGCAGAGGCCTCGGGCTGCCTGCCCCACCACCGCCCCTGACCCTGACCCCTGCTGTGACTGCCCCCTCCTCTGAACTGGGTTACAGTTCAGAGTTCAGAGTTTGTCAACCACTGACCTTGGGGCAGCTCTCTTCACACACACTTTCCAAGCATTGGCCACATCCCAGACGTGGGGGGACACAGCAGGGGTCCTGACAAGACAGACCACACAGAGAGGAAAAAACTCGGACACGGAGGCTGTAGGCGCTGGGGGATCATACCTGGGCCCACATCCCCCACGAGGGACAGTCCTGTAAGGAAGGTCCACACTCTGTACACCCCAGTGCTTGAGCCAGGATGGGGGTGTGTCCCTTGGGCTGAGTCTGGGCCTCCCTGTCCAGTCACAGCAGGCCCCTGAGGCCAGGCTGGGGAGGAGCAGGCAGGGCCTGGTACCAGGCACCTCTCTCAACACTGGGCTGCCAGGGAAGGTGGCCCCATCGTGTGAGGCCATATCAGGCCCCTCTGCCAAGCCCGTGGGAGCTGAGTCAACACTGGGGTTCCTGGAGGAAAGGGAGGGCCCGTTTGCCACTGACACTTGGCCGTCGCTGGCGGGGGGCCAGGACGTTGCAGCCCCCGTTCCTATTTGCTCTCCCTCATGTTGTCTTATCCTGAGCAAATTCAGCCGAGGGGCCTGGCTCTGACCCTGCCCTCCATCCACACCCACCCTCCCGCGGTGGGGCCACGCCCGCCACACCACTGGGAGCCATCCCAAGACCCCAGCCTTGCATGGGGGTGCTCTTCCCCAGGAGCTGGGAGGGTGGGGACAGGCACAGAGGGGAGGAGGCACCAAGCCCCGAGGGTGGGGCTAGGACACCTCCAGCACCTGCCTAGCTCGGGCTGGCTGGGCCCAGAGACAGAGCCACGTCCCTCTCCCCACACTGCCCTCTGCTACCTGTCCTCTCCACTTCCCCGTCTTGGATTCTCCCCTTTCCTCTTCACCCATGTATATGTGGTGTATCTTCTGGAAGCAGGGCAGGGTCACTCCAGACAAATTAGAAATGACGCCCCATCACAGTCCACATCCAGGTGCCCCCACTGTGCTGACTGCATCCATTCACCCAGGACTGGATCCAGGATCACGCATCGCTCAAGTACCCTCTCTTCAGTCTCCTTGTGTCTGGATCTGTCCTGGGCCCCCTCTGTGTTTCCTGGCTTTGACCTTCTCAAGGCTGCAGGCTGGCTACGCTGGGCAACTCCCCCGAGTCTGGGTCTGTCTGCAGTTTCCTCATGCTTTGCTCAGGGTGCACACTCTGGCAGGAAAGCCACAGAGGGTAGCTGTGTCCTTCTCAGGACACTGTATCCAGAGGCACATCATGTCCTTTGGACTGGTTGCTGGGATGTCAACCTTCATTCCTCGGTTCTGGGAGTGTCTGCAGGTTTCCCCACTGGAGAGGTACCACCGCCCCTTAGAATTAGTAAGTATCTTATGGGAGCTTCTTGGGGCCATCTAAGTACGCTGCTCACCCTCAGCCTACCTAGCCACAACTGGTGTTAGTATCCATCAACGGTTTTCTAATTCCTCCCACTTTTCTTAGTTGGCATTCTGCTGAAGGAAGACCTTTCTCTTCTCTCCCATTTATTTATTTTTCATTTTCTCATTTAGATCAGTATAGATTCATGGACTCCTATTTTAAGAATGAATGTTCTGAAAAACAAATCAGTCAGCAAAATGGTGAATTAGGAAGCTCCCTGCTCCCATTTTCTGCAGAAACATTTAACAAAAAAAAAGAAAGAAAGGAGAAATTGTCTGAACAAACTTTATCAGCACTCTAGAAGACAGTCAAAGGTTTACAGCAACCTAGTTAATGCCCAATCAAGAAAAGGCCATCTCCAAAAGAGTAGGAGAGTTTTGTGTCATTTTTACCCACCCTTGCACCACCCTCTCCCCAGAGCATTGACAGTTTGGGTCTTGAAGTGGCAGTTTGGCTCCCTTTCCCTCCTCCCCAGCCCCCTTAAACCAGAAGGTTCAGAGAAGACCATACTTGCAAAGTACTGGGTACCTCTTCTCTAAGCTGCTCAGTGGATACCTGAAGGACTTACACAAAGCACTCATCTCAGCTTTGCTTAACTTGGAACTTGGATGGGAAAAGTGGTGGGCACTGCCTGTAAAAGCTTCAAGAGACTATAGACCCACAGACTCCTGGGGCAAGCAAGAGATTATGGGTGGAGACATATGATGGATCATTTAAGGCCTAGATAAGCTGCAGCAAAAATCTTTGGGAAATTAGGACATTCAAAAGCAACCATGTGTACAGGTGAATTTTAAAAGCCACACCCATGCCCAGGCAAGATTTTGTCTTAGGCTGATCCCTAGGCACAGAACAGGCCTACCTAAGTACTGAAAGACTGCCTCAGCACAAAGTCAGCCCGTAAAGACTAAGACAGCACCTGGCATTCAAGGAAATCTCTGCCAAAACATTAGCTGAACACACGCCAAAGGAACATAGACCTCAGTGATCACACATGACAAGGAACAGTCTTTACAGAACTAGTTTAAAAGCATCTCAAAACAAGTGTACCACTACACCCTTCAATGATAAAAAAGAAAGAAAAGTAAAGAAAGGAAAAAGAACAGCAAACCCAGGAGAAAGGGGAGACTCTGATTTCCAGAGTTTCCACATTATAACAGTGAAATGCCCAATTTTCAACCAAAAAATCACAAGAAAAAATCATACACACACACACACACACACACACACACACACACACACACAAACCCACAAGAAAATGTGTCCCATTCAAAGGAATAAAATAAATTGACAAAAATTATTCCTGGGCAAGTCCAGACATTTGTCTTCCTAAACAAAGACTTTAAAACAACTGCCAAAGAGCTAAAGGAAAACATGGATGAGAACTCCAAGGAAATAAGTAAAACAATGCACATACAAAATGAGGATGTCAACGAAGAGACAGAAATCATAGAAAAAAGGACCAAACAAATTCTGGAGCTGCAAAGTATAATAACTAAAGTGGAAAAAAAATTACTAAAGGGCTTCAACAGCAGATTTGAGCAGGCAGAAGAAAGACTTGGTGAAATTGAAGACAGGACAATTGAAATTCTCAAGTCTGAGGAGCAGAAAGAAAAAAAAAAAGACTGAGGTAGAGTGAAAAGAGCCTAAGGGACTTGTGAAACACTGTCAGAGAGGTCAACATATGCATGATGGGAGTCCTAGAAGAGAAGAGAAAGGGGAAGAAAAATTGTTCAAAGAAATAATGGCCCAAAACTTCCTAAATTTGATGAAAGACATGAAACTACAAAGCCAAGAATTTCAACAAACTCTGAGTAGGATAAACTCAGAGATCTACACTGAGACACATTATAATCAAACTTTTGAAAATAAAAACGAAGAAAAACTCTGAAAAACAACAAGAGAGGAGTGATTTGTCATATTCAAGGGATCCTCAGTAAGATTAGCAACAGATTTACCATCAGAAACTTTGGAGGCCCTTAAGGCAGTGGATAATTAAAGTGTTGGAAAAAAACTGCCAACCAAAATTCTATATCTGGCAAAACTGTCCTTCAAAAATGAGGGTGAAATTAAGACATTCCCAGATAAACAAAAGCTGAGGGAGTTCATTGCCTCTAGGCAAGCCTGACAAGAAATGCTAAAGGAAGTCCGTCAGGTCAAAATAACAGGAACCTAGGTGGTACTTAAAGCTGTACAAAGACATAAAGACCTGCAGTGAAGCTAACTACTTGGGCAAACATAAAAGGCCATCATTATTGTAATTTGGGTTTGTAACCCTACTTTTTATTTTCTACAGAATTTAAAAGACAAATAAATAAAAATAATTATAAATCTGTGTTTTGGGGTACACAAGGTATAAAGATGTAATTTGCGACATCAGTAACACAAAAGGGGTGGGAATAGAGCTGTATAGAAGTAAAGTTTTGGGAGGTCACCAGAGGTGGGAAAGAGGGAGAGAGTAAGGGAGGAATTGGTAAAGGACCACAAAAAATGATTACATTGCATACTGTTGAATATACTAGTTCTCCTGATTTGAGCATCACATATTGCACACGGGTTTTTTCTTCACCTTTAAACTTTTATTTAAAATATTGCTTTAAAAGCAATGTGGCAGAAACAACATCAGGTTACTGCACATTTCACAAATAACGCATAATGAACAGCTTTCTCAGAAAAAGAACACCACCACCTAGAGAAAAAGAAATCAATCTGAAAACAAGGACTCTGTAAATAAAGCTCTTTTTAGGATTAAAAGATAATAATAAAGATAGATTTTAAAACCACGTTTAAAAAACTCGACAAATGCTTTTTACTTTTAATTGCCTTTTTAACCACACTAGGCATATGATGCACACATCATAGAGATATTTTGTGGGGTTTGATCTGAACACATTTGCACCCTAACCAAGCCCCACAGGGGAAGGGTCACTACAGCAGCCAGGATGGGGACTCTCCCTCTTTCCCTTTGAGCTCACAGACCCTCTGCATTTCCCAAGCCTTCAACAGCCTGTCCTGCTGCAGGCAGGGAAGTTGTCCATCATGTCCTGGGGACGCGCCCTCAGGCAGCCTGCAGTCTCCTTGATGAAAAGAACCAGCAGACCGGCTCCAGGTCTGGGGGCCACACCTCAGGAAGGGCTGGCAGCTGGTGGCTCCAACAACTGCTCACACACAGCAACTTGCATGATGCATTTCTCATGGAACTCTAGAATTTTCACAATTAATACACCACATTTTCTACCTGGAAGTGTCTTTTGATAAGGAACCCATTGATGTCTCCACAAAGAAATGGCAGATATCTCTCGATTCTGCAGTGCATTTAGTCTTTCAACGAGCGCACCTCTTAAAAGCTTTATCTTCTTTTCTGAATTTTCTGGAGTCCTGGGAAAAGTCACTGTCTGTTTCCAGGCTGTACACAAGATGTTCTTCGTAGATTTCACCCTTGGGTCTATGAGTGTCTCCACAGTCTGTCTTGCACCTGATCCAGTCTGTCATGCATCTGATCCAAAGTGGCATTTGTGAGAGGATTCCAGATTAACAAACAGGACATCATCTGAGTCATCTTTTTCACTATCTGACGAATACTCCAAAACTCCTGTAGAACTTGGCTCAACACTATAAAGCCATATATGACAAGCCCAGAGCTACCAAAGGCTTTTCCTCTAAGATCAGGAACAAGACAAGGACACTCGCTTCTGTTCAATACAGCACTGGAATTCCTCAGGAAGCTCCGACACTCATCCCTTGTCAAAGAGCACCTGCTTGCACCCGACGCACCGTCGAGGCTCCCACAGCATGATCGCCATCTTCAAATTCACTGCATTCACTATGACCCTCTGTGACCCTGTCCATCTCCCCATGGATAAACTGCAGCTCACCTCTACTGGCCCCGTCTTCTGGACGTAAAACACCCGTTACAAAACCTGTCTATTTTAGAGCCCTGTCCTTCATCTCTCTGATTCAGAAAGTATCTTATCTTCATCTGATCAAACACTTCCACTGCCTCCGCATTGCACCTGCAAGCCCACTGGTACTCTTACATGCAGTAGTTTCTTCTCTGGGTCTTGGGGATAATCCAAGGTGCTTTTCTGCAACCGTCTTCTTTTCAGGTGTTAATGATGGAGTCCCAGAGTGTCCTGAAATCCTTCTCCACGCCTGAGCCATGCTTCAGAGAGGGAGGCAGCTGCCCCCACTGTCCTGAGACCTGCTCTTCCGAACTGCACCAGCCTCTCTCCTGGGAAGGATGGGTATTTCTACATCCCTATTTCTTTTTCTCTTGGGGCTGCAAATGCCGCCGTGGTGGGGCATCTCCAGCTGCACTGCCTCTGCACACAGGTATTGACATTCAACTCTGTACCCCACAGATATGTGCAATCGACTATGTTACAATAAAAAATTTTTAAAGAATTAAAAAGAAAAAGAAATAAAGTTTTGTATGCAATTGAAGTTAAGTTGGTATCAATTCAAATTATACTGTTATAACTTTAGAACTGTTATAACTGTTCTATGTCATTTCCATTGTAACCACAAAGAAAATGTCTACAGAATATGCAAAAAGGAAAAGAGAACAGAATCAAAAAGTGTCACTCAAAAAAATCAACTACGCACAACAGAAGGTATAATGGAGGAGACGAGGAACACAGAGCAACAGAAGAGGGAAGTCCATGCTTATCAGCAATTCCTCTAAATGTAAATGAGTGTGGACTCTGCACGTGAATGTCAGAGATTGGCAGGACTGATATATAAGAAAGGCCCCCCTCCCAGCCACCTGCGGGAGAGCACACGGCCCACGGCCTTCCTCAGTTTCCACAGCACCCGGCCGGATGCCAGAAGTGGGTGGGGGGCTGTGGGAGCGCAGACTCCGAGGGTAGAGCGCCTGGCCGACTCTGTGAACATCATCGATCACGTGCCCAGCACTTCAGAGCTCCGTGAACTGCAGAGCTGGTCCCCGCAGGACCGTCTTGGAGACCATGCATAGCCACACAACTCGATCTCACCAGTCACTCGAACGGTCCACACAGCAGACGTGGAAAACGAATGAAAGAGTTGAGTGAAGATGCACTCGGGACACCACAACAGAAGAAAACATTGACAGAACTTCTGAAGAGGAGCAAGAATGCCGAGAAAGCAACGACGGCCCCGCTGGAGCCCAGCGCAGCAGGAGGGGCAGTGGGGTGGTGAAGACATCTCACCCCCCAGCCCCGAAGAGAAGGAAAGCGAAGAATGCTGAACATCTGTCCTGGACATTCTGATTCTTACGGGAAAACAAAACGTTCCTCGATGGGCAGGGGGCTGATGAAACTGCAGAAGGTCCCTTTACTCCTGACAACTGGCAAGCACTGCTGCAGTGCCGGATAAACTGCGGGGAGGAGGTCCTGAGCGAGTGCTCTCAGACAGCAGCCTCGAACACACGGTTCTGCTGAAAACAGCAGGAGCAGATGCCGGAGACCTGTGAGAGCTGCCTGCGGGAAGAAGCGCCCAGGAAGCCAGAGACTTGCGCTGCTTCTCCATCTCCGCTGACAACGGCGGTGGCCGTGGTGCGGGAGGGGCACATCCCACGTTGCTGACATTTGTCGATGGATCTCATAACCTGGGAGAGGAATTCGTGGGCTCCCCGACTTACAAAGCTGATGCAGAAATTTTGGCTGTGAAATTTCACACTACGGTCACTGAGAAGGGGGTGCTGAACATGGAGTGTTGTCGTGGCCAGGCTTACATTGTGTCCGGTGGACTTTCTTCCAAAACGAAAATGTTGCTTCTAAACTTTGAGAGAAATATCCCCAAGCTGTGTACATGCTCTGCTCTGCCTGTGCCTTTAAACACGAGGCCGGTGACATCGGTGCCCGCTGTGGGAGTGTCCGCTGCACTGGGAATGATGAAGGAAGTTTGCTCTTTTCTCCATCCATCATCACAACCGCTTTTAGAACCTGACGATGTCATTTCTGTTCATTTCAGAACAGTGACGAAAGGGGCAGAACCAAAGGGAGTCCTGCCATGGTCAGTGGACAGGCACGTGTGATGCTTCTGGACTTTGAGTGGACCTCCTGCAGGTACTTGTGTTACGTTTGGGTGGTATAAACAGGGACACAAACACTAGGTGGGATAATCGGAGAATTTGTACTCTAGGGCAGTAACGGGTTTTGACTTCATTTTTACCATCGCTGTCCTTAAGGATGTCCTAACTTGTACAAGGGCCTTTGGGAAAAATCTCCAGGGCCAACCTCTGACGTCTTCCTTGCAGCAAGTAGCCTGACGGCAGCGCTGCGTTCACTCAGTGAAGTGGCAGAAAATATCGAAGCTTATCACAAGTTCTGGTTTGAGGGAGGCACAGGTTTGGCGACCAAACTTGACCTTCAAATGAAACTCCCTGGGAAATTCCGCAGAGCTCAGCAAGGTAACTTGGAATCTCAACCAACCTCTGAGAGTTACAAGGATATCCTCTCAGAAGCTCTTGAAGGCTTATCTCTGGTGCCCTCGGTCATGGGACAGCTCAAATTCAACATGTCGGAAGAACACCATGCCGACATGCACAGAAGTGACTTTCCCCATCCCGACATGCTCCAGCCGAGCTCCATTGTTGGAGAGTCAAGTGGAGACAGAGAGAAAGGTCTAGAGCTTCCGTCCACTATTTATGAAGCCCTCCCTCCCCCGACATGACGTTTTTTCCCAATGTATATGCATTGAGACAGTCGAGTGTATTCTTCTGTGATGAAGGTTGAGATTGAGCCCATGAAAATGGACGAAAGCGTCTCAGAGCGTACTTGAGCAGCCCCTTGACAGACCAAAGGTCAAGCAACCTTGCTTAGTTAACATAAATTGTGATATAAAATACGATCTGGACTTCATGGTGGACACATATTTCAAACGCCATACAGCTAAGTCAGGGCCTCCTACAGATAATTCGGAAACCATTGAAAATACCTACGAGACTTTTAAAACAGGCTTTTTCTTATATCTGATATTTGGAAGAAGATCTGTAAGGTATATGTAGGTCACTTAATCACTGAATACATCAGACACTGATAATCTACCTGTTTAAACGGCCCCTGTTAGAACTGCTTCCCAGTTCTTAGGCTCTGGGCCTTGCCAGAGATCTTCACTGCAGTTTGGCAAACCTATGAGGAAGAAGGAAAGAAAAATCAATGCAGAAGCCTGGTTGGAAACTTTATCTGCTCTCTTGGACACTTTAGATTGCTTAATGAGGAAGATATTTCATGCTTTGAAGACCTATCCGTTCTTCCAGAAGATAGCACTGAACATGCCACATCTCACTTCTGCATGACCTCTGCTAGTGGCACTCTGGAATTGCTCCAGTTAAGTCATTTCAGACATAGCATTTATTATCACTGTGGATCCATTTTTGGGGGTATTGAGTTATCAATTCTTGGAAGAAATAAATTTTGAGGGGGCATGGAGGGAAGGATAAAATGTCACAATGAAGCCAACAATTGACCTTTGATGAGTGGAGTTCTAAGTACGTTGTTAAAAATCTGTAATGGACAATTAAGGGAATTACCAAAGAGAGAAGCTTGTGAGCTCACCAAACAAGGATTTCATTGTAGATTTTGTCTTTACCAAATGAACTTAGAGGAACAAGCTATAGTTAAAGCTGGAATGGAAGGACCTGTCATTGCTCCTCAGCTGGTTGTTGCTATTTACACCCCTCTGTTGAGCACACATCTTCATATGCTTTTTAGCAGGTCTGTGTTGAACACTTCTGCTTCATGGTCAAGACAGGATCAGAGGCCGCAGATACTAACAACCGACTTGTCTGTTTTCTTCTGTATTTTTCCATGACTATATCTGCTCCCTCATCTTGATTTATAAGCAAAACCTAAAAAATGTACAAAAATAAGTGTTTTGTGGTTTATCTGGAATTAATACAGAAAGTATTGTGGTTATTTTTGGTGAAGAAAATCAATTTTGTTTATTTCAATCTAAATAAAATATGGATTTTGTTTAAATACATATATATATGTGTATATATATATGTGTGTGTGTATATATATACCCATATGCTGTCTACAAGACGCTCCCTTTAGAACTAAGTATACAAATCAGCTGAAAGTGAAAAGATGGTAAAAGATATTCTATGCAAACCACAACCAAAAGAGAGCTAGGGTGGCTATACCATCAGACAAAACAATGTATACAAAAAAGAAAAGTTTACATGAGACAGAGAAAGACATACATTGATCAAGAAGTCAATTCAACAAGAAGAATATGCATCAAACAATAAAGCCCCAAACGAGGCAAACATTGACAGAATTAAAGGAGAGAAAGATAGTTCTGTGATAATATTTGGAGATTTTAATACCACACTTTCAATAACGGATAGAACAACCAGAGAGAAGATCAATAAGAAAACTGAGGACTTGAACAATATTATCAACCAGTTAGATCAAGCATACATATACAAAGCACTCCACTTAACAAAAGCAGAGTGCACATTTTTCTCAAGTGTACATGGAACGTCCTCCAGGATAAACTATATGTCAGGATCCATAAAAAGGGCTTAATAAGTTTTAAACTATTGAAATCATACAAGGTATCTCCTTCAACCACAGAGGAATGAAGCTGAAAATCAATACTAGAAGGAAAAATAAATTTCACAAATATGTAAAAGTTAAATATTACACTCTTAAGCAATAGGTCAAAGAAGAAAGAACAATGGAAATTAGAACACACGTAAAGCTGAGTGAAAGCGAAAACATAACCAAACTTATGGGATCTAGCAAAGGCAGCAATAAGAGGAAACTTTATAGGTGTGAATGCCTACATTAAAAAAAGAGAGATTTCAAATCAATAACCTAACTGTTCACCTTAAGGAACTAGAAAAAGAAGAGAAAACTAAACTCAAAGCTAGTAAAAGGAAATAAATAACAAAGGGTGGAGCAAAGATAAATAAAATAGAGACTAGAAAAGCAACAGAGAAAACCAATGACACCAAAAGTTGATTCTTTGAAAAGACTGACAAAATTGACAAACCTTTAGCTAGGCTGCCTAAGAAAAAAGAGAGAAGATTAAAATGACTAAAACCAGAAGGGGACATTACCAGTTTTACAGAAATAAAAATGATTATAAGATAATACTATGAACAATAGTATGCCAACGTATTTGATAACCTCAAAGAAACAGACAAATTCCTAGAAACACACAGTCTAACAAAACTGACTCATGAAGAAACAGACAAACTGAATAGATGTGTAACAATGAAGTAGATTGAATCAGTAATCAAAAACCTCTCAACAAAGAAAATCCTAGGACTCGATTGCTCCACTAGTGAATTCTACTAAACATATAAAGCAGAATTAACATTAATACTTCTCAAACTCTTCCAGAATATTTAAAAAGAGGGAACACTTCCTAACTCATTCTATGAAGCAACCATTACCCTGAAAACAAAGCCAGATAAAGACACCACAAGAAAAGAAAACTAAAGACCAATATCCCTTATGAGCATTGATGCAAAAATCCTCAACAAAGTACTAGCAAATGAATTTGACCCCATGTTTGTTTGTTTGTTTGTTTGTTTGTTTTAAAGATGACCAGTAATGGGATCTTAACCCTTGACTTAGTGTTATCAGCACCACACTCTCCCAAGTAAGCCACGGGCCAGCCCCTAGACCGCATATTGAAAGGATTATCCACCATGACCAAACCATGATATTCTCAATTGATGCAGAAAAAGCATTTTCCAAAGTTCAACACACTTTTGCGATAAAAACATTCAACAAACAGGAATAGGAGGAAACTACCCCAACATAGTAAAGTCCGTATATGAAAAGCCCACAACTAACCTTATACTCAGTGGTGAAAGACTGAAAGCTTTTCCTCTAAGATCAGGAACAATACAATGATGCTCACATTCCCCACTTCTATTCCACGTAGTGCTTTGGAAATTCTAGCCAGAGCAATAAAGCAAGAAAAAGAAATTAAAGACGTCCAAATTTGGGGGGAAAAAAGTAGCATTACTCTGTTCACAGATGACATGATCTTATATGTAGAAAACCCTAAATGTTCCAGCAAAGTTAATAAAAGCATTCTGCCAGTTGCTAAACATTAGCAATGAACAGTTAGGAAAGGAGATTAAGAAAATGATTACATTTACATAGCATCAAAAAGAATAAAATACTTAGTAATAAATTTAACCAAGGAGGCAAATATTTATATAAAGAGAAGTACAAAAATTGTTGAACAAAATTCTAAAAGACATAAATTGGAAAGATATCTTGTGTTCATGGATTTGAACACTTAATATTGATAAGACAACAATACTACCCAAAGGGATCTACACATTCCATGCAATCTCTATCAAAATTCCAATAATGTTTTGTTGTAGAAATAGAAAAATCCATCCTAAAAATCATAGGGAATCTCAAGGGACCCTGAATAGACAAAATATTCTTGAAAAAGACAAGTAAAATTAGAGAACTCACACTTCCTGATTTAAAAACTTAGTTCAAAACTACAGTAACCAAAACATTGTAGTACAGGCATATGGACAGATATATATACCAATGGAATAGAAAAGAAATCACAGAAATAAGCCCTGGCATATATGGTCAGTCGATTTTTGAATTGTGTGTCAAGACCACGTGGTGGGGAAAGGACAGTCTTTTCAACAAATGGTGCTGGGAAAACTGGATGTCCACATGCAAGTGTACAGTTGGACCCTTACCTTATGCCAATACAAAAATGAACTCAAAATAGATCAAAGACCTAAACATAAGAGCTAAACCTATAAAACTCTTAGAAGAAAACATACGGGAAAATCTTCATGACATTGAATTTGGTAATATTTGGATGTGAACACCAAAGCAAGACAATAGAAGAAAATAGATCAATTCAACTTCATCAAAATTAAAAATGTTTGTGCATCAAAAGTGAGTAAAAAGGCAAGCACAGAATGGGAGAAAATATTTGCAAATCATATATCTGATAAGAGATTAATATCTAGAATATATGAAGAACTCCTAAAACTCAATAACAACAAAATCCAAACAACCCAACTCAAAAATGGGCAAAGCACATGAATGGATATTTTTCCAAAGAAGATACACCAATGTCCAATGAGCACATAAGAAGATACCCAACATCACTAATCATTAGGAAAATGCAAATCAAGACCACCATGAGATATCACTTCACACCCATTAGATAGACAGCAACTATCAAAAAACATGGAAAATAGCAAGTGTTGGTGAAGTAGAGAAATGAAATCCCTTGTGCATTGCTGGTGGGGATGTGAAATGGTGCAGCTGCTGTGGAAAACAGTCTGGCAATTCCTCAAAAAGTTAAATATAGAATTGCCATATAAAACTACCACATGACCCAGCAGTTCCACTCCTCAGTACACGCCCAAAGGAACTGAAAGCAGCGACTCAGATGCTTGCACATTAGCATTCACAGCAGCATCTTGCACAACAGCCAAAAGTAAAACAAACCAGGTGTCCATCAACGGATGAATGGACAAGCAAAACGTGGTCCTTTCACGCAGTGGAATATTATTCAGCTATAGAAAGGAAGGCAATCCTGGCACGCCACAACACGGGTGGACCTGAGGACATTACGCTCAGTGAAATAAGCCAATCACAAAAGCACAAATACTGTGTGATTCCACTTACATGGGGTCCCCAGAGTCATCAGACTCATTGGGACAGAAAGCAGAGCGGTGGGTGCTGGGGCTGGGCAGGGGCTGAGAAGCTGGTGTTTAATGGGGACAGAGCTTCAGTTTAGGAAGATGAGAAAGTTCCGGAGATGGACAGTGGGGACGGCTGCATAGCAGTGTGAATGTGCTTAATGCTCCTTAATATACACTCAAAAACAGTTAAAATGGCAAGTTTTATGTTACATACATTTTATCACAATTTATCAGATAAAAAAATGCCCTATAGTTTTCCCACTTTAAATGCTCAATCAGTACCCCCACTCCTCCAAACTCAGAGAAAAACCGAACTCCTCCCTTATCTGACCCTGACCCTCCCCTCGAGCTCCCGCCACCCCATGCCCAGGCCCGGCCACACCAGGTGCCTTCAGACCCCCCAGTGGGCCACGGGGTCTTCGCTCCTCCTGGTCCCTCTCTGGTGAGGCTGTTCCCTGCGTGCAGAAGCCCCTCCCCTCGGCTCGCCCACCCCACACCGAGGCATCGCCCCCTCTCCCGGTTCTGGGGGAGCTCGTAGCGCTGCCAGAAATGGTGGTCGTGTTGTTGTGAGCTCCAAAGGTCAGGATCTTGGCTCTCCTGGCCCCCATCAGATCCTACCAACGTGAGGCAGCACCTGCATTCAGCCAGGGCTCATCAGAATTTGCCAGAAGAAAGGAGAGTGTATTCATCTGTTTCTGTCGTTACAGCAAAGTACTTGGAACTGGGTAATTTATGAAGAAAATGAAATGTATTGCTTACACTCTCTGAAGCTGGGAAGTCCAAAGTCCAGGGGACACAGCTGATGAAAGCTTTCTTTGGTGGTGACTTCAGTGGCGGCAGGGTGTCACACTGTGGAAATGACATGACAGAGAGAGCAGAGAGACTAACCTCCTCATTCTGTCTTCTTTTAAAGCCTCAGAACCACGCCCCTGACCAGCATTTTTAATCCACTCACTACTGCACAGTCCTACAATCCAATCACCTCTTCGAGGCCCCACCTCCCAATTACCGTAATAGGATTTCCCACCCTCTTAACAGGCACAGTGGGGGCCAAGTTTCTAATACATAAAACTTGGGGGACACAATTCAAGCTTCAGTGAGTTTGGGGGGACGTAATTCAATCCACTATAAGAGGGAGGGAAAGAGAAGGAGGAAGGGAGGAAACAGGCAAAGAAAGGGATCTGCGTGAAACCGGGAAAAACGAGAGAAGACGCTGGAGTGGGCAGGTCGTCACACAGGGCAGGGGCCCGCCTGGGGGAGGGTCTCCACGTCTTGTAGACTGGGTGCAGGGTTGGGGGTGGGCACAGCCCTTCTCACAGCTGGGGTGGCTGAGGGACCAGCCAGGTGGAGCGTGACCTGCCTGTCCCCCGATGGCTCCACTCCCTGCTGGGCGATCCAGCCCCACCCAGCAGTGTCCGTGGACCGACGGGCCAGGGGTCTGGGGGCTGCAATGGCCCAGCTCATCCTCCATATCTGGTCTCCAGACTCGATGAGACCCTTGAGTCTTTCTGGAAACATTCCTGAGTGTGTTGGGGGTGGGGGACAGGGGTCTGGCCAGGCCTGGGGTGCCTGGACCACCCTCCCTGCTAGGCCCTGCTAGGCCCAGCCAGCCCTGGGCTCCCAGCCTTCTGGTGACATCACTGGGTCCCTCGCCCACTAGGAGTTTGAGCCCCTTGGGGTGTGGACTAGAGTTGCTGAGACCCCCATCCTAGAAGTGGAGGTGCCACATGCCACAGCCACATGGCCCTCTGGGGAGCAGGAGTGGAGGGCCCAGCACAGTCATTGTCAGGACAGCCCAAGGACAGACTCTGAGAAGACCCTGGGCCCAGCCATACCTGTGACCCCTAAGGGCTGTGCCTGAGCCCCCTGATGTACCACGGTGCCCCATGAGGAGCTGGGCAAACAGCCAGCACTCAATAAATGCCTAAGGCCGGATGGACTCTGGGTCGTGGCCTCAAACCTGCACCGCTGTGGTGGGAGGTGGGGCAAGGCTGGGCCAAGGAGGGACCCCTGCCTCAATGGATGACCCCAGGTAGTTGCCAAGCACCCACCAGGCCAAGGGGCTGGCTGGGTTTGGGGCAGCTCTGATAGGGGACAGCAGCCCTGAGCCTGGTGGATACTGTGTCCAGGACAGCTGCTCATGCTGGAGACACCTCTGGAGGGGACACAGCTGAGGTTTCAAAGTTCTATGAATCCTGAGCTGACCCTCACTCATGGTGGGACCTACTCAGCATGACTCTGTGAGGCCCGGCAGGTCTTGTCCATGGGGACCACGTCCACCTCTGGGCCCTGTGAGGCCCTGTGCAGTCCTCTTTGCCCTGCCTGCCCCATGAATACCCGGGAGGCTGGAATGAGGGACAGGGGCCCGCCCAAGGCTGGGCCAGGCTCCGAAACCGTCAAAGCCTCGGGGCAGGTTCCTGGCACAGACAGCGGGAGCCTTCCTCCTGCGCACTCTGGGAGGTTGGCCCGGCCCCTCCTTCCCAGCAGGAGCGGCCGCTTCCCTGTGTCCTTCCTCTATCTTCTGTTCTCAGCTCCTTCAACTGTGAAGAGGTAAACTCTTCAAACAGGCTGGGCAAACAGGCTGGGCTCCCCACAGCCGCATCCGGGATGGCTCAATAGCCGCGACCCCAACAGGCCGTGGCAGCTGGCTGGTCAGCTCCTGCCACTTGGGACCACGGCCCAGCCCAGCCCCGTCCCTGCGGGGCCCTCTGTCCAAGGAAAGCTGTCTGTGGGGAGGCCAAGGGCAGTGGCTGCCCCCTCATTCAGTGCACCTGTTGAGTGCCTGCTGCGTGCTGGCTGTGAGCAGGTGGGATAGACCCCTGTCCGCATGGGACTGTCTCCAGGTTCAGAGTGGGGAGGCACGGACAATAAACACTGAAGCCATGAGTAGATGGGGTCCCTGCTCTGCAGTGGAGGACACACTATCTTGCTGAGACAGAGGCACCTGGGCTGCTCGGGAAGGAGCCAGGTGAGAGGCCTCTGCCGCAGGTACAGCCCACCCCCGACATGAGGGACCACAGGCCTAGGCACAGCCTTGTCCCTGGAGCACAGGAGGGCTGGGCAGGGGGCTCCAGACTGTCCCTTGGGGCCCGCTGGCCCAGCCACTCCTTCAAGCCCCATCTGGCTGTGCCCTTCTGCCGTGGGCACAACTGGGCTGGATATGAAAGAGAACTTAGGAGACTCCAAAGACCCCAACCTGGGAACGTTCAAGTTTGGAAATGAAATCGGTTGCAGGAAAGGGGTAGCTGGGGTCGGCCTGAGCACCGGCCCGTGGGGTCCCCAGTGAGCAGGGAACAGGGTCTGGGCTGGTGCTGAGACCCGGGCTGTCGGCCACTTTATGTGCACAGTTCAGTGGCAGTAGTCACATTGACGTTGTTGTGTAGCCGTCACCATCATCCATCTCCAGAGCTTTTCCATCTTGTGAAACAGGAACTCTGTCCCCATCAAACACCAGCTCTCTATCCCCTCCCCCAACCCCCAGAAGCCCCCGCTCGACTTCCCGTCTCTATGAGTGTGACGACTCCGGGACCTCACATAAGCAGACGCTCACAGTGGCTGTGCGTCGGCGACTGGCTCATTTCACTGAGCACCGTGTCCTCGGAGTTCCTCCACGTTGTAGCGGGTGTCAGGACGTCCTTCCTTGGGAAGGCTGAGTGACGGTCCACTGCACGGATGGACCACGTCTTTCTTGTCCGGGCATCTGTCGACGGACTCGTGGTTGCTCCCACCTGTGGGCTGCTGTGAACGATGCCGCCGTGGACACGCGTGTGTGCGCGTCTCTTCGGCAGCTGCCTCCCGTGCTTTTCTGCCCGCATCCAGGAGTGAGACTGCTGGTCACGGCATAATTCTCTGTGTGACTTTCCGAGGAACGACCAGACTTCTCAAATGGGACTGACACTGAAGCGGGACCCTGCGCCATTGCACATCCCCGACAGCCCGTGCCCCCGCCCTCCCGAGCTCTTGCCAGTCCCTGGGCTCTTGATAGTGGCCATCCTGAGAGTGTCGAGCGTTTCCAAAGCTTGGAGGACGGGCTCTCCCTCCGCCACAGAGACCCCAGCGCTGAGAACTGATCCTCACAGAGACCAGTGCAGGGCAGCTGGCACCCGGCTCCCTGTGACACCGATGACCACGCAAACAAAACAGATAGACCTGGAACTGCCTCAATGTCCACGTCGTTGCTGGTCAAAACCCACGACCCCGCGCTCCCAGCCCAGTCCATACACGGAACATTCTCAGACACGTTCAGGCTGAGAACAAGAGGGTGGCCACATCTGAGCGCACATCAGATGGGAAGACGCACCCATTACAGTGCATCCGGCTCTGGACGGTGCCACTAGGAAAAGCGACATCCATGGGGGTTGTCCCTCGTCCAGGCCATGGTTACCACGTGACCCAGGAAGCCTGGCTGGCACCAGCTGGGGGAGCTGGGCCTTCACGGCATGGTCCCCAGGGCTCCCTCGTCACCACTGGGGGCCTCAAGGGCCTCGAAGTCTGTGTGGTCCTCCAGGACCCCCGAGGCCCAGCTTTCCTTGCCCCTGCCCAGGGCTGACAAGCTGGCCTCAGGTGTGAGGTGGGGCCGGACAGACATGGGCTGGGAGCCTCCCTCCTGCCTCTGCCAGGGCCGGCATTGGGTCAAGTCAGCACTGCTGACTCGGTGCACATGGCCAGGGCATGAACTGGGCCTCAATTTCCCCCTTATTGAAACTTACAAAAGCTCAGCGGCCTCCCAGGGTCTGGGAAGGGCTCTGGTCAGCTTGGCTGAGGTCTGTGGACATGGAGCCTGCTCCAGGGATCCCACAAGCCACACAGACCAGGGACCCTGCCCTGACGCACAGCCAAGCACACTCCCAAGCTAAGCAGGAGCCCCCAGGGCAGTGACCCGCTAGGAGTGGGATTCAGCCTCATGCCTCCCTGACTACTCGCAGACCAGGTGGTGAGTGCCACCAGCCAGCTCCCCAGGGCCACCGAAGGCTGAGGTCTCCCGCCCTTCTGTCCCACTCCTCAGCCAGGCCAGGCTCCCGGGAGGAGCAGAACATGGGGGCTGGGTGTGAAGCGGGCCTGCGGGCCACTGTCCCTACAGACCTAGCATGGCCCAAGGTCGGCCCTGCCTTCCAGGGGCTTTGCTGTCCAGCATGGGCACCCACACCAACCTCCAGGCACAGTTGGGCTGGCCCTGCCCTCCCACTTTCGATTCTCAGTAGGGGAGGGGGCGTCCTGCATCCCTGGGGCCCAGAGCTGCAAATCCTTCCTGCTCCAACCCTCCTCCCTGCTGCGGCCCCTCCCCAAGAGCAAACACACGTGGCTGGCGCAGGGAGAGGACGGTGGCCGGGGAGTGGGCGCAGGGCCAAGGCTTCCTGCTCTTAAGCCCCGGGGCCCCCAGGAGAGCGAGCGCTTTGCCCCACTTCCGCCGGCCTGCCCGCCCGCCAGCCCCTGGGATGGGCACCAGTAGCGGGTGCCAGGTGCTGGCGTGGGCCCTTGCAGCCCTGCTCGTGCTGCACCAGGCAGGTAAGGCCCAAGCCCCTGCCCCTCTCGATGCCTCCACAGGCTGCTTCTCCTGCACACAAGACTGGGAAGATCCCCCCAAGTGTCCTGGATGGGGCCCCATGTGTCCCAGACACCACGGTCTCTGGCCTGCAGGACCCCAGCTCTCTGCCTGCCGTCCACTTGGGCTGACTTAGTGTCGGGGAACCCAGAGGCTGGCACGGCCAGTGAGAGGGAGGCTTGGACGGGGGTGTTCGGAAAAAGTCGGGTCCCCCAGCCTCAGGGCAGGACTCCTGGGGAAACCATCTGGAAGGTCTTGGTCTCGGGGGCAGGATAGGAGCAGCACCGGGGGAGGGGCTGTGGTGGGGTCTGTGTGGGGCCCTGTGAGCTGGAACAGCCCCCAGCACAGTGCTTGTCCAGGACTGACCTTGCCCACCACGGCTGGCCTGGGGTCACAGCCAACCAGGCAGCCCCCACAGGGCTGAGCCCTCCTGGTGAGGGGCACCACCTCCAGGTCATAGGGCTGGAAGCAGGTGCACAGATAGGCACCCAGGTCACACAGCCAGCAGCTGAGAGCCACCGCTGGGGCCCAGGGCCACCCCAGTGGGGCCCGTCCTGCCACCGCTGGGCACCCGCACCACCTGCTACACGTCCTTGCTCAGCTCAGCGGTTTTCCTCATCCGTCGTGACGTTTTCCTCATCCGTCGTCTCTCGGAAGAGCCACAAGTGCTAACACTTACTGTCAACAAGAAAGACATGGCCTGAGGGCTGCTGGCGGCACCTGGCAGGGGCTCAGTGGCAGGCTCGGCAGGGCTGGCCTGGAGCCCGGCCACCGGAGGCCCCACGGCCCTCCGCACCCCGCGCCTGCTCCTTCCCGAGCTCAGGGTCTGGGCAGGTGGGACTCCACCCGGGGCTCCCTCTATCTGTGCAAGGGACGCAGTGAGGGAGGGGCGGTCTCCCCAGAGCCTCCTGCCCGAGCCCCCTTTCTCAGTGGGTGAGCAGGGCTGAGGGCGGGGCAGATTTCCCACAGCAGCTCCCAGTGGGCGTCCAGGGAAGCCTCCAGGTCACAGTGGCCCCACCTGCTGCAAGGTCTGGGATGCAGCTTTGCCAGGCAGAGCCATGTCCCCAGACCTGGGCTCTTCTGGCCGTGAGGCCTGGGCTCTGGCCACCTTACTAAGCAGGAAGGCCTGCCCAGCGAGCCTCGGGCCTCATCCTCCACCCATTGCATTCTCGCTGGGGGCAAGTCAAGCCCTCAGATGGGAATATGCTTTTGTCACAAGACGTGTGTACCATGGCTGGTGGGGAAAAGCTGGGCCTCCACACGGGGGCTTCGTGTCGGGGGTGGGGCAAGTGCACCAGCCTGCACTGAGCAGATGCAGGAGGAGACCTGGCCTGGGGAGGGGCAGAGGGGGGCAACGTGACCTGCATCTGTTGAGAAACCTGGATCCTTGTGCACGAGGCCAGGCCAGGCACCCATGGGAGGGACTGTGGGTCTGAGGTCAGGATAGACGGAGAGTGTGGCTGTGCTTCTGAGAAAGGCAGTCACCCGAGGCCCTCCAGGGGAAAGGTTAAGGCGCAGGCCAGTCCCCACAGAACACAGCTGGGAAGGTCAGCAGGAAGGTGAGCTGCCCGGGGTGCCAGGTGAGCCATGTGGCCCGGGGAGTGGACAGTCCCTCACCAAGCACCTCAGCACTGCCCAAGCCATCAGGACACTGGGTCCACCACCCACTTGCCCACAAAGCACAGTCTGGACTGAGAATGGAGACTCGAGTCAGATGTGAGGAAGGACTTCTGGGGTCACAGGAAGGGAGGACCCCCAGCCCGAGCCCAGCAGAGAGCAGCCTGGAGGCTCGGAGACCTCAGAATCGTGGGGGTTGAAGCTGTCTCTTCTCAGGGTCCTTAGCCCCGAGTTCAGCCTTGGTCGGGCTGCAAGCAATGGACAGCCCAGACGGCCCTGGGTGGCCATCCCAGCACCAGCGGCCACCCACCTCGAGCCGCCCCCCCCCCACCCTGACTTGGTGTTCTCGCTCCATGCTGGGTCCGGTCTGCGGGGTGACACCCAGAAGGCTTCTGACCGCATCCTCCCAACAAAGCCGGTCATTGTCCTTGTCTGCAGGATGCATGGAGGCAACTGAACCCCCTCCCTGGGACAACGCCTTTTCCTGATTCCAGTTCCTCCCCTGAGCCGGCGGGGGTGTCTGCCCCATCCCTCGGGAGATGAGGCGCCACCCCGTACTTGTAGACAGGAAACAGGGTCACTGGATGGGTGCAGGTCTCACCCTGCCAGAAACTTCCATTCCAACGGAGACCAGGCTTTCTGTCACGTTGATCGATGGCGGTGGGGGACGTCTGCAGCAGATAGGGTTGGGGTCGCTCTATTAAATCCTGCTTGGGTCCCCAGAATGCCTCAGAGGACACTTAGCCTCCGTCCAGGGTCTGTTCATGGGGCAACATGAAGACCTGCTACCATGTGCCTCCTGCAAAGCCACCGTGGCAGGGGCTGTGGCAGGGGCCGTGGCAGGGGTGGCCAACATGTCCAGTTTCTCACCAACTGCCATCCTCTTTTCACACAGGGGCCCAGGCCAGTGCAGAGCCGAACTGGGGGAGCTCAGAGCCCACGGCAGACAGCCAGATGGCAGACAGCAGTACGTGGCCCTGGCTCTGGGTGGGGGTCTCCTGACCAGGCAGGAGGGCGGGGGGGACGCAGGAGGGGCGGACAGACACCTTTTTACATAGCTACACATCACACAGAGACCCTCCCTGGGTTTGCCTACCCAGGGACAGTGCTGGACACTGGAGGGGGCTGGGGGCTCCAAAGAAGTCCAAGGTGCAGAGCCAGGAGGTTCACACACCCACACACACTCATGCACACACTCACACACAGACATGTGTGCACTCATGCACACACATGTGCAGTCATACACAGACGTGTGTGCACACGTATTCACACACAGAGATGTGCACACACACTCACACACGTGCACTCACAGACATGTGTGCACACATGCACTCCGACACGTGTGTGCACACACACAAATGTCTGCACATGCACTCACACACAGAAGCACTCAAGGCAGGAGTGTTTCTTGGGGCAGACGGGGAGGGTCCCAGGGGGTACAGGGGTGACCCAGGAGGAGCAGGACGGCTACCTGCTGCCCCCAGGAGGGAGGCCTGGGCAGGGCTATCCCCGGCTCTCCCTGCCATGCCACATTCCCAGCGTGACCTGGCCCTTGCCTACAGCCCAGACTATGTCATCGCCCACCCAGCGCATAACCCTCCTTCCCCCCATCACTGTCTTCCCCAGAATGAGCCGTAAGTGGATGCCACCAGCTGCCCCCAGGGAAGGGTGCTTGCCAGGCCCGGGGATGGGGGCGGGGGTGTGGGGTGGAGCTGGTGTGGTGTGGGGCAGCCGGAGCCTGCCCTGTGGACAGCTCTTTGGGGGCTGACCACCTGGAGCAGGTGGGAGCGGTGGGGGCGGGTCTGGGGTCAGCTGCTCCAAGCATGGGCTCCTCGTCCTGGGAACGGCTGCGATGTGTGGCTGGGCGTGGGTGGGGGCGTCCGGCAGGGGCCCATCACGCTGCCCCCCACAGCCCTGAACCCTGCGCACAACGGGCGTGTGTGCAGCACCTGGGGCGACTTCCACTACAAGACCTTCGACGGGGACATCTTCCACTTCGCTGGCCTCTGCAACTACGTGTTCTCCGCGCACTGTGGCGCCGCCTACGAGGACTTCAACATCCAGCTGCGCCGCGGGCTGGTGGGCTCCAGGCCCACCATCACCCACATCGTCCTCAAGGCCCAGGGGCTGGTGCTGGAGGTGTCCAACGATTCCATCCTCATCAACGGGCAGCGGTGAGCTGACCTCACACAACCCTCCCCAGCACTGCCCATGGGCTAGCCGACCTTCCTGGCCCATCCCCGTCCCCACTGGGCCCCACCCAATGCCCCAGCTGAGGGAGAACTAGAACTTTCTGCCCAGGGAGGAGCTGCCTTACAGCCGCACAGGCCTCCTGGTGGAGCGGAGCAGCGATTATGTCAAGGTCAGCATCCGGCTGGCCCTGACCTTCCTGTGGAATGGAGCAGACAGTGCCCTGGTGAGCACGCCGTCCCCAGCCCCACAGCCCCACGCCCCAACGCCTCAACGCCCCCCACGGTGGGTGGGGGGAGAGTTGACTGGCCCGTGGGATCACGGGGCTGGGGCCCCTGCTGGGTGGGCTACACAGCCAGGTGGGCACAGGCTCTGAGGCCGCAGCTGTTCCCCCACCCCCCAGCTGGAGCTGGACCCCAAGTACGCCAACCAGACCTGCGGCCTGTGCGGGGACTTCAACGGGCTCCGGGCTGTCAACGAGTTCTACGCCCACAGTGAGCACCACACAGAATCGGGGGTGGTGGCCCAGTGCCCCAGGAGGCAGGAGAGGACAGAGTGAGGGCAAGGGGCAGGGAACAAGGCCGGGGAGGAGGGACACCCTGCGGGGGTGTCAGGTCCTTGGCACGGGTAGAGGGGCCCCTGGCAGTCAGCCTCAGGGAGGAGAAGCTCAACCCCTGGACCCCAGAGCCCCTCACGGCCACCCGCACAGAGCATTTTCTCTCCGGCAGATGCCAGGCTGACCCCTGTCCAGTTTGGGAACCTGCAAAAGCTGAACGGCCCCATGGAGCAGTGCCAGGACCCCCTGCCCTCACCGGCTGACAACTGCACAGATGAGGTGAGCATCCTCTCAGGGCCTGCAGCCCTCGCCCCTCAGGCGGCTAGCGTGGAGGGACTGAGAGTGGGACCAGGGGAACCTCAGGCAAGGTCTGAGCAGCGTCCTTGGGTGACAGGGTAAGAGATGGGACTGAGCTGTCTAGGTCTGGGGGCAGTAGGGCAGGTGCATATTCTGTGGGCAGTTCCACCACATGCACCATGGCACACACGTTCTAAGTGTGTGCACCTCGTGCCGCATGCCCGTCTGTGTCAGCACATCTGTGCCCACGCCCTCACAGGCCAGGCCCAGGTGGGCACTCAGGGATCCCAGAGCAAGAAGCTCCCCCCCATGAGTGGGCAGGACCCCACCTTTGGAAGTGGCCTATAAGCTCCAGGGTCCCTGAACAAGCAGACTCCCCAAGACTTAAATCATTACGTAAATGAGAACATCAAAACCCTGGGAGCCAGGGCCCCAGACCCAGGTGGTCTGGGGGGCCTGAGGAGGGGGACATTCATCAATGGCCAGCACTGAGCCTCCTGAGGCCACCTGAGGATGGGCTGGTGCCTCTGCCTCCCCTTTCCCTGAGTCGCCTCCCAGGGACAGAGTCTGCACCTTTCCTGGG
Source organism: Cynocephalus volans (assembly GCF_027409185.1). NCBI lineage: Eukaryota > Metazoa > Chordata > Mammalia > Dermoptera > Cynocephalidae > Cynocephalus > Cynocephalus volans. Next base: position 167,633,191 of record NC_084463.1, read on the forward strand.
TGCTCATACCATGGGCAGGTATGTCCTGGAGCTCTGGGAGGTAGGGGGAGTCCAGAGTCATGGATCATTCCCCCAGAGCCAAGCAGAGCTCTGCACCTAGAGGCAGCAAGTTCACAGTGTATGGGTAAAATGATACGTGAGTGGATGAATGGATGGATGAGTGGCTGGATGGATGTATGAACAGGTAGATGGATGGATGGGTGGGTGGATGAATGGGTGGATGGATGGATAGATGGATGGATGGGTGGGTGGATGGAGGAATAGATGAATGGATGGAGGGATGGGTGGGTAAGTGGGTGGATGGACGGATGAACAGGTAAATGGATGGATGAGTGGGTGGATGGGTGGGTGGATGGATGGATGGATGGATGGATGGATGGATGGATGGATGGATGGATGGATGGATGGGTGGATGGGTGGATGGATGGGTGGATGGATGGATGGGTGGATGGCTGGATGGATGGGTGGATGGATGGATGGATGGATGGGTGGATGGATGGGTGGATGGATGGGTGGATGGATGGATGGGTGGATGGATGGGTGGATGGATGGGTGGATGGATGGAAGGATGGGTGGGTGGATGGGTGGGTGGACGGATGGATAGAAGGATGGATAGGTGGGTGGATGGAGGAATAGATTAATGGATGGATGGATGGATGGATGGGTGGGTAAGTGGGTGGATGGACGGATGAACAGGTAAATGGATGGATGAGTGGGTGGATGGGTGGATGGATAGAAGGATGGGTGGATGGACAGATGGATAGATGGATGGGTGGGTGGGTGGATGATGGGTGGATGATGGATGGGTGGTGGGTGGGTAAGTGGGTGGATGGAGGAACAAATGGATGGGTGGGCAGATGGATGGATGAACAGGTGGAAGGATGGACGAGTGGATGGATGAATAGAAAGAACCAGGAGGGGAACAAAGAGGCTCCCTGGCCTGGTCTGCAAGGACGGGGTCCTCATGTGAGCACTGTGGCATTCTTGCTTGGAGGGCAGATGGTGCCAGCCTCACTGTTTCCCCAGGAGGGCATCTGCCGCCACACTCTGCTGGGCCAGGCCTTCACTGAGTGCAACACCCTGGTGGACGCCGATGCCTATGTGGCCGCCTGTGTCCAGGACCTGTGCCGCTGCCCCACCTGCCCCTGTGCCACCTTTGCTGAGTACTCCCGCCAGTGCACCCACGCAGGGGGCCAGCCACACAACTGGCGGGGCCCTGACTTCTGCCGTGAGTGCCCCATGTTATCCATTTCTGTGGCTTATAAAAGGATTCCTGAAACTGGGTAATTTCTAGGGAAATTAAATTTCTACTTTACAGTTTTGGAGGCTGGGAAGTCCAAGGTTCACAGAACACATCTGGAGGTGATTCTGCAGCAATGCAGGGTGTCACCGGGCATGAATGGGCTGAGCAAGAGAGAACTAGGCTTCTCACCTGCTCTCCTTGTAAAGCCATTGGAACCATGTCCATGACTCCACGCAAGGACCAGTCCCTTCACAAGGGCACAGTCCTCACAATCTAATCACCTATAAAGGCCCCACCTTTCAATGACCATGATTGGATTTTCTACCCTCTTAGCACTGTTGCAATAGAAATCAAGTTTTCTAAAACATGAACTTCTGGGGGACAATTTAACCCATAGCAATCCCCCATGCCCGGTGTCTGGCTGGGGAGACAGGGCAGAGGGAGCCGCCCAGGGTGTGATAGTGAGAGGGTAGGTGAGAGGGAGAGAGGACGGGGTGGGGAGAGCTGGGGGAATACACAGGCCTGGGGCACTAGGAGTGAAGGCCCCCATCAAGCCCAGGGGAGGACCCGGCCCCCAGCACAGTGAGGCAGAGCTCACCCCAGAACCCCTGGCAAGGGTGGGGTCTCCCAGGGCAGCTGTGGCCTCAAGTGGGCATGGGTAGAGGGGACGGCCATGCCAGGAGGTGCTCGGCCTGCGCTCCTTGCCTCCTGCCTCACTCAGAAGATGTGCTCCTAGGCCGGGACCAGGAGCATCTGGGCTGCTCCTTGGACCCAGCACTGCCTCCTCCCCTCGCAGCCCGGACGTGCCCCCACAACATGCAGCCCCAGGAGTGCAGCTCGCCCTGTGCTGACACCTGCTCCAACCCCCAGCGCTCCCAGCTCTGCGAGGACCACTGCATGGACGGCTGCTTCTGTCCCCCAGGCAGGTCCTGCCATGCCCAGGGCCCCCCACCCCCCCACCTCCCACCATGCTGCCTTCTGGTCACTCTTCCCAACCCCCAGCCAAGCCTCAACCAGCAGGGCTGGCCGACCCCTCCCATGGGTCAAGGACAATGTGGACACTGACCGTTACAAAGCCAGAAGACCTGCTGGCCCGTGGAGGGAGGGGACCAGGGGGGGAAATTGAGGTCCAGAGGAGCTCGGTGCTTGTCCCAAGCAGGTGGGGCTCAGGGTGGCAGCCCAGTCTGGGGGCCCCTCCCCACAGGAGGCAGCTCGTCCTGAGGCTGGGGTCTTCTCAGAGGCACCTCTTCAACCCCAGGCACGGTGCTGGATGACATCACGCAGTCAGGCTGCGTGTCCCTGCAGCAGTGCCCCTGCCGTCATGGCGGCCACACCTATGCCCCGGGAGCCTCCTTCACTACCAGCTGCAGCTCCTGGTATGCTCGGCCGCCCGCCAGGGGTGGGGTGCATGGTGGGGCCCACCTCCTCACCCGTGGCACCGCTTCCACTCACGGCCTGTCCCCCCAGCACCTGCTCCGGGGGGCTGTGGCAGTGTGAGGACCTGCCATGCCCCGGCACCTGCTCCATACTTGGTGGATCTCACATCTCCACCTACGATGAGAAGCTCTATGACGTGCATGGGGACTGCAGCTACATCCTGTCCAAGGTGCGGCTGCTGGGACCCTCAGCCCCCTCTGCCCTGGGGAAGGGACCTGTAATGGCCATCAGAGTAAGGAATGCCCATGCTGAGGGGGAAGCCCCCAAGCCCTGAGACCAGCTGCCTGCAGGTGACCAGAGGGGCCAGGGACCACCTCCCCCCCAGAGCCACATCTGACCCCCGTGCGGGCACAGGGGCACCCCACATCCTCACACATGGACCCCAACACGTTGGTGGGTTTGCCCCATCAGACATGTGCTGACGGCGCCTTCACCATGTTGGCCGAGCTGCGGAAATGCGGTCTGACTGACAACGAGAACTGCCTCAAGACGGTGACGCTCAGCCTGAACGGTGGGGACACGGTGAGGGTCCAGCCTGGCCGAGCCACCCACACCCACTGGGCTGGGATGAGGAGCAAAGAGGGGCTTCACCCCCTCCTTCCACCCTGGGCCCCGGGTCAGCCACTTCCCAGGGCAGTTCTAGAGCTGGCTGTAGGCGGAGGCCCAAGCTCCCCTCCCCGCTGTCCCCAATGGGGTGACCCAGCAGGCTGCTCTCTGCTCCCTTGCCAGGCCATCCGGGTCCAGGCCAATGGCGGCGTGTTCATGAACTCCATCTACACCCAGCTGCCCGTGTCGGCAGGTACGCAGCTCCCGGGGCAGCTGGGCCAGGGTGGGCCTCCGGAGCCCAGGCAGCACCCAGCTCCGCCCCTCACTAGCTCTTTGTGGCCTTGGGAAGTTTCAGAACATCCCACAGTCCACTTTCTCATCTGCAAAGTGGGGACCCATGTCCAGCAAGCCCAGTCCCGGCCTCTCGGGCAGCGTCAGCCACCACATATGACCCGGCTCGCTCGGCAGCCCACGGACACGCGGCAGTGTGCACCTGAGCCCCTGGTGGGGTGGTGGCGCACCAGACACCGGTCTGGGCCCAGCACTGCCCCTGAGTCTGGCCAGGCCTGGCCCCCGTGCGCCCCTGACATGACTCCCTCCCCCAGCCAACATCACCATCTTCAGACCGTCGACCTTCTTCGTGGTGGTGCAGACGGGCATCGGCCTGCAGGTGCAGGTGCAGCTGGTGCCCCTCATGCAGGTGTTCGTCAGGCTGGACCCCTCCCACCGCGGGCAGACGTGCGGTGAGGCGCTCAGCGGTGGGCTTGGAGAGGCAGGGGCGGGGGGACCTGGACTGAGCTCCAGGCTGCAAGGGGACGGGGTGGTGGGGAGAGGCTGCGGCACACGGAGATCGGGGAGACCCCAGCCCCAGCCCCGGACACCCGACATCTCACTGGGGAGGACAGAGAGCCAGCCCGCTGCCCTGACCCAGGCTGGCTGTGCACAGGCCCCCCAGGGTCATCTGCAGGTGGTTCTGGGAAGGGGCTGCCCCACCTGCTCACCTGGTGGCAGTGCCAAGAGGCACAGCCAGGCGGGGGAGAAGTACCCAGCTTGGCAGCCCACTGATGCCCTCGCCCCGGCCCCCAGGCCTGTGTGGGAACTTCAACCAGAACCAGGCTGACGACTTCACGGCGCTCAGTGGGGTGGTGGAGGGAACGGCTGCCGCCTTCGCCAACACCTGGAAGACCCAGGCCTCCTGCCCCAACGTCAAGAACAGCTTAGAGGACCCCTGCTCCCTGAGCGTGGAGAATGGTACCCCACCACCCCCACGACCCTCGGTTACCCTGGGGCAGTGCCTAGAGCTCAAGGCCCCCCCCCAGGAGGCCCTTCGTGACCCCTGAACCCTGGGGACCCATGAGGCGGGGCTTTGGGGGCCCCAAATAGGTAGGTGTGCGTGGCAGGCAGGAACAGGAGGAGGGCTTGGGGACGCGAAGCAGCAGGGTAGGGGGCAGGGCAGACAGGCCAGCCCAGTGGGGTTGGCACCACAATTCAATGTGCTGTTCCCAGGGCGGGGCCGGGGGCGCGGGCTGCTGGGATGGGGTGAGGGGGTAGTGCCCACTCGGCCATCCCCTCCCACAGAGAACTACGCCCTGCACTGGTGCTCGCGGCTGACAGACCCCGCTGGCGCCTTCTCGCAGTGCCACTCCACCGTCAACCCCGCGCCCTTCCACTCGGTGAGAGGCCATGAGCCACTGGGGACCCCCTGCTGGGATGCTCCGCTGTGCTTGTCCCCCAGGGCTGGCATGAGAGAACGGGTTTTCTCCGTGCTGGAGGCGGTGACCTCAGTCATGCTGTGGCCGGGCCGCACTCCCTCACGGGCTCTCTGGGTCCCTCCTGGCCTCTCCTAGCGTGTGGTGGCCAGCAGCCTGCATGTGGCCACATCCCCCCAGTCTCTCCCTCCAAGGCTTCTACTTGGTGTCTGTGCCTAAGTTTCCTTCTTCTGAGGACACCAGCTGCTGGACTCAACCCCCTCCCGGCCTCCTCTACACTGGGTCACACCTGCAAAGACCCTGTTTCTACATAAGGCCCCACTCACAGGCCACGCCTGGGGGCTAGGACTCCAGCACACCTTTCTAGGGGACACAATTCAACCCACAACAGTTGGTTCATTGGCCACTTTTCCAGAAGCTTCCAGCTGCCCCACTGGCCCCCAACCCTTTCCTGATGCCCAGCCTCCTGCGGTTCCTCCTCATGGGCAGAGTTCCCAACCCTGAGCAGGCTCAACAGGAAGGAGGGACGGAGCAACAGGGGATCCTGGTGGGCTGGGGCCCCTGACCCCTGACCCTTGACCCCCAGAACTGCATGTTCGACACGTGCAACTGTGAGAAGAGCGAAGACTGTCTGTGCGCAGCCCTGTCCTCCTACGTGCACGCCTGCGCCACCAAGGGCGTGCTGCTCAGCGGCTGGAGGGACGGCGTCTGCAGTGAGTGGTGGCCAAGCCGGGCACATCCCTCGTGGGGTGGGACATCTGGGCCTCTCCAGGCAGGGGCGGGCAGAAACTGTCGCTCAACCTGTTCTCAGCAGAGAGCTTTGCATTTCAAAAAGTGTGAATCCTCAGATTCCTGCATCACAGATGGGGACACTGAGTAAGTCATGGGACAAAGCAGGGGCTGGACCAGGCCCCAGCCACCAACCTCTTTGTCTCCCCTGCCCCTGCCAACCGCAGCCAAGTACATGAGCAGCTGCCCCAAGTCCCTGAGCTACGCGTACGTGGTGGACGCCTGCCAGCCCTCCTGCCGTGCCCTGAGTGAGGCCGACGTCACCTGCAGTGTCTCCTTCGTGCCAGTGGACGGCTGCACCTGCCCCACGGGCACCTTTCTGGATGAGGCCGGCACATGCGTGCCCGCCCAGGACTGCCCCTGCTACTTCCAAGGCACTGTGGTAGCTCCTGGAGAGGTTGTGCACGACAACGACGCAGTGTGGTGAGGAGGGGCGTGGGCTGGGCTGGGGTCCCTGGTAGCCCCGGCAGGTGGGGTCTCTGGCTGCACTTCCCCACACCCACAGGTCTCTGTGCCTCCCCCAGAGTATTTCCAGACACCAAGGGGGGCCTCCTGTCAGGCCTCCCCCGCCGGGAGAGTGCCCCGGCCCCCACTGCCGCCCTGGCCTCAAAGGCAGCTCCTGCACGAGCTGAGGGCCTCGTCTTGCCCACCGTGCTGTACTTAGCCGACGCCTTCACACTCGGCGAGGTGCAGGAAGCCCGGGGTGAGGTCTCTGGGGGTGGGTGCAGGTCCAGACCAGATCATCCGTGTCTCATAGCTCGTGTGCGAGTGGGAAGCTGAGCTGCCTGGGAGCCACCTTGCAGAAGGATACAGGTAACGCCCCGTCTGAGCCCTGCCTAGGCCCCTGTCAGTTCGCACATGGACCCTGTGGAAGGCGCCCAAGTCGAGAGGCTCCAGGGCAAGAAGGGGCCGGCAGGTCTCTGCCCAGCAGTGGCAAGGGGTGCCCTGGGCTTAGAGGTCATGGGCTGCACCAGCCAGGGCATCATCCAAGGCAGCCTGAGTGGTCAAAACCTCCATCAGCAGGATGAGGTCAGGGTGGGTCGGGATGGAGTAAGGACAGGGTCAGGGTGCTCGTGGTCAGCAGCTTTCTGTGGCCAGGGCAGTCCCTGCCCCGGTCCCCTCCCACTGGGCTCCACCCCCCCAGGGTGCAAGGTCCCCATGGTGTACCTGGACTGCAGCAACGCCTCCGCCGGCACCCCCGGGGCCGAGTGCCTCAGGAGCTGCCACACACTGGACGTGGACTGCGTGAGTCTTCCTGGGCCCCATCTGTGCTGCGGGCAGGGTGGGTGGGGCAGGGGATGAGGCTCCCAGTGCTCCTGGGCCCAGGGGTCTGGGCAGTCCTTGTGTCGCTGCAGGGCCACCAGCTGTGGGCCTCACTGACCCTGGAAGCTCTGCCCCTGCATGGCCTCTGTCCCAGCCCACAGCGCTGCCTGGGGGCCGCTCGATGTGTCTGTCCTAGGCCCGGGCATCCCCAGGATGGAGGGCATCCACTCGTCTTGTGTCCCGGCCCCTCCCTGACCAGGGCCCACCTGTGTCCACAGTTCAGCACACACTGCGTCTCCGGCTGCGTGTGCCCCGCTGGGCTGGTGTCTGATGGGACTGGGGGCTGTGTGGCCGAGGACGCCTGCCCGTGCATGCACAACGAGGCCACCTACCAGCCCGGGGAGACCATCAGGGTCGACTGCAACACCTGGTGGGTCACAGGCCCCTTGAGGCAGTGGGCGTGGGGACCACAGGGACAGCAGCCTGAGCGGGCCTTGGCCAGATGGGGACCCCAGCAGGAGGGGGAGCCCGCCCTTCTGTGGGTCCTCGGGAAGGTGCCCCCTGGCCCCAATCACTGCTCCATCCGGCTCCTCACAGGAGGGGGCTCTGTCCGAGACCCCATCCTCTGGAGGAGGGGCTGGGTCTTGAGGCCTCGGAAACTGGCTGAGCACGAGGCAAGGCCCTCCCTTGTCCCCGCTGTGAACCCAGGCGTGGCACTGCAGCACAGCAGCATCTGCAGGGACCAGGGCCAGTCTCGGAGGGCAGGACCCCCCTGAGCAGGCACTCTTCCCTCCTCGCAGCACCTGCAGGAATCGCAGATGGGAGTGCAGCCACCAGCCCTGCCTGGGCACCTGTGTGGCCTATGGGGACGGCCACTTTATCACCTTCGACAGCGAGCGCTACAACTTCGAAGGCAGCTGCGAGTACACGCTGGCCCAGGTATGTGGACCCCACACGCTCCCTCAGGCTGGGCTCGCCAGCCCGTGACCAGCACCTGGTCTCTTCCTGTCCCAGGACTACTGTGGGGTCAACGCCACCACCAACGGGACCTTCCGCATCATCACTGAGAACATCCCTTGCGGGACCACAGGTTTCACCTGCTCCAAGGCCATCAGGCTCTTTGTGGAGGTGAGAGCACACGTCGGACCACCGGGAACCGCCCCTGCCCTCTACAGCTGACGGGGCCCAGCCTGAAGGGAAGGTTTGCAAAGCGGCCCTAAGTCCACACACGGGCTCTCCTGCTGTAGTTTGTCCCAGGGCTGCCGTAACACGTTCCCGCAGGCCAGAGTCTGAGGTCAAGGTTGGCAGGGCCGCACTCCCTCCAGAGGCTCAGGGGAGGACCCTTCCTGCCTCTTCCAGTTCTGGTGGCTACAGATGTCCCTTGGCTTGTGGCCACATCACTCTGATCTCTGCCTCTGTCTTCATGTGGCCATTTCCTCTCTGTGTCTGTGTCTCTCTCCTGTCATTCATAAAGACGCTGGTCATTGGATTTAGGGCCCACCCGGGGTAATCTAGGATGCTCTCACTTCAAGACCCTTCACTTAATCACATCCACAAAGGCCTTTTTTCCAAATAAGGTCCTATTCACAGGTTCCAGGAGTTAGAGTGTGAGTAGATCTTTTGCGGGGCTCCATTCACCCACCACATCCAGGGACACACACTTCCAGCACAGGGAGGTCAGAGTTCACAGGGCAGAAAACAGAGCTGCTGGCCGGGGGGTGTTTCCCCCCAAAAGGTTGGAAGAGCTGAGGAAGGCGGCGGCAGCCAGAGCGGGCAAGTGTGGGGGGCAGTGTGGGCACAGCGCTGGCCGGGACAGATACTGGGCGCAGCCGGCCTGCGTGGCCACGAGGTCTTCCCTGGCTCCCAGCACATCCTGCCCAGCCTCTCGCCAAACTTTCACTAAGAATCTGTGAGCTGAGCTCATCTCTAACACCAAAAGCCCCTGAGCACCTGTGGAGTCCTGTGCCCTGTGTGGGGCATGCCTGGGCATCGTGGCCTCCCCAGGGGCCCCGGGCAGGCCCTCAGCTCTCTGCAGCTGCCACCCCTGTGCACCTCCCTCTCCAGGGCTATGAGCTGATCCTCCACGAGGGCACCTTCAAAGTGGTGGAGAGGGCATCGGGCAGGGACCCACCCTACAGGATCCGCTACATGGGCATCTTCCTGGTCATCGAGACCCACAGTGGGATGGTCGTGTCCTGGGACCGGAAGACCAGCGTGTTCATCCGACTACACCAGGGCTACAAGGTGAGTTCAGCGGCTGCAGTACCCTTCTCAGGGGGGAATGGGGCCCCTACTGCTAGACCAAGGCTGCTGAGGGCTGGTCCTCACCTGGAAAAACCTGAACCAGGTTGTTGTTGTGAGGCCATGCACAGTGTCAGCTTCCGAAAAGGGACAGGTCAGGACCAAAGAGACCAACAGGTGTGCCAGAGTCCTGGCTGGCAAACGGCCTTGCTCTCTGGCCTCCACGGTAGGCAGAGGGTTCTATGGGGGAGCAGGTGCTGCCCACCTCTGGACCCACTTTACACCCCATTCCCCTGCAACTTCACAGGGTGCTGCCTGGGGAACTGGTCCCTACAGTCCCCGGAGGGCCCTGGAGCCTCCCAGGCCAGGCTCCCCATGCTTCATTCATCTCTGCTTCTGCAGGGCAAGGTCTGCGGCCTGTGCGGGAACTTCGACGGCAACGCCGTCAACGACTTCACCACGCGGAGCCAGTCCGTGGTGGGCAACGCGCTGGAGTTCGGAAACAGCTGGAAGCTCTCCCCATCCTGCCCGGACGCCCAGGCGCCCAAGGACCCCTGCACCGCCAACCCTTACCGCAAGTCCTGGGCCCAGAAGCAGTGCAGCATCATCAACAGCCCCGTGTTCGCCGCCTGCCGCTCTCAGGTGGGGCTCTGGCAGTGTGGGGCTGCGGAGGATGGGCGCTCTGGGACTGCAGGGCAGGAGCCAGCAGAGACAGCAGCTGCCTCCTTCTTTCTGCCGGGAGCTGGTTCTGCCCAGGCTGGGTGCACAGCAGACCTCTGAAGACAGTCTTGACCCTGACCACGGCACATGGTCCACAGTCCTGGGTTTCCAGGTCCTGAGTCTGGATCTCCCACTACGGCACCACCCGCGTTTCATGGCCCTGGCACGGAGCTGTCTCCACAGTTTTCTGGCCACTTCCTTGACCACAGCTTCAGTGATCAAGGAACTCAAAGGCTCCCAGCGGGAGGCCTGCCCTCCATGTGGCCCCAGCTGGCCCCTCCATGATCCCCAGACCTGCGCAGTCCCCAGCACGCACAAGGACCGTGGCAGGGGCTTCTCTAGCCCAGCCAGGGAGGAACTGGTGAACAGCATTAAGTAGGGACTCTCCCAGAAGCAGTTCCCTGTTATTTTACCAAAGCCCTGAGTACCCATGTAGGAGCACAGCTCCTTCTCTCAGGACCTGGAATGGTGACAAGAGGCAGCTCACATAGGGACAGCCAGCAGTGAACGTGTGCTTGTGCCCAGCACCCGGAGTCCCTCTCGTGATTGTCCTGTGAAGTGGGCACCCAGCGTCCCCTCTGGCCGCACTGCTCACTGGCTCAGGAGGTCCTCTGTGGCCTGACCAGGCTGACCTCAGAGTCAGATGGTGGCTCTTGGGTGTCAGACGTGAGGACTTGGGTCCACCTTGGGGTCTGCCACTTGGGAGAAGCATGGGTTGGGGATCTCCCCCCGGGGAAGCAGGCAGCTTCTCACTGTCAGGACAGGGTTAACCCCGTGGTCTGGAGGGTACGAGATGCCTGCAAAGCTCCCACACTAGATGCCACCTGCTCCTGCCTCAGGGCACAGTCTGGGTACAAAACCTGCTCTCACAGAGCTCACCTTCAGGAAGGACAGTAGGGTGGTGGGATGCAGGATGGTGGCCTCTGTGCAGAGGTCCTTGAGCAGGAGCCACCACAGGGTATGGGGAGCAGCAGTCCAGAAGACCAGCCAGCTGACAGGAAAGCCCCCAGGTGGGAAGGAGGCCAGCGTAGCTGGAGCAGAGACAGACAGGGGACAAGGACGGGGTGACTAGGTGTGACCAAGTTGGCTTTGGAACCTGCAGGTCACATGACCAAATTAGTGTGATAAAAGGATCCAAGGGGCATGAGTGAAGGTACACAGGTGGGCAAGTGTACAGGAAGGCAAGTACACAGGTGGGCAGGAGGGCAGGTGAGTGGGTGCACAGATGGGCAAATGCACAGGTGGGCAGGTGAGTAGGTGTATGGGTGGGCAACTATACAGGAGGACAGGTGCACAGATGAGCAGGTACACAGGTGGGCAGGTGCATAGGTGGGCAGGTGAGCAGGTGCACAGGTGGGCATGTGCACAGTTGGGCCAGAATGGCAGTGCTGGGGGCAGCTCCCATTTGGGACACACTCCGAGGCACTCAGGGCCCCAGGAGTCAGGGATCTCAGTTCACTGCCGGGGGGTTGAAATGCAAACGGTTCCAAGGGACTCTCTTGGAGCCAGCTGCCCCTGCCTCTCCTGGCTGAGCCGCACCTTGTCCCTCTGCTGCCAGGTCGACTCCACCAGGTACTATGAGGCTTGCGTGAGTGACGCGTGCGCCTGTGATGCGGGGGGCGACTGGGACTGTTTCTGCACTGCCGTGGCCGCCTACGCTCAGGCCTGCCACGACGTGGCCGTGTGCGTGTCCTGGAGGACTCCGGACATCTGCCGTGAGTCGGGCTCTGACCGCAGTACTGAAGGGCGGAGCGGCCAGGTGGTGGGAGGAGGCAGAGCGGCAGCCTCCAAGCTGTACGCGGGTCCTGGGGCCTGTCCCACACGCTTGTGCGCTTTCACGTGTGTGCACATCTGTACACACAAATGTAGATCTGGGCAAGAAAACCAGACAGATCGCTCCAAAACAAGGTGGCTCTGGAGGGACAACAAGGGTGGGGCCAGGGAATGAGGCGCTCCTGCCCAGCCCCCGGGGCCCTGCACATCTGAGACAGCTCCAAGACTCGCCCTGGGGACACAGGCCCGGCGCCGGCTGGGGCTGCCTGTGCAGACCCTGGGGGGCGCATGCCAAGCCAGCCCCCCTTAATCTCTGCCCTCTGTGCCCAGCCTTGTTCTGCGACTACTACAACCCACACGGGGAGTGTGAGTGGCACTACAAGCCATGCGGGGACCCCTGCCTGAGAACCTGCCGGAACCCGAGCGGGCACTGCCTCATCGACCTGCCAGGCCTGGAAGGTGAGGGGCAGACTTCCCTGGATGGAATCTCTGTTCCATCGATTCCCGAGAGCACGTTCAGGCAACGGGGGTACCCATGGGCTCAAGAGGGGGCTCTCGAAGGGTCTCTGCTGCTTGCTGGTGGGGGGCAGCCACCCTGGGCAGCTCCTGACATGAGCGGGCCCCACAAGTCTCCTGCCCACTGTGCCTGCCCCAGGCTGCTACCCCCAATGCCCGCCCAGCAAGCCCTTCTTCAGTGAGGACCACATGAAGTGCGTGGCCCAGTGTGGCTGCTACGGTGAGGACGGACGCTACTATGACATTGGCTCAAGGGTCCCCACAGCCGAGAACTGCCAGAGCTGGTGAGTGGCAGCCAGGGGCTGGGGGCCGGGATGGGGCAACGGGACCGGGAGCGGGTCGGGGCTGCCCCACAGGCCTTCAGCCCTCTCTCCCTGCTCCCAGTAACTGCACCCACAGCGGCCTCCAGTGCACTCACAGCCTCACAGGTGAGGAAGGGTCCGGTGGGGCGGGGTGAGGGGCTGGGGCCATGAGACCCCGAGTGACCTGGCGCCTGCCCCATCCCCCAGCCTGCACCTGCACCTACGAGGGCAGGACCTATGACTACAACGATGTCATCTACAACACCACCGATGGACTAGGTGGCTGTTTAACTGCCATCTGTGGAAACAACGGAACAATCATCCGGAGGGCCGTGGAATGTCCCGGAACCCTGTCCACGACACCATTCACCTTCACCACCACCTCGGCCCTGCCCCCCATGACAGGTGAGGCCCACCTGGGTGGCGAGGAAAGACCAGCATGCACTCAGAGCAGGTGGCCCAGGTGCGAGGGGCCCACGACCCCTAACACGCTGTGCGTCTCCAGGGGCTCCCCAGGAAGTCTTAGCACAATGACTGGCGGGGCTCCCCTTAGGGGGACAAAAAACCTTCCCAGACTCTGCCCTGTCCCTCAGAGTGGCCCGTGCCAGCCGCTGGCTCCATCATGACTGGCTGCCAGGCCCAGTCCCTCACCTAAACAAGGCTTGGGGCAGGCTTTGGGGTGCCCCTGACCCCATAGAGGCATGGAAGCCAGCCCTGGGCAATGGGTACCTCTCACCCCCTCCTCCTCAGGAGGCAAGAGCCAGAGGAGGCTGAACAGGGGCCCTTCTCCCGCCCCTCTCACGCAGGCTCAGCCCCCGCCCTGTCTACCGTGTGTGTCCGCGAGGTCTGCCACTGGTCTGCCTGGTATGACGGGGACCGCCCAGAGCCCAGCATGGGAGGTGGAGACTTCGAAACATTTGCCAACCTGAGGAACAGAGGATATCAGGTTTGCCAGGCTCCAGCCGACATTGAGTGCAGGGCACAGCGGTTCCCCTCCAGGTCCCTGGAGGTGCTGGGCCAGAAGGTGGACTGTGACCGGACGCAGGGGCTGACATGTCTCAACAGCGAGCAGAGCCCCTCGCTCTGCCACAACTATGAGCTGCGCGTTCTGTGCTGTGACTACGTGCCCTGCAACCCCACCCCAGTCCCGGGCACCAGCCCCTCCCCCTCCCCCAGTGCCACCACCCAGCCCGGGGCCACCACGGAGCCCACTGTGCCTTCCACCGCCACTGGGACAGCACCCCTCACATCCTGGCCCACACCCACCCAGACCACAGTAACCACAGAAACCACCCTGCAGGCCACGCCGGGTTCCCAGTCCACAGCTGCCCTCACCTCACAGACCAGGTCTGTCTCGCCCATGGCAACGGTCACCAGCCTGGTCACCAGCCCCCTAGCCCCGAGCACCACCTGTCGGCCCCGATGTCAGTGGACAGTGTGGTTTGACGAAGATTACCCCAAGTCTGAAGAAGCTGGGGGGGACATCGAGTCGTATGATAAAATCAGGGCTGCCGGAGGGGACATCTGTGAGCAGCCGCAAGACATACAGTGTGAGGCTGAGAACTTCCCCAACCAGACCCTGGAGGAGGTGGGCCAGCGTGCACACTGTGACCTCGGCTTTGGCCTGGTGTGCAGGAACCAGGAGCAGGCGGGCCTGTTCAAGATGTGCTACAACTACCGGATCCGCATGCTCTGCTGCAGCACCGACCACTGCCAGGGAAGCACCAGCACCACGACGCCAGCCACAGAGCAGGGGACAGCCACCACGGCCACCCCACCCCTCTCCTCAACGCCATCACCCAGGAGTCGCCCACAGGTGACCTGGACTTCCCCAGCCAGCACCACAGCAGGATCCACCCCCTCAAGAGGATCAACAATCCCCAGCCACACGGAAACCTTTGTTACAGCTACCACGGGAAGCCTCACGGCTTCTCCAGTCTCCACAGGACCCGCCATCCCAGGGGGAACCACGTCAGTCCTTCCAACTCACACGACCGTGCCAGGGACCATTGGCAGTACTGGCACTCCAGGCATCTCACAGCTGCCCACACCGGCCCCAGTAACAAAGCAAACCTCCACAGCTCACCTGCAAACAGGAGTACCGACAGGCACAGCCAGCACCTTCTCCAAAGGGCCTCTGACCACCAGCCTGCTGCTGACAACACGCACGAGCTGGCCGTCCACCAGCCACGTGGAGACCAGCGCACCCAGGTCAGAGATGCCACCAGGCACCTCGACCAAGGCCACCACCAGCCAGGGTGCAACGCTGTGTCAACCCCGGTGCGAGTGGACAGAATGGTTTGACGTGGACTTTCCAATCTCAGGGGTTGCAGGAGGAGACATGGAGACCTTCGAAAACATCAGAGCTGCTGGGGGCAAGATGTGCTGGGACCCACAGAAGATCGAGTGCCGGGCAGAGAACTACCCCGAGGTGAGCATCGACCAGATCGGGCAGGTGGTGAACTGCAGCCTGGACACGGGGCTGGTGTGCAGGAACGAGGACCAAACCGGGAGGTTCAACATGTGCTTCAACTACAACGTGCGCGTGCTCTGCTGCGACGACTACAGCCTCTGCCCCAGCGCCACCACGCCCCCACCCAGACCCCGCACCACGGCCACCACCCAACAACCCCAGCAGAGCCTCACCTCACCCAGGACCGCCAAGAGCCTCTCCATCCCCACCACTCAGACAGGCACCCTCTCCAGGGCCACCGAGAGGGTCTCCATCCCCACCACCCACACAGGCCACACCCTCTCTGGGACCACCAAGAGCATCTCCATCCACAGCCCCTCTACATCCACAGCCACCATCACCAGCCTCTTCCACACCTCAGGGCAGCCCACCTCTGGGACCCCAACAACATCCCTGAGGTCTGCCTCAACCAGCGCCCTCCACACAGTCCCCCTGCTGACCTCTCGCATTCGCTCGACCCCAGCATCCTCCAGCACCAGGCCCACCTTGGCAACCACCCTCTCCTCCAGCCCCCCAAAGCCCAGCACCAGAACGTCCGCCTGGACCCCGTCCCCCAGCTCAGGCTGCAGGCCACGGTGTGCTTGGACAGACTGGTTCGATGAGGACTACCCCACCCCTGGCCCCAACGGCGGGGACTTTGAGACCTACACGGTCATCCGCGCGGCTGGCCATGCCTTCTGTGATCACCCGCAGGACATAGAGTGCCGTGCCGAGAAGGCACCGGACCAGCCCCTGGAGGCACTGGGGCAGGTTGTCCAGTGCAACGTGAGCTTCGGGCTAGTCTGCAGGAACCGTGACCAGCCCAGGTCCCTGCCCTACTGTCTCAACTTCCACGTGCGCCTGCTATGCTGTGAAAACTACAGCCACTGCGCCACCTCGCCCGCCGCCACCACAGGAGGCACAGCAGCCCCCTCCGCCACACTAGAGACCACCCAAACCACACTACAGCAGACCACCAGGGCTACGTTGCCCTCAACCACCACACCCAAGACAGCCCCCTCATCCACCCTCGAGATAACCCACACCCCAGGGCTGACCAACACGGCCACCTCGCCCATGACCACAATATTGAAAACAATCCCCTTGTCAACACTGGAGACCACGCAAACCACACTAGGGCTGACCTCCAGGACGATGTCACCAACTACAACCAGAACGACAGCAACCCTCTACTCCACACAGGAGACCACCCATACCCCATCAGAGCTGGCCCACAGGACCACCTCACTCACCACCACCGCAGGAGCCAAAACAGCCCCCTCCTCCAGCCCAGAGACCACCCAAACCACACCAGGGCTGACCTCCAGGACCACCTCACCTGCTACCAAGAGCACCACAGCTGCCCCCTCCTCCACCCCAGAGACCACCAAAATCACACCAGGGCAGACCACCAGGACCACCTCACCTGCTACCACCAGGACAACAGCAGCCTCCTCCTCCACGCCAGAGACCACCCAAAGCACACGAGGGCTAACTTCCAGGACCACCTCATCTACTACCACCAGTTCCACAGCAGCCCCCGCCTCCACGCCAGAGACCACCCAAAACACACCAGGGCTTACGTCCAGGACCACCTCATCTACTACCACCAGTTCCACAGCAGCCCCCTCCTCCACCCCAGAGACCACCAAAACCACACCAGGGCTTACGTCCAGGACCACCTCACCTGCTACCACAAGTACCACAGCAGCCCGCTCCTCCACGCCAGTGACCACCCAAACCACACCAGGGCTGACCTCCAGGAACACCTCACCTGCTACCACGAGCACCACAGCAGCCCCCTCCTCGACACCAGAGACCACACAAACCACACCAGGGCTGACCTCCAGGACCACCTCAACTTCTACCACCAGCACCACAGCAGCCCCCTCCTCCACTCCAGAGACCACCCAAAGCACACCAGGGCTGACCTCCAGGACCACCACACCTGCGACCACCAGCTCCACAGCTGCCCCCTCCTCCAGTCCAGAGACCACCCAAACCACACCAGGGCAGACCACAAGGACCACCTCACCTGCTACCACCAGCACCAGAGCAGCCCCCTCCTCCAGTCCAGAGACAACCCCAACCACACCAGGGCTTACATCCAGGACCACCTCACCTGCTACCACGAGCACCACAGCAGCCCCCTCCTCTAAACCAGAGACCACCCAAACCACACCAGGGCTGACCTCCAGGACCACCACACCTGCGACCACCAGCTCCACAGCAGCCCCCTCCTCCAGTCCAGAGACCACCCAAACCACACCAGCCCTGACGTCCAGGACCACCTCACCCACTATCAGCAGCACCACAGTAGTCCCCTCCTCCAATCCAGAGACCACCCAAACCACACCAGGGCTGACCTCCAGGACCACCTCACATGCTACCACAAGTACCACAGCAGCCCCCTCCTACACTCCAGAGACCACCCAAACCACACCAGGGCTTACGTCCAGGACCACCTCACCTGCTACCACGAGCACCAGAGCAGCCCCCTCCTCCAGTCCAGAGACCACCCAAACCACACCAGGGCTGACATCCAGGACCACCTCACCTGCTACCATCAGCACCACAGCAGCCCCCTCCTCCAGTCCAGAGACCACCCAAACCACACCAGGGCTGACCTCCAGGACGACCTCACCTGCTACCACGAGCACCACAGCAGCCCCCTCCTCCACGCCAGAGACCACCAAAACCACACCAGCGCTTACCTCCAGGACCACCTCACCTGCTACCATGAGCACCACAGCAGCCCCCTCCTCCACGCCAGAGACCACCCAAACCACACCAGGGCTAACCTCCAGGACCACCTCATCTGCTACCAAGAGCACGAGAGCAGCCCCCTCCTCCACGCCAGAGACCACCCAAACCACACCAGTGCTTACCTCCAGGACCACTTCGCCCTCTACCACCAGCTCCACAGTAATCTCGACCTCTACCGTGGAGACCACCCAAATCACAGCACGGCAGAGAAACAGAACTACCTTACCCTCCACCATGGCAGAGACCACCCAAACCACAGCAGGGCTTACCTCCAGGACCACCTCACTCACCACCACCTCAGGATCCACAACTGCCCCCTCCTCCACACCAGAGACCACCCAAACCACACCAGGGCTGACCACCAGAACCGCCTCACCTGCTTCCACCAGCACCACAGCAGCCCCCTCCTCCACGCCAGAGACCACCCAAACCACACCAGGGCTGACCACCAGGACTACCTCCCCTGCTACCACCAGCACGACAGCAGCCCCCTCCTCCATTACAGAGACCACCCAAACCACACCAGGGCTGACCACCAGGACCACCTCACCTGCTACCTCCAGCACCACAGCAGCCCCCTCCTCCACCCCAGAGACCACCCAAACCACACCAGGGCTTACCTCCAGGACCACCTCACCTGCTACCACAAGTACCACAGCAGCCCCCTCCTCCACTCCAGAGACCACCCAAACCACACCAGGGCTGACCTCCAGGACCACCTCACATGCTACCACCAGCACCACAGCAGCCCCCACCTCCACTCCAGAGACCACTCAGACCACACCAGCCCTGACCACCAGGACCACCTCAACTGCTACCACCAGCCCTACAGCAGCCCCCTCCTCCACGCCAGAGACCACCCAAACCACACCAGGGCTGACCTCCAGGACCACCTCACCCACTACCAACAGCACCACAGCAGCCCTTTCTACCACACCAGAGACCACCCAAACCACACCAGGGCTGACCTCGCGGACTACTTCACCCACTACCACCAGCACCACAGCAGCCCCCTCCTCCACGCCAGAGACCACCCAAACCACAGCAGGGCTTACCTCCAGGACCACCTCACTCACCACCACCTCAGGATCCACAACTGCCCCCTCCTCCACACCAGAGACCACCCAAACCACACCAGGGCTGACCACCAGAACCACCTCACCTTCTATCACCAGCACCACAGCAGCCCCCTCCTCCACACCAGAGGCCACCCAAACCACACCAGGGCTGACCACCAGGACTACCTCCCCTGCTACCACCAGCACGACAGCAGCCCCCTCCTCCATTACAGAGACCACCCAAACCACACCAGGGCTGACCACCAGGACCACCTCACCTGCTACCTCCAGCACCACAGCAGCCCCCTCCTCCACCCCAGAGACCACCCAAACCACACCAGGGCTGACCTCCAGGACCACCTCACATGCTACCACCAGCACCACAGCAGCCCCCACCTCCACTCCAGAGACCACTCAGACCACACCAGCCCTGACCACCAGGACCACCTCACCTGCTACCACCAGCACTACAGCAGCCCCCTCCTCCACGCCAGGGACCACCCAAACCACACCAGGGCTGACCTCCAGGACCACTTCACTTGCTACCACCAGCACCACAACATCCACCCCCACCTCGCCAGAGACCACCCAAACCTCACCAGGGCTGACCTCCAGGACCACCTCACCCACTACCAACAGCACCACAGCAGCCCCCTCTACCACACCAGAGACCACCCAAACCACACCAGGGCTGACCTCGCGGACTACTTCACCCACTACCACCAGCACCACAGCAGCCCCCTCCTCCACGCCAGAGACCACCCAAACCACACCAGGGCTGACCACCAGGACCACCTCACCTGCTACCACCAGCACCACAGCAGCCCCCTCCTCCAGTCCAGAGACCACCCAATCCACACCAGGGCTGACCTCCAGGACCACCTCACCCACTAACAGCAGCACCACAACAGCCCCCTCCTCCACACCAGAGACCACCCAAACCACACCAGGGCTGACCTCCAGGACCACCTCACCTGCTACCACCAGCACCACAGCAGCCCCCTCCTCCAGTCCAGAGACCACCCAATCCACACCAGGGCTGACCACCAGGACCACCTCACCTGCTACCACCAGCACCACAGCAGCCCCCTCCTCCATGCCAGAGACCACCCAAACCACACCAGTGCTTACCTCCAGGACCACTTCGCCCTCTACCACCAGCTCTACAGTAATCTCGACCTCTACCGTGGAGACCACCCAAATCACAGCACGGCAGAGAAACAGAACTACCTTACCCTCCACCATGGCAGAGACCACCCAAACCACAGCAGGGCTTACCTCCAGGACCACCTCACCTGCTACCTCTAGCACCACAACTGCCCCCTCCTCCACACCAGAGACCACCCAAACCACACCAGGGCTGACCTCCAGAACCACCTCACCTGCTACCACAAACACCACAGCAGCCCCCTCCTCCACGCCAGAGACCACCCAAACCACACCAGGGCTGACCTCCAGGACCACCTCCCCAACTATCAGCAGCACCACAGTAGCCCCCTCCTCCAATCCAGAGACCACCCAAACCACACCAGGGCTGACATCCAGGACCACCTCACCTGCTACCACGAGCACCACAGCAGAACCCTCCTCCACGCCAGAGACCACCCAAACCACACCAGGGCTGCCCTCCAGGACCACCTCACCTGCTACCACCAGCACCACAGCAGCCCCCTCCACCAGTCCAGAGACCACCCAAACCACACCAGGGCTTACGTCCAGGACCACCTCATCTGCTACCACGAGCACCAGAGCAGCCCCCTCCTCCAGTCCAGAGACCACCCATACCTCAGCAGGGCTGACCTCCAGGACCACCTCACCTGTTACCACCAGCACCACAACTGCCCCCTCCTCCAGTCCAGAGACCACCCAAACCTCAGCAGGGCTGACCTCCAGGACCACCTCACATGCTACCACCAGCACCACAGCAGCCCCCACCTCCACGCAGGAGACCACCCAAACCCCAGCAGGGCTGACCTCCAGGACCACCTCACATGCTACCACCAGCACAACAGCAGCCCCCTCCTCCAGTCCAGAGACCACCCAAACCTCCACAAGGCTGACATCCAGGACCACCTCACCTGCTACCACTAGCACCACAGCAGCCCCCTCCTCCACTCCAGAGACCAACCAAACCTCTGCAAGTCTGACATCCAGGACCACCTCACCTGCTACCACCAGCACCACAGCAGCCCCCTCCTCCACACCAGAGAACACCCAAACCTCAGCAACGCTGACATCCAGGACCACCTCACCTGCTACCACCAGAACCACAGCAGCCCCCTCCTCCACTGCAGAAACCACCCTAACCACACTAGGGCTGACATCCAGGACCACCTCACCTGCTACCACTAGCACCACAGCAGCCCCCTCCTCCACTGCAGAGACCACCCAAACCACACCAGGGCTGACCTCCAGGACCTCCTCACCTGCTACCACTAGCACCACAGCAGCCCCTTCCTCCACTGCAGAGACCACCCAAACCCCAGCAGGGCTGACCTCCAGGACCACCTCACCTGCTACCACCAGCACCACAGCAGCCCCCTCCTCCACTGCAGAGACCACCCAAACCACACCAGGGCTGACCTCCAGGACCTCCTCACCTGCTACCACCAGCACCACAGCAGCTCCCTCCTCCAGTCCAGAGACCACCCAAATGTCAGCAAGGCTGACCTCCAGTACTACCTCACCTGCTACCACCAGCACCACAGCAGCCCCATCCTCCACTCCAGAGACCACCCAAACCACACCAGGGCTTACCTCCAGGACCACCTCATCTGCTACCACGAGCACCACAGCAGCCCCCTCCTCCAGTCCAGAGACCACCCAAACCACACCAGGGCTAACCTCCAGGACCACCTCACTCACTACTACCAGCCCCACAGCAGCCTCCTCCTCCAGTCTAGAGACCACCCAAACCTCAGCAGGGCTGACCTCCAGGACCACCTCACCTGCTACCACGAGCACCACAGCAGTCCCCTCCTCCATGCCACAGACCACCCAAAGCACACCAGGGCAGACCTCCAGGACCACCTCACTCACTACTACCAGCCCCACAGCAGCCTCCTCCTCCAGTCTAGAGACCACCCAAACCTCAGCAAGGCTGACCTCCAGGACCACCTCACCTGCTACCACCAGCACCACAGCAGCCCCCTCCTCCACTGCAGAGACCACCCAAACCACACCAGGGCTGACCTCCAGGACCACCTCACCTGTTACCACCAGCACCACAGCAGCCCCCTCCTCCAGTCCAGAGACCACCCAAACCTCAGCAGGGCTGACCCCCAGGACCACCTCACCTGCTACCACCAGCACCACAGCAGCCCCCTCCTCCACGCCAGAGACCACCCAAACCTCAGCAAGGCTGACATCCAGGACCACCTCACCTGCCACCACCAGCTCCACAGCAGCCCCCTCCTCCAGTCCAGAGACCACCCAAACCTCAGCAGCGCTGACCCCCAGGATCACCTCATCTGCTACCACCAGCACCACAGCAGCCCCCACCTCCAGTCCAGAGACCACCCAAACCTCAGCAAGGCTGACCTCCAGGACCACCTCACCTGCTACCACCAGCACCACAGCAGCCCCCTCCTCCACTCCAGAGACCACCCAAACCACACCAGGGCTTACCTCCAGGATCACCTCATCTGCTACCACGAGCACCAGAGCAGCCCCCTCCTCCAGTCCAGAGACCACCCAAACCACACCAGGGCTAACCTCCAGGACCACCTCACTCACTACTACCAGCACCACAGCAGCCCCCTCCTCCAGTCTAGAGACCACCCAAACCTCAGCAGGGCTGACCTCCAGGACCACCTCACCCGCTACCACAAGCACCACAGCAGTCCCCTCCTCCACGCCACAGACCACCCAAAGCACACCAGGGCAGACCTCCAGGACCACCTCACCTGCTACCACCAGCACCACAGCAACCCCCTCCTCCACACCAGAGACCACCCAAAGCACACTAGGGCTGACCTCCAGGACCACCTCACCTGCTACCACCAGCACCACAGCAGCCTCCTCCTCCAGTCCAGAGACCACCCAAACCACACCAGGGCTGACCTCCAGGACCACCTCACCTGCTACCACCAGCACCACAGCAGCCCCCTCCTCCAGTCCAGAGACCACCCAAACCACACCAGGGCATACCTCCAGGACCACCTCACCTGCTACCACGAGCACCACAGCAGCCCCCTCCTCCAGTCCAGAGACCACCCAAACCTCAGCAAGGCTGACCTCCAGGACTACCTCACTCACCACCACCAGCACCACAGCAGCCCCCTCCTCCATACCAGAGACCACCCAAACAACACCAGGGCTGACCTCCAGGACCACCTCACTCACCACCACCTCAGGATCCACAACAGCCCGCTCTTCCACCCCAGAGACCACCCAAACCTCATCAAGGCTGAGCACCTTGACCACCTTACCTGCTACCTCCAGCACCACAGCAGCCCCCTCCTCCACGCTAGAGACCACCCAAAGCACACCAGGGCTGACCTCCAGGACCACCTCACCTGCTACCATCAGCACCACAGCAGCCCCCTCCTCCACTCCAGAGACCACCCAAACCACACCAGGGCTGACATCCAGGAACACCTCACCCACTACCACCAGCACCACAGCAGCCCCCTC
Organism: Cynocephalus volans; assembly: GCF_027409185.1. Classification (NCBI taxonomy): domain Eukaryota; kingdom Metazoa; phylum Chordata; class Mammalia; order Dermoptera; family Cynocephalidae; genus Cynocephalus; species Cynocephalus volans. Next base: position 167,656,641 of record NC_084463.1, read on the forward strand.
CTCCATGCCAGAGACCACCCAAACCACACCAGGGCTGACCTCCAGGACCACCTCACCTGCTACCACCAGCACCACAGCAGCCCCCTCCTACAGTCCAGAGACCACCCAAACCACACCAGGGCTGACCTCCAGGACCACCTCACCTGCTACCACAAGTACCACAGCAGCCCCCTCCTCCACGCCAGAGACCACCCAAACCTCACCAGGGCTGACCTCCAGGACCACTTCGCCCTCTGCCACCAGCTCCACAGTAATCTCGACCTCTACCGTGGAGACCACCCAAATCACAGCGCGGCAGAGAAACAGATCTACCTTACGCTCCACCATGGCAGAGACCACCCAAACCCCACCAGGGCTTACCTCCAGGACCACCTCACTCACCACCACCTCAGGATCCACAACTGCCCCCTCCTCCACACCAGAGACCACCCAAACCACAACAGGGCTGACCACCAGAACCGCCTCACCTGCTTCCACCAGCACCACAGCAGCCCCCTCCTCCACGCCAGAGACCACCCAAACCACAACAGGGCTGACCACCAGGACCACCTCACCTGCTTCCACCAGCACCACAGCAGCCCCCTCCTCCACGCCAGAGACCACCCAAACCACACCAGGGCTGACCTCCAGGACCACCTCACCCACTACCACCAGCACCAGAGCAGCCCCCTCCTCCACGCCAGAGACCACCCAAACCACACCAGGGATGACCTCCAGGACCACCTCACCTGCTTCCACCAGCACCACAGCAGCCCCCTCCTACAGTCCAGAGACCACCCAAACCACACCAGGGCTAACATCCAGGACCACCTCACCTGCTACCTCCAGCACCACAGCAGCCCCCTCCTCCAGTCCAGAGACCGCCCAAACCTCAGCAGGGCTTACCTCCAGGATCACCTCACCTGCTACCACGAACACCACAGCAGCCCCCTCCTCCACGCCAGAGACCACCCAAACGTCACCAGGGCTGACCTCCAGCGTCACGTCGCCCATGGCCACTGGCTTCACCGCGGCCTCCACCCTGGAAATCACGCTCAGCCCTTCGGTTGCCCCCAGCCGGCTGCCGGCCTCTAGCGTGTCCACTGCCGTCACCTCAGGCCTCAGCACCCGTGGGGCCAGCTCCTCTTCCAGCCCGCCCTTCTCCCCGACCCCCTGCTTCTGCCAGGCCTTTGGGCAGCTTTTCTCACCCGGTAAGTGGAGGCCACTGCTGTGTCCTTCCCCATGTACAATGTTAACCTGGGTCTCTCTGCCTGGAGCACTCACGGGTCTGTCCCCGATGGCCTCGCTCAGTCCACTGCCACCTCTGGGCTCTGCCCTGTGACAGCAGCCCTCCTGCCCCCACTGCTGCCTGTGCTGTCCCTGGGGCTCGGGCTTCCCAGGCCGCTGGCGTGTGGCCCGGCCCTCCTATGGTCTCCTCCTGTGCAGGTGAGGTCGTCTACAACAAGACCGATGGAGCCGGCTGCCACTTCTATGCCATCTGCAACCAGCACTGTGACGTCGACCGCTTTCAGGGCGCCTGCCCCACCTCCTCACCCCCAGTGTCTTCCTCCTCCCCTCCCCCGCCCTCCCCTCCCCCTGGCTGCGATAACGCCATCCCTCCACGCCAGGTGGGCCCCGCTTCTCCTTCCACCTCCCCCTGTGGTGCGCATGGGATCTGAGTCTGGCTCAGCATGGGAGGACACCCCCCCACAGCCAGGCTCTTGCAGCTCAGGGCAGTGGGGCCTCAGGGTGCTGGCAGGGCTGGGGAGGGTGGCTAAGGCGCAGTACCTTGTGAGCCAGCCTAGGTGAGCACCAGCACCTTCCCTACCCAGGTGAATGAGTCCTGGATCCTGGAGAACTGCACAGTGGCCAGGTGCGAGGGCGACAACCACGTTGTCCTGCTGGAGCCGAAGCCGGTGGCCAACGTCACCTGCGTGAACAAGCACCTGCCCGTCAAAGTATGGAACCAGAGCCAGCCCTGCGATGTCCACTACGAATGCACGTGTGAGTGGGCGTGCGTCACCACACTGGCCGAGCGGGGCGGGGGCGGAGTGTCTGGGAGATTAGTCTGTGTCACTTCGGAGAACAGCCCCAGCCATGCAGGCCTCGACGGAGCGTGTCAGGTCGCGCTGAGGGCAGGCACCAAGTCCTGGAACACAGACGCGGTACAGGGCAGCGAGGCAAAGGCCAGTGCTCCGAGCTCACCTGCATGCCAGACTCCGGGGGTCTCTGAGGCCAGGGAAAGTTCCAGATGGAGGTCGGAGCTCAGAGGTGCTCTTTTCCTGGGGATCCGCATGGTCAACTTCCATCACTGGGCATGCAGGATGCTGTGTGGGAGCCCCAGGGGGTTGGGCTTCCTATCACCCCACTGTCCACGTCTGGTCTGCTGTGACAAACAGCTACACGCTGGTCATTGCCACAACAGATTTCATTCCCTCACGGTCCTGGAGGCCAGGGTGGGCAGGGCACATTCCCCACGGAGGCTCTGGGGAGGACCCTTGCTGACTCTTCCAGTTTTGGGGGCTCCAGACATCACTTGGCTTGTGGCTGCATCCCTCTGATCTCTGCCACTGTCTTCATGTGGCTGTCTCCTCTGTGTGTCTATGTCTCTCTGCTGTCACTTATAAGGACACTGGTCACTCGAGTTAGGGCCCACCCAGGTAACCTGGGATTCTCTCATTTCAAGACCCTTCACTTAATCACATCTGCAAAGGCTCTTTTTCCAAATAAGGTCACATTCACAGGTCCATTCAGCCCATCACACCCATTTGATAGACGAGGTCACTGAGACCCCAGGGCCTGAGGGGCTCCCCTGAGGAGACATTACACTGTGCTGGGAGCAGGAGCCGAGGAGGGGGTGGGCCGCAGTCTGTGCCTCCAGTGGTCCCTGCCAGCCTGTCTGTGTCCCCAGGCTCCTGCAGCGGGTGGGGGGGCTCCCACTACTCCACCTTTGATGGCACCTCGTACTCCTTCCTGGACAACTGCACCTACGTGCTGATGAGAGAAATCCACCCTCGCCACGGGGACCTGACCATCCACCTGGACAACCACTACTGTGGGGCCTCCCCCGCCACCGCCAGCTGCCCCCGTGCCATCAGCATCGACTACGAGTCCATGGAGATCGTCCTCACCACCACCACCGTCGAGGGGAAGGAGGACAGTCTGGTGAGAGCGGGTGGGCCCCGTGTTGGCCCCCAGAAGGCTGATCTGCAAACACAGGTTGGCCCAGGTGTGGCCAGCGGCGGCCAGATGCCCCGGCAACATAGGAGGTGCCCAAGGCAGAACACGCCCCATGGACCCAGAGACGAAAGGAGACACCAGGCCCCAAGGGGAAGACCCGAGCTTTGGGGGGGGGGGCGTGCAGGAGGGTCCCCGCCGCCCCAATGCTGTCCGCCCTGCCCCCTGGTTATGAGTTCCCCTGGACATCCCCAGATCCTATTCGACCAAGTGCGGGTGAGCGGGGGCTTCAGCAAGAACGGTGTGAGCGTGTCCGTGACCGGGGCCACCACGATGCACGTCGACATCCCCACCCTCGGCGTGAGCATCACCTTCAATGGGCACAACTTCCAGGTCCAGCTGTCCTACAGCCTCTTCAGCAACAACACGGAGGGCCAGTGCGGTGCGTGCGGCACAGCCCTGGCCCCAGCTCCACCCCCAGCCCCACCCCTGCCGGTTGTCACCTGCCGCGCCTCCTCACGCCGCCTCCCTGAAGCCAGAGCTGCCTCTTGGCCTCAATAAATGGTGGCTTAGAACTGAGTGACCGCGAGAGAAGTCTGGGCAGGGCAACCAGGAACAGCTCCTTGCATTCAGCCCTGTGGTGACTCCCACCCCTGACTCCGCAGGCACCTGCACTAATAACCAGCAGGATGACTGCCGCCGGCCAGACGGCACCATGGCCCCGACCTGCAAGGACATGGCCATGTCCTGGCTGGTCTCCGAAAGCAGCAAGGAGGGCTGCGGAGCCCCAACTGGTGCACCCCCAACTGCCAGCCCGCAGCCCTCGGTACCCAGCACGCCCACCTCCACCCCATGCCCCCCCTCGCCTCTCTGCGAGCTCATGCTCAGCCAGTAAGTCCTGCACTGCAGATGGGGCAGCCCTGGGGTGGCTCTGCTGGGCACCAGCTCCCAGCGTTGACTGCCCTGTGCCCTCAGGGTCTTTGCCGAGTGCCACAGCCTCATCCCGCCAGACCCATACTTTACCACCTGTGCCAGTGACAGCTGCCAGGCCGGCCACCCCAAGGTGCCCTGCCAGAGCCTGGAGGCCTATGCAGCACTCTGTCGTGCCAGGGGCATGTGTCCCGACTGGCGGAATGCCACCAGCGGGCTGTGCGGTGAGTCCAGGGCTGCCTGGGACTGCACCTCCTCAGCCTGACACCTGTCTGACACCTGTCTCTGTGCCCACAGATCTCCCCTGCCCTCCCACCAAGGTGTACAAGCCCTGCGGCCCCATGCAGCCTGCAGCCTGTGACTCCAGGTGAGCGCAGACCATGGCAGGGACGGCGGGGACAACAGGGATGGCGGGGACAGCAGGGTCAGTGGGGACAGGACCTCGGGCCTCCCAGACCTGCCAGAAGGGTCTGGGAGGAGCCAGAAAGAGGCTCGAGGATGGTCAGGGCTCTGAGCCCCAGATCTCTGGTGTGCCCTTCCCAACCCCAGGACTCACTGGAAAACACCCATGGCTCGTGTACTCCTCACAAAGCAGAGCCTGGGGGCGCCCATCCCCACCCAACCCCAGCCCCAGCATCCCCCTGCCCTCCTCCCTTGACTGCCCATCTCGGGGTCACACAGGGGACAGTGCAAGGAGCTCTCCTGCTGCCTGGGCCCCAGGTCAGCTCCTCCTGCCTTACAGGACCCAGAGCCCACCGGTGGAGGGGCTGGCAGAGGGCTGCTTCTGCCCTGCAGACCAAATCCTCTTCAACGCGCACACGGACATCTGCGTGCCTGCGTGCCGTAAGCTGTGTCCACCCCACAGCAGGGACATGTCCCCCCGGGTCCCTGAGTCATGCACACGCAGAGTGGGGAGGGGGCGCTGGGTGGAAAGGCCCTGGCCGGCCCACCCTCTCTTGCGTGGTCAAGTGCCCATGCCATCTCGGGGCATGCCCCGCAACCCCAGATGATCTCCAGCCTGGTAGAATGGCCTGCGGCACGATATGGCCACGGTGTGGTCCTGAGCCCTGCAGAGCCCTATGGTCTCCTGAAGCCACATCGGAGTGGTTCCATCCCTGTGTCCCCACGTGGACCTGGAACATGCCCCTCTCCTGAGCCTCTACTGCTCACTGCTGGGGTGGCCGAGGCCTTGGCACAAGCTGGACCGTGGCACCCTGACCCAAACCAAGCCACGTGGCTCGAGTTCTCTACAGACTTCCATTCCCAGAGGGGAGAAAGAAGCCTGGTCTGGGGAGGAGCGGGTGGGTGGCCAGCCTGAGAGCACGGTCCGGTGGCCTGAGGCCTCCGCCTACCAGGCCTCAACCCCCAGCACCCTCAGTGACTCTTTTCCCCCTTTTCTTCCAGCCTGTGTGGGACCGGATGGGTTTCCCAAATTCGTGAGTGCTTCTGCCCCCTCCTGTCCCCAGCCTTCCCCTTTCTCGAGCTGCATAGGGAGGGACCACCCCCATCTCAGGTGGCCAGCACTGCCCGGCAGCCCCGTCGTGGGACTGGTGTGGGGCCCCTGGGTCCTTCCTGTCACTATTGTTCTGGGCTGCTCCAGAGAGGGTGGCCTGGAGATTGGGGGGGCGGACAGATGCTGAGGGCCAGCCACGCCGAAGGCTGATGCAGCCGGGGAGGCGGGACCCCGTCCTGGGCCCGCGGGGACTCCGACTCGGTCTTTTCCAGCCCGGAGAGCAGTGGGTCAGCAACTGCCAGGCCTGTGTGTGTGACGAGGGCTCAGTGTCCGTGCAGTGCGCGCCGGTGCCGTGTGAGGACTGGGGCCAGCCCACGCCGTGCAGCCAGGCCGGCTTCATGAACGTGACCAGGCCCCGGGCTGACAACCCCTGCTGCCCCGAGACACTGTGCGGTGAGCGCCCGCTGAGCAGAGGTGCCAGGTGGGCAGGGAGTGGGGTGGGGCGGAGCCAGCAACCACCAGGGGCCAAGGAGGAGCTGGTGGGCACGGGAGGGACGAGGAGGCCGCAGTGTCCCAGCCTGACGTCAGCTGGACCCCTCAGGTGGAGCGGCCTTTAAGTGCCTCATTTTTCCACCTAAAAATGAGACTGGTGACCTCTGACCTGCCCAGGTATAGCCGGGGACTTGGGGAGGTGAGAGTGAGAGGCTTGGAGAGAACCCGGGAGGGCCACGAAAGCGGGCAGCCCCCACCACTTATGCTGGGAACTGGCACCCACAGAAGGGGTGAGGCTGTGAACCACGGGGCTGGGAGGGTGGGGGCTCCCCTGACATTACCCACCACTCCGACAGTCTGCAACACGACCACCTGCCCCCAGAGCCTGCCCAAGTGTGAGCCGGGGGAGGAGCTGACCCGTACCCAGGAGGAGGGCGACTGCTGCCCCACCTTTGGCTGCCGTGAGTGGGGCTGGGGGCTGACAGGGCCGGCAGGGTGCAGGGTCAGAGACACCCAAGCATCTGCTCCCTGCTGCCCATCATGCACTCAGCCCCCTTCCCTTTCAGGACCTAAGCTGTGCACATACAACGGCACCGCCTACGGGGTAAGGGCTCAGCACCTAGGCGGGGCGGGCAGCCGAGGGAACCCATGGCCCTCTGAGCCCCACTCTGAGCTTCAACATTCCTGCTACAAGGGCAGATAAGTGGAAGGGCTCTGGGCCCTTTAGTGCTGGGGGGTACCTTCTGCCAGGAGCCATGGAAAGCCGCGCGCCCCTCACCTGCTGCCTGAGCGTTCAGCGGCAGGGTCTGCCAGGGTCCCCCCACTGCTCCAGTCTGTGCCCAGCCTGGAGCACATCCATACCCATTAGAAGAAGAAAGAAACAGCCCCTGTGGGCCCCACCTGGGCACGGGGAGGGGTCCTGGCCTTGGCATCCCACCCGGTGCCCGTGGTGTCTCCGCATTCACTGCAGGTCGGTGCGACTTTCCCAGGGGTCATCCCGTGCCACACGTGCACCTGCCTGTCCGAGGACACCCAGAACCTAACCGTGCGGTGTGAGAAGGATGCCTGCACCACCACCTGCCCCCAGGTGAGCCCACAGCTGGGCAGCCCCGAGTCACTGCCACCTTGGGCCCCGGGAGGGTTCTCCAGCTAAGCCTTTGCTTGCTTTTTCCCAAGTGAGGGGTGTGAAGCAGGAGGATGGCTGGGGGGTGGGGACGGGACCCACAGGCTGCTGAGGACAGAAAGGCAGGAGTAGACAGCCAAGTGCTGAAAGCCCAGGGAGGCTAAGCCGGGACATCGGGCAGGGGCACGGCTTCAGCCGGCACTGCTAAGCAGACCACCGGGCCGCAGCAGTGTGGACGGGGGCAGGCTGGGCTGGGTGCGGGCTGCAGGAGCAGGGTGGGGACTTGACGGTGCATCCTGCCCCCCTAAAGGGCTTCCAGTACTCAAGGGTGGCCGGGCAGTGCTGCGGGGAGTGCGTGCAGACCGCCTGCCTCACGCCGGACGGCCAGCTTGTCCAGGTAAGAGGAGGGGGCACATGGGTGCCGCCTCGGTCCCCTGCCCGGGAGACCCTCACCCCATGGGGGCTCAGCCCAGCAGATAATACCCACCCTGCCTCCATTCTCCGCTTGCATTTCAGCCCAACGAAACCTGGGTCAACAGCCTCGTGGACAACTGCACCGAGTACCGCTGCAAGGCTGAGAACCGTCGCCCCCTGCTGACCCCTCAGCCCGCGCCCTGCCCTGACGTGTCCAGCTGTAGGGTGTGTGCCCGCGAGGCCCGGCCCAGCCCCCGAGGCCCTGCCCCTGCCTAGGAGGCCCTGCCCACAGTCCAGAAGACCCCGCCCCTGCCCCACACTCTGGGAGGCCCCGCCCACAGCCCACCCCCTTCCTTGGCCCTGCAGGGGATCCTCAGGAAAACCGGCTGCTGCTACTCCTGTGAGGAAGAGGGTAAGTCGAGGCTGCCTTCCTACCCCAGCCCTCTGGCCCGTCCAGTCTCCGCCCATTGGGTTCTTCTCTCTGGGCAGCGTGGAATCCCCACCCCCAGACCCCACCCTTCCTCGCAGGAGGGAGACAGGGAGGGGTGGTCCTGCAGAGGTCCGCTGCACCAGGTTCCCAGCCTCAGGGAGTGAGGGTCCAGCAGGGCTCTGCATCCGCCTCTCCTCTGCGCAGACTCCTGTCGAGTCCACATCAATACAACCGTCCTGCGGCACCAGGACTGCGTGACCGAAGTCAACATCACCTCCTGTGAGGGCTCCTGCCCCGGATCGTCCAAGTGAGTGGGCTCTTCACTTTCTCCCGAGTGCGAGGGCAGAGCCAGTGTCCATCCCCAGCCACCCAGTGCCCCACCCCAGGAAGGAGGGAAGGGGCTCCCCAGCAGGACCCCCTCACTCCAGGTCCATCTGCAGAAGCCTAAGGCTGCTCTCTCAGCCAGGCCAGGGGCAAGCTGCCCCGAGCCACGCAGGACGGAGCATCTCTGCTGCAGACCCATGTCCAGAGGCCTGAGAGGCAGTGTCCCCTGGGGAGGGCAGGCAGAATCACAGCCTTCCATGGACCGCAGACAGCCTGGGCTGTGGCCAGCTGTAAGCAGCGGTGGCCAGGAGAGACAGGAGGAAAGGCCAGGGGCTGGTTCAAGGGCCCAGGGGAGGTTCTCCAGGGAAGCGGTCTGCCCAGGGGCAGCCAGATTGGAGGAGCAGATTGGGGGAAGATAGCCACAGAAGGCCACGGAAGACAGGGTTCAAAGGACCCTGAACTCCAGAGAGCTGCCCCAGCACAGGAGGATCAGACAGCAAGCACAGGGGCCTCTGTGGACAGATGGGGACAGACATCTCAAGACCTCAGGAGTCACGTGGCTGATGAGAGAAGCCATTGGGGCTGACGTGGCCAGTCCTGAGGGCAAGCCCTGTGCCTGCAGGTACTCTATGGAGGCCCAGGCCATGCAGCACCTGTGCACCTGCTGCCAGGAGACGAAGGCCCATGAGGAGACAGTGACCCTGCAGTGTCCTGATGGCACCAACATCCTGCACACCTATACCCATGTGGACGCGTGTGGCTGCACCCCATCCTGCTTGCCCTCGTCCACAGCTCCCACGGACACCCCTGTCTCCTCAGTCTAGGGGCCACTGCTGTCCAACGATGTCCCGCCCACCCCCCAAGCCCTCTCCACCTGGAACAGATGCAGCACCCAACCACGCACACCTTAGGTGGGCCTCCTCCACGGAGCCCACACTAACCTGCCGTGGCTCCCACTGCCTCTGCACACCCTCCATCTGCCACTCAGTGAAACCGGCACCCTGGGGGCTGATGGGCTGGTGAGGATTGGCTTGAGGAGGGCGCCTGGCAGGGTCTTGCCCTAGGAGGCACCCCACCCCTGCCACCAGCCTGTTTTGGCCACCTGCCCAGCATCACCTGCAACACTCCCCACCCTGGCCTCGCCCCCTTCCTGGTGTCATTGGGGCGCCCTGGAGCTCACTGATCATCTGCCAGTACACTGCTTCCCACTGAGGGCCGTGTGTCCCCCGCCACACCACAGAGCCCCCGTAGAGCACGGACTCCCTCTTGGCCACCGCCATCGGCCAAGAGCAGACAGGCACCTGTCCAGGCAAGGTCAGCTGCCACCACAGAGCTGCATCAGGCAAGATGGCTGCCTGCCCATATCTGGACCCAGTGGCATGTTGCAAGGGGACCTGAGGGCTGAGGTCACGATGGCTGAAGGGTGGGATGGAGAGGGGTCGGCACCCCAAAGCAGCCCCTTTGCTCACCCAGCCCTGATTTTGCAAATAAACCCTGAGCATTGCCTGTTTCCTGTCCTGATGTCTTTTCCTGCCAGCTGTGTCCCCTGGGCTCTCCCTTTCCTATGGGACAGCTGCCTGGGGCCCCACAGGCTACACAACAGTCCTGGGGAGTGATGCTGGACCCAGCAGGGACTGAGGGGCCAGAGAGCTTCTCGGAGGGACAGGCGGGGGTTGGGGAAGGAGCTGCTTGGTCATGAAACAGCCCGTGAGCACTCACAGTGTCAGTTTGGGGCTATTGCCCAGGAGCCAGGGGTCAGCCCAGGACTCAGAAATGTCCCCAGCTGATTTCAACATGGGATTATATGAAGAAAACTGGCTCACACAGACACAGTGGAGGAGCAAAAACAGGTAACCCAGACCCAGGTGCGGGAGCAGCTGCCCACGGGGGCAGGGTGCACACAGGAGGGGTGCACAGGGGGGCAGGGTGGCACGGGGGCAGGGAGCACACAGGAAGGGGTGCACACAGGTGAGGATGCACACGGGAGAAGGGGTGCACATGGAAATGGGTGAACATGGGAAGAGGAGTACACGTGGCAATGGGAGTGCACACAGCAACGGGTATACTCGTGGGAGGGGGGTGCACTTGGGAAGGGGGGCGTGCACTGGAAGGGGGTGCACACGGGATGAGGGGTGCACCTGGGTGGGGGCCGCACAAGGCTGCTGGGACCCCTAGGCAGCTCGGGCAGTGCTGGGACCCCGAGGGCACTTGTCATAAGTCACCTTGCTGATCATGTGGCCTCTTTCCTGACTCCGCCTGGGAAGCGCATCCCACACACAGGGCAGGGGTCTAGGCCTGTGGGAGTGGGCTTAGCAGCTGTGGGGTGTGGCGGGCAGTAAAGGGGCCACTGCTCGCACCGGCCAGGGAAGCCTCTGGGGTGAGCTGTGGGTCCTCCTCGGGCCCTGCACACCACACGACCTGTCCTCTGCTCCACAAGGGGAGTCCCAGCTTCTGGAGACTCAGCAAGGGGGCTTGGGCTCTCTCTTGTGGCCAGTGCTGGTACCCTCATGCTGCCCCCACCCCACAGCACCCACACCACCTCACTGAGCTGCAACTGTGGGCGCACCCGGGCACAGCCCGCTTCCCACTGGCAACCTGGGGCTGATGCCGTCCAGTGACCAACGGGGCAAGGGTCTCCATGCACCTCAGGGCCTCACGAGCCCCCTTTGTCTGGCACTTCCGCTGGCGCCAGGAGGGCAGCCCACCAGCCAGGTGCTCGGTTGTGTCAGTGGAGGCCATGGGCCTCACGCCCACTGCGGCCCTTCGTGGGCCCTCGTCTCACTACTGTCCTGCCCTTGGTGCTGGGGTGCCAGCTTTGTCCCCTTCTCTCCTGGGACCTCGGCTTGGGATGATTGGCCTCAGTCTCCACCCATGTGGAGACCACGAACTACATGCACGGGGGAGGACAACAGCCGCTGCCTCCACTCTTGGATGATGTGACACATGTGGAGAGTCCCGCAGAGCTGATGCAAAAGCCCCTGCAAACAACCGCAGAGTCCAGAAGGGGGCAGACACGGGCCAGCGAGCAGAGCCCGGTAGCCTTGACCTACCCCGAGGACAACCACAGAGAAGAGAGAGTGGGCTAAAAAGCCCACGCGAAACAGCGACACGACCAAGCAAAGCCGGGCACAGGAGTGATGGGAACGGACCCACGGCCACGCGAGGACAGACTTCAGGGGAAAGGCGGAACTGCTCTGGGGGGCTCCGTGTCGCACAGATGCTGACCCCCCAGGTTAATTTATAAATTATTTCCAATAAAAATACCGTCACCTTTTTTTCTAGAGCCGAACAAACACCATCAAAAGTCCCTTTGTAAGTCCCAACAAGAATAGCCAGAAAAACGCCAGAAAGAAAAGCGAACTGCTGGACCAGCCCTGCCAGACACTGAAACACAAAGTGATCAGGTAGTCGGGACAGACTGAGCAACGAACAGAAAAGATCAGTACGCCTGCTGCAGACGGACTTGAGTGTGTGACAGAGGCAGGTTCGGGCATAACTGGAAATCTGGAAAATGACAAACGTGGACCCATCCTTCATACCATGGATCAATAATTTAAATGCAAAAGAAAAAGAAATTAACATATGTAAGCACTAGGAGAAAATATGGATAAATTCCTTTAGAGCCAGCAAGTGAAAAAAAAAAACTTTCTACATTATAAATAAAAATCCAGAAACCATAAGGGAAAAGATTAATGAATCTGACAACATGAAAAGACAAAGGACGGACTGGAGAAGGCACGTGCAGCTTGAATCGCAGGCAGAGCCACCATCTCCGGAAGGGAGAGCGCAGCCGGAAGCAGACAAGGAAAGGCCACCCCGCAGGAAGCACAGTGGGGACCCCAACAGGCTATCCACAAGGAGCGGGAAGCGAGAGCCCTTCAAACATATGAAACGTGCTCAATCTTGCTCCTAATTGGAGAAATTCAAATTACAGCTATGCCAAGAAGGCCCTCGTATGGAGAGGGCGACTTGGCTGGGGGCAAAGATTCAGGGAGACCTGCAAAATCACAGGTGCATCTGCGGCAGGAGCCCTGCGTCCAGGCTCTGCCCCAGAGATGCACGACAGCTTCAGTCACAGCAACCCCGAGATGCCCCAGCGTCTGGGAAGGCACACACAGGGCATGAGGCCACGGTGTCAGGAAGACGTCCCCGGACAGCACAGAGAGGGCTCTGGACCCTCCTTTGAATTAAGTGCGCTGGGTGCTGGGCACTGCCGTGCACACTGAGTGCCCTCTTTATCCAGGAGGGGAGGACCCAGATGCCTGCTGGGCACTTCGCTACCGCCAGACATCAGCACACCAGGGGGCGAGTCAAGCACAAGTGGAGACGGCCTCCAACAGCGACAGGGGACACCCTGGGAGTCGCGAGAGGTGGGGAGATGTGACCTCTGAATTCATCTTGTTCTGCATTGACTTTGAACCACAAAATATTTTACATAATACAAAGCAAAATCAAACATTAAAAATCAGAAAATACTAGAAACTTGAAACCAAAATGAAGCTCATGCACCTGTGTTCCCAAGTGCTCAGCGGAGGCACAGAGAACTGCTGCAGAGGACTCCAGCGCAGAGGCCAGCCGGACGCCACTCCAGGAACCCATGCATGTGCACGGGGGGACCTGAGGAACCGCCATGCCCTTGGCCCCCACACTCCTGCACCACGCACAGCCCGGCTGTGGGCGCTCTTCTGAGGGCTCGTACCTGGGACTTTCTCGGGGGGGCTGCACCCCATGTGCAGAGAGCTGGAAGTGCCTGGAATTTCCTCCCGGGGGAGGCCTCAGCAAGGACTCCCTCACCTGATCTGTGAGCCAAGACAAACCCTTCATGGTCTGGCTGGGCAGGCCCTCCCCTGAGTCACACCTCTCCTTGCTTCTCCTGGGAGAACCAGGGCCCTGGCACCAGAGTCTGCTTCTGGGGAGCATGACCCAAGACCCCTGGTACCAGGAATGGTCCCAGAAGGTGGCCACCAGTGACAGATTCTGGATGGGACCTTCCCCAGCCAGATGGCATCAGGGCCTCCCGGCATGCTGTCACTGTGATGAGCTGTGGTGGGCGCGGACAAGGGGCGCTGCTGATGTAGCCTCCCCGGTGGCCCCTGACAGCTCATGGCTGCACCCCTCTGCCATGTGGGAGAGAGAGAAGGCAGGCTCTGAGGTGTCAACTGCACCTGCAGGCCTGGTGAGAAAGTCAGAGGCCTCCTGGCAGTTCAGACCTTGCTGAACATGAGGTCAGCACCTCACCCCGAGAGTGCGGGAGGTGAGGAAGGGCGCCGCGTGGCCTCGGGGGTCCCTCTGCTAGTGCCAGGCCCTGACACTTGGATGGGACATCTGTAGATAGCCTTGAAAACACAAATTCCCCAAACCCACGCGGCCCCTGATGTGGCCCCATCCCTTGCTTAAACTGGTGGAAGGAGGCTCCTCAAAGCAGGCGCATGCGGGGGGCTGCGAGCCCCTCCAGTCTGCCCCCACCCGCCCCTGCCCGTGGTGCAGTAACAGAGGTCAAAGCCCAGCACAGACCAGCCGAAGGGGGGACACTCACTGAGTGCCCTGGCTGGGTGGGCAGCTGGACAGGGCTTGGTCAGGGCGTTTGCTGATACAGGAGCAAGTGTGCTCAGGGCTGGTGCTGCCGGGCTGGCTCCTGGAAGCTCGGAACGGAGGTCCCGTGAAGTGGAGACCCTAGAAGCAGCCTGGTAATGGCTGAGGACTGAGTTCCTCAACAGGGCCCAGGGGACACTGCCCACAAAGGCAGTGAGGGGAGGGGTCCTGCATTGCTGGAACCCTGGCAGCAGCTGTCTTCTGTAAGACGGATTGCAGCACTGCCATGTTGGGTGCCCATGATGAGCAGCAAGGTCAGGACAGCAGCCGGGCCTGGCCAGCAGGTCTTAGACCACGGAGTCCGAGGGACAGCTGGGGACATGCACTCAGAGCAGAAGGGAAGGGCAAAAGGCTGATGTCGCCCCTGATGCAAAGCCATGACCTCTTACCCTGACCCCAGGCCTGAGAGTTCTGACTAGAATCACCTGCTGATGGAGAGGTGGGCTGCCCTGGAGGGGCCTCAACTCCATCACAGGTGTGCAGTGACCCCCAGGCCTCCCCAATGCACCCCAAGGAAGGAGACTACCCAGACCCCAGGGGTGCTGGACACAAAATGAGCCACCACTGTGCTGTGGATTGAATGTCCCCCCAAACTCACTGAAGCTTAATCCCCACTGTAACTGTTGAGGGTGGAAATCCTGTTATGATAACTGAGAGGTGATTGATTGTGAGGACCGTGCCTTGGTGAATAGATTAATCCACTGATGGTTGAATGGTGGTTGTGGGTGGGGTTCTCATGGCTTTAAAAGGAGAGCACACGAGTCTCTCTCTTGCTTCTGCCTTTCTCGGGATGTGACACCCTGTGACGCTGAAGTCACCACCAAAGAAGGGCCTCACCACAGGTGTTTCCTGAACTTTGGACTTCCCAGCCCCCCAAATCATAAGCAATAAATATTCTTTCTTTACAAATTACCCAGTTCCAGTTATTTTGTTATAAGAACAGAAATGTACTAATACACATGGACACCAGGGACCCAGAGCACCCCATGGCCCCTGCTGAATAGGGACATATGGGTCAGGTGCGAGAGACCGTCCCATGACCTGCTGTGGGCCACCTGCCTGGCTCTGGAATGTGCCATGGAGGGACTCGCTCAGCAGCTGGCAGAACTCACCAGGGGCTCCTCAGCTGTTGAGCAGGAGCTGTCATAGCAGTAAAGGCTGGGTGGGTGCCCGACACTGAACCCCAAGCGAGACTAGTACATAAAAAACCACAGCATCCAGGATGGAGCAGCTGGGAGCAGGGTCACCTCAAAGATGAGAATGTGGGGCCCTTCACAGCCTCACTCAATCCCATCTGGCCCCTGCTCCCAGATATATTCCACAGCTGTGCATGGACTCCGCACACGCACCTGTTCACAGGCCTGGCCAAGGGGACAGTGCACAGTGGAACCCTGGGAACCTTCAAGACAGGGATGCTGAAGTCCCCGTTTCAATGGTTGCTCACAAAATCTTAACAAGCAGCTTAACTTACAGACTAAAGTGAATCGTCTCATCCTTCCTCTGAAACTCTGGAAGCACGCACTTCACCTCTAACCACCAGCCCCAGCCTTCACGTTGTTGACCCAATATTGAAATTATTCCAGCCCACGTTGAACAGTGCTGTTTTATAAGCTAATGAAGATTTTCATGTCTGAGGATTCAAGCATCTTGTCAGTTCTAAGATACTCTCAGCCACTGCCCTGTCAAATGCCACATGCCCTCATTACGTCTCTCTGAAGCTCCAATTAGCCACCAGTCCTTTCTCTCCTGCATTTCCTGGCCTCTCCTCTCTGAGCTGCGTTCTGGTGAGTTTCTGCAGCTCCTTTTTCCAGCTGTTTCTTCAAGCATGTCCAACCTGCTGATAAACTTGTCTGTTAAAATGTTAATCCCAATGATTATATTTTTTCTTTTCCAAAATTTCTGTGTGGCTCTTTTCCATTTCTGAGTGGGGACTGTCAGCCATCTCTTGTTGTCTGCACTGTATTTTACCTGATGTTTTTAAAACATTGTTCAATGGGTACTTCTGGTAGTTTTTGTCCTGAGGGTCTCAGGCTGCCGTACTGCTGAGCTCAGCCTTGCATTCAAAGAAAGAGTGTTTGTGGTCTTTCCTAGCATTTTCGGTATTTTGTCACAGAAGAGATTTTAGAAGAGGTGTCCCTTGTTTTTATCACGTCCAGCACTAGCACATGCTAGTCTTCTGTCAGCTGTCTTGGGCAAAAAATATTCCCAGTGTCACAGAAGTGATGGCTGGAAGGTCCCTGGGGTGTAGCGGGCTTTGCAGAAGCAGGACCGCACCCAGGAGGGGCACAAGCACACAGCCACACCCACGTGCCTCTAACGCTGGAGGACATCTTGCTTTTGACACGAAATCTCATTTCCTAAGCCTGAGCCAATCATTTGGGGTTCCACAGCCCTTGAGCTCCCAACAGGCCCTCTTAGGAAGAGAAACACTTTGGGCCCATGTTCTCTGCTCACTCCCAGGTCACAATGGGCTGGAAAAGAAAAGTGACAAACATACCACAAAGCCAGGAAGAGATAACACATGGTGATGGAGGGGCCGCAGCACCACAGCTGAAACCCACACCCGCCACTGCCCACGGGTGCGGCACCGGGGTCTTCCTTCCAGAATTCTGAAGGGAGAATGAAAACTTGTGCTTGGTATGTGTTTAAGGTTGATGTTCGGAATCTATCTGTTAGATTTTACCTGCCCCTTCCACCTTTAGAGTTTTTATTTACGCCATCCTGTAACTCATTTACTAATGAGTAATTTATGAATTCTGATGGATTCATTTCTCCTGCATACTGCGAGCCAAGTTGAAAAATACTCCAGAGCAAAAATGGTAAACTTTCCCTTAGAGGACTTTATTTTTATAGGGATCATTTATTAAATTAGAAGGCTGAAAAGTAAAATATATTTTACAACCGGAAAGAATCTGGACACTGGACCCCA
The DNA here is from genome assembly GCF_027409185.1 of Cynocephalus volans. NCBI lineage: Eukaryota > Metazoa > Chordata > Mammalia > Dermoptera > Cynocephalidae > Cynocephalus > Cynocephalus volans. The sequence continues at coordinate 167,673,484 of NC_084463.1, forward strand.
ACAAAATAATCAGGAACCTGGAGTTCTAAGAGTCGTTCCTGCCAAACGCACAGAGCAGTGTCTGTGAAAGGGAGTCTACCTACATGCAGTACTTCTCCCATCACTGACACGGGCCCGGGGACACCAAAGCAGAAGCTACCTCAGGGCTGGGACCTCAGCCAGCACCTGCCGAGAAGAAAACACAGCACAGGCCACACCACAGACCCCTGCTTAAGGCGCAGAGATGGCCCGGCTGAGCTGTTCTCACTGACCACTGCATGTGGCTTTGCTGGAGACCTGGACCTCCAAACTGAGGAGCAGGAGCGCCAAGGAGACCTGAGGAGGCCAGGGTCCCCAGACACCAAGAGCCTAAGCCAGACCCCAGATCTGCTGTGACCTTCACTTTCAAGCTGGAGGTCAAGCCCCTCCTTCCAAGTGTGACAACCTTTTCTCCAAACCAGACACAGGTAAGCACGGGGGACAAGTGGACAGCACTCTGCACCTCAGGACTCTGAGCAGGCACAGAAGAGGAACAGTCACTTTCAATGGCACTGAGCAAGCCACTCTGCACAGGAAGCTTTCAGGCAGGAAAGTAGAGCATTAAATGAAGCCAAGAAGAATCTTAACTAAAAGTTTTATAAAATGTGATCTTTCTTTGAGCCATTAAAAAAATAAAATGTTCATGAAAAAGGAAATAAGAGAACTAGGTAAGTTCAGAGTCATCTTAAAACTCTCGCTATCCCTCAAATGAATGGCCAGCCTGCACGTGCACGGCCACCCTGGGGTGGTGGCGGAGCCACTGGTGCTCATTATCTCCAGGAGATGCCACAGAACAGCACGCACCAGAGGTGGCCTCGCCGGCACCCCAGCAACATTAAGGCAGAAACCAGGCGCTTGTGGCCATAGCCGGGAACCCGGGAGCCAGCGCCACCTGCAGGAAGGCCTTGACGTTCCAGGCCAGTGTTCTGTCCTGGGCTGAGTGTGAATGTCACTGAACAAATCGTCCAGGAGGTTACGGTCCCGCCTAACACTTCACCGCCATCCAAGAAATCTGCTGTGCAGGCCCATGACCAGTTAGCCCGAGAAAGAACTCCAGGGACTCACTTGGTTCATCTACATAACACATGCAGAGGTCTTTCTTCACTATGAGAGCAAAAACCTTTGGAAAAGCACTTGGTACCATCATCCCACCCCTACGACCACTGCACACTTCTTCAGGTTTACAAAAATAAATATTTATGAACAATATATTTGACAAAAAGCACCCAGAACAGGTGGCAGAAACCAATATTTTCTAGCCGACATTAAAATTTAACCTGTATTTCTAGAGAGTGAAAAAGAGTGAAATTTAAGTACTAACTACCCCATTCTAAATCTTTCCCAGAAGTCCAAATTGCTAGGATTTACCTTGATGTCCATACCACTAGTATCTTATATCCAAAGGCTCGGTGCAAACACGTGAAAGGAGCAGCAGCAGCCAGCGCTCACTGCAGAGTCACGAGTGCCACAAACACGCAGCAGAGAACACTAGTTTTTCTGCAGCGTGACTCTCATTTAAAGTGCATCACTTTTGAAAAACTCCTCAAGTTTCTTATCTTCACAACTAGGTGTCACCCAATCTGCCCCTAAGGCTCCTGTGTGTCTGCAGCAAGAATATGGGTCCAAAAGTCTGCGATCCGAGGCACTACACACAGCAGCCAGGTGGTCGGCTACGGCACCTCCAACCTATGAAAGGCTTTAAATTTTAACATTTGCCAGATTTCTGTCCCTATCAGCCAAATCGAAACTACAGTACTGGCGCACAGCATTTATGTAGATTATAATCAGTAGTAAGCCAGCAGAGCCTAAATGCCCCTCGCCAGACACACACACAGTGCTACATCTGTTACTGTGTCACCCTAGCTCTGGGTCCCGCTGCAAGAGCTGATCAACAAGAGGGGAGTCCCTTGGGGACATCCGCAGGGTTGGAATGAAACAGCAGGGGGCAGGCTGCAGCTGCCCACAAGCGAAGGTGGCCCTGCTCCCAACGTGCACTGACCGGGGACAAGGCAGAGCCCTACCAGCCACGTCAGGTTTCCTCCTGCATGCCAGGCTGGGGCCCATTCTGCATTCACACCAAGACCTGTCCCTGAGGCCTGGCCTAGGGACTAGGTGAGCAGGCAAGAGGCCGGCCCTATGGCCGTTGACAGGACAAGACCAATGGCCCAGCTCACCAAGGACGGAAGTGCTGGGGAGTCGGCCAGGCTCACAAAGACAATGTCACGGGAAGGACGTGAGTCTTCAGCTCAAAAGTTCTAAAAATAACTCACGAATCAGTGTGCATGGACTGTGTACCTCAACTTAACAGGTCTACCCCAATAAGGTCAAATAACTGGACGTCATCAATCAAATCAGAAGGACACACAGCAGTTTCTAACACCCGGCAGAGGCGGTTGCTTTCTACAACAGGAGCATTTTCCAGAACAACATGACAAGGGGACGGCCACATCCCCGTGCAACAGGAACACAGTCTGTGCAGAGTGGCATGGCCCCACACCCATCATCTCCCAACACAGGACAAGGAGGGACCACCCCACCCCTCCCTGAACAACAGGCAAGCGTGGCTGCTGGGGACTGAAAACCCGCATGCTTCCCAGGAACAGGGTGTGGATGGGGTGACACAGATGTCCGAGGAAAGGGGTGACAGGGGGTGTTCTTTCACAGGAATCTTGTTGGGGCAGCGGTCCTCAGGGAACCCCTGGGTTGGCAAATCCAAAGAGCCGGTGGCACCGAGGCAGCAAGGGGCAGCAGGCAGGCCTAGGACTCCTCGCCCATCTGCAGCAGAGAGTTGATGGCGGCATCCTTGTTCCCCCTCTGGGCTTCCAGCACAGAACGGATCACCTCCCTGTCCATGTTGGGGAACATGTCCTGGATGGCCTTCAGGTCCTCCTCGCTGCAGCGGGGCTGCACGCTCACGGCTGGTGGGGGCACGGCCACGGGCACCATGCCGGGGCTGCAGACAGCAGGCATCCCTGGAAGCAAAAGACCGAGTCTGGTGAAAACATCCAAATGTGACAAACACACACAGCTGCTTCTTGCTAAAGGAAGAAGATGACACGCTGCTGGAGGGGAGAGGCCACCTACAGTCCTGCTCAAATGCGGGCCCTGCGAGGACCACCCACAAAGCACAATCTCAAAAGCCCAGCACAGGCGCAGAGACAGGACAGGGAAGACATGAGCGGCCTCTCTCTGTGACACCCGCTTCATTCATTCGTTTTCTTTCCACACGAAAACACCAGTTTAGTCCTTCAAACCTCGCATGAGCCGGTTTCACAATTATGGGGGGAGGGGATAAAAAGAGTGTGACCTCTTAAGAACGGGAAAATTCACACCACAGACACTGCTCTCCTCCGGCCAAACGTCACAGAGCACTTCTCTTCATATGAGAACAAACCAGCAAACAAGATGTCACGCTCGCTCATCCAAACACCGCAAAGTCTCGAGTCTCTTCCTTTATCAGACATTCTTGAACATACTTTCCAGCCTGGCAAGAACACATCATAATTGTATACTGGTAAGGAAAAGAAAACCACAGCAGGCACTAAATACCTCAATAAGGCTACACAGTGACGTTTATAATAAATACAATATATATATATATTATATATATATATTTTTTTTTTTTTTTTTTTTTAATGAGAAAATGCTCACACAAACTCTTAAGTGGTGCGGTACATGTGGTCTGCAGGGAACCACTGGCGTGTGTTTTTTTTCCATGGGGCTTGGGCAGTGGAAGGCTAGGGAGGCTGGTCTCCCGGATATTCAGTCCCTGATGACACGTGGGGCTCCCTGTGTCACTGCCTTGCAGAAATGAAGTCCGCTCACTCCCTTGTGTTAGACATGGGAGGACAAACTAAGACTGAGATGCTGAGAAACCAGAAGCCTGTTCAGGAAGAGCCTCGCAACTTTGGACTGCTGCAAACCCATCAATCCCTAAATGCCTGGTACAGCCTGACCAGAGTCACAGACCAACTCGGGGTCTGTGACCGTTCCCTGAGGGAAGAGAGACTAAACTAAGAGCAGGGAACTAACCTGTTTCACAAGACTGAATGACTAACAAATTACAGAATTCCTACTTAAAGACCTCTCTAAAAAGTTTTAGGGATTAAAAAAGCTTTAATTCTTTACACTTTAAAAGCATGAACAATCCTCCCAACTAGGCCCAGGGGAGCAGCATTAGACAGAGCAATAATTTCAAGACATGATTTTTTAGAAGATCCTAAAGGCAGCTGAACGCTGTCTTTAATGCTTGTCTAAACTACAATTGTCAACAGAACCTAAAAGGTGTTGAAATGGGTGGAATTTGGCTGCAGGTGCATGACAAGGGCTGCGTTTCCCAGGAGCGGAGGGATGGGGCAGGCGTCCAAGACCCCAGCTCTTCCTGCCTAAACCACATGACCTCCTCAGCAAGGAAGGCACAAAAACCACCATTTCACAAACCCCTTCTCAGCCAGGCCTTCATCAAACACTTTCCTTCACACCTGACACCTGCCATTCACCCTGGCTGTCCTGAGAGACAGACTGTCACCTCACCTCACCTCACAGGGGAAGGACAGCTGTCACCTCAAGTGACAGGGGAAGGGCAGGTGTCACCTCACCTCACGGGAAGGGCAGGTGTCACTTCACCTCACAGGAAGGGCAGGTGTCACCTCACCTCACAGGGAAAGGGCAGGTGTCACCTCAAGTCACAGGGAAAGGGCAGCTGTCACCTCATCTCACAGATGAAAGGCAGCTGTCATCTCACCTCACCTCACGGGAAGGACAGCTGTCACTTCAGCTCAGGGGGCCAGGTGGCCACAGGTGGCCGCGAGCACCAAGCTCAACCCATGCAGAACAAGAGACAGGGGCCTCTGAGAGGCTCCCTTGCTTATGAAGGCACAGGACAGACTGAATCCCCAGAAACAAACGACGGGTGACTCTCCAGCTAGGAGAAGTCCTGGCCATGTGAACGTTCCTAACCCGACGGAGCACACCAGAAAGAAGAAAACCGACGTAACTGTGGAGTTACATCTCGAACTTTCAAGTTGGTGGATGAACTAAGAGCAAAGAGGGAGAGAATCCTAGGGAACAGTTTGGGAAATTAATAAAAACACAGTTCTCGCTTATTCAAATACCTTCAAGAGCGTGTGCCACTTAGCTTCGGGTTCCATGTTGGCTGTTCATCCCCTTCGTGGGGGAAATGGTGAGGGCCTTCCATGTAGGCCTTGGCTGGCCTTTCCTGGAATTCTAGACACCCTCCCTCACTTGTCCTGCTCACAGCACAGACAGGAGGGTGAAGGACACATGCTACCTTCACCCTTACACTTTACTGAACAGCAGCCACGTCACTGTCTCTGGTCGACTGCAGAGAAACCAAAGGGGGTAATGCCATGGGGGTGCTGCAGCAGGATGGGAGGACGGAGCCTTGGGGCAGGTGAGGGTGGGATGCAGATCTGTCCACTAACCCAGAGCAAAGCGCTCCAGACCTGCGAGAAGTAGACACACGAGGGGACAGACGGAGGCCCTCGCACCAGTGAGCATACATGAGCCTCTGCTACCAAAGGCCACACTGGTGGGCGTTGGAGACTAAACTTTCCAAACCAACTTTCTCCACGCTTCACAGAAAAAGGAAGTTTAATAGCAAGGCAAAGGATCACAAAAATTAAACAAGGGCAATTTTTTCCCAAAATAGACAGCATAAGGCTGGGTGCCTTCCATCTTTGCACCTTCTGCTATCTCGTGGTGACCATCTTGACTGCTGATTCTCGGGAGTCATTTCAGCCTCAGAAACATTCTAAAAGCCCTGGAAAGAGAGTGGCTGAAAGGCTCCCCCAGGGTTAGACCCACTGCCCCCTCTCCTCATTCAACACACGTGCACGGGTCAGGGACAGGTGTTTCTGGAAGGATGGTGTGGCTATCACAAATATCCAGGATTACGTTACTCCTAGGAGAACCAGGGCATCGACTTCCACTGAAGGAGGTGCTTAACAACACTCCAAACAAACACTATTAAGATCCATTTTAAAAGTTCCAAGGCTTCTAAAAGCGACTCCCCACTAACAGGGCCCGGGGCAGAGGAAGCAAGTACACAGAAGGAGCCCACGGTTTCTCACAGTGCCAGGAAGCACCCACAGAACGTGGGGACATGGCAACAGACAGAGAACCCAGAGTGAAGGGGCTGCCTCTGGCAAGTCTGGGACACTCTGACAAAATAACGTTAGTAACAAACTACAGCCCATGGGACAAAACCGGAAGCTAGAGTCCACACTGCCACAGTAGGTGGTGAATAAACTCAGAGTCTGAGAGGCACAGGGTGTTTACATGGCCTCACAGTACCTCTTACACAAAACACCAACAGTTAGTAGTTACAAAGAAAAAACCAGGAGCTGGGCTGGCTGGTTAGCGCAGTTGGTGAGAGCTTAGTTTCATAACACCGACGTCAAAGGTTCAGATCCCCTTCCAGCAGGCCACCAAAAATAAAAAAAAAGAAACGAAGAAAAAAAATCAAGCAGCTTCCCAGTGGAGAAACTGGGCAGACCCAATTTTCATGATGGGGTGAACATGTGGCACCAGCTTTGGGACAGATGAGACCATAGAAGCCCTGCCAGGAGGCCCTGGGGAGACCCCACCCCATCTCAGCGAGGTCGGCAGACCCTACCAGATCCCTGGCCTGCTCTCCCCAAGAGCAAGATGGGGACCTGCTCCAGGCTGAGGGTGACATGGCCGCTAAGGACAGTGTGCAACCATGGTCTAGACACTCACTCTGCAGACGCAGGATCTGAGCAGCAGATGGCACCCCACACCTGCCTCCACTCCCAGCGGGGATTTCCTGCCCACAGAAAGGGACACTCCAGTGGGGGGCAAGATGGGCATCAGGGGGAGAGTCCCCAAAGGTCCCAGCAAAACTTTCTTCTACTTCCTTTGTAACTTTTCTCTAAGCATGAGACCATTTCGAAATTCAAAAACGTACATCAAAAGTTCAGTTTCTGTTATAAAGAAATCTAGCCTTTCCTAAAATAAACATTTTAAAGCAATCTATAAATGCATTTACATAGAGAATTAAGGATACGAACCAGAAAGAAACAAATCAATAAATTTTATCCTATTTGAAAGCTGACTTTCTAAACAAGTACATTCTGGTGTTGATAACTGGAGTGGATGGAATTGTATCCCCCAAAAAGGATATGCTTAAGTCCTAACCCCCGGTGCCTGCAAATGTGACCTTATTTGGAACTAGGGTCTTCGCAAATGTAACGAAGTTAAGATGAGGTCATACTGGAGTAGGGTGGGCCCTAAATCTAATGACAGGCATCCTTATAAGATGAGGAGAGTGGCACAGACAGAGAAGAAGCCACGTGAGGACAGAGGCAGAGACTGGAGTGATGTGACCACAAGCCAAGGGACACCTGGAGCCCCCAGAGGCTGGAAGAGACAGGAAGGACCCTCCCTCAGAACCTACAGAGGAAGCACGGCCCTGCCACACCTTGATTTGGACCTCTGGCCTCCAGAACCACAGAAGAATAAATCTCTGTTGTTTTAAGTCATCCCATCTGCGGTCCTTTGTTATGGCAGCCCTGGGACACTAACCACCTTAGGCATTCGCTACAGGCTGCTGCTCCTCCCTGCGCGGACGTCCAGCTCAGGGTAACTAGATGGCAAAACCTCATACAAACCCCATGTACGACAGAGCCCTGCGGCACCTCGGGGCCGGCTCCAGTGGGAGGTGGAATGCCCCCATCCACTGTTCTTCACCATTCTAGAATTTCCACTTGGTTCTTTCAGTAGTTCCCACTTCTCTGCTGAGACTTTCTTTTCACTTATTAATGTGATCTCCTTTAACTCTTCCAACACATTACAGTGGCTCTGAGGTCTCTGGGTCATCTTGGGTCACTTTCTATTAACTGGTTCTTCCTTGGCGATGGGCTGCACGATCCTGTCTCCCGCTGGTCTAGAGATTTCCTAGCACACTCCAGACACTAGGGAGGGCTGCCACAGACCCTAGTTCCACTCTCTGCTTCAGAATGTGCTGCCTGTGCTCACAGGGTGCCTCATCGCAGGCAGAACCCCCTGAGCACATGGGCTTGCGCTCAGCCTGGAATTTCTCAAGCTCCCCTCCCACCCGCCCTTGCCAGGGCAGGTTTCAGGCTGTGAGGGCAGGTCCACGGCAAGGTCCTGACTCCTGAGGCAGCCTTTCCAGGCCTCAGCTGGACACCAGCATAACTAGGATGCTGATGAGGCCTGCACACTCTGGCTGACCCCATGCTGCTCAGCCACTCCATCTGTGTCCTGCCCCAGCCCCCAAGCAACCCTGAGCCTGAGCAGTCAGGGCCCCAGTGGATCCCGAGACCCTCCCCAATGGCCACACATCTCCCTGCTCCCCAGTGCCCTGCCCCACTATTTGGCCGCTGCCACTGCCCTGGACTCTGGCCCTCGCCCCCTGTGGTACCATGGAACCATCACACTCTGCCAGACTCCAGCTCCCTGGACCGTGCAGACTCTGTCTCAGGGAGAGGACCGGAGTGACCGTGGCTTACCCCCAGTGTCTCTTCCTGGGGCCACAGTCTTTTGCTGCCTGTTGGCCAAAGCTTGAGAACAGCTGCGGCCACGTCTGTTCTGCCCAGTTTTACAGCAGTTTGTGATGGGAAGCTAGTCAAGCAGCCACTGCTGTCATAGCCACTAGGGCAAGTCAACCAAGAGGTTAATTTGAAAATGCAAAGGCATAAAAAGCTACATTCCAACTTGATCTCGATGTGCTGCCACAGACTGCTATCTTACAAAGGCAAATAATGTATAAAGGTAAATAAACATGACAGAAACAACAACGCTAAAAGCACACAGTTGGTTTCACCCACAGGAACGTGATCTTCTATCATAGTAACTCATACACTAAATGTTTAGAAATTACATTTTTACATCTCTGAAAATTTCAACTCACCATATATGTGACAATAATTAGGGAAAAAACAAATTCTGTTTTCTATGTGTACATAAAAGATTGGAACATAACACTAGACCCACCTGCTTGGAGAAGACCGTCACGGACAGCTGGCATGTGTTACGTCGCTCTACACTAGACTGAATCCCTACACCAGCACTCCACGTCCATCTCCCTCCTCCACTTCTGCTCTCTGCCCCCTGGGCTTTCCGATGCTACCAGAGGAAAAGACCGCAGGGACCAAGGGAGTGCTACACACCTGTGATGGGCACATAGCCAACGCCCTGTTGGTACACGGTTGGCATCAGGACCACGGGCTGGGGTGGCATCACCATGGCAGCTGGCAGCGACTGAAACACACCAAAGACGATCACGGGGTCACGGAAGAACACACCACATATCAAAACCTACTTATTTCCAGTCTCACCATAACCACCCTGGCCTTGAGCCGAGACGTGAGACCCAACAATGCAGAGTCTGCGGCACAGACGCCATGGCCACTCTGCCATTGTGCCACCCATACCAATGCCCCAGTGCAGCTGGAGGATCACAGGTCCAATGAGTTGGGCTAAAAGATGCTGTTAGACTCATAAGACCATGGCTAGCTGAAATGTGATCAAAAGAGAACCTGGTTTAACAAAGTACATTTAAGAATAAATTTCAGGGTCTGTTTCGTCAGAAAATCACACTGACTCCCATCCATGTCATCTCATGATAACTAATATTTTAGTTCAAAAAATCTTACTTGCAGAGAAATTTAGTTAAGTATAATAATGGTTTTGTGTTTATATAAAGATGTTTGTTAAAGATGCATAATAAAAAATTGACGACTAATCACATTGACGTCTGTGACTTGCTTTAAAATATTACAGCATTAAGCAAAGGGAGAAGGATGAAACAGGATTCGCAAAAAGGTCTGGTGGGTCACCAGCACACACAGGTGCATGACATGCATGTCTCCACTTCCACACATGCTTGGAATTTCTTACAGATAAAAAGTTAAAATAACAACAAAAAAATACCCGGGTGATAGAAAGGCAGTGGCAGGAGCCAGGATCCCAGATGACCTAGTCCTGCCTTCCCTGACTTCCCAAGAGTCCCGGCAGCTGCGGGTACCCAAGAACGGAGACGGACAAAACCTGGGGTGCCCAACACATCAGCCCCACTGCCCAGCATGGCCAGGCCTCTGCTCTGTGACCGAGAGATCAGTGGCCACTTCCTGAGCTGCCCGCCCCTGGGGTCCCACAGAGAAACTTCATTGTTTCACAGCCAGTGACGGCCTTGTGGGAAGAGCCTGTCTGGCAGAGCCCGAGGCTGGGCACCAGGCACAGGCTGGCCTCTGCTGGCATCTTAGGCCCAGCAGGGTGGCTGGGTAGGGATTCACACCGCTCGACCCTAAGGGTAGGGCTTGGCAGGACAGTGGGAGAGCTCCCGAGGACTCAGCTACATGCAGTTGGAGGCCAGTCTTACAGACATGACAACACATGCCACTGCTCCTCCAAACGAGCACGGGCAGGGCGAGGACAGGGCAGGGGCTCCTCTTTCCACTGCCCCCCACAACCACCTCCAGGTTCTGCTGTCTGCCCTTGCATCACTGAGCTCTGCTGGTTTAAGGTCTTAGGTCCTCAGGGATAGGACGGTTCTGCTGCACTGAAAGGTCGCCAGGGACTCCTGGGGGGGTGGGGGGCGAACATCAGTTGGGGCATAGCGGGCCTCACCGCAAACGACATGACCAGGTTGATCATGCCTTCCTTGTCGTCGCCCTGCCTGCCGCTCAGGCTGTACCACTTGTCCTCCACCTCGCCCTGTCGCAGCGACTCAGAGATCGTGATGTGGGTCCAGGCAATGCGGTCGTCCATGGAGAAGGCTCGCTGCGGTAGCAAGAGGGAGGTGAGCGCTCGTGCGATCCACAACAGCCCCTTTACTCCTGCTGCTGCCCCTTCAGCAAGGACCACCCCCTCGCATCTCCCTCTCTCCCCTGCAAGGGAGGACTCACCTGCGCCAGCCCCCAGCCCTGCAAGAGATGCTCCTGTGAAAACCAGGCCCCAGATACCTGGGGTGGCGCGGCACAGGCCACACCTATTGTTACACATGGCCTCAGGACCCCCCACCGCTCTCCACCTGCTGCTGAGTCACCACACGAGGACAGGAAAGGCAGAGTTCCCAGGGCTGCTGTCTTCCTGTCCCAGCCCAGGGCCCCCACTGCTCCTCCCCCACCCTTGTGGGCCTTCCCTGCTCCACCCACCCCCAAAAGCCCCAAAGCATGATGAGTGCAAGACTGGGAGAGGAGAGCGCTGCCAACTGCGGCCCCCGCACCTCAATTTCTACCCACTCCTTACTCTTCCGAGGGCCACAGGAGGGAAGGGAGAGGAAGGGTGAGAAGAGGACAAACCAGAGAAGGCAGAGGGACAGAGCAGGAAGGGGAGGCATGTGCAGTGGTCTGGCTGTCCTCGGCCCTCCTGCTGCTGCGGGGCTCTGGCCTCAGGAGGCTCAGGCTGCCACAGCTCCAAGGTGCCCAGCGGGACCATGCCCAGCAGCAGCCTCACTGCATCCCTGCAAAGCATGACCACTGGCAGGACTCAACATACACGAAGGATGCTATGGGTGGTCGCTGTGACTCTAAGAACAATATCCCACCCAGCAAAGCGTCTGACTCACTCAAAACCCACCCACTCGTGAGCACCAGCTACCTCGAGGCACCTGGTGGGAAACAATGTCCACTCTGTGCCTACAGAATCCAGCAACTGTGTCCCTGGTGATGATGTTTCCAGTGTAAGGCTGTTAAAGCTGAAAACAACGTATATTTTCCAGATTCGCAGTGAAAACAGTGCCCCATTACACTCCAATAAAACACCAAGAGCACAGGCAGGCTGGGGAGGGAGTGTGGCCGCCAGCAGTGGCCTCACCTCGTCAAAGATCTCGAGATAGAACGAGTCCACACCCGGGGGCACCGTGCAGTGGATGACCTTATTCCAGCGCGGGTTCTTGGCGCCGTTGTGAGCCGTGGGCGTCTCATACACTGCGTAGCCCAGGCGCAGGCGGCAGTAGGGGTCCATGCGGGTCATGCCATAATTCTTTGCCAACTTTGCCTGAAATAAAGCCAAGTTCAGAAAAACAAGACATCAACTATCAGAGGACACGAGGGCTCACTGAACTGAGGCCCCAAGGTCTTCCATGCAGCACTCCCTGGGGCAGGAGCTGCATATTTCCCAGTCACTCACGGAACCACATGGCTCCAAGATAAAGAACGTGGTACCATACTCGAGGGCATGTAACCCAGACACTCGCGGACACAGCGAGAAGGTGAACGGCCCAAGAATGGCGCACCCCCAGTACCCTGCCCAAAAGTGGCTGAGGAGGAGGGAGAAGAGGGACGGGTCCCGGCACAGAGCAAGGAGCCACGGAGCACAGTGGGGAACACAAGCCCCTCCTCCCAGGGGAGCTGGGACCTGCTCAAGGCACCTTCTCTACCCCAGGGTGGCCTGATGACACCTGCTCCACAGGACTTCAGAGCGCCACAGACCAGCAACTATCAGGGCTCCTTTCCTCACTTCACAAATGGGCATGTTCAGGCAGCAACCTCGTCCCTGTCCTACCACAGTATGTAGGGTCACGGGGCAAGTAACTTGTCTTTCCTGTGTCTTAGGTCTCCCAGTCACAAGGTGCCACAACTCACACATGTCAAGAGACTGTGACTCTCAGCCAGATGATCTGCTTTGACAAGACATGAGGTCCTCGGGATGGGAGTGAATGTGTGTGATGGTATAAAAAAGGTGAATATTTATGAATAAGACAAGAAACTTTGGCAGATAAGAGCACTGTTCAGCAAATAACTCAGTGGATTATAGGTTTTAATGTAAAACCTAAAACTGTAAAACTTCTACAAGAAAAAAACCTAAAGACACTCTTTGTAATATTGAGCTAGGCAAAAATTTTCTTAGCTAATACAGCAAAAGCACAGTCCATAGAAGGAAAACTTGATAAACTGAACTTAAAAATAAAGAATATCTGTTCTTTGAAAGAAACTGTTAAGAAAGTGAAAAGACCAGCCAGACTGGGAGAAAATATCTGCAAATACACTAGGTGAGATTATATTCAGAACATACGAAGAGCTCTCAAGGCTCCAGGAGAAAAGAAGTCACCCAATTAAAAAGTGGGCAAACAGTCTGAAGAAGAAACACGGGCAGCAAATGAGTACATGGACAGGATGCCCATCACCGCCAGCCAGCAGAGTGCAAACTAAAACTCCAACGAGAGTTTAAAGCTCCCGCGCTGTTAGAATGGCTACAATAGACATACACAACATGATGCTGACCACACCACCAGCTGGCAAACGCACGGGGCCACTGGCGCCTGACGTGCTGCTTGGATGAGGTGCGGGTACAACCACATGGGAAGACAGTTGGGTGGGTTCTTGGGAACTTGAACCTACACCTACCACAGGACCCAAGAGTCCCACTCCTGGGCATTTAGCCAATTGAAATGAAAACTGACACTCACAGAGACCCATATGCCAGTGGGGAGGCCAAGAAGCAGGGCCCTGGTCGCAGGAGCTCCACAGGACAGTGCGCGAAAGACCTGCAGGAGTGTCATGCCTACCACACTCAGACGCTGAGTGTGGGCGGGCGGGGGGGGTCTCTCAGCCCAGTTCGCTGAAGGTGGAGCCCCAGCCTGCACCGAGGAACAGGACATGGAGGCTGAGTCGGAGAGGGGCCATGGAGAAGCCCAGGCTCTGGCCTCAGTTTCTAGAACGATGGAAGGATAGAGCTGCCACAGGGGGGCAGGGGGTGGACACATTTGACACGTTGGATCTGAAACGCTACTGGATACCCATGGAGAGCCACATGGGCTGCAGAACCTGGAGCTGAGCGGTGGCTTGGCTGGGATCAGCACATGGGGTGTGTATGCCCACAGGGCTGCAAGAGCCGATCACCCCAGGGCATGTAGGCAGAGAGAGGAGCAGGGCTGAGGACAAGAGCCCCCGGCATTCCATCAGGGCCCAGGAGATGACCAGGGAAGTAGCCAGGGAAGGCAAACAGGGCACCACCATGCAGCCTCCTGGAAGTCAAGGGAAGAAGGGTTATCAAAAGGAAAGAAGAAACGACAAGTGCAGCTGCCAAGGGCCAAGCAAGGAACCGGGAATGCTTCCCACCCCTGGACCTGGCACCACAGAAGCCTGGCTGACTGCATGCAGGGTGCACATGGGCTGCCTGCAGTGGGCTTGAGGACTCAGGAGAGCAGAGGCCAGGAGCAGTGGACACCACCAGAGCACCTCCAAGGCCCCGGCCCCGGTGCTGGGACTGCAAGAGGCTGGAGTGCCCTGCAGTTACCGCGCCCTGCCAGGAGGTGGCGGTCATGCGCGGGCAGTGGCACTGGGGGGCAGCGGGAATTGACTCCAATGAGCAGAGTGAAGCCACGTGTTATTTCAGACACGTTCACGAGCAAATACTTGAGATGCGCTGTAAGGAAAGGGGGCTGACTGTAGGCCCCCGACACTGAGGAATGCTGCTGGGTGTCTGGGATGCTGTTCAACACCTCAGAGCTGCACTTCATTCACAAGGCCCACGGGGTTCTCCTGCCTGCCACATCTGTGCGTTTCTAAAAACACTGTGTGGCTCACAATGCTGTCCCTTTCATCACAGTTTTATAGAATGGTTTGGTGTAATCACATCGGTTTTCAACATGACGTGTATTTTGGTTTTCACTTGAAAGTGCAGTTAGCAACTGTGGACATGTCCCAGATGTCAGCACTGTGCTGTGGGCAGCACCTGTACTTCCTCCAACTGCCACGAGGCTCAGGGGAGACTGTCCTGGTGGAGGAACAGACACCACCAACATTCACGACTAATTATTTTAATTATTTCTGGCAGAACCCTGGGTAATAGTATTTTTCACATACAGAGTTTTTCAACATCAGACACACATTTCAGGAAAAACTGGAATCAGAGGAAGTTCCACCTGTCCACATAGGGAGTGTGGGATAAAAGCCTAGAGCCAGCACTCCGCCCAGTCCCACGTGCCTCCCCCTGTCCAGCGCCACCCCAGGCTCACCTGCACCACGGTGATGTTGAGGCGGTCCACGGTGCCCAGGGCCCCACCACACTGCAGCTGCTGGGCTGCCTGGGCATCCAGCTGGATCTGCTGCTGCTGCTGCGTGGGCGTGATGCGCAGGAAGTCCTGCGGGAGGTCGCCAATGTACACCTGCAGACAACAAGGGAAGGCGGGCATGAGGGCCAGCCAGCTGCCGCTGGAAAACAGCACAGCCCAACAGCGGCTTCCTCCGGCATTCCCCGACCCGGTGTCGACCTGGGGCTCGGTCCAGCCCACCCCCAACCATTTCCTGATCAAGTCCAGACTCTGCTCAGCCTTTGTTTCTTCATCTATAAAATGGGGGCCACAGAGGTCAAGGTCTTCCAGACTGTGACCTCATATCACCCACCCCGAGTCTCACCAAAGGGTCCCCACCCTCACGCGCAGGTGCAGTTCCTCACTCAAGACACACCCGACATGAGCCAGAGCCCTGCGAAGGCTCTTAAGATGTTTCTGCCTCTAATATGAGTTGTCATCCTCAGAGAAGGCTTGTTAGGTGGTTCTCCAGGTCATTTTCAAAGGGTCTGACACACTCCCTGTCTCTGTGTGCACGACCCGCTTGTCCCTGTACCACCACGACAGAAGGCAAGGCCTGTGCACTGCAGGTCACTCGGTCAACAAATGAGTGAGAAGAAACCTGAACCTTGGGTCCAGAGTTATTTGGAAAACCCTCTGTACTGACACACTTCAAATATTCCCACTTGAAACAGTTCAAACTCACAGATGCCTCAGAAGAAAACAAGAAGTAAACAGATTCAAAACGAAAGCCTCAGAAGACCCCTCACTCTGCATCTACTCGCCAGCCTCTGTCCACGGGCCTTCTGCTTGCCGAGGACGCACTGGGACTACAGACACGAGCCAGACCCACATTCATGCGTCTGAGCAACAACTGCACTACAGCTCTGGGGACACAGCCAGGGCAGCATCTGCGCCCTCCTGGGGACACACGGGGGGGAGACAGGCACGCCAAACCTCACCTCCATGACATTTCCAAAAACCCCTACCCCAAACAAGGGACACTGAAAAATCACTGACCAGACTCCTCAAATGGCCAAGGTCCTGAATAACAAGGGAAGCCTGAGAGACGGTCCCAGACTGGAGGAGGCAATGGAGACAGGACGACCACATGCAGGGCAGGCCCAGGACAGCAGCGCCATACAGGAAAGCTGGGGAGCCCCCGCAAAACCTGGGGTTAACGTCACGTACTAAAGTCACCTGCACAGCTGTGACAACCGCAGTGCAAGGGGAGTGCTGACATCAGGGACTAGATGAGGGACAGGCAGAGACTCTTTGTGCCGTCTCTGCAACTTTTCCATAAATACAAAATTATTCCAAATTAGTTTATTAGAAAAAATTTCAATTTAGCCTAGGGAGACAGAGCAAGAGCGCAAGAAACAGCATTTCAGCCCTCACCAAACAAGCTGTCGGCCACGTTACCAATGCTGCAGTCTGCAGCAGCTGCAGCAAACCCCTGCCGACTTCTCAATTTAGACTGAATTTGTCCAAATGAGGAAAGAATGGAACTAGGGGGCAAGGAGGCCGGGGAGATTTAGTTCTGATTTATTTGTACTTTTATATACTGCTAGTTATTTAAAAAAAAAAAAAAAAAAAACTTTCTTAACCACATATATGAATTACTTTTAAAGTAAAGGCTCTCTGGGCCTTAACTCCTCTTCAAATGAAAAGCTACCTTCATACATATTAGTCTACTTTAAATACAGTTTCAAAAATGTTATTTAGTATTTCTTACAACTGCTGACTTTTCTACCCCTCACAGAACTCCCAGAGGACCACAGTAAGTCGTATCAGTGACAGCCACCTCTCCCTACTGAGGCCAGAGCGCTACTTCCCTCAGAGAACTTTTTCATCAAGAAAGAAAAAAATTTGCGAAATTCACTTCTCCTCAAGTCCAAATTTTAGTTTTGGCACAAAAAATATATATATTTTTTTTTTTAGTCATGCAATGTGTGTAGTCACATAAGCTAATTTTTCTTTTTGGGGGGATAGAAGAGGGGCACCTGGCCAGTATGGGGATCCGAACCTGTGGCCTGGTTTTATAAAGCTGTACTCTAACCAACTTAGCTAACCGGCCAGCCCCAATTTTTCACTTTAACAACATAAAAATTACACAAACACCCACCGAGAACATTCCTTTTAGTGATGTCTCCAAGGAGAAGAATGGGTGCCTCCTTGGCCACAGCTTCCACCACATGGCACAGGCCACTCGCAGCAGAGAGCCCGAGCAGCCAGCATCAGGCTGGGGCAGGTGCTCGGGGAGACAGGAGTGCCTGACGTCCTTCCTTCACTCCTGTCTCTCTCAGGAGCCTTTTAAACTTCCTCCTCAGGCCCCTACAACATTTAACACCCAGATACACTGTCCACCGTCTATCTAAGCTTTTTACATAAATACAGCAAGCATGATGCTAGTTCTTTAGGTTTAGAATCAGCAAATCAAATTATAACAAAAACTGAAGAGCTACTAGCGTTAACTGTATGAGTGCATTTGTTGAGCAACTCTTAGTGTCATTTGTTGAAACTGTAATACATCATATACGAACTAACAATTTATATAAACAAAGTAATAGCAACAAAATTGGAATTTTAAAAACTCATTCAACTGCCATTTACCAACAAAAGTAAAACATTGGAAAAAATTAATTTCTTAAAAAGATGTTTTTACTGAACTTAACAGTTAACTTTTGTTTGATATAAGAAAATACCTTTTAATTAGCTGCTTCAGATTCTTTCAGCAACTGACATAATTAAAGACGGGCTGAATAAGTTTTGTGGAATTAAATCATGAAATGTTAACAATTCTCAATCTTCCAACCCCAAGTCACACACCGAACACCAAGGATGCAACTCAAGGGCCCCACGGGCACCACAGGTGCTCCGTGAACTTGGCATGCGTTGGTGACACCCAGAAAGACACCGAGGAGCAACAACATGCTAAGAGTGCCAGTGGAGCAAGTGGCGGAGGCCACAGACTACTGTAAAATCCAGGCTTCTTCCTCCTCCAAGAACCACTCTCCGCCCTGAGGGTCGACATGACCCTCACCCCCTCTGAGAATGCGTGTCCAGGGCCATGGGAGCTCCCACAGAGCCAGTCCAAGGAGGCCCCAAACACAAGCACCCACTGCTGCCCCCACACCCTGTGATTCTAAAAGCTCACAGTATGGCTGTTATTCCATACTACTCCCACGGTCAGGAACCATGGCAGGAACAGCTGGGCCAGGCTAGTGTCTAAAAAGAGAGAGGAATAGAACAGAACAAAACAAACAGAGACACAGTCAGAAAGCTGTGGACAAAGGTGAGGTCACAGCACCACAAGCCTCTGCGTGAGGGCAGGGTGTCCACTGGGAGAGATGAGCATGTCATGGCAGCCGGATGAAGGTGGACACCTGGGTGCCCCGGCCATCCTGAGCCTCACTGCCATGTCGCAGGGCTGCCATGCTAGAAGACCCTGCATCATCCTGTTCCAGGCCACCATCTTGTAGGGACATGTGCACTAGATGCACACCCAGAGCCAAAGCTCAGCATGTGCCACAGTCCAGCTAGGAGTGACCGACCACACACCTGTGCAGTGTACATGCAGGACCCTAGGCTGGAACTGAGGACAGTGGGCAGGTCAGGATGGACCACCAGGGTGGCTGACAGGCCCCCTGGAGGCTGCCTCACTCCTCAGTGAGCGAGACCAAAGGCTTCGAGAGACTGATGTGCCACCCTGCACTTGCCCATGGGCCTACACACTTGCGCCTGCCCACTGTAGGCAAAGACACCGACGGTCACCACGCTGGTCACCTACGTTTTTCTGAAAGTTCGTCATATTCCAAAATGTAGTCAGGAGAAAAATTCCAGCTCTCCACAGACACCCAGCCTACTCAGGAGGCTGACCATGGCTGCAGAGACTCGCAACGCGGTGCCCAGCCCTCCACCTGCGGCCACACTCCACAGGCCCCAGGGACACCTGGCAGCCCCACCTGCTCCCCCTTCAGTCCACTCCCACACGCTCCTCTGTCCCCAGCTCTCCTGCCCTCCATCTGAGCAAATGACCTTGTTTCTAGAAAAGGGAAAAGAGAAGCAACTGGGAAAGAAGGCTCAGCAGCCACCAGCTCCTTCTCCAGGCATCCACCTGCTCAACCTGCCCACCAAGCTCTCCCCAGGCCTGTCCCTCTTGCCCACTAAGAAGCCAGCACCTGCAATGTCCCGCTGCATCAGCAACTCTTCCAAGGGGGAGAGGGAGCATTCATTATTCATTCAAAAGTAACAGCTCCCCAGTTAAAAGCAAAACCACCACAAAACCACCTCCTTGTACCCACCCCACACCGAGCGGCTGGCAGGGGCACCTGTCTCCCTGACAGCAACAGCAAGGGGGGCCAGGACAGCAGGGCAGGCCACATCTCCAGCGCAGAGGACAACCCTGCCAACCTAGAATCCCATACACCACAGAACCGCCATGCAGAAATCAGAGAAAAGGCATTCACAGACAAAAACGGAGAGTATGCAAAAGGAAAGTGATTCCGAATGGAAGGTTGGAGACACGAGAAGGAAGAAGGTAAGAGAGTAGAAGATACACGCACACACGTGCACGAACACAGACGGCATGAATGACCCCGTTCCTTGCAGGAGGTGGGGCAGAAGCGGAGCTACGGGGGGCACGGCGCAGACAGCAGCTGGGCCGGGAAAGGCTGTCTGCGCATTGATCAGAGGAGACAGACATGGTGATCAGCTTGAGACCCTGGTAAGTCCACATGCCCAGATTTCTAGGATAACCCCTGAAAAGAGAAGTACACTAACGTAAGTATTTTCCAAACCCACAGAAAACAAACAATTGAATTTTTTAAAAACTATGGTTAATAAATCCAAAAGAAGGCAAGGAGAGAAAAAGAAACAAGAAAAAATGGGATAAATAAAAGCACAAAAGTTAAAACACGTGTGTGAGCAAGTGCACATGTCTACGAGCACAAGCATAAAGCTCCTTCATTTGTTGCAGTTAACAGACTCAGACGTCTGACATTCGACATAAGAATCCATCTATATGCTGTCAATGATAAACCTATCGCAAACACAAATGTTCAGAAAATTGAAGTCAGAGAATAAAGGGAAAAACCATCGGCAAATACTCTCTAAAAGAAACAAACCAACTACACTAGTATCACACACAGTGTAGTGGATTGAATTATGTCCCCCCAAAACTCACTGAAGCTTGCTTTGTGTCCCCCAAGTTTTATGTATTAGAAACTTAGCCCCAACTATGACCGCTAAGAGGGTGGGAAATCCTATTATGGTAATTGAAAGGTGGAGACTTAAAGAGGTGATTGGATTGTAGGACCGTGAAATAGCAAATGGATTAGAAATGGTGGTCAGGGGCATGGTTCTGAGGGCTTTAAAAGAGCAGAGTCTGTCTCTTGCTCTCTCTGCTTCCACCATCTTGCAATGTGAGACCCCTGGGTCACTCTCGCCACCACCAGATGGCCTTTGGAATTCCCAGCCTCAGAAACTGTAAGCAACAAATTTCATTTTCTTTACAAATCACCCAGTCTCAGGTATTCTGTTATAGCAACACAAAATGGACTAATACACACAGTAAGAGAAGGTGACAGGCTTCTACTACTTCTGAGAGGCCAGTAAGGTTGCCACAGAGAGTCCACGGTCTGATCTACACAAGGCACAGCAGTTCTGAACCTGGCCTCAAAGAATCCAGAGCCAGCATTTGCAAGGACCCAGAGACACAGGACTGTGCACCAGCTTGCACAGGAGCCGGGCTAGCCCACAGGAGCAAGCAGAGGACAAAGAGCTGCTGACTCAGACACCTGGACAGTGTGAGAATCCGTGGGAGCAAACCTGAAAATAAGTTTCCTGCTTATCAGAAACTAAAGGGAAGGAACAAGGCATTGGCCTTGACTTCCCTGCCTGTACTAGCTGGATTTCTGGACAACCAGACAGCTCTGGCTGACGAGGAAAGCTTATCTCTGTAAACAGTCCAGTTAATAAATGTAGAACGAGGGGCCAGCCCGTGGCTCACTTGGGAGAGTGTGGTGCTGATAACAACAAGGCCATGGGTTCGGATCCCTATATAGGGATGGCCGGTTCACTCACTTGGGAGAGAGTGGTGCTGACAACACCAAGTCAATGGTTAAGATCTCCTTACCGTTCATCTTTTAAAAATAAATAAATAAACAAATAAATATAGAACAAGTGATTAATTCACAAATTGCCCTTTGCCATCCCTGATGAAACCTCTGGTTCAGCAACAACGATCAATGCAGCACAAGGCCTGCAAGCCCTGGCCAGGCGCAGCCCCCAGGGACCTTCATGGAGACCACCAGCTGCTCCCAAGGGGGACAAGGCGTCCTAAGAGAAGCAGCCAGGCTGCCTCCGCCTGAACCCATTGTCCACCAGCACCTCCACAAGTAGGACCAGGAGTCACTCCCAGCCTGGACTGGACGTGACACGCCCGCATATCTGTAAAGGAGGCCCACCAAAACTGCTGACATTGCCCAGCCTCCCTGAGCGCCTCTCCAGCCAGCAGGGCAGCTGCAGCTCAAGGCACAGTCCCTGCAGACAGCCACCGAGTTCTAAAGTGCGGGCGGGGCCCACAGTCACTCGTGGTAGGTGCTCTTAGAGAAAGGTTTGTAACCCCAAAACACCACCACATTTAGAAAGTGAGGTGAACACAGCAGAGCATGGTGTCCATCCCAAGGATGGGAACTGAAAGAAAGAACTACATCAGCTCTGCCGAGGGGAAGAGCGAGCACCGGTTCTTTCACAGCAGCACTGGGAGAGCTAGACGCGTGCTCACCACACCCGCCCCCCCAGCCCCTGAAGTTCCCTACCCACGGACAAAAGAACCCTCCCAGACCCCACAAGAGTCCCTTTGCTCCTGTGCAACCCACAGGACTTAGCTTTTTGATCCTCCATCACCAGTTGGAGGCGACGGTCAGACGCAGAGTCGGAGGTACCCTGGCTGGGGGATGGCACTCTCCAAATGCCACCTTGCACCAGCACCAGCTTGTATGACAGCTTCTTTGCATCTGAAAGCCAAGCCCGTTTATCTTTGCACCTCCACACCACCGCAAATGTAACAGAAAAAGTAGGAATGCAGTAAACATCATGTCAGTGCATCCTGGCAAAAGTGAGCTTTCTACTAGACTCTGATACTGGCCAAATGTCTTCACGGGCAAGAGTCAATCCAGAGGGTTGCAGGCAGGTACTCGTTTTGAAGCAGGCTGGTGGGAAAGGCAGACACAAAGAGGGCATGTGCCAGGGAGAAATGTTTTAAAAAATGTGCTGTGCCAACCAGATAAACTCAAGGCAAACCCAGCCTCCATGTGCAGCCCCAAGGCCCTCCCTGCCTGTAAGAGATGCCCTGCCTCATCCGCCTGTCTCATGTGGCCTTCTCAACCCCTTCAAGCCCATCCCGCACCCCTGGCCCCTTCCTCTCCACCTCCAGGACCCTCCCCACCTATCCCACACTCTTGTTCCTCCTTCAGGTCTCAGCTTAGATGTCACTTCCTCTCCTTCTGCCCAGCCTAAGTTAGGCCACCCTTTACAAACTCACAACACCTAACCAGAGTCAAGACCCACAGACCTGATAGCAACGCTCAGTGCCGGGCTGTGTCACTACATGCTGCCGTCTGTTTCCCGTGATGCGCTGCAAGGTCCCAATGGCAGGAACTGCACCCAGTTATTCCTTGTGTCATGCTGCCCTAGATGTCATGGTCATTAACACTGGCTGAATGAGTGAGTCACACGTGCTCCAAGCAGTACTCAGGATCCCTGAGATATTTGGTTTTCCACATACGATGTATACGTATGATTATGTCATACCTGGAACACAGCCTGGGAAGCACTTGGCAAGTGGAAATCAGACCAGAAGTCAGCACCCAACAGCACAGATCCCACAGGTCTGAGCATTATCTGACGCTCCCAATTACTCAACACAAAGCGTAAGTTATTTCAGCTCTGTGTAGTCACAGCACTATCCGGAAAAACTAACCTTTACTGATTGCTCAATTTGTGCCAGACAATGAGCTCAGCACCGCATGAATTCAAACTCAGTCAGTCCCAAACCACCGTGAGGTTCCAGATGAGGGCACTGCCCAGGCCACACAGCAAGGAAGGGGCCGTCCTGCCTGGCCATCATGTCCACTGCTCTCAGGAGGACACATATGGGAGAAGGCTGGTTCCTGCGCTTCTCTGATCACCCAGCCAGGTAGAAATGAGAAAATCACCGACACAATCCATCCGATGCAGTGAAGATGCGGAGATGGAAGCTTCCTGACTCTCTCCACACCCAAGTCTGATAGGAACTGTGTCAGGAGGCGGGCTGGCTTCAAAGCCCTCAGAAAAAGCACTTGTGCCCAAAGGAGGTGTCTAACAAAATCTGGGGCCTTGCTTCAACTCAGAAAAAGTGTCCTACGCCAAGGATTCTTCTCTTGTTGAGAGAAACACAAACAAGATGTGTCCGTGAAGAGACCCGTCACCACAGGTTTCTCAACCTAACTCAGCAGCGGACTTCCCGAGTGAAAGGTCACTCCACCACGCGTCAGAGGACTCTTTTTCACCTACTGCACATTCTGAGCCACTGATGTAAAACCCTTCCCTCCTCAAAATGACCCACCCTAGCCCAGTCTTAGTGAGCTGCCGGGGCCACTCACCCCAGGAGCCCGTCCTCTCAGCCAGTCCACACCAGCTCTCCTGCAACTACACAGTGATGCCGTGAAACCCAACAGATGACCCTCGGGAGAGACTGCAGAGTGGGAAGGGCTCATCGAGGTTCTCTGCTCCACCTTCTCATTTACAAATGAAGACACTGACGCTTCAAACAGTGGCCATGAACTGGGGACACAACTAGGCCCGAGTGCTAGAAACCACTGCCCTCACTCTGTGCGGGCCAGGAGCAGGGAATCGCCTCCATCCGGGGAACAAACTGGAGTGTGGGGGCCTCTCCACCTGGGGACCTCCGGGGCGCTGCAGCTCGAGCCTCCCCAGCGCCGAGCCGGTCCGTCGGGCTCCCGGTCGGGCCTGCCGGGCGCCCCAGGAGGTCCCGGCTGCGGCTGAGGGGAGGAGCCCGGGACCCCCGCCCGCCGCCACAGCTCCCCGCCCCCGCCCTCCCCAGCCCGGAGGCCTCACCGGCCCTCGCTGCGTGCTGACGGTGGTCGCCATGGTGCTGCGGCGGCCCGTGCGCCTCGCCCCGGAGAGTGACGCCGGACGAGCTCTCCCGCCCCGCCGGAGCCTGCGACGCCAACAGTTGCCACCGCCAGGCCGCCGCCGCCACGGTCAGCTGACAGCCACCGCGCCCGCCCCCGACACCGCCCACTGCGCAGGCGCCGCACGCACGGCCCCGCCCCTTCCGGCTTCCTCGCGCACGCGTGCTACCGGCTCGGGGGGCGGGGCCCAGCCTCCCGGCGGGCGCCTGCTCAGTCACTCCCTCCTAGGCCTTGGCGGACCCGCGAAATGGCTCCCGGCGTGGCCCTCTGAGCATGCCTAAACATGGCCGCCGTCTGCGCATGCCCATGTATGGCCTCCCGCACCTCTTGACTGTGGGAATGGCCCGACCTCCGGCCTCGACCGAGTTGCCGGCCAGGCCCAGTCACTTGGCTGGGGGTGACAGGATAACCGCCTGCAGATGTATGATCCCGCTTGGAGACGGGAGTGAACCGTGGTTTAGTGGCTTGAGAACAAAACAAATGGCAGTTAGGCCAAATACCACCTGAAGCCCTTGATTTACCTCAAATTCCTCTGCGGGGAAGAGCATATGGATTTAAATTTTTTATAGGAGTCAAGCTAAGGAGAGGTGAGGGTGGCTGGCCTCGGAAAGTGGGGGGTTGCTTGAATCAATGGAAGAGCCTGAGACCTCCGCCATTTCTGTTCCTCTTTCCGGCAAAACTCAGAAGAAAGGGCTCTGCTGCCGTCTCCAGTTCCTCGTCCGTGTTCTCTGCAAAACCCCACTCCACTGGAAAGTCTTGTCAAGGTGTCAGCGATCGCCACATCGTCATGGTCACCTCTCAGGCCTCGTCCTACTTGAGCTGCGCCAGAAGTGATAGTCATTCCTCCTGGAAACTTTCTTTACTCGCATGCAGGACTCCGTGTTCTCTCACTTTCTGATTATGTCCAAGACCTCATCTTCCAGTCTCCATTACAAGCCTCTCCTTTGACATCTTAGCATTGGAATGCCTCAGGGCTCCGTCCTGGGACATCTTTCCTATCTCCATCTCAGTCAACTCATCCAGTTTTGTTGCTTTAAATGTCATGTACATGCTGGTGATCCTAAACTTTATGTCTCCAGCCAGGACCTTCCTGAACACTAGATTCAGCTCCTGCCTTGATGTTCTTCCCACATGTGGTGGACAGATTTTAAGGTGGATTCATGAACCCCACCTCCTGGTGTTCACAGCCTTGTATAATTCTTGTCTTCAGTGTGGACAGGACCTGTGACTTGCTTCTAGACAATGGAATGTGACAATATGGATGTCAATCCATTAATTACTTTATGTTATTTAAGGCCCCATCTTGCTAGCAGACTCACTATAGAGTGTCTCCCACTTGCTGGCCTTGAAGAAGCAACCTGCCATAAATCCTACAACTTCAAGGGAATGATTTCTGCCAACAAGCCAAGGGAGCCAGGATTCCTCCCCAGCCAAGCCTCCAGATGAGAATGCAGTCCATCTGATACCTTAATTATACCCTACACAGATAAGCCAACTAAGCTGTGCCTGAACTCCTGGTCCACAGAAACTCTGGGGTAACAAATGTGTGTTGTTTTAAGCCACTGCACTTATAGTATAGATGGTCCTTGACTACAATGATTTGACTTACAATTTTTGACTTTACGTGTGAATTCAGTACGATCCTCTGCTGATGTAAGTCAGGGAGCAACTGTAATTTGTTATGTAGCTCAGAGAGCTTATATACCCCAGATATCCACATGGCTCAATCCCTCACCTTCAGGTATGATCAAGTCTCTTTTTCTCAGTGAGGCCTACTCTGCACACCCTGTTTAAAACTACAACCTTCTCCCAACCTGTACTACCACTCTCTACCTTGCTACCTTGCACTATTTATTCTTTTTTCCCACAGAACCTATATCTTCTAACAGAATATGTAACTTTCTGTTTCCTTTATTTTTTCACTTTCTTCCACCTCCCTAAACATGTGTCTGTGCCCACATGCTCACACACACGTACCTTGGTACCTTGTTTGCTGATATCTCCACAGCACCTAGATCAGTGACAAATGGCAGATTCTCATTAATATATCTTAAATGAATGGCAGAAGGGATTTCACTGGAAAAGTTGGATGACCTGGATTGACCCAAGATTTGCCCTTGACATATTAGCAAATAACTGTTTTAGGTTTCTAAATAGTACAGGGACATGATGGAATTATTTTAAACAGCTTATCCACAACCAGTGGGAAAAAATACAAAGGAATGTATTTGATTGATGTATTTGATTGAATAAAAATATATTTTTATATAATGAACAATAAAATTTTTTGCCTTTCAAAAAGGCCACTATGAAATCTGGTTTCTGCTCAGAAATATAGGAAGGTGGGAGGAGCATCACTCCCACCCTGAGAACATGCAAGCAAGCAAGAAAGGCTAGAAAAACAGTCAGTTCGTGACTTCTCTTGAATTCATCAGAGAGCTGAGGTCACAGGAAAACAACCAGCCCCAAATATAAAGAGAGACAGGCATCCGCAAGAGTGATGGGGTGCAAGCCCTTGCCTGACTGTCCAGAAGAGTTAAGAAACTGGTGGAAGCTAAGCGTGAGCTGAGAGAATGTAGGGCCTGAGAGGCAGCATGGGGATGGGGCACAGAGAGGGACGTTCACACCCTCTTGTACGCTTTTGTTCCATGAGGGAAGCGGGAAACAACAAACACTGTTGCCCTTGGAGTCCTAGAGAAAACCCATTGCAGCTACAGGAAGGGAAGAGAAAAAAGACCCTCAACCACTTGGGGAAAGAGCATGAATACTAAAAATGCCACACGCCTGAGCTGCAGGGATATAGTGCCTGCCTGAGACTGGTGTTTAATCAGAAGAACAGAGTCTACCTCTACCCCTTACCACCAGGCTAACAAGCACCAAGTAACAAGGAATGTGGAACATGGCTGGGACAGTTGCAAGAGCATGGAGACAGAACTTCCCTGAGGCACAATGAAGAGGAAAGACTCAAAGTTGAGAGTGGAAATTGAGAAAATTCTATGGGCAAACAGCCACCCTTCCACCATAAAGACAAGGTGTCACTAGAGAAATTTGAAGCCTCTGGTGCATGAAGGATAACCATAATGTATTAGTCCATTTCTATTGCTTATAACAAGATACTTGGAACTGGGTAATTTGTAAGAAAATGAAATTTATTGCTTATAGTTTCAGAGGCTGGGAAGTCCAAAGTTCAAAAAACACATGAGCTGAGGTGACTCTATAGCAATGCAGGGTGTCACATGGCAAGAATGGATATCTCACAGAGAGAGAGATAGCTCACCATGTGCTCTCCTTTTAAAGCCCTCAGAACCACGCCCACAGCTGCCATTGAACCATCAATGGATTAATCCGTTTACTAGGATGTGATCCTCACGGTCTAATCACCTCTTCAAGGACCTACCTTTCAATTACCATAATAGGATTTCCCACCCTCTTAACACTGTCACAGTGGGGCCAAGTTTCTAATACCTGGAACTTTGGGGGACACAATTTAAGCTTCAATGAGTTTGGTGGGGACATTCAACCCACAGCACATAGCAGCAACAAGCCTCAAATCCAGCCCCACTCCTGACTAGATTAACTCAAACCCCCACACTGAAGGACTAAAAGAAAGGTATGCCTATTTCTATGTATAAGAACTATCTCACTTTCTGTTCTCCTCACAAGATGTCCAGCTTTCCACAAAAACAAAATTATGGAATATGTAAAAGGCAAGAAAAAATAATTTACTGCCAAGACACAAAGCAATCAACATAACTAGGCTAGGATATGACACAGATGTTAGACTATCTGACAGGGACTTGTAATAGAACAGGTGAGTAACATGCAAGATCAGATGGATAATTTCAGCAAAGAGATGGAAATTATAAGAATCAAATGAAAATGGTAGAAATGGAAAACAGTAACAGAATGAAGAATGCCTTCAGTAAGCTCATTAACAGACATAACACAGTGAACTAAAGAATCCGTAAACTTGAAAATAGTTCAATAAAAATTACCCAAACTGAAAGACAAAGAAGCAGAGAGTGAAGAAGGAGCATCCAATTTCTATGGGATGAAACTACAGAACCCGACTCATGCATTGCTGGAATTCCAGTAGAAAAAGAGGGGAGGAAGCAGAATATTTGGAGAAATAATGACTGAGAATTTTCCAAATTCATGATAGGCACCAAACCACATGTCTAAGAAGCAATGAATCCCAAACAAATCAGCGAAATAACTGATCATATAATATGCACACTGCTAACGACGAGGCACAGAGAACCTCCTAAAAGCATCCAGAGGAAACAGACACTTTGCATACGGAAGAATAAAGATAAGAGTGGCAGCAGACTTCTCATCAGAAACGATGCGAGCCACGCCAAAATGGAGTGACAGCTTTAAAGTGCTGAAAGAAAAAAAATAAAAACAGAATTCTATATCTTTCAAATATCTTTCAAAATATCTTTCAAAGTGGTATGGTGATGGGAATCAGAACAGTGGTTGTGTGGGGGGTTGGAGGTGGGGGTAATGGAGAGTCCTGGAAAGGACCACCAGGGGGCTTGCTGGGGTGGTAGAAAGATTATATGTCTTGATTGGGATAAAGGGGTTATATCAGTGTGTAGATTTATGAAAACCCTCCAATTGTGCACTTGCAATCTGTACATCTTGGTGTATGCAAGTTTTATATCAATAATAAAAAGTTAATGACTGTATTAGTCCTCTTGTGTTGCTATAGCAGAAATACCTGAGACTGGGTAATTTATAAAGGAGAGAGGCTTATTTGGCTCATGATTCTGGGACAGCTGCATCTGGCATGGGCCTCAGGCTGCTTCTTCTCACGGTGGAAAGTGGCAGGGCGTGGCGGGTACAAGCAGGTCACATGAGGAAGCAAGAGAGAGAGGGGAGGGGCCAGGGTCTATTAAACAACCGGCTCTCACGTGTACTGATAGAGCGAGAACTCACTCATCAGTCCCCCCTCCCCCAGGGAGAGCACGAATCCATTCATGGGGGATCCGCCCGAATGACCAAACTGCCACCTTGGAGATCTTTGTTATATGATACACTGCATGTCCACAAAGCACGCCTCACCAATTTTACCCGCCAGACCTCGGACTTCCCAGCCTCCAAAACTGTAAGAAATAAACTTCATTTTCTTATAAATTACCCAGTTTCGGGCATTCTATTATAAGCACCAGGAAACAGACTAATACACAGCAACTACCAAACTGCAGCTCTAGCAAACCAGGGGAAGAAATAGATGGTCTCTTCTACCATCTTCTGATCTCCTGCCAGTGCCTTGTACTGGTGGAAGCTAACAGCAGCCCAGAGGACAAAGGAATCCAGGTGGTGTGGTTTGTAGGAGCAAGCCTCCCAGAGCACAGAGTAGGATGGTGAAAGGTGGTATATCAGTTCTCTCTTCTGAGGAACAAACCACCTGAACCGTTAGTGGCTTAAAACAACAAGCGTTTATTTGGTTCACAATTCTGCTGTGCCACTCTGGTCTGGTTTGTGTTGAAACTGTCTCAGATGGCTTCACACGTATATATTCAGGTGGTTTGGTGGATCAGTTAGAGTCTGGGTGCTCCCTGACAGTCTCACGTGCACATCTGGCTCTGGACTGTGGTCACAGGGCCCATGGCCGAGCCGTAGGTTCTTCAGATGGGACTGGGTTCCAAGAGCATCAGGAGGATGAGCCCCATTGCCCAAGCATCTTTCCTGCCTTTACTGATGTCACATTTGCTAATGTACGTGGCCAGGGCAAGTCATGTGACCAACCCAGAATCAAGGAGTGAAAAAATAGACTCACTCTTTATAGGAGAGGAAAACAGGGGGCAATTTTGCAATCAACCACAGCTGGAGAATGGATTTGGGGACAGGGGAGCAAATGAAAAGAAAAAAAAGAAAAGACAGTTCACACTATTTATGTTACCAAACCCAGGTCCGGCTGCCTGCCCCAAATAGAAAACAGATCACCCAAAAGACAAATGCTGGTGAAATGGGAGTCAGATTTGTTCAGGAATACTGATGACCTGAGGAGAGATGTCAGGCTCAGCCATCTCTCCAGTAAACCTGAAGGAAAATGGCCAGACCAAAGCCATTTCTAAGACTCAGATTTACTGAGGGGTTTTTAAACAGGGGGCTGAGGGAACAGAACGTGGGAAATGGAAAGCAGGAGGGAGGGGACGTGCAAGGGGCCAGGTGCCAGGTCTCACCAAGGCTCTGCCTGGTTTCTGCTCCCGTCCTTGCTGTTATCTCAGGCCCTGCTGGAGAGAGGGAGTCAGCACAGTTTTACTGATGTCTTCCTGGTCTCAGGGTCTGGATAGTACGTGCAAGTCTGCAGCCCCAGGCTGGCTGGAAAACAACTTTACATTCACGTAAAGTCACCTTGTCCAAAAACCAAGGTTTGAAATATCAAATAACCATGGGGAAAGAGGGAACTCAGAGAAATGCACGCCAAGAAAAAAACTGTGAGCTTTTCTTAAGCCCACGTGGTTTTAGGTCTCAATGTGGCTTCAGTCCTGCTCGTTTCTGACACTTGCCCCTCAGCATCTGTCTCCTTCTTTGTTCCAGTCAAAAAGCCTCATGTCCCCCACATAGGAGAAGGACAAGGTGCCATCCACTACCAAAGTTTCATGGCTGGTGTCAACTAAAGATACCACCTCCTGCAGCAAGAACGGAAGCATTAGCTACCAGCGGCACTTCGTCAGGGGAATGACAACAGAAACAGAAAACGTAGCTGCTCTATTCTCCATTTCTGTATCTGCGATGAGGCCCAAGCTGATAACCATGGCTTTCTTCCACCCTTCATTTCATGGTCTCCTTTTTCTAAGCCAGACACCTCAGCCATATCTGCCCCAAAACTGGTGGAGATAAGAAATTCTTTTAAAATCTCCGCAGAGGCTTTCTGAATTACTTCAGAAAAAGAGGTGCAAAAGCCTCCTCCCAGCCAGGCCTTGGGGGTGCTGAGCGGGCCTGGCACTCCCAGCTAGGCCTCAGTGCTCTGCTAAACACACGCAATTGCACTGAACATTTACATCATTCAAGGCCCCACTGTGACCGTGACGCATCAGTACAAAAACACACCTGCCGTGATCATGCCCGAGCACTGCCCAGGCCAGACGACCAGACATGTCCCATCCTGGCTATCACACTGCTGCTGCCTAACTAGTTACAGTTCTAGCCTCTGCCGAGTCTTTCCTCCTTCTTCATGAGAGTTATTAAGACTCATCATAGAATTACCCCTGTTGCCTGACAGCATCCAATTCAGAGCAAAACCCCACTTCCCTGAATCCTCCCATAATTACCAACATGAGCCCCAATTCTACAATAAGTCCTTTCCGATGTCCTCTCACTAAGTCACCCTGCATGGTGTGTGGTCTTCCCTGTGATGAGAAGTAATCCCCCTTGCAAGCATGTTCCTGTAGGTCTAAGGACGGAGGGCAATGGCACATCCAAGACGAGTTGTCCTGTTGCTTTGTGCACCCTTTCCAGAGCCATCAGAGGTAGCCAGCCCACTCCATAACCTTGTAACCACCATTTTTGCCGTACAACTGTCTCAGCCCCTGATGCCCCATCTACCTGCCCTCCACCTGCCCTCTACTCCGTGCCACCATTGATGACAATGTGAGGGATTGAGATGCCACTACACGACACAGATTCCCAGTGTGCCATTTCCCCTGACAAGGAACTTATCCATGTGCTCATCAAATATATGGGCAATCCAATCCTAGAATCCCATTTTGAGAGCCTTTTTTTCTGGTACCAATTACTGTACCAGTAAGGGTCCCAGCAGGAAACAGATGGCATGCCCGAAAAGATAATTAATCAGGTTCATCACGTAAGGAGCTTAAAAGCTGACATTCTGTCCTAACAACAAGTAAAAAGCTGAGAAAAACTGAAAAATCAATTCTTCTTAGACACACCAGAGAAGTGAAGTCACAGGGCAAACCACTGCCCTCCATCAGAGAGACAGACAGGATACGGACCACCACGCTTACCAAAGCAGAGGCCTCCCTCCGCGGGAACCAGTGCTGGGATAGGAAACTTGAACTGTAGCTGAATTTCTGGAGGCTCGGCGTGGACAAGTTTGAGAGAGGAAAAACTCCAGGGGATGCAGTCCTGGGGGCCTGCAGGCTTCTGTGACTTTTACCTCCGGGAGCCCTACCAAGTTCTCACAGTGAAGATCAGAGGAAAATCTTTCTGGGCTTCCAGCAGCGGGAGAGGAAAAGGGACCATTTTGAAATATGCCAGAACAATCTGTTCTTCCTAGAAAGACCTGCTCTCAAGAGAAACTAGGTTACCAGAGCCCACCTTACTGGGGTTTTATCGGAACCTAACTGACTCGGGGGGAGGGAATACCCAATTCCAGCTCAGCTCCCTTGATCCATCCTGTACCAAGTAAAGTGGTGGGGAGAAAACACTGAGAAGCACCTGTGACGTTCACAGCCCAGGGACACGCTCACTGAAAGATTGAGACGTTATCGTAGGACTATAGAATGCCTCCCTCCCCTAACTCCTCACCACCACATCACTAAAGGCTACTTCCAGCAGCAACTCTCACCAGCACATCATGTTTGCCTTTTAACAAAAAGTCACAAGGCACACTAATAGGAAAAAAAAAAAAAAACACTTGAAGAGACAGAACAAGCACCAGAATCAGACCCAGATACTGCAGAAATGTTGGAACTATCATACCATGAATTTTAAACAAACATGATTAATATGTGAAGGGCTTTAATGGAAAAAGTAAAGAACATGCAAGAACAGATGGAAAACATAGGTGCAGAGACAGAAATTTTAATAAAGAATCAAAAAGAAATGCTTGGTATAAAAAATCCTGTAATAAAAATAAAAATTGCCTTTGATGGGCTCACTAGTAGACTGGCCACAGCTGAGGAAAGAATCTCTGAACTTGAGGATACATCAATAACAACTTCTAAAACTGAAAGACAAAGAGAAAAAGCCTGAAAAGAACAGAATATAATATCCAAGAATTGTGAGACAACTACAAGGATGTAAATATGTGTAATGGGAGTACCAGAAGGAGAAGAGAAAGAGAAAGGGACAAAAGCAATACGTTTGAGGCAAGGGTGCCTGAGAATTTCCCCAGATTAATGTCAGACACCAAACCTCAGATCCAGGAAGCTTAGAGCACCAAGCAGGGTAAATGCAAACATCAACAACTTTACCTAGGCATATTATATTCAAACCGCAGAAAATCCAAGATAAAGAAAATCCTGAAAGAAGCCAGAGAGAAAAAGCACCTTTCCTGTAGAGGGACAGAGATAAGAATTATATCTTACTCCTTCTCAGAACTATGCAAGCAGGAAGAGAGTAGAGTGAAATATTTAAAGTGTCGAGAGAAAAAAAAACGCCACCCTAGAATTCTGTATCTTCTGAAAATCCTTCAAACGTGAAAGGGTGAAAATTGGGAGAATTTGTTGCCAGTAGATCTGCCTGGCTAGAAATGCCGAAAGAAGTTTTTCGGACAGAATGAAAAGGACAAAGGTCAGAAACTCAGGTATACATAAAGAAAAGAAGATTATCAGAGAAGAAATAAGTGAAGGTAAGATAAAAATTTTTATTTTTCTCATTCTTACTTGATCTAACAGATAACAGTGTGTCCAAAATAGGACAGGAGGGAAGAATTAGAATTATTTTGTTACTTGTTATTATAAGTGCATTAGTCCATTTCTGCTGCTTATAATAGGATACCTGAAACTGGGTGATTTGTAAAGAAACAATATTTATTGCTTACAGTTTCAGAGGTTGGGAATTCCAAAACCCAGTGAACACATCTGGTGAGGGCCTTGTTGGTGGGTGGTGACTCTTCACAGCAATGCAGGGTGTCACGTGGCTGATGGCTTAGAGCTAACCTGCTCCTTGATCTCTTTATAAAGCCATCAGAGCCATACCCATGATCACCATTAAACTATCAATGGATTAATCCATTTACTAGGGCATGGGCCTTTTGGTGGGGGGGGAGGGGGAACACATCCAAACTATATCAGTAAGGTACTTGTACTACCTATTATATGCTATTATTCGAAAGTGGACTTTTAGATTAGTTATAAATGTAAATTGCAAACCATGATCTTATGATATGTATGTTCTGGTTTTTCTCCATGGCTCCTCACCTGTTCTAACCTTCCCCCTGCCTTTCTGTCTTAGAGCTGGCCATAAAGAAAATAGTAACAAACATGGTAGATATTAATCCAACTATATCCATAATTGCTTTAAACATCAGTGGTCTAATATGCCAATTAAAGACAGATTGTCAGAGTGAATCAAAAAATAATACTCAACTTTATGTTGTCTACAAGAAACCCACTTTAAATACGAAGACATATATAGATTAAAGGTAAATGGATGGAGAAAAATATACCATGCTAACACTAATCAAAAGAAAGCTGGAGTAGCCATACTAATTGCAC
Source organism: Cynocephalus volans (assembly GCF_027409185.1). Classification (NCBI taxonomy): domain Eukaryota; kingdom Metazoa; phylum Chordata; class Mammalia; order Dermoptera; family Cynocephalidae; genus Cynocephalus; species Cynocephalus volans. The sequence continues at coordinate 167,708,130 of NC_084463.1, forward strand.
ACAGAGCAGACTTCAAAGCAAGGAAAATTATTAGGAATAGAGAGGGTTACCACATAATGACCAAGAGGTAAGTTCTCCAAGAAGACATAACAATCTTTAACATGTATGTGCCTAATAACAGTCAAAATACATAAGGCAAAAACTGATAGAACTACAAGGAGAAATGAGTGAATCCACTATCATAGTTGGAAATTTCAATATCCTCTATCAGAAATGGACAGATACAGTAGTAGATAATCAGTAAGGACATAATTGGACTCAACAGAACCATCAATCAACTAGATGTAATGGATTCCTATAGACTACTTCATCCAACAACAACAGATTACATTCTTCTCAAGCTCTCATGGAATATTCACCAAGATAAACCACATTCTGGGCCAAAAAACACACCTTGACAAATTTAAAAGAATAGAAATCATACAATACGTACTCTCAGACCCCAATAGAATTAAATTGAAATCAATATAGAGAGAGCTGGAAAAGGTAGCTGAAGTGATTCTAATGAATTGATTATTTACAAAGGGAGGGCACAGTTACCAGGGAAAGGGGCTTCTTTGGTAGCAGTTGTGGCCTTCTGTGGAGGAATAAAGCCATTGCCAAATCACAGGCCTACAGGAAGGGATCTTGGGAAATAAATACTCTGACCGCCTGTCCCCTACAGGTGTCTCCCATTAACCCAATCAGGTGATGCAGTCTGTAGATGCCAGCTTCCCGGGGCTCAAAGAAAGGCAGGGAAAGGTGGAGAGTGGATCTAGAAGGGTAAATGGAGACTAACTTACACATGCACTCGTATCAGCACTAATAACCTAAATATCAGCACTAACCAGAAGATACAATTTTGCAAATACTATTGAAAAGAGAAAAAAAAAATGGAAGAAAACAAAGAATATAAACTTTTAAAAAAGTGAGCAAAAGTGTGAAGGAAAATTTATAAAAGATTGAAGTTATAAGAAATTGAAAAACATTAAAGATCTGAATAAATTAAGAAACATATACCATATTCATGAATAGGAAGTTTCAGTATTAGAAATATACCAATTCACCCCTCAGTTGCTCTACAAAAAGCAATCTCCATTAAAAGAAACTTAACAAGCTGATTCTAAAATGTATAAGGAAAAACACAGCCAAACATTAGTAGCCAAAACATTCCAGAAAGGAAGAAGAAGAAGGAAATGAAAAGGAAATGTTCCAGGAGATATCAAAATGTATCATAAAACTATAATAATAAAGACTGTGATATTGGTACGAGGACAGACAAATTCACCAGTGGGACATGAAAACTTGATCATGAGCATACTGCACTGTTGAGTAGCTGGGAAAGGAAATATTTTTCACCACAAGAACTAAAACAATTGGCCGTACTTATGAAAAAAATTAAATTGAGCCCCTAACTTAAGTCAAACAAAAAAGCAATTCCTAATGGAATTATGCAGTACATATTTGGTGAATTCAGTATCTACGTCATGTTCAGAAAGGTCAAAGTCAGGAAAAGCTGTTGCCTCTTCTCTGACCCATCTGGGAAGGTCTGAGCTGCTGAGGGGTGGGACGATCACACACATGAAGAAAGAAGAGCCGCTCGATAAGCCAAGCACGGGAGAAAGGTGCTCCACAGACCAGGACAACCTGACCACCAGGGCAATGATGAAACATACCTGAGAAAGGTAGAGGAGACTGAAGGATAGAAAAAATAAGAGTTAGGTATGCCAGAAAGGGGCGTTTTGATCCGAGACTAGGGTATTAGGGCCCATCACAGGTGTATAGGTGAGCCATCACGTGGGGCTTTAAGGAGTGGAGTGGTGTGGCCACCAAGGTGGTGAGCAGAGAAGATATCTTTGCAGGAGAATTAAAAAGGGGCAATTCCAAAGGCCAAGGGTCCAACCAAATGTATTTCTGCCCTAAGTATAGACTGTAAAGGGAATTCTAACTTAAACACTAGTGCTCCAACTAACTGCTTACATTCCCTTAGACACCAAATGCAACATTCAGAGCCCAACACACAAGGTCCCAACCCTGCATGTCACCTGAGTGATGTCGTGTACTTGTGGAACCACCACTGCTTCCAGCCCCATCCCACATTGTCATGGGATTTCCACTCCCATCAGCCTTTGTATTTCCAGGTTTCACCTCATAATGGCACGCATGGGTCCTAGTAATCACGGAACAACCTAATGTACCAAGAGCCCAGACGAGTTTTCTGCATATCTTCAAGTAAAACTAATAATAAATAACATGTTATTTATTACATGCTTAATACGTACCAGGTATTGTTGTAAGTGCTTTACATGTATTATCTCATTTAATTTACACAACAACCCTATGGAGTATGTGCTTTGGTTATCTGCATCATGGATAAGGAGAGCCGATAAAAAATGTTTGCAATGTCTAAAACCAACAAGGAATTAATATCAACAATATATAAATAACTCCTATAAATCAAAAGGAAAAAGGAAAACAGATAGATAGCTGAATAGATGTTGTAAGTTGGCAATTCAAAGAGGGGAATCCCAAATGCTTAGCAAGTATATGAAAGAGCTCTCAAAATCACTAATAATGAGAGAAATAAAACAACAATGAGATGTCACTTCACATCCAGCATAATAGTAAAAATTAGAAAGGGGGGTACTGAGTCTGGATGAGAATTGAGGAGATGGGAAGCTCTTGCATTCCTGATAGAAGCAGAGACTAGTAGAGCATCTCTGGAAGATAATGAGGCCGTGCTTAGTGAAACTAAACATGCCCTGTGAGCCCCCTCCCGAGAAAGTACTCTGTAAACATTCTCGCGTTGACTCACAAGGGAACGCACTCAAGGCTGTTTGTTGCAGAGCTGTTTGTGTAGCAGAAGTTGGTGCCTAATTATTCACCTTTAGAGGAATGAACAAGTAAAATGTGATGGATATACACTAAGGACTACTGTGCAGTAAGTAGAAACGATAAAGTAGATGTTCATAGAAGAACTTGCACAAATTTCTGAAATCCAGAAAGATGTATTAAGCAGCAGTTTTCAAGACACTGGAGGTCAGCAATCCCTAAGAGGCAGAAAGCAAATGAGGTGAGCCCCAGGACTGCCTCTGTTTACTGTCTAGAGAGAGTTTCCAGGCTGCAGCACAGGGAGGGAAACTAGGCAAAGACCAGTGGTCTCCCTGAGCTGAGGAGGCTTAACTGGGAGTTCAGGGAAGCCGGGGAGGCTGAGTTCTCGGGGAAGGGAACCAGGGAGGAGAGAGCTGCACAGAGAAAGAGCAATGGAGATCTACAGACGCTTCCCCTCGAGCCTTCAGCTGAGCACAGATCCGTACATAAGCATCTGATGAAACCACCCAAGGCTGGAGAAAGAACCCCTTGAAAGAATTCCAGAAATAATTCCATGAGCTCACACAGGAACAGGAATAGTTCCTATCCCCACCAGTCAGAGTAAAAAATCATGGAACTGACAGGACAGTGAGTACTCAGAAGTGTTTTGCCTTAATATTGCCAGGGATAAGTGGGTCACATTACCATGATAAAGGGATAAACACATACAGAGGAGTATTCTTCTGAATACTGAAAGTTTTTATACCTAGATACAGAGCTTCAAACTACTTGGGGCAAAAACAGAACTGCAAGGAGAAATAGACTACTACAGTTGGAGATTTCATCTCTTCTCTCAACATTCAATGTAACACATAGAAACTTAGTAAGGTGTAAAAGACTTGAACAACACTATCAGATAACTTGATCTGATTGACGTTTATGGAAAACTTCACCCAAGGACAGCAGAAAACACATTTTTAAGTGCACACTAAAATTTACCAAGATAGACCATATTCTCGGCCAGAAAACAAGTCTAAAATGATTCAAGTAACACAAAGCATTTTCTCTGGCCAAAATGAAATTAAATTAGAAATAAATAATTAAAAGCTATCTGAAAAATCCCCATAATATTTGGAAACTATATAACATACAACGAAATAACCCATGCATCAAAGAAAAAATCAAAAGATAATTAGACAGTATTTTGAATTTAATAAAGATTTTTAAAATAACATATTGTGTTCTGTGGGATGCAGCTGAAGCAGAATTTATGGGTAAATTCATAGCCTACATTAAATGCCTACATTAGAAAAGAAGAAAGTTCTCAAATCATTGACACTGGCATTCTCCTTTAGACACCAGAAAAAGAAGAGCAAATTGAATTCCAAGAAAAAAAGTGGGGGGGGAATAAAGGTCATAGAAGAAATCAATGAGGGATGACCCCATGGTGCACTCGGGAGAGTGCGGCGCTGGGAGCCCAGCGACGCTCCCGCCGCGGGTTCTGATCCTGCCCCACCCATCACAGGCCCTGAGGCCTAGAAGGACTAAGTTATCCTGGAGGACAGACCTGGAGTGCAGCTGCCCTCAGGATCCTGCTCCCTGCATCCCAGCTGCTCCAGCTGGAGCAGCCCCAAGTGTGGTTTGTGCAGCTGCCCTGGAGAGCAGAGGCCCGAAACCTCAGTGGCATCCAAGTTGTGTTAAGTGTGCAGGCCAGCAGGACATGCCAGCAATGGAGGCGTGGGAGCCTACACCTAGATTGCAGAGGATGTATGGAAAAGCCTAGGGGCCCAGGCAGAGACCTGCGGCAGGTGTGGAGCCACTGCTCAGGCCATCTACTAGAGCAATGCCAAGCAGGAAAGCGGGGTTGGAGCCCCCACAGTGAGCCCCCACCAAGGAAATGTCTAGTAGAGCCAATGCAGCAGGACCACCATGGAGACCCCAGACTTATGGAGCTACCAGAGTGGAACACCAGCCTGGAAAAGTTGCAGGCACCAGCACAGCCCACTGGGCTGCACCTGGCAGAGCTGTGGGAATGATGTTGCCTGATGCTTTGGGGGCCTAGGTGCCCAATTGTGCCCAGGATGCAGGACTTGGAGTCAAAGAACATTATTTTGGAGCTTTAAGACATAATTTCTGCCCTGCTGGGTTTCAGACTTGTTTAGGGCCTGTTTCTCCTTTCTTTTGGCCTATTCCTCCCTTTTGGAATGGGAATGTATACACAATGCCTGTCCCACCATTGTATCTTGGCAGTAGATAAATTTGGTTTTGACTTTTACAGGTTCACAGCTGGAAGGACTTTTGCTTTTGGCCTCAGAGGAGACTTTGGACTTTGGACTTTTAAGGTGGTGCTGGAACAAGCTAAGACTTTTGGGACTGTTGGGATGGAATGATTGTATTTTGTATGTGAGAGTGACATGAGTTTTGGGAGGCCAGGGGCGGAATGATGGAGTTTGGATGTGTTTTCCCCTCCAAAACTCATGTTGAAATTTGATCCCCAATGTGGCAGTATTGGAAACTGATTGAGTCATGGGAGTGGATCCCTCATGTATGGATTAATGCTCTCCCTTGGGGTGGGGGGGGTGAGTAATGAGTGAGTTCTCGCTCGATTAGTTCCCGTGAGAGCTTGTTGTTTAAAGGACACTGGCACCTCCTCTCTCTCTCTCTTGCTTCCTCTCACCATGTGATCTGCTTGTACCCGCTGGCTGCCTGCTGCTTTCTGCCATGAATAGAAGCAGCCTGAGGCCCATGCCAGATGCAGCTGTCCCAGAATCGTAAGCCAAATAAACCTCTTTTCCTTATAAGTTACCCAGTCTCAGGTATTTCTGTTATAGCAACACAAAACGGACTGAAACATTCACAAACAGAATGATTGCCTGTGTGTAAAGTCCTACAAAATCCACAAAATAGCTACTAGGACTAATTAGTGAGTTTAGCAAGTTTGCAGAATTTAAGGGAAATTTTTGTCTATTGTGTTTATATAGCAATAAACAATCAGATATTAAGTGAAAAACAATACCATTTGCAATAACATCAAAACAATTAACTACTTAGGGATAAATGCGACAAAATATGTGTAAAACTTGTATATTGAAAATTATAAAATATTGCTGAGAAATTAAAGAATATCTAAATAAATAGAAAGATATATTGTTTTCATGTTAAGACAATATTTTTAAGATGTCAATTCTCCCCAAATTGATCTATAGCTTCAACACAATCCCAACCAAAATCCCAGTGGGCTCTCTTTTTTAAAAAAAGAAACTGACAAACTGATGTTAGAATTCTTATGGATATGCAACAGATCTAGAAAATCCAAAACAACTTTGAAGAAGAACAAAATTGGAAGAGTTATACTACCTGATTTCAGGACATATTATAAAATTAAAGTAATCGAGTCACTGTGGTATTGATGTCAATATAGACAGGAGATCAAAGGAACAGAAGAGAGAGTTCAGAAATACATCAGCACACATATGGTTAATTTTTGAACATACTTAAGAGTGGTAAAAACACATGGCATAATGTAGAGCTAGGGCTAGGTCTGGAGCTCACAGACCCCTGAGCCCATTCACAACCCCTTCACAGGCAGATCTATGAGCTAGGGAACAGGAAAAAGGTCCTTGGAACTGTAGTTGAAGAGAGAATAGTCTTTATTCAGCACACACACGTCTAAGAGCTAGGCAGTCCAAAGAGAAACTCCAAACTCAACTGCTACGGGCAAAGTCCAAAGAAAATCTGAGCAGCTGCCAACAGAGTAAACATGCTCTATTTTCACAGGTGAGCTCTCTGCCAGCCAGTGCTGCTTCACAAACTGAAGAACACACAATAGCAAGAAAACTAAAAGGATACGTGGGTGCACATGCCCACTAACTCCACCCACACACAACTTGTTTACAAGAAATGTGCTGCACCACCCCCAACTAGACCTGGGGCGAGGGAACCTGACTAAATTACTCTGTTTTCCCACACATAATATTTACCATCTCAGGGTTGGCGATTATCTCAGCTGTTTAGAGCATGGCCTTATAACACCAAGGTCAAGGGCTTGGATTCTCACACCAGCCAGCTGCCAAAAAAATGAAAATAAAATTTTGCTATCTTAACCACCTTTGAGAGTACATTGCAGTAGCGCTACATGTGTACAACCAATCTCCAAAACTCTTTCATTAGCAAAACTGAAACCCTGTACCCACTCGACTCCTCATTCCCCTCCCCAGTCCTTGCTACGCACCATTCTACTGGCTGTCTCTACGCATTTGACTATCTAGAAAACCTCGTGTAAGTGGAATCACACGGAACTTGTCTTTTGTGACTGACTTATTGCCCCAGGGCTCACCCATAGCAGGGAGGTCCCCATTTCCTGCACCCAGATCATCTACCGTATGATACTACTCCTAGGTCTTTCCCTAAGAGGAATGAAAGCACATGTCTACACAAAGAATGCTCCCACCAGCTTTACGTGTAACCGTCCTGAAGTGGAAAGAACCTGAATGTGCACCCACAAGTGCATAGACGAGCTCTGCTATATCGGGCCAGTGGGATATGACTCAGCAGTAAAAGGAATGAATTATTGATACACACAACATGGAAGAATCTCAAAATGATTCTGCTCAGTGAAAGGAGCCAGACCCAAAAGAGTACACACTGTACGATCCATATATTCAAAATTCCAGAAAATGCAAACTAATCTGTGATAACAGAAAGTAGATCAGTGGGGGAGGGGCAGAGAGAGGCTGGAGAGATGGGCAGGGAGGAGTCCAAGGGACCCTGGAGACTTCGTGGGGGATATGCTTGTCATCTCGACTGTGGTGGTGCTTTTGGCACCACTTGCAGAAGCCAGAACTCATTAATGGGTACATTTTAAGTAAGTGTAGGTTCTTGTATGTGAATCACGCCTCAATCAAGTTGTCGAAAAAAAGATACACATCGTCAAAAACACTACACGTGTCACAGAGACACGCGCACAGTGGGGGGCGTGCCCCACATACTGAAGCAAGTTTAAGAGGTGCATCTGGTTTGGGGAATCGAAGTGGGAGCACAGAGGTGAGTATGAACAGGAGCCGGTCCATTGCCGGGCAACAGTGAACATGTGTCAGGAAGTGAGAAGGTTGTGGGGTCCAGAGCTTACGAGACAAAACAATAGGCCTCGACTCCTTCTGCATCTCTGCCCCACAAGACCTCAGTTTCTGCAGGGTTCCGCGTGAGCTGGTGCACCACCAGCACTTGGTGTATGTGAGCGTCAGTACCTTCACGAAACTGATGGAAAAAACCAGGGCTGACCACATGGACAGTGCCCAGGACCCCAGCCCCAGATGAGCATGTCGCTGCCTCATGGGCCAGTCACACACAGAAAACCATACACCAGCCAGATCGTCCTCGTGCTGGGGTCTCCTGACTTGGAATATGGACCACATGATGAGCACCAGCCTTAAGCTGGCAGGAGGAGCACCCTGCGGACCCCATGAGCACCTGGGCATCTTGGACAAGGAAGCCAGTCTCATATGAGCCCCAGGTGCGAGCACAAAGTCAGGGCTTAGCATTTCAGGGTTGACTTGCTGAGGACGCTTCCCTGAGGGGGGCAGTAGCAGGGTTTTCCTGCTGTAACGGTGGAATCTGGGCCTCCAGGGCCAGGGGAAGCAAGCTCGTCAACAGCAAGCAACAGCTGTCCCCAGTCAGGGCTTTGTGATCCGTCCTTCCTCTCCCGAGGGCAGACTCTGCGGGAAGCTACTGAGCAGTCGGGGCCCTTAGAGAGCATAGGATTGACACAGCCGGTGAGCAGGGGACAGCATTGCACAGAAGTGACCTGCTCCTGCCAGTGGAACACGGGAATTAAATGCCCAAGATGCCACTCATCGCCTGCTCTGTAGTGTCCTGGGGCTGCCGTAACAGACAGCCCCATGCCAGGCACTTGCCACAACAGAACTTCCTTCTCTCACGGTCCTGGAGGCACAGTCTGAGATCGGGGCGGGGCAGGGCCTTATGGAGGCTCTGGGGAGGACCCTTCCTGACTCTTCTAGTTTTGGGGGCTCCAGACGTCCCTTGGCTTGTGGCCACATCATTCTGATCTCTCCCTGTGTCTTCATGTGGCCGTCTCCTCTGTGTGTCTATGTCTCTCTGCTGTCATTGATAAGGACACCGGTCATTGGATTTAGGGCCCACCCACGTAATCTGGGATGCTCTCATTTCAAGATCCTTCACTTAATCACATGTGCAAAGGCCCTTTTTCCAAATAAGGTCAAATTCACAGGTTCTGGGGGTAGAGTGTGGACGTGTTTTCTGGGGGGCCACCATTAACCTACTACAAATGCCTAGGGATGGACAGCCGTGGCCCTGAGCATCCCAAGTCCTTGGGCCAAGGTTCGTGGCACCCAGAGCAGCACATCTGCCTCAAAATTCCTGTTTTTTTCTCTTCTCTCAAGGCTGACCAACCCCACCACATGCACACACACAAGCAAGCACATGCGTTCTTCTTGGAAACATCACCCTTTCCCCCTAGGTATGCTCCCGCTGTGTGGCTGGACAGGGAGCCACTCGGCCCCTTGGTCACCAGAGTGCTAAGCCGCTGTTACCCTGCCTATGTTGATCTTAAATTTTAACTCATCTCTTCTGGGCCCCCTCATCTCACACATGTCCTATTTCTGGGATCCCTGATTCCTAATAACCTCAGCTGGGACACAGGCAGGTGGTCTGGGTTCAGGCATGGTGTCCTATGTCAGGATCGATGTGTGTTGGCTCTGTGTGTCTGGGAGACTCCAGCAGGAGATGTCCATGACATCTGCAGGTCAACAGAGAGCCTGGTCTACAGCCAAGGGCTGTCTGGTCTAACCACTGCAGTCAGGAGTGGAGGACAGCAACTCAGGACACTGAGAAACAGACCGCAGTGACACCCTCCATGGACTGAGGACACTGGGCTCTTAGGACAGAATGCAGCACCGAGGAGCAGAGGGACATTTGGAAAAACCCGGGTCACAGAAAGGGCGATGCCCAGAGCAGCCCTGCAGCACCACGAGTGCCCACGGTGGCGGGCCAGGGGTGGGACAGACATTCCCATTCCAAAATGGAGAAACCAGACAGAAAAGAGGGCTCACAGGTCCCAAGCAAGTCTGAAACCCAGCAGGGCAAATTCCACTCAATTTTAAGGCTCAAGAATAATCTTAAAAGATTTAAACGTGGTTAAGATGGGAAATTTCACGTTACACGTATTTTACCAAAACCAAAAAAAGAGCAAAACAAGAAATAGCAGAGGCCTTAGAGACACCTCGCGTACCCCGCTCCTGCACACCCCGCTGCTGCTGGGGGGTTGCCAGGAGCAGAAGCCCAGGGGCGCCCTTGCCCACGGTGGGGGCGCAGCACCCACGCCTTCAAGCCCACGGGGTGGGCAGGGGGTCTCCACCGCTGACACGGCTGGCCTGATGTGGTGACATCGAAGCTCCACTGTTTGGTCTCGTTCAACCGTTCGCGCTGTCTCTGGTTCCACAGAAGGAACAAAGTCACCTTAATTCACCAGATGCTGTTGTGGGGCAAAATCCCATCCTTTCAAAGCCCGCTCGGTGACATGGCTGCCTGGTGCAGGCAGGTTCTACGGCTAGGACACGTTCGTCCCCGGGGGCAGACTTGGGCGGCTGGCCGAGCACTGTAAGCGTGGAGCGGGGTCATGCAGGCTGTCCTGCGCGGGGTCGGTGCATCTCTCGGGGACGAAGGCGCCTGGCCGCTGGCTTCCTTCCGCAGTGCTTGCTTGTGGAGGAAACGTTAGCACACGCAGCCACAGGCAGCCCCCAGCTCAATGGAGCCCGCACAGAGAGCTGCGCAGGCCAGGGGCTGGCATTAAGGCTGCTGAGGTAGACGTAATTGATGAAGGTCTATTGGCAGCCAAAGGCGAGGGTCAACCCAGGAAACACAAACCAATAAAGTTGGAGGTGCTCCAAAGTCTACTGCCAGTGGAAGACTTTATAGGGCAGGTGTCAGAGGGGAAGGTGTTCGGTTCTCACTGGTGGCCAAAGACGGAAGTGACAGTCATTGGTTACAAATTCCATCAGAAATTAGAAATGTCTATGTGCAGCTTTAAGCAAAAACTTCATGGTCGGGCTATTTAAAACAATAGTGTAACTGTTTCCAGGCAGCAAATTTTACATTAATCAGTGTATTCCAGCCCCAGCCACATTCTGTCCTTATCTTAAGAACACGTCATGGACACTGAGATCCTGAGACTCGGCCTGGGGCAGAGACAGTGTGGGAACCTGCCTCGATCCCCTCAGCAGAGGCCGAAAGGTCTGCGTGCAGGCAGCGTCCCCGCGAGCCCCCGCTCCGGCTGATCTTAGAGATAACTCGGAACTTAGTGAATTCTTTAAGAACATTATGTCTCACCCAACCGTGAGGCCCCCTCAAGGCCATTGGTATTTGGGGGAACTGCTGTGTGGCTGAGTCAACCACACATCCTCAAGGGCAGTCCACAAACCACAGCCAGGACTGGTCTGGGCCTCACTCCAGAAGGGACTCCAAGGCAGCCCGCTGCCAGCCAGCCACAGGGCCCCCCGCAGCCTTCTGCACCGGAGGGCGGCCCTGTCTGGACAGGGGGACTTGAGGATACACCCAGTTCATGTACTCAATTCCAGTCACTTTGGAAAGCTGCCGTCTGCTGTCTCGCTCCTACCCGAGCTTTAGGCAAGATGTTCTCAGGGCGCAGTGCCATCTCTCTGCCTTCTCGGCCACAGCACTTTACCACGTGGCTGGTGTTCACAGGATGTCCATGAAGACGTCCCTGCTGGAGCCACCAAGACCCATCCACCTCTTAGATGACTTGACCCTTTGTTCCAGCACACAGGGCTCTGTGGCTCACAGCCTCATGCTTTCTGCACCAAAAACGCAATGTTATGGGCTGAATCGTATCCCTCCAAATTCACATGTTGAAGCACTAACCCCACTACCTCAGCAGGTACCTGTATTGGAGATGGGTGTTCAAGGAAGTTATTAAGTTCAAATGAGGTTGCTCATTTACTAGGTTAGGTGGGCCCTAACCTAATAGGACTCATGTCCTTACAAGAAGAGGAGGTCAGGACACAGACAGAGGCACACAGGGAGAAGACGCCATCTGCAAGCCAAGGAGAGAGGCCTCAGAAGGAACTGAGGCCACAGGTTGGGTCCAGGGGGCCCGGTAGTCAGCCTCACCCCACCCCGTCCTCTTACCAGGTTCTTGGCTCCACCACAGGACAGACTTCAAGGGCAGAGTCACAGCGGACAGTGAGAACAGGTTTAATATAACAGATAAGAACTGCAGGTTCCACAGAGAGGGTGCGGCATGCTGCGGAGACTGAGCGGGGCCCACACCAAGTCTAACACAAAAGCAAGTTCAGTACAGACACCGAGTCCAACACAAAGGCAAGAAACACACACTGAAAGCTCAGTACAGAGCACAGCTGGCTCCAGGGAGTGCGCAGCCGCTGCTCAAAGTAAGTTCAACACAAAGAGAGAGAAACACGCGCTGCAGGGCGGAGTGTAGCCGGGTCCAGGGCAGCGAGCAGCAGCCCTGCCTTCTGCTGGGATTGGCTTCTACAGTTTCTCTATCTAATGAACACTCAGTTAAGGGGAGGCTCCCAGTCACAGAACATTTAGTCTTGCACGTGCTCAGTCGGTCTCTTCCTGGAGCAGGTTCATGGTCAGACCTGGTCACATGCACCAGACATATTCTAGAATGTCCTGTGCTCTCTACTGAGCATGCCCGGCCACTGGACTTGCATAACTCAGCCCCTTGTGGTCTCACTTTCCTGGTGCTGGTGCTGAAAATAAGTCTTAGTGGCAACAGTAACTTTCCTCCAGGGGAGAGACCAGGGGAGGGGGCCTGAGACCTCAGGGAGTGGCTGGAAACCCAGAGACGTTTCCTGAAACCCCAGCCCAGGGACACTGAGCTCCTCCTGTATCAGAATCAGCCCTGATCTTGGACTTCCAGCCTCCAGCACTATGGGACAGTAAATGCTGTTTAAGCCACCTGTTCTGCGGTGCTCTGTTACTTTGTCCAAGCAAACTAATACATCTTCTGTTATTCCTGATCACAGGTTATTTCTGTGCCCTGGTCACTCAGGCACTGACACAGCCCCATGAAAGAACACACCTCTGTCCTCGTATTTGGAGGCTGGAGAACGTAGTCCCCAAGCCCACAGCACCAGTCCACATTTTCAGTCCAACACAAACCTGTGTGGCCAGCACCTCCAGCAGCCCACAGAGGCCTCTGTGCCGGATCTGTGGAGTGAGCCACACCAATTCCAGACTGATTCTACTTCTCCTGACAACATTCCCAAGTCCCGGAGTCAGGAACTCCCCAGAGAGTCACGAGTCTCCAGGGAAGACTCCTCGGCTCCTTTGTGCCCCAATTGGACCTGTGCTGGCACTTGCAGGCCAGTGTCACTACCCAGGAAAATGACAAAGGTACAGCCCCCACTCAGTTGAATCTTAAGGCCAGGGCCCAGCACCCAGGGGCAGGCCTAGGATTTGGCATGTCCTGAGGAATACGTAGATGGGCGAATGTCTGCACAGACACGTGAACAACACATGCAAGTCACAGGGTGAAGAGATGTGGGTGTAACTGAAGAAGTCATTTTTCATAGTCCTACTCATAAACCATGAAGGACAGGCTACAGGGAAAAGTTTGCTTCCATATATTAGTTGCAGGAGGGTAGAATTCACGCCATGTTCAAATTAAGAAAAGGGCCAGCAAGGTGGGAAATTACCACTCTGACCTTTAAAGTGTGTGCAGTAGAGATCCGGCTGTTCTTACGAGGCCAAGCCCAGAGGAACGTGCATTTCTCTGGCTGGTAGGGGTCTGAGCTGAGCGGGCTTGTGGGGCCCGGGTGCTTCTGGCCTCTCTCTGCAGTGCTAGGGAGCGGCCCCGCTGTGTGTAGGAGATGGCACCCTCCTTCCTCCCAGAGCCACCTGCAACCTGCTCGCTCCTCTGCGCTCTGTCTTCGTGTTTGCAGGGGCACAGCTAAGCTTCTGCAGCAAGGGGCCCCCAGGTGCCACGGCTCCAACAAGGGAGGGCTTATTTCTCTCAGGTAGACCTTCCCAGGTAGGCGGGCCATGCCACTCTGCCCAGACTCGGGCCCTGGTCCTCTGGTTCCCTGAGCCCCACCCCTGCTCCCACCTGGAGGAGGAAAGAGGAGGCAGGAGCTCCCCTCCAAGGCCACCACCTGTAGGTGGTGATCTCTCATCTGCTCACGGCTCAGGACTTAGACACATGGCCACACTGGGCCTCAAGGGATGCTGGGAAATGCAGCTCCTAGCCAGGCAGCAGCGGGCTTCCTAAAACTAGGGACACTTTGGTATACAGAGGAAGCGGGAAGGAGAGACCCAGGAGGCTTCAGTGTTCATTGCCATGACTCTCGGTCCCGCCCCGCAGCGCTCTCCCTCCAGAACGCCCAGTCCCCAGCCCCTACCCGCGTCCTCCTGCACCTGCTCTTGGTTCCACAAGAGGCCCGAGGGCTCCGTCATCCCAGCCCTGCATGGCTCCCCCAACACCCTGGCTCGGCTCACAGGCCTCTCCAGTCTGGGCCCAGCTTTCCTTTCTAGACCCTTTCCTTCCTCCTCCCCATCCCTCATCCTGCCCGACCTCTTCCTCCCCCTCTCTGCAGCTTTATCAATGTAGTTCACCATTTAAAGGGCACAATGCAGTGGCTTTAGTATATTCACAGGGCTGTGCAGCGGTCACCACAGTCGGTTTAGAACACTCTCCCCACCCCCAAAGGAGCCCCGCACCCCCCAGCTGTCGTCCCCCAGCCTCCCCTCCCCCAGCCCCTGGCCACCACTAACCTACCCTCTGTCTCTATGAAGCCGCCTGTTCTGGACATTTTATGCAAGCAGAATCACACAGTGTTTGTCCTTCTGTAGTCACTCGGCACAATGTCCTCGAGGTCCATCCATGTTGCTGCCTGGGTCAGAATCTCCTTCCTTTTTAAGGCTGAATAATATTCCACTGTATGTACGTGCCACATTTTCTCATCTGTTCGTCTGTCAGTGGACACTTGGGTGGCTTTCACCCTTTGGCTGCTGTGAATAATGCCACTTTGAACAAGGGTGTACCAATGTCATTTCCAGACCCGCTTTCCACTGTATTCCGTTCCTTTTCATGGCTGACTAATATTCCATTGTGTGGATGTAACACATTTAACCAGCTGATGGACATCTAGGTTATTTTCATTTGGGGGACATTATGAATAATGCTGCTGTGGACCTTTGTGACAAGGTCTTATGTGGGCGGACATATGTTTTCACTTCTCCTGGGCATATACCTATGAGCTGAGTTGCTGCTCGTACAGTAACTCTACGTTTAACACTTGAACAACTGCTGACTGTTTCCCAAAGTGGCCGCACCATTTTATATTCCCACAGCAGTGTACGAGGGTTCCGATTTCTCCACGTCCTCACCAACACCTGTTATTTTCCGGGGTTTTTATTATTTTTATTATTATTATTATTATAGCCAGCCTAGTGGGTGTAAAGTGATATCTCGTCGTGGTTTTGATTTGCAGTTCCCTGAGGACTAACCGTGTTGAGCTTCTTTTCATGTACCTGTTGGTCATTTGTATTTCTCCTTTGGAGAAATGTCTATTCACGTTCTTTGCCATTTTTTAATTGGGTTGTCTTTTCACTGTTGGGTTTTGATAGTTCTATATGTATATCTCCCCTTCATGTTTGCTAGATACAAGTCTCTTATCAGACAGATGATTTGCAAATATTTTCTCTCCCATTCTCCTGGTTGTCTTTGCACTTTTTTTTTTTTTTTTTTTTTTTATCTTTGGTGGCTGGCGGATATGGGGATCCAAACCCATGACCTTGGGGTTGTAAGGCTGCACTCTAACCAACTGAGCTAACCGGCCAGGCTCTCTTTGCATTTCCTTGATGGTGTCCTTTAAAGGACAACATTTTTAAATTTTGATGAAGTCCAGTTTATCTATTTTGTTGTTGTTGTAGCTTGTGCTTTGGGGGTCATATCTAAGAAACCCAAGGTCGTAAAGATTTACTCCTGTGTTTTCTTCGAAGTGTTTTACACTTCGAGCTCTTATGTGTAGGTCTTTGATCCACTTTGAGCTAATTTTTGTAAGTGGCGTGCGGTACCTGTCCCTTCCTGGTAGCCATGCACTCCACCTATCCCCAGCAGTGATGCGTGATTCCTCTGCTTACAAGTCCCTCTTCAGCACCTTCTGCCTGGAAAACTCCTATCCATCCATCAGGATCCAGCCCTGGGTCACCTCCTGTGTTAAGGCTGTCTCCACACTCCTGGGCAGTTTTCACTGCTCCCGGGGATGGAGGCACAGCCAGTGCCCGGCAGTGCCTCTCTCGTGGCCCTTCTCATTGGCACTGAGGTTGGTCATCTCTGAGTCTAGCAGGACTGAGGCCCCCACCCTTAGATGGGCACAGGCCCACACACGAGTGCTGTCGAGTGACTGATGATCATACGCCCACATTTATGGAGACATTCGTGTACAGGCTTTCTACTGGGACTTTATAACTCCCTGGTGCTGTGGAGTCATTGAATTGTGTCCTCCAAAGTCCATATATTACAAGCTTAATTCTAGCTATAACTGTTGAGGGTGGGAAATCCTATTATGGTAGTTGAAGGTGGGGCTTTGCAGAGGCGATTAGATTCTGAGGAGCTGCCCACTGAATGGATTAATAATGGCAGTCATGGGCGTGGTTCTGAGGGCTTTAAAAAGAGAATGAGTGAGGAGGTTGGTCTCTCTCCTGTCTGCTCCACCACTTCCACCAGGTGAGACCCCTGGGTCACTGTCAACACCACCAAGACCCTCATCAGACATGTTCCTTGCACTGTGGACCTCCCAGCCTCTGAAACTGTAAGCAGTAAATTTAGTTTTCTTACAAAGTACCCAGTTCTGTGTGTTCCGTCATAAGCAACAGAAACAGACTGATACACCAGGACTCTTCACAAGCTCTGTGCAGCCCCATGTTACAAACAGGGAAACTGAGGCTCCGGGGGGTTAAATACCTTGCCCAAGTTCACACGAGCAGTGAGTAGATGAATCAATGGATGAGTGAATAAGTGAGTTTATAAAAGCGAGGTCAACTCTGCATGACAAAACTACATTAGAGCCCCAAACTCTCTCTGGGCAGCCCCAATAGCATATTACAGGTGTGCCCAAAGAAATACAAAACAACCTGACACCCAGTGTACAGGAGGTCAGCTGGTAAGTTATGTGAGAGGGTGACTTTGTGCACTCTCAAGAGAATCTGCTAAAACCCGGAATTCCTATAAAGAGCAGCTCTTGCAAAGCATTGCGTGTTAATTTTCGAGGCGTTAACAAATTCAGAGATGTTTGGAGGGGAGGTTACAAGGAACGTCTCCAGCAACAAAACTTGTAAGGACACCCGGATTTCTGTGTTACAATGTGTGTTCTCATATATCATCAAGATGGGCCAAACCTTCCAGCCGTATTCTGCACGCTGGTCTTCCGTGTGTCCCTGCCTGGGGGTGGATGGGCAGGTCAGCTCAGGGTGAGGCTGGGCCGGGGACACTGGGCTTTGGCTGCTGGCCCACCCGGCATCCCATCCCGCCCCGCCCCCTTCCGCACAGCAAGTCACCCTCTGGTGGCAGGAGCCGCTGCCAATGAAAATGTTCAGACACGCAGATGAATCATCCAGGAGCAAGGCTGAAAGTCAAGGGACGGCTACGTTGACTTCCAGCTGAGCCGGCGTGGAGCACTCGCGGGGCGTGACACGGGGACACAGGCTGCCTCCTCATGCTGGGATCTTCCACGTGCCTGAGAGTCTCACCTCGACTTCCTCCCCTGTCAGATACACACGTGCACAGACCACGGTGGGACCCAGCAGGTGCCATTCACGTGCACTCCTGTGGCTGGATCCGGCTGTCTTCATCGTGGTGAGTCTGGGTCTGGTGTCCCACCATGCTGCCTGGCGCCCAGCCTTGGCCTCAGTGGGAAGCGTGGCCCCTTGGCGTGGGGACAGCAAGGCCTCGTGGGGGAGTGCATCGGACCACGGTTTTCACCTGCGTGCGCAGAGAGGCCCTCACAGCCCTGTGTTTTATTCTCAATAAAAAGCTTCCTGCTGCTTTTCCCAGAGGGCACGTCCTTCCCAGCTCTGACCTGCAGGGGACTCGGAGGATCTCGCCCCCCGGACCGGTGCTCCCAGGACAAAGTCCTGATGTCCCGGCCTCGGCATCCCTGCTGCATCTTACCCCAGTGTGGGTTGGGCCTCTGCAGTCTGGTTTCCTTGCTGTCCCCTATTCCTTCAGGCAGGACATGTGTTTCTAAGGGCTGGCGTCTCCCCTGGCACACACAGGGAGAGCCCCCAGTGCCAGGCTCGTCTCACCCCGTCTTGCCTTTTCCTTATTTTTTCTCTCCAAACAGACTTCAAAGAACATACCATTCCCAACTGGGACGCTGCAGTCCCCATCACAAGAAACACGAAACCAGCATGGGCAGAGCCTTCCAGAAGCTTCTACCGTTCAACCAGCATTGTGCAGGAGCCGAGCTGATGGCTAATTCCCGGGAACTTTGTGAGCCGGCTGCTAAACCATCACTAATAACTAAAGGATTTCGATTTACAACTATCTTTTTTTTTTTTTTTTTTTTTTGGTGTCTGGGGCCAGTGTGGGGATCTGAACCCATGACCTTGGTATTATAAGGCTGCACTCTAATCAGCTGACCAGCCAGCCCCTAAGTTTACAACTGAGCAGATTATAGTAAAGACAAGGGCAGGAAGGACCCAAACTTATCGCTTCCTTGTTATCTGACTGCATTTTGCTTCTGTCACGTGTGTGGCAGACACGCAACGTGTCATGCATGGAACAGCACATCTCTCCCTGCTCCATGCAAGTGACACTGTGCTGGGAGCGCAGGGAGGCCAGGGTGGGAGTGTCCGGCTGGGGAATTGGCAGATGCTCCAAGTCGGTCCTCAGTTCACTGTTTTTGTTGATCATGTGGACTTCAGAAATGACGGAGAAAACATGACTACTGCACACTAAACTTAAACCTGAGCCTGTCTGCAGTCATCACAGGAGGAAATGCTCTAACAGAGTTCCTGCCTTGGGTGGGGGTGAGCCCCATAGTAGCGGCGAGGCGGGGCGCAGGCGTCGTGCGAGCACAGCCTATGCTGCATGGGGAGGGGCCCGAGGAGGGGGCTGCGGCGGGCGGGCTCCGCACGGGGCCATCCAGTGGGACTCACACCCCCAGCAAGTGGCTGCAGACACCGCCCCCCTCCCCAGCTCCTCAAGGGCCCCTGAGCCTTCCAGACCACGGGTCTGGAGGAGGGTGCCTTGCCGTTACTGCTGACATTACTGCCCTCGCACTCCCTGTGACCAGGATGACACTATGGCCCTGTCCTTGTTGGAGACAGAGCCCTGAGGGCCCACTCAGACCTGTGCTTCACCCCGCAGCTTGGCGTCTGTCTCTTCTCTGCACGCTGGAGCCCTGGGGCCACAGAGCCGAACTCTCTGGGCTCGCCAGGGCCCCGCGTGCTGCAAGCGGCTTCTTCCCCACACTGACCGATCCCCCGATGCCAAGCATGTTTGTTTTTCTGTTTCATCTGCTTTTGGTAAACGTTAGAAAGAAGGAAGTTGGGGAGAGACCGAACCTGAAATCCCACCCTGCTTCCCAGCGCCACCCGCCGGACGGCGTCTCTGATGCCACCTGGCGGCTGCCTCAGCAGGAGCCACGACCAGGAGGGGCAGAGGGCGCTGACGGAGGAGCGATCCTGTCCCAGTTCTCCCAGCCCCGTCCTCACCAAGGTTTCCTCTCTGGATCTGTGAGGCCCCCCTCCCTCTTTGTCTCTCTGTCTCTCCTCTGTCTCTCTGTCTCTGCCCGCCACCCAGCTGTCACTCCGGTCTGTGCCTCTTTCCCCGCTTGCTACCGGCTGAGCCTGGCCGCATCCCCCCAGCGCTCGCCCGCAGCAGTGAGTCCCCTCTCCTGCACCCATCACCGCTGTCCGCCTGCCCCCCTGGGACCCTCTTTCGGTCCCTCCCTCGGCCCTATTTTCAGGGGATGTCCCAGGCTGGAGACTGTCCACCTGGCTGGAACTGTCCCAGCACTGAGGCTCCCTCAGCTGGCTGTGGGCCACTGGGATGTCTGGGCTGTGGTGGGTGCATCTGGACAGACAGCCCGCTATCAGCTGCATGGCCACCAGCAGAAAATTGTTTCCTCCACCCGAGATCCGAGCATCTGTGGAAACGCAGGGGACATTCCCTGACAGGACGAAACTGTCCAGCTGTGTGTGGTGCCCTGCTCCCACCAGCACGGTGCTCACTCTTCCTGACCATTTGTCCCGCGGGCACTGTCGGGCGTCCACTGGTCCAGGCACCACTCTGGGCATGGGGGATGGAGCGTGGGGCTGACGCGACAGTGTGTGTGTGTGTGTGTGTGTGTGTGTGTGCGCGCGTGTGTAAGTATGTGCTGAGGGGTGTGCGTCTGTGACTGTACACGCGTGCGTGTGTGTGGGGCGTGAGTGTGGTGTGCACGTGTGCATGCATGTGTGTGGACGTGGGGTGTGTGTACGGGGGCGTAGGTATGGGGTGTGCTGTGTGGTGGAGCGCGGTGAGTAGCTGTGCATGTAGACGTGTGGTGTGTGTGCACGTGTGTGTAAGAACGTAGGGTATGTGAATGTGTGCATGCATGTGTGTGGAGTGTGTGTGAGGGGTGTGTGTGCATGCGTGTGTGGCTGGGTACATGCGTGTGCACACGCTTGTGGGGGGTTACATTGGCATTTCAACCCTAGCATAAGAGGAGTTGCCTTGCTTCCAAGGAGAGCAGAGACCCTGGCTCACAAAACCTACCCCCTGCCCCCAGAGTGTAAGAGAACTCAGATGCAGTCATCTGCTGGCTGACTGTGCCCTGCTGCCCCGGGCTTTGGAGGCTGTAAACGTCAGTGGTAAAGTGATCCTCTGGGGGCACTGCCCCTCAGTACCCCGCACACCTCAGTGTACCCCGGAGGACTCTTTCTGGATGAGCCCCCAGGAAAACAGAAGCAGGATGTAAAACTTCCAAACCACCCTCAAGACAAAGCACAGAACAAAGATTATTCGGTCAAACAAGCAAAGGGAGAAAGAAACAACAAACACCATGGTAAAGAGGAAATGCAGAGAAGACAAGGCCACCAGGAATGACAATGGGCTCAGGGCTTGAACTCTTACCACAGATCTTCCAGACTGGAGGGTGGTGAGAAGGGGACAGAGAGACAATGTGCCAGTTACGACAGACGCCGTCGGAAACTGACCATCAGAGACACCTTTAACATAAAGGAAAAGACAGACATTAAGCAGCCACGCAGACAGACAGAAAAGAGTCGCACTATTATAAATACGCATAAACAAATAAATAAAAATAGAATCGAGATCAAAAGGCATAAACAAGAAAAAGAAGAATATCTTATATTGAGTAGAGTTATAATCCTCTAAAATGATGTAACAGTCGTGAATCATGAAGCTAAAAACCTACCTTTGAAAGCAAAACCATTGTGAACGAAGCCACGATCTCTCAGAGGCAAAGTACACAAGAAACCCATAAATAAGTAGCTAAGGACTGAGTTGCCTGGTGGACAAGTTAGCATGAGCATGTGGCTAACCGGGAAAAGAAGATCCCACCTTCTCAGATACCCTGAACAGCAGAAACCACTAACCGTGTTCAGGCCACTGAAACATCTCCACGAGCTCCGCAAAGCAGAAAACACGCACACACGCTCTCTGAACTCCATGCCGTGAAGTTTTGAAATCAGTAGCCTTGACGTTTTTAAAAAAATACCTTTCTAAATAACTCCGGTTAAAGAGCAAATGAAAAGGTGGGTCACGAGCTGTTTAGAAATATACGGCATCATGAGCTGTCCAGGCAAAACCTCCACAAAGTCACCAAAGGGAACCGTGAGGGCAATTCGAAAGACTTTCATTATGAAAAAAGAAAGACGGAAAACAAAACAATCAGGTTAGAATACGGAAGAGAAAAATGCATGCAAGTAGAGGAAAGGAATTACTGAAGGCAAAATAGAAATTAATAAAATAGAAAATGAAAAGCAGACTTGCTCAGTCAAACCCGAAGCTATGATGCTAGAGGCTGGGGTCTGGGGGGCCCAGCGGCTGTCCTCTCCTACCCCGTCCTCTTACCAGGTTCTTGACTCCACACAGGGAAGAATTCAAGGGCAGAGTCACAGCAGACAGAACAGGTTTGATATCATCAGTAAGAGGTACAGATTTCACAGAGAGTGGGTGGCCTCACTCCAGACACTGAGCAGGGCCCCACCGAGCTTAACAAAAAGCAGGAAACACACACTTAAAGCTCGGTTCAGAGTTCAGCCTGGCCCAAGACAGTGCCCAGCAGCTGCTGAAAGTAAGTTGGATACAAAGAGAAAGACACGCACGAGCCACCAGCACCAGGGCCCACCCTAATGGCTTCCTTTAACTTGACTGCGTTTTTAAAGACCCCGTCTCAAAATACAGTTACATTCTGAGGTACTGGGGCTAGGACTCCAACATGTGAATTTGGGGGGGACACTAGTCTCTTTGGGGTTTTCTTCATACCCAGTTCTGTCATTTTGTTTTTCCTTCCCTTCTCTTCTGGCGCTCTGGTTAGGACATCAGTGGGCACCCAGCCTTGCTCCTGTGTCAGGAACAGCTTTCTGTGGCTCCCCAGAAAGTCAGATTGAGGAAGTTTTCTACTGTTTCCAGTTTGATAGTTTTTTTGGTTTTTTAGATCATGAACAAGTGTCAGATGTCATTGAACATTCTCTCCGTTATGTTGGTTTTCTCCTGTACATTTTTAACACGATGTGTGGAAAATGGCGTAGTTTAGTCAGGCCCCCTCGCCTCAGGTCCAGCTGGGTGTGGCGCAGCACATCCTTTGTAAACAAACTTCTTTGTGGGAGTAGAGTTAGTGTGCGTGCACGCCCGTGTATCTTTTGGCCTGTTGCTATTTTTGTGTGCTCTTCCGTGTGTGAGGCAGCGGCTCTGAACTGCTGGTCGGCAGAGCTCACATCTAAAAATAAATCCTATTGTTTCTTCAGCCATGGCTCCGAGGACCTTTTCCTGTTACCTGGCTTGTAGACCTGCATGTGAAGGGTTTGTGACCCAGTCTGGACATGTGGTGAACTACACTGATGAAATTTCTAATGGTGTTTTGTTCATGCTGTACTGTATTTTGTAGATCCTCAGGCGGACATTCTTTACTTTTTAACACCTCTGAAGCTGGGGCGAGTCTTGCTGTGGACATTGTCTGATCATCGTGGTCACCCTGGCACCAGCTGTGACAAGGTTGCCTCCACTGCACTCAGGCAAATTTGGAGGTTTCTGGGCTTGGCTGGAGAACTGTGACCCCTTGGCATGTGTGCCACAAAAAGCCATGTAAGGACCATTTGGACAAAGAATATGAGTTCTGACTGGGGTCTGAAACCTGGTCCACTCTGAGATAGGAGGTGCTCAGTTTCTGGGGGTTCAGATTTCAGGACACACCTCTGGGTTTAAAGCCACTCCCTGAGGTCTCAGGCGCCTCCTCCAGGACCTCCCCTAGAGGAGAGTTACCATTGCTAGTTAGACTTAGTGTTGGCACCAACAGGGGGACATTGAGACCACAAGGAGTGGACTTATGCAAATCCAGTGGCTGAGCACGCTCAGTAGAGTGGAGTTTATCCTTTGAATGACCGTCCGCTGGAGGTGCTAAAGAGCACAGAATATTCTTGAATATGTCTGGTGAATGTGATAGGATTTGACCGATGAACATGCTCCAAAAAGAGACCTACTGAGCATGTGCAAGATCATTAAGATTGAATATCCATTAGATAGTATGAATATGTATTAGACAGAAAAACTATAAAAGTGGAATCGCAGCCGAAGGCAGGTTGTTGCTCACTTTCCTGGCACCAGCCTGCACTTTGCAGGGCTGAGGTTTGTGTGCTTTACTTTGTATTGAACTTACTTTCAGCAGTGGCAGTGGCCGTGCACTCTCCTGAGCCAGCCTGCACTTGGTACTGACCTTTAAGTGTGTATTTCGTACTTTTGTGTTAAACTTGGTGTGGGCCCTGCCCAGTCTCTGGAGCTAGGCCGCACTCTCTCTGTGAAACCTGTATCTCCAATTCACTGTATTAAACCTGTTCTCACTGTCTACTGTGACTCGGCCCTTGAATTCCTTCCTGTGACAAAGGCAAGAACCTGGTAAGAGGATGGGGTGGGTTGAGGCCCACTACTGGGCCCCCCAGACCCTCTCCTCTGGGATCAACACTTTCCAGGGAGTTTTTTTTTTTTTGTCAGGATCAGAACTTGCAAAATTACATCAGCCTGTCAACCTAAACAACACAATGAGAGAGGCCCTCTAGAAGAAAATGACGTTTATTCGGGAATGGGCATTGCAATGGGAATACAGCTGCCACAGAAAACTATGTGCATATTCAGGGAGGTAAAGAGAGACAAAGGGTTTTAAAGGAAAAATGATGGAGGATTACGTAATTGTTTGGGGATAATTACCCTTGGCTACAAGGACCCATCACAAGGTGATGCTGGGGGAGGTCGGACAGTCAGCGGTCGGGCAGACATCTTCACAGAAGTATTTTTGTGTAAGGTTGGGATGACCTCTGTGCAAGGCTGTGGCTTTGCAGAGTCCTTTGTGATAATTCCTTTTTTTTTTTTTTTCTTAAATCAGGTTTTTAAAAAGTTTAATACATTCTAATCAAATAGTAACAGCAATAAATAAACACTGAAAAAACAGGCTGGTATCCCCCTCTCTATCTGGAAGCAAATCAAGTCAAATCTGCCCATGACAGAAGGAAGACGACTGCTGCTGACCACGGCCAGACAATCTGTCCACAACCTGAAGATTCTAAAGCCATTTCCAAAGCATCGTGGCAGCAGCTTGGTGGCACACAACTGCCACCTGGGGCAAGATGACTACGCGTGCGCTGGTTCTATGAACAGGGTTGAGCCGCACGGTGTAGCATGACATTCTCGTCTTTAGCCTTAAAGGAAAAGAGAAAGTCCTTTCCACATGCACCAGTCTGAAGTCGTTCTGAGACAAGGCTCGCCCAGAACGGATTGCTACAGGACTCGTCCACGCGAGAGCGCATGCTCGCAGCAAAGAGACAAATACGCGATTCGTGGTTACTTGTCCTTTTTTTTTTTTTTTTTTTTGGTTGATTTGGTTAATTGTAAAATGAGGGGTAAGTACTCACAAGCATGATTGTTCAACAAAACTCATAGGTACAGAAGAATGCAAAACAGAAAGTGTCTAAAGTTGACTCTGATCGGCACATAGAGTCGGAGTTAAGCCCATGTCAGCTCGGTCACCTCCACCTCTGCAGTTGTCCTGTGTGGGCTCTTTCCCCACCCCTGGAGCACGGACCTTTACCTAACCGAAAGGAACCTCAGAAAGGCAAGGCTCCTTCGGCCTTTCTCGGCACGTTTTATTTTTAATGTGAAAGGATCAACTGGTCTTGGTCAGCCTGAGGAAGGGAAACCTCACTGGGGCGAAATTAAATGCTCACTACCTCGTCACACATTTAAATTTGATTGACCTCAGCTGCTCTTAGAAAGAATCCCACGCAGGGACCCGGAGCAGCCGCTCACGTTCTGGTTCTCTTTGCGGGGCCGCATTTGGAGATGCTCTACGTGAGGCACGTTTAGAAAAAGAGAAACGCTTACACCTGGGATTTACATTCTTGCAAGTCATCTTTTGGTCTTGTTGGTAAAGGCGGTGCCCAGATGGCGTGGGTACACTTGATAGTGATGAGTCTACAGAGGTGCTGCTGTGCACAACGCTTTGGTGCCGTTCGGAGCTTCTGGGCCCGTCCGCTTCTGCTGGGGCGTCTGAACCGTGTGGTCGTCAGATGAACGACGCTGCCCACTTGTTTAAGGCTGGACTTGGCACAAGCGATAGAGTCCAATCCGGACTTCCCGTCCTGGTATTCGACTCGTAGGTGAGTCGGTCCAGCTGATGTTTTAACAGATGTTGTTAGCAGGTGGTGTCAATGTGAACAAACTCTAACCAAGAAAGCTCCTGCTGGGGCCGCCTTTATTTCGCTTTGGCTGAGTTAACAGTCGTACTTCCCCAGTACAGTCCTGTCTGAGCTTCCGCAGGGCCTTCACCAGACACATGGCAGGGTCTTGGGAGAAGGGTCACCGTGGCAAAGACAGGTGGCCACCCAAGCTGAGGTCAGAGAGGGGCTCCCGTCCTTCCTGGGAGTCCCTGCGATGGTCCAAAATGGTGGCAGAGGGAGAGGGGGTGAGACCTGCTGGTCTCTCTCCCCAGGATGGCAAAGTCCCCTGCAGATGTGGGGGGGGCCAAGTTCTAGGTGCTGGGGGCAGACAAAGGCCCTGGGGATCATAGTCCCAACCCCACCCCCGGGGCAGCACCAGGTTTCCCTCCAGCTGTGACCAAGTGGGTGGGAAGGACAGAGGGGGAAGGATGCAGCCCGTGGTGGTCCCGTCGTCAGGCGTACGCACACGAGAACCCTCCCTTCACGGCCTTTCCCAGCTCTGTTTGTCAGGACTTTTGACACAAGCAAATCCATTTTGATTCTGAAAACTTTCACAACCTGCTTAGAAGAAAACCCTGGAGAAGGCAGTGGGCTGCTGTTTTAGGAAATGCAGCCCTGAAACCAGCCTGAGGAAAACCTTAAAATACCCCAAAAGACACACACGTAGACCTAAGCAAATAGAAAGAAAATCCCTGCTTGTGGACAGGATGGCCCAGTGCGCACAGATGTCAGTTCCTCCGAAATTAATCTACAAATCCAACGCTGTCCAGCAAAGATCCCAACGTGCCGTTTCATGGAGTTCGACAAGGTGACAGCGACGTTCTCCAAAACCTCCATAACTAAACCGCAAGGCGCCAGACAGGAGCAGACACAGACCAGAGGAAAGCCAAGGCCCTAGGAAGAAAGGTCTGCGAGCACAGCAGAGGTGGAATTTTTAATACATGGTGTTGGGATAGCCCGGGGGGCCATGTGGGAAAATATCCGCCTAGAGCCTCATCTCTCTGCAGACATAAGAATAAATTCCAAATGCTCTAGGGAGCTCAATGCAAAGAGGAACCTTCCAGACACAAGCGGAAACAGTGATGTCCTCTCAGACCCAGCGCAAGGAAAGGTTTTCTAACTACGAGTCAAAACCCAGAGGCAACAAAAGAAGAGATTGACACATTCAGCTATATAAAACAATTTTTAATTACAAGGCAAAAATTAAAAAATGTAAACACAGTCATGAGACTACTGACTAACTGGGAGAAAGTATTTGCGAAATACTCCAGAGGCAAAGGACAAATACCCTTAATACTAAAAGAACTATGAAACATCGAGGAATAAAGAGAGAAAAAGTCTAGAAAAATGGGGAAAACACATGAACAATCACACACACATGTGCACACACAGACACACAAAGATGTAAAAGTGGCTCCCAAATATACAAAAATATTTGAACTCGCTTATACTTGGAGAAATGCAAATTGAAATAACCCCAAGATCCCACTTCTCACTGGTAGAACTGGTGCAGCCGTGAGGTGTGGCCGTGCTGTGCTGGTGTAGCTGCAGGGAGCCGCCCGAGGGTGCTCCACAGGGGTGCAGACCGTCCAGTCCTTCTGGAGGAAAATCTGGTCATTCCTCATGAAGTTACTGTTATGAGCGGAGTGCTTGTGTCTGCCAAATCCATATGCTGAAGCCCTAACCCCATTAGTGATACCACTAATCCCAGTGGTATCAGGAGGTGGGGTCTTTGGGAGGCAATTAGGGTTAGGTGAGGTCACAGGGTGGGGCTCCAGGATGGGATCAGTGCCCTTGTCAGAAGACACTGAGAGTCTGCTCTCTCTGCCATGTGAGGTCATGGTGAGGAGGTGCCATGTACACCAGAAGGGGCCCTCACCAGAGCATAGCCCTGCTGGCTCCCCAATCTTAGAGTTCCACCCTCCAGGACTGCGAGAAGATGCATTTCTGTCATTTAAGCTGCCCGGTCTCTGGTATTTTGTTATGGCAGCCCCAGGTGACTCATATAGCTACAAATGTCTTTGCTTTTTGACCCAGCAGTCCTGTTTCCAGGAATCTGCCCTGAAAGTACACCTCCAACAATGAGAAACGTGGATGCACGAGCCATCCCCAGCAGCCTTGCTCATCTTTGCAAAGCGTTAGGAGCAACCTAGAGGCTCACAGGCAGGGGACAGGCCGAGCAAGCCATGGTGCATCCACACCAGGAAGGGCGTGGGGAAGACCGCAACGGGCCCACATGAGACGGTCTCCAGGATGTACTGCCAAGTGCAAAAGCAACTACGAGCTGGTATCTGCAGTGCACTTCCCTGCACATGAGAAAGAGGGACACAGGAACACACGGGCGCCGCTCATCAGTGCGCGACAGCTGCAGGAAGGACAAACCAGACGCTGGAGGGACAGTCATGACCAGGGCGGGGAGGACACGCGGGGCCGCGGGGGTGCAGCTCTTCTCGGGGGGCTCCGTGTGCAGCTCTGACTCTCGGAGCCATAACAGCCTCACATCCCTTCACACACACCCAAACGAATGAGCAGTTAAACCGGCCAGGATTGGGGGGTGGCACCCAAAACAGAGTAGCAACGTAGCAGATGGATCTAACTGAGTTACAAACGAGTGACACGATCGCACGGAAGGGGCCAGGAAGAGAAGGGACATCCCAGCAGCTGTGGGAAACAGTACCTGATGGACACGGTGAGGCTAAGACCCTGGGCTCCAGCTGGCGTCTGTCCCCACGGGGGTGCGGCAAGCAGGGCCGAGCGTGTTCCTGCGTGTGTATCCTGGACCAGGCAGGTGAACGTGTCATAGATCATGAGAGCTCAATTTCTGTCCTAGAAAAGAGTTACAGTAAGTAAGGGTGGCAGGCAAGGGTGGGCTTGTGGTGTCGATTTGGAATAGGAGCTATTGGTACAAACTCACGGTTTTTAATCTATACACAAACATAAAAATAAATATGGACGTATATGTATGTGGGTTAGTACGCAGACACACACTCTCCAGTCCTGTCCTCCAAGTGGGCCTAGAAGCCATGGCGCCCCAGCAGCCAACAGCACAGCCAGCACCAGGTCTTGGTTTCTGAGAACATTCTCCAACCAAAGGAACCAGGGCTCCTGGGAGACGGTCTGGGCTGGGGCAGGAAAATTCAAGCTGAGCTTGGAAGTCTCTCGTGGTGCCAGAAAGTGCATGAAGAAGAGCGGGAGACATGTCCCAGGGACACAGGAGAAAACCGGACAAGTCCCCAGTGGCCAAATAATGGTATTATCAGAGTGTAACCGAAAGAATAAAAGCCAAGAGCCCACACTGCTGTCAGCAACTAAACGACTGCAGGGGCTGCTCCTATCCTAGGCGCTCAGACGCCCACCGTCAGGCTGAGATCTTTCATCGTAAGCGGGCGTGGGCTTCGTCAAGAGCTTTTCCCACGTCTGTTGAGATGATCGTGCGGTTTCGTCATTTAGTCCGTCACTGTGGTGTACACAGATCCATTTTCAGATGTTAGAGCAACCTCCGTTCCCGGATAAATCCCCCTTGGCCGTGTGTACGATCCTCCGTATGCTGCTGGATTCCGTTGGCTCACCTTTCACTGGGCGTTCTTACGTTTAATTCACGGGAGGTGTTGTTCTGTAGTTTCTCTTCGTGTGATATCGCTGTTTGGTTTTGGTATCTGGCTGACGTTGGGGTCATGGAATGAGCTGGGAAGCTTCCTCCTCTATTTTCGGAATGAACGTGAAGAACTGGTATTATTTCTTCTTTAAATGTTTGGTGGAATTCACTGGTGAAGCCATCTGGCCTGGGCATTTCTTGGCGCAAAAACGCTAGATTAGTAACTCAATTATGTTACTTATTACAAATCTATTCAAATTTTCCATTTCTTCTTGAGTCAGGTTTAGGAATTTGTAACTTTCCAGGAGTCCCTTCAATTTCCTTTGAAATTGTCTCATTTGTTGGCATCGAGTTGTTCGTGGTTCTCACTTAGAATGGTTTCAATTCCTTCACGCCCGGTGGTGATGTCCCCTCTTTCGCTCCTGATTTTGGTCATTTGTATCTTCTCTGTTTTGTTCTTTGCCACCGTAGCTAAGGGTTGCCATTTTGTTGGTCTTTTCAGAGAACCAGCTTTGGGTTCCATTGGCGTTTGCGTGCATTTCCTTCCGTTTTGTTGTTCGCTGAGGGTCCCACTCTAATCGTTATTATTTCTTTTCTTCCGCTTGCTTTGAGTTCAGGTTGTTCTTTGTCTGGTTTGTTAAAGTGGAAGCCCAGGGTACCGATGTCAGATCTTCCTTCTTTTCCATCATAGGCATCCGGTCACGAATTTCCCTTCCTGGTCTAGCTGCATCCCATAGACGTTGGTATGTCGTGTTTTCATTTGTATTCATCTCGGTGGTGGGCTTCAGCTAGGAAATAATAGCAGCTCACATGTGTCACGTACTAGCAGCAGGTCCTCCTAAGAGCACTCTGTCTTAGGAACCTCCCGAGGTAGTTCTGGTCCTTGCCTCATCCTCAGCTGAGAGAAGAGAAACAACAGGTTCCAGAACTTGTCCAGAGTCTTGCAGGTAGAAAGGGGTAGGGCTGGATGCAGGCTTCGGTCTTGGGTCCAGAGCCTGGATTCTTAGCCTGAGCCCGGACCACCTCTCTAGAAAGCCCGTGCTCTAGAGGCACCCCAAGCGGATAACAAATCCCCTCCGGGATCCAATTCCCAGCAGGAAAGTCAGCTCTTTTGCCAGCTTGGCCGAGCCAGTCCTACCTTTCCCGGATACCCCTTTTCTGTTTCCTGGTGTGGTGGCCAAAGGAGGAACTGGCCCTGAGCTTTGGGAGGTGAGCAAAAGTCAGCAGTTCCTCCCCAGGTACACAGTGACCTGCCTCAGCTCTCGCCTGTCCCTTCCCACCCTCCTTGGAAAGCTGCTCCCAGGGGCTCCAGAACTGAGCCTCTGCTGGTTGGGGGTCAGACTGAACACACCCCCATCTGGGGGTCACCTATTTGAGGGCTATGGGGGCTCATTCTGAGTGACAGAGGTGGCATGAGAAGGGGTCTCAGGGTTGGTCTGCTCTGCCTGTCAGGGGCCACAGTGCCTCTTTGCCTGCCACAAAAGCTGATCCAGGCAAGCCCGTGAGGCCTGCACACCTGCACCCACGCCACGTCTCTGCCCTGGGGCCCTCCCTGACCCCCCTCCTTACCCTCCCCTTTGTCTGCCCACGTTAGTCCTTCTGTGGACACCCAACTCCTGGCACCAGCACCAGTGCCCACAGCGCCCAGTCCAGGGGGCGCTACCTGGGCTCTCCCCACCAGCAGCTGCTGGGTGGTGGCCCTAACAGAGAGCAAGGTGGGAAAGCGCCAAGGGGCTGCATCCAGAAGACGCAGGCCCTGTGTCTCTTGGCAATTTTCCTTGTGCTTGGACATAAGGCAGGTCCCCCCCTCCCAGATTAGTCCCCAGAAAAGAGGGCATTTTCTTGTCTGAACACAGACTCTCACTGCGTGGGCTGCTCACAGATATTTTATTTTGAACATTGAAGTCCCCCTGCTCAGGGAGACTGACTAGCCTGAGAAGCCAGTCAGGCAGCCGTCGGTTGGCAGGTGGGGACGTTCTGGAAGGATCCCGCGAGAGGAAAGAGGCCGGTGTGCGTGTTCTCCATGGAGGGATCAGACGTCCTCCTTACTGTGCTCTCACAACCAGGTGCTCCGATGACCAGCGACACCAAAGACACACTTGAAATCTGAGCCAACCGTCTGTGAGCCAGAAATGGGGAGAAGGGCAGGTTTTCTGACCTGACGTGTGCAGGCTCAGACACCTGCTGTCGGTTTCATCCCCCTCCGCAAGCTTTCCCTAGTCAAGGCGACCAAACTAAAAAATCCTTTCTATGGAAAAAATGAGGGCTCGCCTTATATTCCTGAATGGCTTTTGTGTTTCTTAATCTCTATTAAGATTCTGTTTCTTTATCTCTGAGACGTGGTTCCACTGTCATAGAATCATGCTCAGGATTAATTTAAAATACATGTAAATGTCGGGGAATACCTGGTGTGTTTTATCCTCAAAAGGTTAGCTGTTCTCAGTTTTGCCACAGTTACTGATATAGGTTGTTAACTTCCAACTTGCCACCTTCCAGCCCAACCTCTCCCCAGGGCTCCCCAACATGCACCCACCCCATCTCTGTAGATGGAACCACCCCCACCCTGTTGTTTAAGCAGACAGAGAGCTAAGAACGGTGCACAACTTTTCCTTTGCCCACATTTCCAGTCCCTTGCTGGGGGCCGAGCAGGTGACATGACCCAAATTCTGTGTTTGTTTCTGGCTAGTGATCTGTTGGATGTTCCCTTGGAATAAAATCCCAAATTCTTGTCATAGCCTGCAGGAGCCTGCTCTGCAAACCCCCACGTCCTCCCACGTCACCCTGCCCCAGCATCACAGGGCCCCTCCTGCCCCTCAGACATGCCATAGGGGGTCGAGGGCCCCTTTTCTACCCACGCTCTGAATCCCATGAAAACCAAGTCATGGCAGTGCATGTGTGAGGCCACGCTGGGGGTCCTGCATGAGTACTGGGGCTGGGCGGCTGCCCTCAGGCATGGTAGTGCACAGATGCACCCAGCGTGGGGCACTGGGGGTGAGCTGCATCCTACCCCCAGGGAAGGGGCATTCATAACTCATGCACACAAAACACCAGCTGGTGCCAAAGGAGATGCTTTACCAGACACAGCAGGGCTGGTGGTGACCGAGACCCCCAAGGAAAAACCAAGCCCTCCAGGGAAGCTCATCTGTCCAGTGTGTGGAGGAGGGGCACTCTGCAAGCAGATGGGGCAGTTCACAGTTCTTCCTGTGGCAGGTGGCATGAAGGCCACTGAAGAGTGAACCCTGAGACCTGGGGGACAGCCCCCCTGTGTGCCCGGCTGTATGGGTCCTTGAGGCCCTGGTCCGGACAGCGGGCAGCTTGCAGCAGTGCCAGCGAGGCAGGGAGGCCAGCCTCAGGGAAGCCCTTGCCTCCTGGCCCCTTTCCCATTAGAATCTCAATGAGGGCCGTCAGCTCGATGGATGGTTTGTGGCAGCCCCGGGCTGATCACAAAAGCCACGACCCAGGGCCGCCTGCTCCATCCAGCCTGACTCGGGGAATGGCTGCTGTCCAGCTGCTGCCTTTGTCCCCTTTGTTCCGGCATCAGGGCCAGCAAGGACCATGGAAACTGACCGGGAGCCCCATGGCCCACCCTTGAGGGGCCTCGGAGGCCCCGGGCATGGGCTTTGGGGCTGTGGGCAGCCCAGGCTCTGACCCAAACACAGGTTGGTGTCAACAGCAAGTCTCCATGTGTCTGGCTGGTCCCACACACTGGAATCTTCCAGGGCCCCTCACCAGCCATCTCAGCTGACCCCCTGGGCTGACTCCACCCAGCATCCCTCTGTCCCAGCCCAGGTGTCCCTGCCCTCAAGCCCTTGCCCACACTCTCCCTGCCTCTCCCGCCCTGGGTGCCCCCCTCTTTCCTGGACCAGCTGCAGCCAGCCTCTTCTAGAGGCGTCTGCCCTCTGGTCCCAGGCAGGGGGATGTTCACTCTTGACCACAGCCAGTCTGAGCAACCTGAGAACTGAGGGCATTTTGGGTGCTGGGGGCAGGGGTGAGTGAAGTCCACCAGTCCTGCACTCTGGGGAGGGGTGTGGGCCAAGGAGGTGACTGGCCAGCAGAGCGGGCTCCTGGTCCCAGCCTTGGCCCTCAGGTCACAGATCTACCAGGTGCCATCTGTGGCCCTACCTCCTCCAGGGTGCGTTGTCTCTCCTGTGCTGGGACAGGGGCCCCTGGACACTCTCCCTCCCTGGTGCTTGGCTCTGGCCTGCTGCAGTGCCCAAGGGAGGGCCTCTGTCCACCCTGCCAGTATCCGTCCTACTGGACATATGGAGAAGCTTCTAGCACTTCACATCAGGCCCCCTGTGTAAAGCTGCTCCCCTCCCCCTCCATGAGCCCCAGACCTGCCCGCTGGGGGGGCCGTCACAGCAGATACAGCCACTCCCAAGGTCCATACCCCCAGGCCACCCTCCAGTGCCCACCACCAGCCACCCACAACTCATTTTTCTGGGAGGACAGCCCACGTGGGCATTTCAAAAGGATAGATCACTGCATTTCTCAGCTGTCGAGATTCTGCACCCCAAGCCCCGCCCCAGCACCCCCTCCCGGCCCTCCTGGGCTCTCCTGCCTCCTGGGTCTTCCCGGGGTCTTCCCAGCAGGACGCCCCCCTCCAGGGGGAAATACCCCATGGGAGTTTGCCCGCCATTGCCTGCTCCTGCACAGGCCAGGGGACAGTTCTCAGCACTGTGGGAAGGAGGGGAGGAAGGGGGACCAGCCTGGCCGCGGCTGTTCTCTTGGGACAGGGCTGGTGGAAGCAGCTTGGACTGTGGCTGAAGAAGTAGGGGGTGCAGGTCGGGGAAGATGGGACTTCGGAGCCCTCCATCTGGGGACAGCAAGGCCAGCTCTTTGTCCTCAGGTCAGAAGTTCTTTAAGGTTGGTCCATGCAAGGCTCATTCACCCCAAATTCACACTTCCCTGTCTCCAAGGCGGGGCTGCCCTCGTCCTGATCTTTGGGGGCACACACGGCACCCAGCCCCTGATGGTTTGGACACACTGGACCTCCCTGGTGGGGGCCTGCAGGTTTTCCTCGGGACCCACCGGCACGTGGTGGGGGGTATGTCGACTTTGCCTTGCAGGGACTTACTCCCTGTTTAGGGGAGAGAGGGTCACACCATGAATCAGCAGGTGACCATCACAGTGGCCACAGAAGGAGCAGCAGGGTGCATGTGTTTGCTCTGGCCACGGGTCTTGGTGGTGGTGGGTTCACGGCCCCTGCCCGCTCCTACTGGATCTCGCCTGCCCCCAGTCTCCTCTTTGATACCCTGAGCCCTCAGGACATCTCCTTCTGCTCCTGCTCATGGGGTCAGCCTGTCCCACACCCCCCAGGGTCCCCGAGGCAGGACAGAACTGACACCTGCTCCCAGATCACCCAGAACCTGTGAATGGAGCCTTATGTGGAAAAAGGGTCTTTGCAGACATGATTAAGTGAAGGATCTTGAAAGCATCCCAGATTACCTGGGTGGGCCCTAAATCCAATGATAAGTGTCCTTATAAGTGATAGAAGACAGACACAGACACACAGAGGAGATGGCTGACTTTGACAATGGAAGAGGGGTTGTGAGCCGATCGGTGTGGGCGGCCTCCAAACTTTGGAAAGGGCAAGGAACTGGAATCTCCCTTAGATCCTCTAGAAAGGAACAAGGCCCTGCAAACTCCTTGATTTTAACCTGGTGAGCCCCTATGGAACTGTAAAATAATAAATCTGTGTTGTTTTAAGCCATTATATTTGCAGTGATTTGGTATTGCAGCCATAGGGAGCTAATACAGTGCGGAAGAACATTTGGAAAGAATTAAAGATAAAAGAAGAGCAAATTATACAAGTGGAATATGAGGCAATAACAAACTCCAGGAAAAACATTAAGCTGTACAGGTGAAGAAATGTACACTCCTCGGCTCTACGGTAGATGATATTAGGCCATAATAGTAAAAATACTGACCACTGATTCGAATAGAGTTCTCTCTATATTGAGTGGGGCTAGGACAGCCAAGGGGTTATAACAGATCTAATCTCTAGCATAATGGAAGTCAATGAATAATGTCTACAACTGATCAGTTAGGAACCAGTAAAGGACAGCAGAGATGGTTGCACAACACTCGTGAATGGGCTTAGGGCCACTGAACTGTACACTTAAACATGGTTAAAATGGTGAATTTTGTTATGTATATTTTACCACAATAAAAAGCAAGAAAACAAAACCGTGTGGATCCAGAAAGTGTGACTGAGGACTATGCCATGAACAGGACAGACGGGTCTGCTGCCCTCCAGGAGACCACGCGGCGCATGGGGAGCAGGCAGGAGCGGTGAATTCACATCTCTCTGGGAATGGACAGTGCAGGGAAGAGTACAGGGGGAGGTGCCCAGCCATGCAGGGCACACTGTGTAGATGTTCAGGAGAGGAGGACTGCAGGACAGAGGACAGCAGGAGCAAAGGTCCTGGGGCCCACCAGGCTGGACAGTGAGGGCCCACGAGGAGGACAGCAAGGCCTGAGTTGGGGGGGACAGCCGAGAGCATGGGTGGAGGCGAGGTCAGGGAGGCAGTGGTGGCTGGGGGACGGGGGGCATTTACTCAGAGTGAGCGGGGTCACTGGGGCTCTGAACAGAAGGGGACAAGACTGGGGTACAGTCCCTCTGGTTGCTGCGCTGAAAATCAGCCCAGAGTTGGGGGCAGAGGTGAGACCAAGCAGGTAAGTGAGGAGGAGGCTCCTTAGCAACCAGGTGTGAAGTGCTCGGTGTTGGATGCATCCGGAAGCTCAGCTGGTGACACCACCTGCTACTGAACGCGGCGTGTGGCAGGGGTGGGGAGGGGGCGTCATGGGTGCCTCCCAGGCTTTGGCCAGAGCCCCAGGTGCTGGAGTCGCCACGTGTGGAGATGGGGAGATTCTGCAGGGAGCGGCCGTCTGGACGCTGCTGGTCTGAAATGCCCACTGGACGTGCTAGCACAGAGGCTGAGGGGCCGCTGGGCGGACGGTCCGGACTTCAGGAGAGAGGGCGGCCCGGTGAGGTGGTGCAAGTCACAGGTGGAGACGGTGGGAGGCCAGAAAGGGAGAAAACGAGACCCCCTCCCCGCGTGAGCCTGGATGGGCGAGGGGAGGCACGAGGAGCCAGCAAAGGGAGGGCGGGGAGCTGTCGGGGGCAGCGTACCACGCTGCTGTGGCGGGGAAGATGCCGGCCGTGTGGCTGGTGTGGCAACGTGGCGGTCACAGGGGCCTGGAGGGGGCTGGGGCAGGGAGGAGTTGTTCCAAGTGGAGCGCTGGGGTGGGCTGCAGGGCTGACCTGTTTTAGTTCATGTGTTTGGGGTCCAGGGGTCTCATCTCAGGGCGCCACTCACACCTCACAGGCTCCCCGCCTGCAGCGCGGTTTCCAGTGGCTCATTGTGTGGTGAGCGGGGTGCCTTAGGAGGACTGTCAGATAACGTGTCCCTGCCTGTCCTCCTCGGGCTGCCGAAGCCAGGACAGGCCCCGGGGCACAGGTCATTTCTCCAGCTGTCCCCAGAGCACAGGTCCTGCCCGGCCCACCAGCCCCCGTGCTCTGGAGATGAGCAGAATAAAGGGGTCCCTGCCCCCTGTCCTGGCCCCAGCTCCTCTGCCACGTCATGAGGAGGCGGCGGCACTTTGCCAGGGACCATCCTGCAGACTCCAGGTCCAAGGTCCACGTCTGAGGAGGGGGACGGCTCCCTGACACCACGGCAGCGAGGAGGTGGCCTGGGAAAGTGAGACCTCCCCTGCAGCCCTGGCCCTGCCAGGAGCTCCCAACTGCTGCTCCTGAGTTTGACCCCAAGCCCCCCTCCAGCGCCCACCCCCACCTACAGGGTCAGGGACAGACCAGGCAGCCGTGCGCCCCTCGACGGCGGGACCTCAGTCTGCCGTCCTGGGCTCCTCTCCCCGCCTCGGCCCAGGCTGGCGTCCATGCTCACCCGACGCGGTACCGCGGAAGGAGGGTGGTGGGAGAGACCAGAGACTCTGGAACCTTCTGCGAGAGGCTGGAGTCGGGGCGCTGCTCGTGGGCTGAGTGCCTGTGGCTGTGGTTACAGACACATTCGTGTGAGTCAGTATTTCTGTGCTGAACGTTCTTCTGAGTTTACTAACTGCATCTGCTCAAATGTCCTCTGCCTGTCGGTCCCCTGCTGGGAACGACCTGAGCATACAGGGTGCGTGTGACCTCACGCCTCCGCCTCCTTGCCCCTCCCAGACCACAGTCCTTCCCGACTCCCCTGCAGGGTGGACGGGACCTGCCTCTGGGTCCCCTTCCCCGCCCGCACCTGCTCCCGCGGCCTCCTGGAACCCTCAGCCCCTCCCGTTATTCCCTAACTCTCTTCTGTTCTCAGCAAATCTTCGCAAAAGATGTGTCTACGCCGCCCGTCCGAGCGCCTCTCCCCTGACTTACTCAGGTCCGACTCCCACCCCACTGCCAGCGCCACCGTTACCATTTACCGTCTCTGGCCTCTCTGGGTGGCCCCTGCACTCTGACCCTCCCACCCCCAGGCCCTCCTCACCAGCCCCTGCCGCCCGCCTTGCTGTCCCAGGCGTGGCCTCACGGTGTGGACCCCGGGCTCCATGTGGCCTCTTTCCCCCCATCCCCACAACATTCTCTGCTCAGACGAGCTCATGTAGCCCACGGACTTAAAAAACGACCCAAACCATCCCTCGGCCCTGGTCTCCCCAAAGCACAAACATCCTCCACGCTGACTCCCCAGCACCTCGCACCTCCAGCCCCATGCGCCCTGTGACCCCCAACTGCTCCTCCTCCTGGGCCCCCATCGTGGTTAACAGTGACACCACCCAAACCTCAGAGCCATGCCCGACCCCCCTTCACCTGTCAGAAAATCCTGCCATCTCCACTTTCAGGATACGTCCTGAGTAGGACCATTTAGACCCATTTTCCTGCCTTGGGCTGGGTCCAGGCTGCCATCTGCCCACGCTCAGACTGGTGCAGTAGCCTACTGGCTGGTCCCCTCCTCCCCTGCCCCATCCCTTACCCACACAACAGCGTGGGGTCATCAGAGCCCAGCTCCTCTGAGAGCCTGTTGGGGGCTTCCCACACGTGCTGTGGCCTCCAGGGTCCTGTGGCCCATCCCATCCCCACACAGCACCCCTGCTCTGGCCCCCCAGGCCTCCCAGACCCCACCACCCCTGCCTTTGCCCTGAGACCCCTTTGTCTGGAACACTCATCCCCAGTCCTGCATGGAGCCGGCTCCTCCTCTGTCCTGTTTCACACTGAAGGTCAATCCAGAGAGGTGGCTGTGGTCTCAATGTCTGTGTCCCCCCAAAATTCATATGCTGAAACCCTCACTCCAGTGTGATAGTGTTAGGAGGTGGGGCCTCGGGGAGGTGAGTAGGGCATGAGGGTGGGGGCTCGTGAATGGGATTAGTGCCCTTATCAAAGAGGCCAGAGGGAGACCCACAGCCCTCCCACCACGTGAGGACACAGCCAGAAGGGACCGTCCCTGAACTGGGAGGCATGTCCTCACCAGACACCAGATCTGCCAGCACCTGGATCGTGGACTTCCAGCCTCCAGAACTGTGAGAAATCACTGTGTTGTTGGCCGGCCATCCAGCCTATGGCATTTGTTTATAGCAGCCCAAAGGGACTAAGACGGGACCTTCCTGGCCCACAGGGGCTGGCCTCCCCTGGCTCGTCCCACTTCGTTGTCCCCTTTGCGTCCTTCACAGCCACCTGCCCACCCTCTGCCTCTCCAGTGAGGGGGTCCACTTGGCTAGGGCAGGGATGGTCTCCACAGGTTGGTGCTGCACAGATGCTCGGTGATCCTCGCTGTGTACCCGGTGAGCTCGCCGTTTGCCCACTTTGCACACACAGCCTCTGCTCGCTCTTTTCCCGACTGCAGAGACATACACCACGTGTGGCCGACATCGTTGAGGGGCCACACCCCGTCGTTGAGGGGGCGCCACCCGGGTCACGCCGGCCACGTGGTTACAGAGCACGCAGGGTGGCTCCGACAGTTCCACGGCTCCCGTGCCGCCGCATCGGATGGGCAGCTCGGAAACCGGCCGCAGCAGGGGTGTGCACCCCGCAGGGACCGGCCAGGCCGCGGGCCGGGGAGTTCGCCTCCAGCATGGCTGGCTGTTAATCCGGCACCCCACCGGTTGTCCTTCCTTTCCCATTTTCTCTGTGTTTTGCTATGGAATATTTCCTGTTAATATACAGGAAAGCACAGAGAATAATATTGTAAGTGCCATTTAACCCCGACCCAGCTCTAACACGTCTTAACATTCAGCCACATACGCCTCCTCATTTTTGATAGAAACAACTCATCCAATGCAGCAAAGCCCCCGGGCACCCTCCTTGGTCCCACTGTCCTCCTCCCCCGAGGGCAGGCCCTATTCTGAATCCGAGGTATTATCCCAGGGCACGTCTGTGTACTTTTACACATGCACATGTGACCGTAAACAATATTCAGCATGGCTTTGCATGTTCTTACATTGTACACCACGTACATTTTTGGTGACATAAAATAGTCATAAGTGTATATTCTTCTGCAAATTCCTTTCTTTGACTATATTTTTGAAGACGTATTCATGTTTCTACACGTAGCATTTATTTTATTTGAGTGTATAGTGTCCTGTGGGATGGTCACAGGGCACACAGGTCCGGCTGCCTGTCCCCTTCCGAAAACAAACCACTCAAAAGTCAAACATTGGTGAAAATGGAGGTCGGCTTTTATTCAGGAATCCTGGTCATCTGAGCAGAGACGTCAGGCTGACCCATCTCTCTGGAAAACCTGAAGGACAGTGGCCAGACTAAAGCATCTCCGAGACTCAGACTTAGGGGTTTTAAGAGGGGGCTGAGCGAGCAGAATGTGGGGAATGAAAAGCAGGAGGGAGGCGCAGCGGGGGCTTCGTGCAGGGCCAGGCGCCGGGGCTCACTGAGGCTCTGCCTGGGGTCTGCCCCATCCTTGCTGTTTTCTCAGGCCCTGCTGGAGAGGTGGGGTCAGCACAGATTTACTGATGTCTTCCTTGACGGGGTCTGCAAGTCTGCAGCTTGAGGCTGACTGGAAAATACATCCATGTAAATAATGTCATCTTGCTTCATAACCAAGGTTCAGAACATCAAATAACCATGGAAAAGAGGGAACTCAGAGAAACGCGTGCCAAGGAAAGAACTGTGTCCTTTTTAAATGTTCCTGAGGCCAGGCGGCTTTGGGTCCCAGCCTGGCTTCGTCCTGCTCACTCCAACAGCTGCTGACAGACACTTAAGTCAGTCTCAGCTTCTACCTGGTGCCTCGTGCTACCGCGGTCACCGTGCCCAGCCCCTCGGCCGTCGGGGGAGTTTCCAAGGCCCACTCTTGCTGGTGTGCAGGGCTGGTGGCCGGCGGCTCTCGAGGGCGGCGGCGCTGACCGGCCTCCCCGTGAGTCTCACGCGGGCTCCTTGCTTTGCACCCTGTGCCACCACTTGGTACCGTCAGACTTTAAATTTCACCAGCCGATGAAAAGGATGTGAAGTCACCGCTCACTGTGGTTTTGTTTTGCCTTTTCGTGGTTACTGGAGAGGCAGAGAGGCTCTTCAAGTGTTTGTCAGAGAACTGGGTTCCCCCGTGGGCGACGTGTCCCTCTGCGCCTCTGCCTGCTTCTCCATCGGGCTCTCTGTCTTTGATCCACTCAAGTCCCTGTAGTTTCTGGACTCAGGTCCCTCCTGGGCTCTGTGTGTTTTGTGATCTTCCCGTCCTCAGCAGCTGGCCTTTCTGCTTGTCTGTGGCCGACGGATGCAACGCCGTCCAAGAGAAGCAGAAGTGTCACCTGTGTTAGGGAGGCCGGTCACCCGTATTGCAGACAACACTGAGTTGGAGGACTTAACACAGAAGCGGGGCCACAGTGGCCTCCTGCTACTTCACCACAAAATAGACTGACCCACCCACCGAGTCACAGAGCTGGACGGCAGAGGACCCCCTCCCGAGCAGGCCGTTCACGGCGTGGCCAGGTGGAGTGGGGACACACCCGTCCTGTGGTCAGGCATTTTCCTGTGTCACTGCATCCTTGTCTTACACCTGGCTTTAAGGGGATGCACCAAGACTTCCCATGTGGTATTTGATAAATGTCGTAAGACAATGTTCACAGGGTAAGTCCCCTTGTGCCAGAGTTCCTGTCAGGGACCTTTAGAGAAATACAGTGAATGGAATGAGCCACCCACTCTACAGAGGGGTGGACACAGTCCAGCCAAGAGACGGACAGGCCCCACCCCGCTCACGGACGACAAGCCCAGAGAGGCGTCGCCAAGGCGAGCTGGAGCAGGTGGGAGGGCTCTGTGCACCCCCTCCCGTCCCTGTTGGGACAGACAGTGCCCCCGACCATAGCTCGAAGGTCTCCATAAACAGCGTCTCTCTTCTTTGCTTGATTTTAGAACCAGTTGAGAATTAGGACAAGAGGAAAAGGTAGACGGGATTTCAAAACATCACCTTTCCGCTGATTAAGCCGAGTGTGGACGAGGTGGCCCATGCACGGGGGGGGGGGGGGTGTGATTTTCCTGACTCTGAGCCCCAGAGCTGGAAGAACGTGTCCTCCCCCCAGCGAGGGCCTGCAGCCCCTGGGCTGGCCATCCACCCCCATGGCTGCAACACTCGGCACCCTCAGAGTTAGTGTACGTTTTACTGCTTTATACTTTTTGGTTCTTTTCTGTTTATGAACACTCACGCCTCCACAAACAAGCACGATAGAACTTAGACTAGAATTGCATTGCGCAAAAATAATTAACTTGGGGAGAAACGACATCTTACTACCCAGTAAGCTCTCTCGTTTGGGTCTTCTTTAAAGTCTTTCAGGGACAGTTTGTAATTTTCTGCTCAAAGGTCTCATACGTATTCTGTTAGGAGTATTTCTAAGTACCTTATATCGCGGGGTTGGATATTAGAAATTACACTTTCTGTTTGATGCCCACGTATAAAAATGCGTGTTCTTCTCACATTTGGTCGTTTTGCTAAAGTCTCGTAATCCGCATCAGTGGCCTGTGGATGGAGGCGTTTTCTCTGTAGGTGACCGTATCATCAGTAATGGTTTTGTTTCTTCGTTTCCCGTTCTTAGTATTCATCCTCTCCTTTTCTTGTCTTATCGCGTTGAGCAGCTGTTCTATGTGGGTTAGAAGCAGTGAGCGTGACTTTTCTCTTTCCTGACCTTATAAAACACACGCGGTTGTGAGGTTGGCTGTGGTTTGGTTTGGTTTGGTTTCTGTGTATACCCTTCACAAGGTTAAGAAACTTCCCTTCTATTCCTAGTTTGGTAAAAGTTTTATCATAAAGCAATGTTGAATCTCATCAAGGATTTCTCTTGCGTCCACTGAAATTAACATGTTTTTCTCCTTTATGTTATTAACGTGGTGAATTGCACAGATAGCTGTGGAGTAACCATCTCTGGGGACACGTAGGGGGTCAGTGAGCCGTCCCTTGTTGGAGAGCTGCCCCAACGTCCCTGCATTCTTCAGTCTTTTGATTCCTTCTCCACTTCTCCGGTGAACTCTACCACTGGGTTGGCAGGGAGCACAGAGATTAAGAAAACTTCCAGGAAATCAGGGAAGGCAAATGGTTCCCCCTTTCTGCAGCACAAAGAGGCCCAAGAAGAAGCTCCCGACAGCCTGCACTGGTGGAACCTAACCTGGAACCGTTCTGGAAAGACATTCTGGGCAGCGTAGTCCCAGGTTTCTCCTGCAGTGGGAGAGGAAAACGTACAAGGGCTGCTGATGAAAACCCCAGCCCGGTGGCCCCTCGTCCCCTCAGCACCTGGACCTGCCCTTCTACCCGAGTTAAGATTTTCAGCAGCAATGGCATCCGGCTCCTGACGTGCGTCAGCCGCCCTGCACGAGGCGCATGCACCGGCTCCCAGCAAACGAGGAATCACAGGCCCCGCAGGTTGCCGTGGGCATCTCGGGGTGAGGCCATTCCTTTTCTGATTCAATTGCAGTCCCCTCCTCCTACCCTGTAAATTAGAGATGAATTAAAAATTTAAAATTTATTATTAGAATTCTATGACCCATAGAAACTCAGTTTAACAGTTAGCCTAGAGCTGTCGTGACAGTTAAGCCCACAGACTTCAGTTAATAAGTGTGAGAACTTGCAGCAGGGAAGAGACTATGGGAAGTTGCTTAAAGAATGTTCTGCTCATCTTACAGAAAAATGCATCCAGTTAAGCATAAAGTAATAATGATTTAAATGACAGTCAAAATGGTGTAGAGGCACCAGCTGCTTGCCTCTGCTTTGCTTCGCAGATAACAAAACTGACACACAGACATAAGTTGATTTTGCAGATTTTGAGGTTGGGATGACCTGACCACAGTCGCATAGACCATCTGTCACCCAGACAAGTTGATGCCAAGAACTGAAGCTGACTGAGATTAAGGAAGATGCGGAAGCTCACACGGGAGCCACCCAACCAGAGACGTCCACGGGCAGTCACGAGCCCCAGGCCCCCACCCTTCGCTTTTGCCTTTAAAAACCTGTGATTGAAAGCCAACGGGGAGTTCAGGTTTAAAGCAATAGCCTGCTGCTCTCCCTGCCTGGCGCTGCAATAAAGCCTGCACCTCCTCCTGCAGATCCCAGTGTCCAGCGTCTGGCTCCGCCGCACGCCGGGCGGGCGGGCCTTCTCTGTTCGGTGACAGCTGCTGGACATGGGCGCGCTCGTAGAGAAGCCCCAGCGCGGGCACACTCTTCCCTGCCCTGGCTGTGAAGAGCCGTCCTGTTTCTCCTTGACTATCAGAATCAGTCACCCAGCCAGAACGTCCATTGGCTCCCCTGTCGCTGAGTGGCTTGAGGAGCCGAGTGACCAGGCACCGCCTGGTCTTCCCATGCAATGGAAACGCTGTTGCACTGTGGGCCAAGTCCCCACCTTCTCAGGGACGGAGGGCTCTGAACCAGCAAAACCCAAAATTGCTGGTGTGGGCTCCAAGAGTCATGCTGGTGCCTCACGTGGGGCAGCAAGGAGAGGAAGCTCTGTGGACCCACAGGAGAGACAACGCCATGCACTGATCACTGGTCAGAGCATCTAGTGGAACCTGTGGGACTGCATCCTGCTATAAGGCGTTGTCCTGTTAACAAGGTGTCAATATTGTCACACAAATGAGTCTCTAGTAGACCTGTAATGTGAGTAATACAGCCCAGGTAAAGCCAGGGACCCCGTGACCCGAGCCCTCTCTCTTCCTTTTCTGCAGAATGAGACCCCAGGTCACAGGTGACACTGCCTGGGGTACCCTCGCGGTTCCTCGGATGCATGCGTGTGGTGCTGGCAGAAGCGTTGCGGTGACGGAAGGTGTATTAGTCAGAGTCCTCCAGAGAGACAGAGCCAGTAGGATATGTGTGTATGTATATGAGAGGGGACGTATGCGAGGAGTTGGCTCACACGACTGTGAAGGCTGAGGAGTCCACGACAGGCTGTCTGCAGACGGCATGCTGGAAGCCTGGCTTGGTCCATGTCAGAAGCATCAGAACCGGGGAAAGGCCCTGAGAGCTGGGGGTACCGTTGGTGTAAGTCCTGTGTTAGTCTATTTCTGTTGCTTATAACAGAACATCTGAAACTGGGTAACTTACAAAGAAATGAAATTCATTCCTTACAGTTTGGAGGCTGGGAAGTCCACAGCCCAGTGCATGTGTAGTGAGGGCCTTCCTCTTATGGGAA
The DNA here is from genome assembly GCF_027409185.1 of Cynocephalus volans. Classification (NCBI taxonomy): domain Eukaryota; kingdom Metazoa; phylum Chordata; class Mammalia; order Dermoptera; family Cynocephalidae; genus Cynocephalus; species Cynocephalus volans. The sequence continues at coordinate 167,753,080 of NC_084463.1, forward strand.
CTCTCTGCAGGGTGCCGCGGAGACCAGGGTGTCACACGTGAGAATGGGCTGAGCGAGAGAGCTGACTTTCCCACCTGCCTCCTTATAAAGCCACCAGAACCAGGCCCGTGACAACGCACTGAACCGTCAGCCCAGTACTCCAGGAACGGATTGATCCGTTCACTAGGTCGTGGTCCTCACAATCTAATCACCCGTTAAAGACCCCACCTTGTAAATCCAATAACTAGGTCTCCCACCCTCTGAACACTGTTACAATGGAGACTAAGTTCAAGGAGTTTGGGGGACGTTCAAGCCACAGCAGAAGCCAAACCCATACCCAATCAGGACACGTTTTTCCACCACCCCTGATGGAAGGGGTCCCATGAAAGCAACCTGCCCCTGGTGACCGGCTTGTCCCGCTGGGAAACGGCTCTATTCCAGCGGCTCAGCCTCAGCTTCCTGTCGCTGGGCGTCTGGGCCCTCAGCAGTGGCCGTGACCAGACAGCCTTGGTGAGGGGTCCACCTGCGAGACCGCACATTGTCTCCGCGCCTGCTGCATGAGCCCCGGGGGTCGACGCCGGCGTCCCCAGACAAGCCGGGCTGTCCCGCGGGTTGAGAGCCTGCTCTGTGGATACAACATCCTCGCCTCGGCGCCCACGTGGGAGAGTTTTGTTCCTGCAGCCCAAACAGAGTAAGATGGAGGCCGGCGAAAACTTCGGTGGGCTGTGTACGTATTTCAGTCCTGGGGACACCTTAGTCAATTGCCACTGTCAAAAGTCCTCCAGGTCAAAGTTGTGGTACTGCTCTTGCCCTGTCGCCCACTGGGACAGTGACACCCACCTGTGGTTGGTGCTGCCCCTGGCTTCCGACACTCGGGGGGGTCCTCCAGCAAGAGCAGCTGCCACTGTCACCCTTGGTCTCCAGAACTTCCCGAGGGATGCTGCTCCCCGTCAGGACACTGCTCAGGGCCCCTTCCCTCGCAGGAGACGTGGCCGGAGGAAGCACAGGGCCGCGTGGCCGTCCTTCCCGGTCTGCTGTCCCTGTGCCTCGTATTCTCGCCTCCTCGCCACGGCAAGCCCGACCCCGCTCTTCACCCAGCGTAGCCCACCGTTGTGTGCGAGGTTCAGTCAACCGCAAAGCGGACTGCGAGAGCCACCACCGGCAGGGTCGGGGCCAGACCCACGGAGCCCAGGGTCTGCTGGGGGAGTCCGCGTTGACGAACCCAACCTGCCCCAACGTGGTCGCTGCCTCTGTGGCCTGACGCTCTCAGAGTCCACCCCAGTGTCCCTGGGTCTCCTCCCAGCCTGACCGTGTGCTCCCCGCTCTGTGTCACCGAGTCATGGAGCCGGAAGTAATGAGAGTTGGCGGAGGTGGGTCTCAAGGGAGATCCACCATCTCCTCACAAGGTCATGTCCTCAGGTGAGGCTGTCACGGGATCTTTGGGCAGTTTGACTAACCGCCAACTCTGCTGATGAGGGACACTCAGGGACTGGATGCTCAGGGGACTCTGACTCAATAGAATCCACCCGTTCCAACTCTCATGATCTCATTCTTTCCAAATAATGCCCCAACTTTTACTTGAGAGACTCAGTACGACACTGAATTATACTTTGGTTATAATTCATTAGCCTACAAGATCAAATCTGAGGTGTTCTGTTTCAGAAAAACAAAATATCATCCCTGCAGCTACTGGAGATAAACTTTTTTCAGGACAGCCACAGAAGAGCTCTGGTCCTCAGACAGTGCCTGGAGCCGAGGACCGAAGGTCGTCTTCTCCCGTCAAGTCCCCAGCATGGTCAGAAGGAGCCATCGCACACCACGCCTTGGACTTGTGCTGCAGACTGGACGTCCCACCCCAGCCTCATTGACGCTTAATCCCCACTGTAACTGTTGAGGGTGGGAATCCTATTATGGTCATTGAAAGGTGGAGCCTTGAAGAGGTGACTGGATTGTAGGACCGTGCAGTAGTGAATGGATTAATCATGCTGTCAGGGGCGTGGTTCTGAGGGCTTTACAAGAAGAGCACATGAAAGTCTCCCTCTCTCTGCTCTGCCATGTGAGACCCGTGGGTCACTCTTGCCACCACCAGGACAGACCCCTCACCAGATGGGTTCCCTGGACTTTGGACCTCCCAGCCTCCAAAACTGTAAGCAATAAATTTCGTTTTCTTATAAATTACTCAGTTCCTAGTATTTTGTGATAAGCAATAGAAACGGACTGATTTCACCCTGAACTTCAGCTGCAGGAGCCCCTGGGTCTCTGAGCCAAGTTTGCAACAGGCCCCTCCTCCCCACAGCTCGAGGTGATGGTTTTATCACCTCGATAGTAATGGGCCACCTGCATTCTACTTCCCACAGCTCATAAGGTCATTGCCAACATCAAACTTAACCTGGTCTGTCTGACAACTGCCCCAGATCCCATCTTTGAAGTTCTGCTTCCTGGAGACACTGCTGGTACCAGGGGAGGCGAGGGGGAAGCTGGTTCTGGAAAACTGAAGCCACTCTAGGTGTCTTGGGTAGAAAGGATGATTGCAGGGCCTTTTAGGCTTACACCGCCACCGAGAATGTGGGGATTGGAGGTTATTTCTGGACACCTGGACATGCAGGGATAGTAGGGGGCCGTGACGGTGCCCCGATGACTGCACCACGGACGTGGCGAGAACCCAACCCCACCTGCCAGCGATCTCAGCTCCTGCACCAACTTGGGTGATTCTCAGCAGACACCAAAGCCACGCGGCCTCGGATGACAGCAAGAGTCCCCGCAGGGTGGGAGTTGGCGGATGATGTAAACAAAGTGTGGCCCGTCACACAGCAGAGCGTCGCTCAGCCTCACACGGGAGGAAATTCTTTTTTTTTTTTTTTTTTAAGATGACCGGTAAGGGGATCTTAACCCTTGACTTGGTGTCGTCAGCACCACGCTCTCCTGAGTGAGCCACGGGCCGGCCCCACAGGAGGGAAATCCTGACACACGCTGCAACACGAATGAACCCTGAGGACATTACGCTTAGTGAAATAAGCCAGACACAGAAGGACAAACACTGTGTGACTCCACTCACATGAGGTCCCTAGAGTCATCAAATTCACAGAGACAGAAAATAGAATGGGGGCTCCCAGGAGCTGGGGAGCGGATGGGGAGCTGGTGTTTAATGGAGACAGAGCTTCAGTTTGTGAAGATGAGGACGTTCCCGGGCGGATGGTTGTGACGGCCACACAGCCGTGTGAATGTGCTGAATGCCACTCAGCTGTGCACTTGAAGATGGTCAAGACGGTAAATGTTATGTTATGTGCATTTTACCACAAGGAAAACAATTAATTTTACCTGGAGTGAATTCACGTGGTGACCCTCGGTTCCGTGTCAGTAGCACGGATTTTGGTTATGCCTCTATAGAGCTGAAAAACGCCTTGCAAATTAACATTTTTAAAGCATTAGAGTATGTGAAAGAGACGACACGCAGTTTGATTTCACTTTTGTGAAATTCAAAAGGAGGCAAAACTAACCCATGCTGGTGGAACCCAGACCCACGGCTGCCAGTGTGGGAGGGCGGCAGGCGCGGGAGCTCCCTGCCAGGGCGCGGCCTGCACCGCCTTCAAGGTGAGGGGTTGGGCACTGGGTGTGTGACTTTATCCAAACTCGGGAAATCGTATCCACTGAAAATCTTTCACTGTACCTGATTTTTCTCTCATCGGATTTAAGGAAAGTGGACAAATCCACATTTGTAATTGGATATCTTAACCCACTTCCCTCGGAAAACAACAGAACAAGAAGAAAAAACTCAATAACTCTATAGGAGATTTGGATCTCATGCTAAACAGACTTGCTCCCAGAAGCACCAGCAGACACTCCTCCTTCCAGGAGCAAACAGAGCATTCAGAAAAACGCACGTGTTGTGCCACAGCTCACACGTCCACACGGTGGAAGGGGCCAGCCTCCTGCGGTGTCCCCTGAGCACACAGATGCTCTAGGCCCCAGGAAGGGGGTAACTGGGAGATGCCCACAGACTCAGATATCGTGACATGTGCTCTGTGCCCAGTTGTCCGGGGATGCAGCAGGTCGTCGCTCACCTGCCTGCTGACTCCAGGCTCCACCCCTGCCCCAAACCCCACCCCGTGGTCTGCCGAGCCGCCAGAGCCCCTTCTGCCCTGCTGAAAAGTGGCCTCAGCCCAGCAAGACCGGATGTGCCCTCTCGCCACAGAGCCGCCGCCAGCGTCCCCCTCCCTGCTCTCAGGCCAGTCCCTCGGGCCGCCCTCCAGGCGAGCTGGGCCCCTATCCCCCACGGTCTTGCCTGGATGCTGAGGGACCCTACGCCCCTCTTCTCCAGCCTGTGAACTCAGGGTAATGATGCTCACCTCGCAGGGCTGCTCTGAAGACTGAGTGTATGCTGGTGAACGTATTCAGATATGTCATCATTATTAGTCTGCAAACGGCAAAGTGAGGAGGTGACGGGTCTCTCGGGTCACGGGGTTTACATCTGATCTGGGGATGCTACAGGGACCCACACAGAATCCACCTGAAAGAATGACATAATTGCAAATAAATCACACAAGTGTGTGGGGAGGAGCTTGGTGAGCAGGAACATGGGTTGAGGAACGGTAGGTGCCCAGGGCCTGAGCCACCTGCTGGAGCCTGGCAGTCCTCCTGGCAGGAAGCGGAGGCTGCGGATGAGGAGCCCCTGGCCAGAGCTCAGTGGCCCAGCCCAGAGTCCGGACGATGGATGCTGATCCCAGGACCCCCAAGGGGCAGCATGGCCCCCAGGAGCCCCGAGCAGACGCATGGCTCAGCAGGACAGCTTGGGGGCTTCCTGGAGGAGGGGACTGGTGCCTCCTTAGCCAGGCCCCAAAGGCAAGTGTGGACGTTTGTCTGTGTGTGCAGTGTCTGGAGGCGGGTGTCCAGGGAAGGGCCAGCAGAGTGGGGACCCCAGGCGGGAGGAGCCAGAGCAGAGGGTCAGGGTTTCACCCGGAGGAGTCCAGCAGCACAGCAGGAGGGTGTGAAATGGCTGGAATTTGTCATCACACCTGCCGCTCTGGATGCTCTAGAGGGAGGTGGGGGCATCTCGCGGATCCTGTGGTCAGAGGTCACGAGGCTCTGGCCCCCGCCATGTCCAGGCCTGGGCACCGCCCCCCCTGGGCCCTGCTGAAAGGAGGTAGGAGTGGGGACAGGGATGAGGACGGGGTTGTCACATGTGTAGTGGCTGGTGGGGCAAGGTGACTCTAGGCTTGTGTGCTCCCAAACGTATCAGGACAAGAGGAAGCGGGTCGGGCTTTGGCCATGGGGAGGGGCACTGGGAGGCCTGTAGCAAGGAGAGAAGGGGAGAAGGGACTCCAGGCCAGCAAGAGGTTGCCACTGGAGCCACACACCGTATATTCCAAGAATGGCCACAGTGACACTTCTGGTCCCATGTGCGCCTCCAAACCCTGCCACTCCCAATCAGGAGGTGGGAATACCTGCCCCCTTGAGCCCATGTGGGACCTTGAGTGACCATATGGAGAAGACACATGTCCACTGACAATTCTCAGCTAAGTTCTCAGCCAGTGGACAACCAATATCCACAACTGAGTCAAGTGAGGGATCCAGCCTTCTCACGGTTTCAGATGGCTCTGGGTGGTTCCACGTGGTTCTGGATGGTCCCAGGGTCAGCCTTGGAGTCTCCCAGCTGAGACCCGGGCATCTGGAGCTGTACCTGTCCCTCCTGTGCTCCTCGAACCCCAGGCAGGACCCTACCCACTGAGGACCCCTGGCCAGGCCTCACCTAAGCCTTACTCAGGTCTCGTTCCAGACCATGAACACTCCAGCCCCCACATTTCTGAGGGGTAGCAGTGAGGGACAGACCCCTCCTGACATGGAAAAGGACAGCGACTCCCATCTGCAAGCACCGTCACACCAGGAGACCAGAGGCCTCCCACCTGTAGACACAAGAACCTGGAGAAGAGCCATGCTGGCCACGCCACCCCTCCCCGGCAGGTGCACCAGACCTCCGTAGCACCCAGTGCCCGGCACTCGCCACAGCCAGGCCCCACTCTGTGCCCTGCACGTCCTCAGTCTGACTGTGCTGGGACCCTGCACCAGAGGAACTCACGGTGGCCACCACCCTCTGGCAGGGCTGGGCAGGGCCAGGGAGGCGGCCTCTGAGGCCAAGAGAACTGGAAGTTTCAGGGATTCCGGCCTGTATTTTCCTCTTTCTAGCAGGTAGAGGCTCCTCGCATGAGGTCTCATAACCCTACTCCTCTGGGAAACCACCCAGTCCTGGGCTCCCATCAGTCCTGTTCCAGCCGGTCTCCAAGGTGCCCATGCCACAGCCACAGGGTGCAGGCAGTGGGGGACACAGTCTGCAGGCACCAGGTGGTTGCTGTGTTCTGCAGGTGCTGTTGTCCCCAGGAAATGGGGACAGCCTCTCTGAAATTGGACCTGGTCCCTCTGCTGCTCATGGGCCCAGCTGCAGAGGGTGCTGGAGAGTTCCAGTCCCTGGAGCAGTGCGGCTCCAACCGCAGATGGATGATGGGGCTGAAGAACACCCACCACGGCCTTGGCGGGGTATTGGGGCATGTCCTGTGCTGTCTCCCAGGTCCCCAGGCACAGACTTAGTGACATTTTTTACCCCAGACCTGGCCTCACATCAGCCTCTGCCGGACTCAGGGCAGAGCAGGACAGGAGAGCCCCCCCCCCCCAACTGAGCCAGTCCTGGGGGTGGAGGCAGGAAGCTCCTTCCTCGGGGAAGCAGGGGGCACTCCTAGGACAGAGGCCCAGGTCTGCCTGACTCTGCCCAGGGCACCTCCCGGCCTCCTGACGACAGCAGCATGGATGCCACCATCCCTGGGCCAGGTCCTGGCCTGAGAGGTGGGAGTTGGGGGGGAATCTCAAGACCCCCTCCCAGTGACCTCCAGGCACAGGAGCCCCCAGGACACACTCTGAAAGCACAGGGGTCTGAGAGTGGCCCTGGCATCTCATCTGTCCCCCCACACTTCCCGCAGGTCCCGCCCACCCAGCCCTGCCTGCTCAGACATAAGACACCCCCTCGGGTCTGAATTTCAGATAAATGTTGCATGGTACATACTTATATTGATAAATCACGGTTGAAATTCTAATTCAACGTGCATCCTGTGTCTTTACCTGCTGAATGCTACTTACAGTGCCCATATTTGTAAAGGGGGATACTTACCACAGGTTGATATGACATCTGACTTTCTTGCAGGGTTTCTTTGAGTGGAGCCCCTCAGTGCAAGACCCTCAGGTGCCAGGGGACAAGATGACCCAAAAGGCAGTCTCCACTTCCTCCGCAGAGGCTCAGCCCACGGTGCCCCTCGGGCTTCCCCCCAAACACCCCGGGCAGAGAGGGACTCAGGTGCTGGCTGGAGGGTCTGGGGCTGACCCTAAGGCTCTGAAGGCTACCTGGGCCAGTGGGCAGGCGCAGAGCCAGCACCGTCCCTGGGCAGCTCAAAGGCATCCTAGGAGGGGAAGCCCAGTGCCCGTCTCTGAGGGCAGGAGCACAGCCTCCCCCACCCCGCCCAGACCCAGGTCCTGCCCCTTGTCTGTTCCCAGCCCCTGCAGGGGGAGCAGGGCCAAGCCCCAGGCTCCTTCACCCCCTTTCAGCCCCGCGGGAGAGGAGCTCCCGCTCTCTGGGGTGGCCGTGCCCGCCAGCCCCTGCCCTCCATCCTGCTGCGGGGCCTGGGGCGTGGTCCTGGCCTGGGTCTGTGGATCCTGGGCTCATCTCAGCCACACACAGGCATGGGATGGGGTCCCAGTGGCCACGGCTGCCTGTTCCCTCCCGTGTCCTCCCCAGGGCCCCGGTAGAGAGGACAGCAAGTCTCCCAGAAACAAGCTGAGAGCTGCAGCCTCGTTTGAGAGAGAGCGAGACAGGCTCCTTCTGAGGGTAGAGGAGGCTTCTCGGGGCAGCGGCCGGGGAAGGGCCCTGGGGTGGGGTCAGTGGGGGTGACCGCAGTGTAACACCACCTCTCCCTGCACCCCTGCCCCAAGCACAGGCCCCCACGCTCAGGGCCCACCAGGCCCGGCTGCTGCCCCTGCCCCAGCTCTGGAGACCCAGACACGGGCTCCTGGTCCCAGGGCGGGTACCAGCCACGGCCTCGTGGGAGGCAAGTCGGATCCATGTCTGAGGTCTGGCTGCGACAGCTCTCGGGCCTCACTGCCCCTGCCCCCGCTGTGGTGGGAGATGCAAACCACACAAGCCCCCGCCCCGGTGACTCTCCCCCCACCACAGGAAAAGCCCACCGCCCCCCAAGCCACTAGGCCTGCTTGGGCGGCTGCCCCGCTCTCCCTAAGACCTTGGTCAGTGAGTGGCAGAGGGAGGGGTCTTCTCACGACCCTCAGCGTGTGCGGTGCCCTCAGTCTCCCCGCAAGTCCAGACACTGAGTCTCGACCCACAATCACACACCCCAGCCCACAGAGGCATCAGGGAAGCCTGTCAAGAGTCAGCCCATCTTATGGAAACTGAGGCACAGACAGGCATTAGGGGACCGAGCTACATATGCAGACCACAGCAGCCAGGTCCCAAGACCATGGCCTGGGCACTGTGGCAGGTGACAGGTCTGTGTCCTTGGATATGGGGCCAGTACCTGCCAGGGTGGGGAGACGGGACACCGGCGATGACGGTCTGCAAGATTCTGCTGGTGACGCAGGAATGCCACGGCCCCTCACCTGCATCTGACAGCACCAGGTTCCTCTCTGGAGTCCCCAGTCACCATGCATCCTCAGGCCCTCTGTCCAGCCCCTGCAGACGCTGGACACAGGCATCCCCTCGGCTCTGCCAGCCCCAGAGGACAAGGACAGCAGCCATGGCCACTCCTCCCTGCAGCACCATGGCACCCACCGGGGCCAGCTGCTCAGGAGGTGAAGGTGCTCCCCGCACATGCGGTGACGTGCCCAGGATGTGACCCCGGGCAGCAGGCACAGTGCAGCCATGGGTGGGGTGCCTGCCGCAGGAGCTGACTGCAAATCTCAGCTGGGTGGGTGGAGGGTGGGCAGCGGGGAGACCCTGAGGTCAGGAGGGGCCACAGCGTCAGCCCCGCCATCCGGAGTAAGTGAGGGAGAGAGGCAGCGAGCCTGGCCCCAGCGACCTGTGAGGGCTGCACCTAACAGGGCAAACGGGCAGGCTGGGAGCAGCGGCTTCCTCTGTCACCCGTTGTCTGTGGAACCATGTGGACCCAAGCGCGGGTTCTGCTGACTAGAAGGATGCGACTCTTTGTTCTTGTGGAGACATTTGGGGTACAGTGGACATGCTCTCCGTTTTCTTCCGCTCCCCTGCTGCTGTCTGTCTCGAGAAGGTCGGGCACTTTTTCTGCTTCTGGACATTCGGGCCAGAGAACTCCATCGGGGCTGGGGTGGGGTGGGGAGCAGGCGGGTGGACTGGGGCTGCGGAGGTGCACCTGGGGGTTGGCGGGACAGCAGCAGTGCAGTTGGCAGTCCCCAAGTGTGGGGACGGGAGACTGAGGTGCAGGGTCAGTAGGACAGGTCCCTTTTGCCCTTTCCTGGTGGTTGGAGCGGTGGGACCACCTGGCAGGGGCCTTGGTCACTTGCTTCAAAGTGCTGCATCACAAGCAGCCCAAACTTACGATTTGCAAACCAGCCTGTATGCGGGCCAGGGGCGTCCCTACTGGGTTCCCGGACGCGGCTCAGGTTCTCTGCTTCCATGTCACACCTGGAGAAGGACACAGGGCGCCTCAGGGTGGCTGGGAACCGGCACATCCTACCTCTGCCACGTCTACTGGCAAAGCAAGTCCTGCAGTCACATCCAGCACCGGAGCCTGCTCCGTCCACAGGAGAGGGTGCCTGTTCCATGGCAGGGCAAGAGGGAAGGCCTGGGAACAGCAGCCCACCCCTCACCCTGGCCCTGGACACAGCCTGCCCCAGGGGGCTCAGCATGCCTCAGCCAGGGGTGCCTGGTGCTCTCAGCACAGTCAGCCCAGGGTAGCAGTGTGAGGAAGGAATCTGTCCACCTGCTCGGGCTGCAGTCACAAAGGACCACAGGTGGGTGGCTCCCACAGCTGAGGCTTATTTCTCAGGGTGCTGGAAGCTGGAGATCCAGGTGCCACAGGACTGGTTCCTGCCACAGCCTCTCTCCTTGGCTTGCAGACAGTGTCTTTTCCCTGTCCTCTCGTACTCGTCCCTCTGTGTGGGCACCCTGGTGTCTCCTTGTGTGGCCTAATCTCTTCTTACAGGGACACAGCCATACTGGACTAGAGCCCACTCTGACGGTCTCACTTTAACTTAACTACCTCTTTAATGACCTGTCTCCAAATGCGGCCACGTGCTGAGGTGCTGGGCTTAGGGCTTCGGCATGTGAATTTGGAGGACACAGGTCAGCCCATTGCAGAAGGTGACACACCGTGCCCCCTTCCAGGTCCACATGCCTGATCGTCTCACCACAGGGGTTGCACCTGTACCAGACAGGCCCCAGCCGCCCCAGGGGCAGAGTCCTGCTGCCGCAGCCCAGGCCAGCCCCAAGGCCACCTGCTCACCTGCACATGTGAGCATTTGCCCTCCCAGCCCCTGGAACCCTGGCCATGGACCCATTTACAGAGGGCTGAGCCATTGCCGGTAAAGACCAGAGCTGGCACCAAGCAGCATAGGTGAGAGATCCGTTCAGCAGGGGCTAGGCTCGTCAAGAGGAACCAGGCGGGCTGGGATCTTCACAGAGGGGCACGTGGACCAGAGACCTATGCAGGAGAAGTGAGGAGACCCTGAGACCAGAGACCCCAGAACCCACATGAGCGGGGCAAGGGGTGGAAGGGGAGCCATGCAGGGGCTGAGAAGGCTCAGAGCGGGAGAAAGGGAGAGAGAGTGAGGGGGCTGGAGCCACAGGAGCCACAGAGCCTGGAGCAGGAACATGGGACCAGGGAGACCCGAGCCCAGGGCGGTGTCCCAGGCTGCCAGAGGGGCAGCAGGTGCAGGACAGGTGCAGGAGGGACGACGCCCCCAGCAACTGGCAGCTCCCTGGGGTCTGCCCTCCAGGTCTGGCTGGCGGGGCCGAAACCTCGGTGGGTGTCAGTGATCTCCAGCTGCCCTGCCAGGGCCACCCCACCTGAATGAGGTGCCAACCGAGGAGCAGGAACAGCAGATACCCGGGGAGGGGGAGGAGGGGACGGGTGGAAGACACAAGCCAGGTGCTGGGAGACCCTCCTCCCCCCGCTTTGGGAAGGACGGCCCTGCGGATGGGCACCCGCACAGCCCCCTGCCGCCTCGGCCAGCTCCTGTCCTGGCCACAGCGCTGTTGACGGCGGCCTCTCTGCACAGCAGTGCTTTCCAAGAAAGAGGCCGGTGGGTTCACAACAGCCGCACCCCACCCACGCCACCGCGAAAGGACTCGGCCTCGGTGACCAGGAAAGAAGCACTAACCCTGGCCCACAGCTCTGACACTACCCCAAGGGGTCTCACCACAGTGGGTCGCTTTCTGAAAGCGCCTGGGCGCAGGGCTGCTGCGCCGCCCGGGTTCCCCTCCCGGGCCTTGGGGAGGGGGCAGGAGGAAGGGGCTGCAGACCCAAGGACCGTGACTCCAGGGAGCGTGTATGAGCGTGCGATGGGGCCAGCAGTGCGCGTCCCGTGACCTCGCACCCTCAGCGTCACTTGGGAAATGAGTGTGCTCCAGACCAGAGGCCGACCAAAGGGGTCCTGAGAAAACCAAGGGAAAAAAGTCCCTCATTAAATGCCAATTTCAGGGGCAACAGTAACTTTGCCAAAATGGAACTCTCCAGCTATGCAGGCATGGAGGAGTGAGGCTCCGTCACCTCGTGATGGGCGGGTTTCAGAAAATACAGACTCGATCTGTGGGGCCGCATGCACTTTAATTACCAACATTCAACATGATTATTAGACATTTTTCTTCCCTCGCATCTGAGGAAAGCTCTGCTCCTGCGCTTTGGGGACATGTGACCCTAATTCTGAAAAACAAGTCATCATCATAATAAAAGCCAAATTGAAACCATAAATACAGGCGAGGGGCAGACGGGACGGGAAGGCCAGGCCAGGCACCTCTGCTGCCAGCAGCAGCTCCGAGGCGGGGACCTCTCGGCGGTCTCAAGAGCCATCTTTCATTAAAGAAGTAAATACAAAGACAGTCATGCTAAAAATCCACAGTCTATTAAGCCACAATTCACGGGAGTGTAAGCATCGTTACGTCCTGACAGAGCCGCCATCCCTCAGGGGAGGCCGCACGCGGCGTGTGCTCTGCACCCTCGTGGGGACACGGGCTGTTTGTCCATGGCTCTGTGTGGCTGCTGGAGGAGGAACAGGAGGGAGGAAAGAGGCGGCCCCGGCAGTGGTGGCACCTGCACTCACTGCAATTGCTTAATAAGTGTGACTTCAAGCGTGGCCTCCTTCCTCGGTCCTCCTTGGTGGGGGTGGGCGCGCTGTCCCCGGCGCTGGCTCTGGTTAATCTCCGTGTGCGACGTGACGCAGGAGGCGAGGTCCAGGGAGGAGTGAGTGGCGGGCTGTCTCTAGAGGAGCGGGATTAATGCTCCAAAAATATCTGCCAGTGCCCGGGAGCCCGCTGGAAACGATGCCCACCGTCCTGCTCCTCCTGCCCCTGCACCCTGTGCCAGTCTGGGGGGCACCTGGCTGTTGGGACCCGCTCCCTGCACTGTCCTGCCCCACGTCCCAGGAAGCCTGGCGCAGCCCCCAGGAAGTCCGTGGAGGGAGAGGAGAACCTAAGCTCCTCTTTTAAGAATGGGACCCCCGTCCTTCTTCCAGCCTGCTTATTAAAAATTTTAATTGCGGTAAAGCATACATAGAGTCCCCATCTTCAGCATTTTTGAGTGCACCGCTCAGTGGCGTGAAGCACATTTACACTGCCGTGCACCCGTCCCCGTTCCTCTCTTGTTCAAACGCAAGTGGAAATACACACTGAGTGTCCCGGGACACGCGCGGACACACAGCTCACTGGCCGAGGTCCACAGCGGGCAGGGTGCGAGGCCATGGGCCTCCACCCCGAGCCTGCCACGGGAAAGGCCCTACACTCTCGGCCATCGCCGCCTCTCCACGCCCTCCCACCAGATGCCGACCCCCGCCCAAACTGGGCCGAGCCTCGTGGGAACACCAGGGAGGTGCCGCCAGCTCTGAATTACTGGAAAGTCTTTCTGTGTCCTGAGGCCAGATCCTCCTCCCTGGAACGTGTACCCCTTGGTCTTGGGGTCACCCAGGAACAAGGCCCCCCTCTCTCTCCAGGGCATCCCCACTAACCAGAAGCAGATGCGCTCACACAGACTCCAGCCCTCCCTGCCTCCCACTCCCTCCTCAGCTCTTCTCCACCGGCAGGGAAGGCCAGGGAGAGCAGCTGGGACCTGCTCCAAGCCACATCCTGGTCACCTCTCTTCCTCCCACCCTGAGCTCAGGGGGTGGGGTGGGGCTGGTGACCCCCAGGGAGGTGGTAACTGGACAGCCAGCCCAGCAGGGAGGAAAGTGGAGCGTGCTCTCTCTGACTCTCTCTCTCTGTCTCTCTGTTTCTCTCTCTGACTCTCTGTCTCTCTCTCTGACTCTCTCTCTCTGTCTGTCTGTCTCTCTCTGACTCTCTCTGTCTCTCTCTCTGTCTCTCTCTCTGACTCTCTCTCTCTCTGTCTGTCTGTCTCTCTCTGACTCTCTGTCTCTCTCTCTGTCTCTCTCTCTGACTCTCTCTCTCTCTCTGTCTCTCTGTCTCTCTCTGACTCTCTCTCTGTCTCTCTCTCTGACTCTCTCTCTCTGTCGCCCCAGAGCAAGCTGATGCGGTGGGGGGGAGGGGGGGTGACACGGGTGGGCAGGGCCTGGCCGCTCACAAAGGTTTTTATTTCCAGAAAACGGCAGATGGTGAGGCCGCCAGACACAGCTCCAGGATGTGCTCCCTGCCCCTGAAGGGGTGTGGCCAAAGCTCTGTTGGTGGCAGGTGACCCACTCTCTGTTGGTGAAGCCCAGCAGAGAAGGGAAGTGGTCTCGGGGACACAGGACAGTCAGGCTCTGGGGATGAGGGGCTGAGGGAGCCCAGAGGGGCCTTCTCGGAGGTGCCCACGCTGCGCACCCCCTGCCCGGCATCTCTGTCCTGCCTCCAGCCCCCTCTCCTCATAGTCCCTCTCTATAATATCACAACCCACCTTGGGGCCCTGGGGGCCATGGTCCCCACACAGCATCCAGGCTTCTGCATCCTTGGGCCAAACGAGCAGCTTCACCTGGTGGGCACGTCTGGGCCTCCAAATCATCAGGAGGGAGCACCCAGTTGGCCGCGCATGGGCAGATGGCAGGGCTGGTCTGGTAAGCAGGGGTCTGGGGAGTCCCTGGGCACCAGCCAGGAGGACTCGGGGCCCAGCCCTGAGATGAGGGCCATTGACGGCGAGGAGGGCCCTAACCTGGAAAGGCAGCCCCAAAGGTCTCCACTGCACCAGAACTATGACAGGGGCGTCACGACGCTTGACACCACCTCCAAAAACATCACGAAGAGACTGAAAGTCAAGTAACAAGCTCTGAAGAAAGTACCTGCAATATGCACGTAGAGAGAATGCCGACACCTTCCACGCAAAAGGGCTCTTACAAACAACGACAAAAGAGAAACAACAAAACAGAGCTAAACAGAAAAAGAGCTCTTACAATTTAGTGTTAAAAATCTGGAATACCCAGGGCCGGCCCATGGCTCACTCAGGAGAGCGTGGTGCTGACAACACCAAGTCAAGGGTTAAGATCCCCTTACCGGTCATCTTAAAAAATATATATATATATATATGGAATACCTAAAAAGAAAAATGGCCAAAGTACATGAATAAGTCATTCACAAAAGAGAAGCGTAAATGGCCACTAAATAAGTGGGGAGAACGTTCGGCCTCAGCTGTGAATGAAAACATCCACACTGTCGAACACAGCTGTCGCCAAGCATCAAAACCGCCGAGCGTGGAAACAGGCCCCTCCACGAGGGCGCACCAGGTGGCGCATTAGCATGCGTGGGTGACGGAGGTGGGGCGGTCAGTCAGCACCACATTTCCAGAAGGCTCAGGAGGTGCAGCCCCTGGCCGAACGGCCCTGCATCAGATGTCCGCTGCAGGAGGACGATCAGAGGCATGTCCAGACGGACAGAGCTCAGTCAGCTTGCTGGCTGACGTGAGGACCCACCGGGTCTTACAGTTACAGACACCCACCCCTGGAAGCCACGAAGACAACCATGAGAAAGAGCACTCGGCAAGGAGGAAAGACGTCCCTTCATGTCACGCACCTTTGCCAAGTGCCTGCTGTATGACAGGCTGGGCCTGGGCTCCCAAGATTCATCCAGGAACAAAACAAGGATCCCTGTCTGCTGGGGCTGAGGTCCAGTGGGGGACACGGACCAGAGAGGGGAAACGGGACCAATAAGTGACGTATCCTGGGTGTCAGGAGATGACACCTGCCCTGGGAGAAAGTGGAGCAAGATGAGGGAGCCAAGGGTCAAGTTGGGGGCAGGCTGCCATGGTCAGGGGTGCTCATTGAGAAGGTGACTGTTACGGGATGAACTGTGTCCCCCAAATTCTTATGCAGAAGTCCTAAGCCCCAGCACTCACAGTGTGACTGTCTTTGAAGAAAAGGTCCTTACAGAGGTGGTTAAATTAAAATGAGATCAGTAGGGTGGACCCTGATCCCATAGGACTGTGTCCTTATAAGAAGAGATCAGGACACAGACACACAGAGGGACAACGATGTGGGGACACAGGGAGGAGACGCCGTCTGCAAGCCAAGGAGAGAGGCCTCGGCAGGAACAGCCCTGCCACACCTGGCTCTCGGACTCCCAGCCTCCGGGACGTGAGAGAATGAATGTCTGTTGTTTAAGCCGCCCCGTCTGCAGTACTTGGTTATGGCAGCTGTGGCAAACAACTACGCGGACATTTGAAGAAAATTTTGCAGGCCCTGAGGGAGCGAGCCAAGAGTGTGTTTAAGGGAAGACACCTCCAGGCCAAGGAACAGCAGTGGAATGTCCCAAAACAGGAGTGTGCAGTCCCCCAGGAGCGGCGAGAAGGGGCAGCTGGCCGGGGGGTGGCATAAGGCAGCGAGCCCGTGGGGCACGAAGCCAGAGAGACGGGCTGGGGGAGCCCACTCGGCTTCTGCTCTGAGTGAGGTGGGACCCAAGGGAGAGTGCAGCAGAGGAAGGACACTTAGAGGGTCCCCAGATGATGAGGGGCAAAAGTCAAAGGCTGCAGAGAACTCTTAAATGCTGATATAAACAGCACGCCAACAAATTAGATAACTTGGCTGAAATGGAGAAATTCCTAGAAAGACACAAACTGCCAAAACTGACTCAAGAAGAAATAGAAAATCTGAGTAGATTATAACAAGTACAGAGATTTAATTAGTAACTTTGAAACTTTCCAAAAGGACAAAATCTGGCCCAGATGGCTTCGCTGGTGAATTCTACAAAACACTCAAGGAAGAATTAATATCCATCTTTCACAAATTCTTCCAAGAAATAGGAGAGGAGGGAACCCTTACAGCTCATTCTGAGAGGCCAGAACCACCCTGATAACAAAAGCAGACAAGGACATCACAAGAAAAATACTGACAAATATCCCTTACGAGTATAGGCACAAAAATTATAGACAAAGTATTAGCAAACTGAATCCAACAACATATAAAAAGGACTATATGCCATGAGCAAGTGGGACTTACGCCACGAAGGCAAGGTTGGTTTAAATGCAAAAGACGATTAATGTAATACACCATAGCAAGAGGGTAAAAACCGAAAGCCGCATGATCATCTTAATTGACACAGTAAAAACATTTGACAAAATGAGCACCTTTTCATTGACAGGAATAGAAGTGAACTTCTTCTGCCTGATAAAGGACATTTATGAAAGAGCCGCATCATAAAAGCTAACGTCACTCTTAATGAGGAAAGACTGCATGCTTTTCTCCTGGATCAGGAACGAGAAAAGGATGTCTGCCTTCACCACCTCTATTTAACAGGGTAATTAAATAAGGAAAAGGAATGAAACTCATCCAGGCTGGAAAGGAAAATGTAAAACTATCTATATTTGCAGATAACATGAGCCTGTATATAGAAAATCCTAAGGAATCCACTAATAAACTATTAGAGCTAGTAAACAAGTTCAGAAAAGCTGCAGGGTAAATATTAATACGCTAAAATCCATTACACTTCTATAGCTAGTGATGAACAATCTGAAAGTGAGATTAAGAAACAAATCTATTTACAATAGCATCAAAGAGAATAAAATAGTTAGGAATAAATTTAACAAAGGACATGCAAAACTTGTTCTGTGAAAACTACAAAACATGGCCAAAAGGAATTAAAGAAGACCTAAATAAATGGTAAGACATCCATGTGCATGGTTTGGAAGACTTAATATTATTAAGATGACAATACTTCCCAACTGATCTGTAGATTCAATGCAATCCCTATTAAAATCTCGGCTGCCTTCTTACAGAAATTGACAGGTTGATCCTAAAATGCATATAGAATTGCAAGAGAGCCAGAATAGCCAAAACAGTCTTGAAAAAGAACAAAGTTGGGGTCTTGCACTTCATTTCAGAATTTACTGCAAAACTACTATAATCAAGAGAGTGTGGAATTGCCATAAGGAATGTGATTTACACAAGAATAGCAACAAACTAAAAAAATACATTGGCACCCATGTGCGCTAACTCCATCCCCACACAACTTGTTTACAAACAATGTGCTGCACCACCCCCAACCCGACCTGAGGCAAGGGGGCCTGACTAAACTACTCTATTTTCCCCATAGGGGGATATGGGTCAGAAAAAGGATTCATTCAAACATTTATTAAATCCTTACTGGGGAAAAAAAAAAAAGGAATGTGATTTAGAGTCCTGAAATAAACTCTCACATTCATGGCCAATTGATTTCCTACAAGGGTGTCAAGATAATTTGATGAGCAAAGAACAGGTGGAGGTGGGACAATTGCATAGCCACCTGCCAAAAAATGAAGTGGAACCCTTCCTCAGGCCATATACAAAAATTAACTCAAAATCGATCGTAGACTGCAAGATTCTTAGAAGAAAGCATAGGAGTAAATATTCATCATCTTGGGTTAGGCAATGGTTTTTTAGGTATAATACCAAACCACACAAGTGACAAAAGAATAAAGTGGATGTCATCAAAATTAAAGACTTCTGTGCCTCAAAGGACACTGTCAAGAAAGTGAAAAGACAACCTAAAGAATGAGAGAAAACATTTGCAAATTGTATATCTGATAAAGAACTAGTATCCAGAACCCCATATGTAAAGAACTCTTTCAACTAAATCACAAAGACACAATTAACCCAATTAGAAAAGGGGCGAAAAATCTGAAGAGAAATTTGTCCAAAAATAGATATACAAATGGCCAAGAAGCACATGAAAAGATTCTCATCAGCATTAGTCACCAGAGAAATGCAAATTAAAGCTACATGAGACATCACTTCATGCCTGCTAGGACGGCCATGACGAAGGACAGACAATAACAAGTGTTGACGTGGATGTGGAGAAACTGAAATGCCCACTCGTGCTGGTCAGAGGGTAAAACGGTGCAGCCGCTGTGGAAAACAGCTTAACGGTTCCTCAAAAAAGTTAAACACGGACTCCCCACACAACTCAGCAATTCCACTGCTGGATATGCACCAAAGAGCAGTAAGAACACGACGTGGACACGAAGACACGTACCGGGGTGTTTGCAACAGCATTGCTCGACGTCCAGCGGTGAGCACAGCCCCGGAGTCTACATGGTCCACCCACACAATGGAACATTGTGCAGCCACGGAAAGGAGCGAAGCGCTGGTACACGCTACAGCACGGACGGACCTTGAAGACGTCATGCTCAGGGAAAGACGCCAGTCGCAAAAGGCCACACGTTGCAGGATCCCCCTTCTGTGAAATGTCCGGAGCAGAAAGGTCCTTAGGGTGAGAGAGCCGGCTCGTGCTTCCCTAGGAGGGGAACAGCTGGGGAGTGGTGACGAAAATGTTCCAAAATTGATCGTGGTGATGGTTGCACAACTCTGTGAATACGCTAAAAACAAACATCATTGAATTGTATGATTTAAATTGGTGAATTACATGGTATGTGAATTACGTCTCAATAAAGCTGTTAAAAATTTAACAGAAAGGAGGAGGTTATAAACCATCCCATTTAGCAGAAGCCAGCTGGTAGAAAACTGTAAGGACACATGAACTAGATGTTAACTAGTGGTTTTCTCCGGGTGATAGGACCAAAGGTGATTCTTATTTCCTTTTTATTTGTATATATTTTTTAAAACTCCTCCAATGAGCATAGACGAATTTGGTAATTGAGCAATGCATAAGCATCATTTACCCAGGAGTCTTTTTGGACATATTGGTCCCAACCACCCTCTAAACCTCAGCTGCTGGCTCCTCCTGCCACCTGTGTCCCCTCCCCCCGCTGGTCTGGCTCTCGGGCCACCGTCTACCCCAGGTTGAGGTCCAGGGACAGGTGGGATGTGAAGGTGTGACCAGGGGGAACCAGAGGTAGACGTGGCTGTGGGCAGACCCCAGCTGGATGGGGATGGGGTGGCCTATCTGACGTCCCCCAGGGGAACCAGGGATCTGTACACAGGGTGGGGGGCCACAGGGAAGCCAACAGGGGAGAAAGCTTAGAAGGTGAGGTAGACCATGCCTAAGACGGCTGGCAGAAAAGTGTCCCCAATGCCCCCAAACGGTGTCGGGAGCCAGGAAGTTGCTGCCCTTCCCTTCTCCACACACTGACCCCGATAAAAGGACAGGTGGGTGGCAGGGCCTCAGGAGGGGACAGGGAGCGGCTCAGGGGCTCCTCTGCCCTCTCTGGGGGTGTGTGAGGCTCAGCCAGCAGTGGCTGCTAGGTCAGCTGCCCACCTGCACCTATGCCTCGGCACCCCCCCAGCTCTGTCTGGGCTGTGAGCCTGTCTGCTCCAGCTCAGTGATGCCGTTGAACAGGTCATCTCGTCGTTTGTCTGTGTGACTGCTCTGTCTGGGGCAATCAGCAGTTGCAACAGCAACTCCCTGCTGGGCCACTGCCCTTAATCCCAGGGCCTAAGGAACCTCAGGCAACATGGGGAGAATGAGTGAATGAATGGATGAGTGAATGAATGGGTTCGTGGTGAGTGAATGAATGAGTGGGTGAGTGAAGGAATATGTCAGCTGTTGGCCTCGGGAAACCAAGGCTGGGGCCAGGAGCCACAAGCAAGGGGCGCCCAGGCCTGGGGACCGGGGGGGGGTTGCTAAGGTAAGCAGTTCTGCCTTGGTAGCAGTCACAGCCCAACACTGGCAGAACTTGACGGTGGATGTAAGAGACACCAGATGACACTCAGAGCCCCTCTAGCCTGAGCTGCTGCAGCCTGCACTCTCCTGAGAGGCCCTGCTGGAGGCTGTGGGCGTCAGACATGGACAGCATCGCCCCTGCCCACAGAAAACTTCTAGGCTGGCAGTGGAGATGGGACGTCTCCATGATTCTATGTCCTCTTCTCCCCACTAGAAGAGAAATGACCCACTTGTCCACTCTGCTCTGCACCCAGGTCCTCAGGCAGCCCGAGCCACGTCATGGAGAAAGCCCTCCCCAGCTCACCCACGCACAGCCAACAGCTCCCCCGGCCTGCCCTGGACCCCATGGTTGGCACTGCACCCTGACACGCACATGTAGGAAACCACTGGAGGATAGGGGCTTTCTCTCCCTACCCAGGCCACCAGCTCCTCAGCATTGAGCTCATTTTGCTGGTCAGCTTTATGAAGTAAAATTACATGCAATAAAATTCACCAATTTATGTGTACACTTCGGTGAGCTTGACAAATAACCCAGCAGCATAATCACCACCATCACAATGCAGAGCGTTCCTGTCACCTGATGGCCCATCACACACTTCACCATCTTCCCCCACCCCAGATCTGGCAGCCACCCATCTGTCTTCTGTAAAGACAGTTTGGCCCTTTCTATAACATCATGTGCATGGGATCATGCAGCATGTAACCTTTTGGGACCAGATTCTCTCACTTGGCGTAATGTTTTTGAGATTCATTATGTGCGGCCAGGGTAGTGGCTCGTTCCTTTTCATCGCTGAGTAGTATTCCACTGCGTGGACATACCACAGTGCCTGTTCAGTCACCCACTAAGAGGTAATTGCATTGTTTTCAATTTGGGGCTATTACAAATAAAGCTGCTGTGAACATTTGCATACAAGTTTTGTGTGTATTTAAGTTTTCATTCTTCTTGGAAAAATACCTGTAAGTGGGATTGCTGGGCTGTATGGTAAGTGTGTATTTAACTTTACAAGAAACTGACACACTGGTTTCCAAAGCAACCATGCCATCTCGCATTCCCACCTGCGATGCAGGAGAGTTCCAGGTGCCCCGTGTCCTCCCCAGGTTCTGGTGTCAGCTTCTGAATGAACTTCAGTCACCTAACGGGTGTGCAGCAGCACCTCACTGCGCCTGAACTTTTCCTGCATCTGATCACGAATCATGCTGAGCATTTTTTTCACACGCTTATTTGCTCTCCACACCTCTTCTTGTTTGAAATGTTTTGTCTTATTTTTTGTCAAGTTGTCTTACTACTGAGTTGTAAGAGTTCCTTACATATTCCAGATACAGGTCTTTTATCAAAGAGATGTTTTGCAAATATTTGCTTCCAATCTTTGGCTTTTTATTTTCTTCAACAGTGTCTTTTGAAACACAAACATTTTTAATTTTGATGAAGTCCAATTTATTATTTTTGTTTTATTTTATGGTTTGTGCTTTTTGCATCTTAGAAATTTTGCTGAACCGAAGGACACAGATTTTTCTCCTGTTTTCTTCTAGGAGTTTTAAACTTATGGCTCTTACATTTAGGTGTACAAACCATTTCTAGTTAATGTTTACTAATATCAACTAGTTAGTCTAGTTAGTATTTGTATATCCTGTGAAGTACAGCTCCAAGTTCTTTCTATCCATATGTCTGTCGAGTTGTTCCAGCACCTTCTGTTAAAACAACTATCCTTTCTCCACTGGATTATCTTTGCACCTTTGTTGAAACCCAGTTGCTGTAAACGCAAGGATTTATTCTGGACTCTGGTCTCAGTCTTTGATCTATGTCTGTCTTTAAGCCAATACTATACTGTCTTGATTGTTGTAGTTTTATAGTAAAACTGGAAACCAGATAGTATAAGTTTCCCGTTTCTATAGAATTGTTTGGGCTTTTCTAGGTCCTTCATATTTCTTTTTAAGTTTCAGAATCAACTTAGCAATTTCTAAAAAAAAAAAAAAAAAAAAACTGGCTGTGGTTCTGATTGAAATTGCATTCTATCTATAGATCAATTTGGGAGAGTTGATATATTAACCATATAGAGTCCTAGAATCTATAAGCATGATATGACTCTCCATTTCTTTAGGTCTTTTTTAATCTCAGTGGTATTTTATAGTTTTCTGTGTATCGATCTCACGCATATTTTGTTAAACATATCCCTAAGTGTTTCGAGGCCTTTATTCCATTCGTAAATGGCATTGTCACGATCATTTCAACTTCTGACTGTTAGCACACAGAAACAGAACTGGCCTTGTTTGGCTTGGTGTGCTGTTGCTTTGGTAGACTCTCTCATTAGTCTTACCAGCATTTTGTAGCGTTGGGTTTTCTACAGATAGCAATGTCATCCGCGAATAAAGGTCATTTAGAGTTTTCCCTGCCTTGCGACGTTGGCCGTGTCCTCCCGCGGAGACCAAGTGTAACAGTGCACAGTCCTGCCTCACTCCTGACTGGAGAGAAAGCACCGGGTCCCTCGCCACCACATGGGACGTGGCTGTGGGTTTTGTAGTCACCCTTTACCAGGTGGAGAGCTCCCTCCTATTCCCAGTTTACTGAGGGTTTTTATCACAAACAGGTGTTGACAAAATGCTTTTTTTTTTTTTTTTTGTATCTATTGAAACGCTCGTGTGCTTTTTCTGTTTTAGTCTGCTAACATGGTAAATGACATCAATTGACTTTTAAATGTTAAACTAAGTTTGCATTCCTGGAATAAGCCCCACAGGGTCATCCGTACAGTATTCTTTTTATATATTGATGGAATTGACTTGCTGATGTTTTGCTGAGGATTTTTGTGTCTGGGCTCATGAGAGAGAGTGGACTTTTCTTTTCTCAACATGTCCTCAGCTGGTTGTGGGACCAGGGTTAAGATGGTTTCAGGTAGAGTTGGGAAGTTGTCCCTCCTCTTCTGTGTCCCAAGAATGGGTGTTTTTCTCCCTTCTGTGTCTGGTGTAATCCACCAGTAGCCTGGGGGGCAGGGAGGTGAGCATTCTCTTGTGAAGGTGTTGAGTTTTGAGGATTTGTAAGAGCTGGAGCCGGGAGCTGGCCCTGCGGCCCTGGACCAAGGCCCAGGCTGGCAGTGGCGACTCAGGAATGGGCAGTTCTACAGAGGATCAGAGTGGACACAGGTGTGCCTGGAAGACGTGGAGGGAGCAAGAGGGGCCCCAGACTGAGCCCTGAGGAGGCCCACGGGCACGGGATGCACAGACACATAGAAAGCTGAGGAGTGGCCAGAGAAGGTGGAAAGGGCCTCAGGGACACGAGGTGGGGAAGGAAGTGGGAGTGAGTCCTGAGAGCAAGATTTTGGGTTAACCAGGAGGACCAGATGAGAATGGTCAACAGGGCCAAACGCTGCTGAGGGCACCAGAAAGGTGAGCTCTGTCACCCTGCAGGCGGGGAGGTGTGAGGCCACGTGGCATCTCCCGCAGGTGCCCTCCTCTGCCTGCCCCAACCTGGGCCCTCTCCTGGTCTCCTACACGCTCTCGGCTGACAATTTCTCTCGCCCAAGGTCCTGAATGCTCTTTAATTCAGCTCAAAATGACCACTGCCCCATCACACCAGCAGCAGCCTGGGGCTGACCCTCTGTCTGTGGTTGTCTGTCTAAAGCCCTGAGCCCCCAACTGGCAGGACCCTGACTGGCTGTCCTCCTCGCCCGATCACCCAGAACTTAGCCCATGGTGGCTCTTAATCCAGACCTGTAAAGAGAAGCGAGGCATGGATGGCAGGAGCTGGTGTCCTGAGGCCGACACCCCTTCCTGGGCTGCAAGTGCAAACAGCCCAAAGAGCACTCTGCTCTCTACTGCGGCAGGTCACTGCAAAGATCTGGGTATTTCCTCAGTGCACACGACACTCAAGAGTGCCCAGGGTGGGCAGAAGAAAATCTACAAGCGAAACTTCGATGCCCAGGAACTTACCTGTAGAAACCACGATGGCCAACGCAGCTTCCCAGGAGGCCCACACACGGTGGGACCCCAGGCCTGCAGGGTTCCGGGCCACCCTCCCCTCCCACCACCTTCTGCAGCACTAGCTTAAGGAAACGTGTTTTTCTGCAAGAAACAGAGGGTCCCTCCAGGTCTGGCTGCTTCTGCGTTCTGGCCTGATGTCTTTAGACTTTCCAGACGCTTCTCCTGGTTAACCCAAAATCTTGCACCCCCAGCCCAACCGCTCAGACTGAAGAGAGAAAGGTCGGCAGCAAAGACCAGGGAGGTGCCGGCGATGGGGCCGCTGCTGTGTGGCCTTGGGCGAGTTCCTTGACTCCACCGCTGTGCTCCGTCGCTGATGCACCCCCGGGAAATGCCGCCCCCTCTTCCGGTGGGAACAGGAGCGGAGGCGGAGAATGGTGCCTGGCACAGCCAGCCTCGGGAGGTGCAAGTCTGCCCCGCGCACAAACCGCCATGTCCCACGCACAGTCCCCCGCCCCGCGCGCGGACCCCGTGTCCCGTGCACAGACCCCCCGCCCCACGAGCAGACCCCCATGTCCCGGGCACAGACCCCCAGGCCCCGCGCGCAGACCCCCATGTCCCGGGCCCAGACCCAGACCCTGACCCTATGTCCCGGGCACAGACCCCCATGCCCCGCGCGCAGACCCCCATGTCCCGGGCCCAGACCCTATGCCCCGGGCACAGACCCCCATGCCCCGCGCGCAGACCCCCATGTCCCGGGCGCAGTCCCCCCGCCCCGCGCAGACCCCCATGCCCCGCGCGCAGACCCCCATGCCCCGCGCAGACCCCCATGCCCCGCGCGCAGACCCCCATGCCCCGCGCAGACCCCCATGCCCCGCGCGCAGACCCCCATGTCCCTGGCCCAGACCCTATGCCCCGGGCACAGACCCCCATGCCCCGCGCGCAGACCCCCATGTCCCGGGCGCAGTCCCCCCGCCCCGCGCAGACCCCCATGCCCCGCGCGCAGCCCCCGCGAGGAGCAGGAAACTCCTTCCGAGACCCGGGTTCGCGGCCCGCAGAGCGGAAGTGCCGAGCCGAGGCTGCCACCTGCCCGGCTTCCCACGGGGCCGCGGCCCGCGTGGGGCTGGGATGCGCTGGGAGGGGGCGGGGCGGTGGGCGGGGCGGGGTGGTGCACGCGGGCGGCGCTGATTGGCCGGCGCCTGTGATTGGCCGGCGCGCGCTCCCCTTGCGGACGCCGCAGCCCGCTGCGTTCTCTCGGGCTCGGCTCGGCTCGGCTCGGCTCGGCTGGACTCGGCTCGGCTCAGCTCGGGGGCTCGGCTCGGCTCGGCCGCGCGGCCGCGGACGGGCGTGCGCGGGGGGCGCGGGGCGCGGGCCTCGGCGGCTTCGGCGGCGGCGGCGGCGGAAGCCTGGTGCCCCCGCCCGCCCTGTCCTCTCGACGAGGCGGCGGTGTCACCGCGGGCCGGGCCTCGGACGACCGCCTCGGAGCGCGGCGCGGGGGGCGGCGGCGCGGGCGGAGCGCGGGGGGCGCCGAGCAGCGCGGCCCGCCCGGGGGCGCCGCCGGCCGGTCAGCGCGGACGGCGCTCGGCGGACGCGGACGCACGGCCGCCGGCCCCTCCCTGCCCGCGCCGGCCGGCAGCGATGACATCGACGGGGAAGGACGGCGGGGCGCAGCACGCGCAGTATGTGGGGCCCTACCGGCTGGAGAAGACGCTGGGCAAGGGGCAGACAGGTGCGTGCGCGGGCGGGGGCGGGCGGGGGGCGCCCAGGCCCGGCCCGGCCCGCGGCCGCGAACAATGGGCGGCCGAGCGCCCCGCCCGCCCGGCCCGCCGAGCCCCGCGGGCGGCGGCTGCGGTCGGCCGGGCGCGGCCCAAGGACACGCGGCGCGGGCCGGGGGCGCTCGAGCCGGGGGCGCACGAGCCGGGGGCGCGGGCCTGGGGCGCTCGAGCCGGGGGCGCACGAGCCCGGGCCACACGAGCCCCGGGCCCCGCCAGCGCCCTCGCCCCGCCGCAGGTGCCGGCCCGGGCCGCGATGCGCGCCCCGGCGGCCGGGCCATTGTGCCGCGGAGGAGGGGCCGGCGGGCCCATCTGCCGCCCGCCGCGGCCGCGCCGATGGGCGGGCTGCCCGAGCAGCTGCGCCCCGCCGCGACCCCCACCCCCGCCCCGGCCGGGCCCTGGCCTCCCTCTCCGGTGGGGGCGGGAGACTGCGGGGACCGGGCTGGACAGCGCCCTCCTCTGCTCCCAGGCGCTGCTCCCAGACTATCGCGGGGCCCTGACCGTGGGTCTGCGGCCTGGCAGGTGGAACAGACCCCGGGCCTACCGGAGCAGGGTCTTCCGGGCCCGTCCGGGCTGCCTTTCCGGAGGGCCGCTTAGGTCCCAGGAGGCCCGCGGTGACCACAGCTACCTTTGCATTTGGCCACCGTTCCCCAGCCCCACTGGGCTCGGCCAGCCCCTCATCTGCTCGGCCAGGCACATCCAGAGTCCCCTTTGTCGGGGCCGGACTCAGCCATTTTCTTCCTTCTCCCCGGACCGGCATGTGTCCTGGCCACCCCGAGGTCTAACTGGCACTGACCGCTCAGCCCTTCCCGTCCGAGGAGGGTGCAGGTGCAGGCTGGGGGCTCAGGAGGCCGCTCCGCTGGGGGGGTGTTTGGGAAGGAAAGTGGGGCGGGCAGTCCGGGCCGGGAGCCGGCGGCTGTGATGTGACCAGCAGAGCACAGGAAGGTGTCTGGGCCAGGGCTGGGGTAGACAGACGACCCCTGCGCCTGAGCCACCCCCACACTGACCTGCACCAAGGGGCCGCTGGCTGCCGGGCAGGGCTGTGGGTAGGGCTGGTGGGGTGGCCAGACAGCCAGCGTTTAACTGAGTTCAAAATATGTTTCCTGGGAAGGACAGCCGTGGTTTGTGAAATCCTCGGTGAAGGAAGGGCCCAGGACAGCACAATGCGAGAGGCGGTGAAATAATCCAGTTATCATACCAATAAAATGCTATTATAAGGAAACACCAGCGCGTAAGTGGTGACAACAGTGAGTTACAGGCAGGGCCGCGCACCGGTCTCCGTGGGTCCGGGCTGGTCTCTGTACCCCTTACTGAGTTACACTGTCGTGGGGTCAATTGCAGGAGGTTTCCACTGTAACTAACAGTAATGAATACGAAAGGATGCGCCGTGCGTGTGTGTCAACCTGTGCTGCAGCGTGGTACTTAGAAAACAGCTCCAAGGGGCGCTCAAAGCAGCCTCCGTCCGTGCTGGGCACTCAGGAGCCAGGCCCCTCTCTGAGCTCAGATGGGCACAGTGTAAGCTTGCTGCCCAGAAGGCTGTCCCGTGGTGCCCGTCTTCCCGTTCCTGCTGCTGAAGGGTTGTCTCAAGTTTGGTGGGTGTGGGACCCTGAATGTGTGTGCTCCAGGCCTGGAGAGTTGCCACATCCCAAGCCTGTCCTTTACTCCAGAGAGGGAGGTAGGCTTCCTGCCAGGAGCCCTCGGTGGGAGAACGCGAGGCTGGACATTCTGATCCTGCTGTGGAGAATGCTTCTCCTGCTGGGATCTGGCCATGGCCTGGCTGCAGGGGAGCTGGGGAGGCCACGGTGCGGTGAGACCGCCTGGCGTAGCCCTCCGCTCCAGCCCACCTCTCCTTGACTGTGCACCAACGACATGTTCATTTCAACCCTCCCTGTTCTTCTTGGCTTCCCCTCTGCCCACATCGCTCAAAACAAAAGGCACTTGTCTTGAGGTGGCTGTGGAGAGGACACGTCCGGTGGGACTGAGGCTCAGGTGCGGCGTGAGCTTTTCAGCCCGGCTGACCCCAGCCAGGGCCTGGTGGACACCCTTCTCGGGCCTGGCAGGGTGCAGCCCGCCCTCTGCCGCACCTCTCGGCAGGTCGTGGTTCACGATCTGACCTGTGTGGCGCTGGGCCCAGCAGGTCAGTGCTACCGCTTTACGGCAGCGTCTGGCCTCCGCACAGGGCGGTGGAGCTGTGGTTGTGTGCTCATCTCCCTCTTGTCCAGGAGAGTCCTCTGTACAGCTCCCCTCAGTGGCCTCGGGTGTCACCTCTGACCACCAGAGTGTCCGAGCCCAGGCACCAACCGAAACTAAAGTGTTGGTTTCTGGCCATTGAAAACTGGCGGATGGCGACCTTCAGGGCCTCCTAGGGTGCAGGTGTTTCTGGGGTGGGATGGAACAGGAGCCCACCATGTGCTCACTGCACAGAGCTGGTTTTCAGAAGTCCACATATCAGGACCTTGATCTCAAGTGAAGTCCTGTGCAGAGTTCTGGGGAGCTGGGCATGATGGGCAACTCTCCCACCTGTTGGTCTTTCCCGACCCTGGCGCAGCCTCTGGAGGAGCCCGGGGCCCTGTGAGGTAGTTGGAAAGGCCCGTGCAGTGTCTTGGCTCCCCTACCAGTGACTGCACCAGGCAGAGGCCTCAGGACACCCCCCCAGCCCTCTTCCCACAGTGCAGACCCTCCCCGAGGGAACCCCCCTTCTGGGCTGAGGCCTGGCCTCGGTTGGCCTGTCCCTGTTGGGCAGCCCGGCACAGAGGTCCTACGTGATGAGTGGGCACACCTTGGACAGGTGGTGCTCCCGGGTGGGGATGGGAGGATCGTGGGAGTGGGGGAAGCCCTAGGACCCCTGTCCTGTCCAGCTTGCTGTGGCTTTAAGCCCCTCAGCACGTGTCTGTGCATCCCTGTTCACAGGGGTCCCACTGCCTCTTCACAGAGAAGCGCTCTGCGGGGGCCAGGGGCCACTCGTACTGGATAAGGTGTGCCGGGCAGAAGGCACAGCATGGTCCATCACAGAGGTGACACACTTTAGGCAGGACCTAGCCCTGACCATG
Organism: Cynocephalus volans; assembly: GCF_027409185.1. Taxonomy (NCBI): domain Eukaryota; kingdom Metazoa; phylum Chordata; class Mammalia; order Dermoptera; family Cynocephalidae; genus Cynocephalus; species Cynocephalus volans. The sequence continues at coordinate 167,781,978 of NC_084463.1, forward strand.
GATTTCCTCCATGTGGGAGCACCACGGCCCACAACCCCCAGACCCCAGCACAGTGCAGGCTGTGCCAGGGAGGGCTTCGGAGTCATCTGTGGCTCCATCTCTGCCCCACGATCTGCGCACATGGGGAGTCGTGTCTAGAGTGGTCAGGGAGTGCGGTGGAGGCAGGGCCCAGCCTGCTTTCCTGTGCTGTGAAGCTTGGCTGCCCTCCCCACCGACCCCAGGCTCTGTCCAGAGGTGGAAGCCTCTGGGGCTACCACGGACTATGCCGCCTACCCAGGACTAAGGCTCTCAGGGGCTCCAGGTCCCACCCCACCCCTGGCTGCCTGAGGCGGCCAGGGCCCTTCCCTTGCTCTGGGGCACCCAGGGGTCTTCACTGGTGGCTGGCAGGGGGTGTGGGTCCCCGTGCACCCCCACCTCCAGGCCCCTCTTCCCAACCAGCCACCTTGAGGACAGCGTGGGGCCAGGAGGGCTGCACTGCAGAATGCCACTCCTGCTCTTTTCTGGGGGGTGACCCTGGGGTGGGGGTCTAGGCGGCAGCTCCACAGCAGGCCCATCTGTGAGGATGGCCCCGTCTGCCACCTTCCTGTGCCGGAGGTCTGTAGCTATCACTCTGGAGGAGCAGTAACAAGGGCACCTATGCGGTCACCTGGTGGCTCTAGTTTGGGGGACACCTGTGCCTCCAAGGCCTCATGGCACAGACCAGCTTCTCTGAGCACCTGGGAGGGTCAGGTTGCGTCTGAAGCGAGCGCTCCGCTGGGGACTGGCTCTGACGGAGGAGGCAGGCCGGCCACTGGGACCACCCCCCCCGCTCCCACCTGTGTGGGCTGTGCCCTGCAGCCACTGTGGAGCCTAATGGGTTCTGTGCCACTGGCCCCAAGGCACTGCACTGCCCACCTGGGTTCTGGCCACTCAGTGGCTGAGGGACTCTGAGACACCATCTACACAGTGTAAGGCGAGAGGACAGCAGGACAGCATGAGTCAGGGCCCGCCTGGAGGTCGCATGGGAGGGGAGGGACCTCCTGGCCTCCTCTGGTCTGGGTGGTCCCTCGTGCTGTCCTACACTCTGCAGGAAGGGAACAGCACTCTGGCCTAGTCAGCCCGCCTTCACCTGCGGGGCTGGCTGGTGAGTCAGAACACACTGCAGTGGGTGGTGGGCCTGGGGTGGCGGAGCCACCCGGGCCTCACCCCAGGGATGCCAGCCTGGCCAAGCTGCCCAAGCCAGCTGCCTTGGGCTCTGGACAAGATGGAGGCTGGGCTGGGGCCAAGGCCACAGGGACAAAGCAGGGCCTGTGCCCAGCCGGCTGCCTCTCAGGGCCCGGCCAGCTTGGTTCAGGCCTTGCTCCGCCGCCTCTGAGGGGCCAGTGTTCTGGAGCCTGGCAGCTGGGAACCAGGTCCCCACCCACAGAACAATGTTCCCGAAATGCTGGCTGTTAAAAAAAACTCCCCCTTTCCCTCCGGGGCCATCTCTGGCTTCCCAGGCTGGTCTGCTTCAGGCCTTGGGGCCCCAGGGCCCAGGCAGTGGACTGGGTCTGAGTTTCCTCCTCAGGCAGATGGTGAGGGCCACATAGGTTGCTGCGTGTAGATCACGCACCATGCCCTTGGGCCGAGGTGCAGTCCTGTCTGCCCTGGGGGTAGAGGCCTGTGAGGACAGAGCTCCCTCCCCTGGGTGGCCATGGCATCCTTGTGGGCCTGGCTAAGGGTGAACAGACAATTTTGGGCTGGTTGCAGTGGAGGTTTGGGCTGGGGGGTGGGAGGAAAGGAGTCCTGGGCCCCTTGGGACAGTCCCTGGAGGCGCCCTGGGGCCTCATGCCATCACCACCCACTTTGGGCTCAGGCTGGGCCCTAGGGTCCTGGAGGGCAGGGCTGGCCTTCCCGGCCTTCAGCAGAGGCGGGAGGACAGCCTGGACAGCCGCCTGTGTGGCTGATGACGCAGCCGGGGGCGGCTGCACGTCAGGCGAGGCTAGGAGCCGTGGGCGGTGTGCAGGAGCGGGGAGCCTGCCTCGCCAGGAATGTGGCCTCTGAGGGATGGCTTGGCTGGGAGCCTGCGGGTGACCCCAGAGCTGCTGGGCAGCCCCTCACTTGGATAAAGGGGCCAGGATGGGGGGCGCCTGGGGAGCAGCATCTGGTGGGTCCTCAGTGCCAAGAGAGAGGGGCCTCCAGGTCAAGCCATGTGGCCATGGGCACCTGAGGGGCTCCTCCTATGGCTGGCATCGGGCACTCATGGCCAGAGCAGGGGTGTCGCTGCAGTGAGAGCTGCCTCCTGGGCAGGTGACCTCACTGGCCTGAGTCTGAGAGTTCTCCATGTTGGCCAAAGGTGACCTGGTGTCCGCCCCAGGAAAGGCGCTGGCCAGAGCAGCCGTGTTGGGTGAGGAGGTCCAGTGCCCTGGCCGTGCCTCAGAGCCCCAGGGCTTGCTGTTCATGTTCCTCCTGTGAGCCCCTTCGGCAGTGCCACCGGCCCCACACTGGAGGTGGCAGCACAGGTGGGCAGGTGGTCGGGAGCCCAGGTCTGCAGAGGCCAGCAAAGCCTCCTCCCCAGGCAATGAGCTGCACGCCCTGCCACCGTGGCCTCAGGCCCTTGCCCACTCTCACCCTCCCCTCCTGCTGTCCAGGTTGGGGTCTTCAGCCATGAGGAAGGGCCTGGACACAGCCTTCACATCCCTCCATGGGTGTTGGGGCACATGCAGACCCACGGAACCAGTGCAGCCCTGACCTGGACCTTCCCAGCCTCTCCTTCCTCCACGTTGTCTTGGGGCACAAGTCCTTCTGATGTGAGCGCAGGAGACTCGCTCTTGTGTCTCTTGGCTGTTTTTGGTTTTCGTCCTGTGCTGTTGAGGGTCTTGAGAGCCCTTCCACCAGCCCCACGGGCTTCCTCCACACGGGGTTGGCAGCAGGGCCACAGGCACAAAGGCACCTCCAGCAGGGAAGGGGCTGGCAGGCTGCCTGCCACAGGCCAGCACCATGGGGCATTTGTGACCTCTGGGGTCTCTGGGTCAGGACATTCCTGAGGAACAGCTCTGCAGAGCCCCCAAGGTGGGGGTGCCACCAGGGTGTTTGATAGAGAGGCAGACCCTGCAGTCGAGTAGTCACTTGGCCACATCTCAGTTTCCCCTCAGCTAAGTGGCTTGGGTGTGACAGGGACAATGCCTCGTGGGACCGTGCTTGATGGGGCTAAGCCCAGTGCTGGGCCTGACACTGCGGCAGCATCGCCTCTGGGCAGGGCTGAGGCACCCAAGAGGGAGGAGGGGGGACAGACGGCAACTCTGCGTCTGCTGCCCCTTAGTCGACATGGTTTGCGTGCGGCTCTTGTTTGTGGGGGTGGCGAGCAGAGAGAGGTGACAGGGATTGTGGCAAAGCCAGACCAGCCACTGTGCCCAGTGAGGGGACACCCAGGCTGCACAGCCCTTGGGGCTCCAAGTGGCTGCCCGACGTGGTGGGCTCTAAGCTGGGGAGAGGTTTGTCCCATCCCTGTCCCTCGACCACATGCTGCCACAGAGACCCAGGGTGTGTCCCCGCCCCGCCTGAGCTCCCACTGGGCCCTGGCCCTGCTTTCTGCCTGGCAACGGGGGAGCCTGGGGTGCAGGGACAGCAGGTCAGCCTTGGGCTGAGCGAGCTTTCCTGGCACCTTCTGCTCACAGCGTCCTTGTCCTAGGGGCCAGCTGGAGTGGGTGTGGGGCGCCGCCCGAGCCTCAGCCCTGTAGCTTCTGTGACTTGCCTGGGGTCGGGCTGTTGTGGGAACTGTAAACACCAGCTCTGGCTGCACTCTGGATCGCAGCATTCTCAGACACACAGCAGAGAGGAAAGGGTCCCAAGCCCTGCGTGCCGCCTCTGCGTGCCACCCCAGCCTTAGCCCCAGCCCCCACCTCTCTGCACCCAGTGTCTGGAGGCCAGTGGGGTCCCGGATCTGCTCAGGGACTGTGTGCACAGTCTCCCCACTCTGAGCCATGGCTGGTATCCATCAGGCCCTGGGCTGGGGGCTGTTTGCAGGGGTCCTCATCTCGGCATCACCTGAGGCCTGGGTTTCAGGGTGGGCCCGAGGGTCTGTATTCCTGACACGTTCCCAGGTGATGTTGATGCAGGTCGGCGACCCACTTGGAGAGCCGTGGTGACTGTAATGAGGCCGACCCCCTTCTTCCTACTTGACCCCTGACCCTGGCACAGTGGTGGGTACAGGCATGGCCTCAGTTTATCCATCGTCACACGTGGGCACCTGTGCAGCCAGCACTGGGCTGGGTGTGGGGCACACAGCAAAACATGGCCTTGGCCCTGCCTGTGGATATCTGACCCACACATTCTGGAACCTTCACCCCATGACATACACCTGCAGGTCCAGTCTCAGAGGGGTAGATGCCATGCAGGAGGAGTGGGGCCTGTTTTAGCTCTGCCATGGAAGTGGGGCGCATTGTGTTCCAAAACCCAGTGGGGCGGGGGGCTAGGCAGGGAAGAAGGTGCTGGCTGGTTGCTCACTGGGAGCAAGGCACGACCTAGGCTGGGGTCTGGGAAAGACCTGCCCCCTCATGGTGCTCAGGCCTCGTGTGTCAGCTCCTCAGGCCACTTCTGCCAGACACTGGGTGTGACAGTCTCTTCTGTCCCTGCCGGCTCCCAGCCCCAGGCCTGGCCTCACCCTCTAGGGTGCAGGGGCTCTTTTCATCCAGTTCGAGTGTTGAGTGGCAGTCACTGTCCTGGACACTGAAGAACAGCCAGATGCAGCAGTGACTGCATGGTCCTGGAGCTCAGAGCTGGGGTGGGGCAGCCCTACCATCCCAGACGGTCCAGCGTCCAGGGCAACTGGCCCCAGCTCCTGTCTTCGCAGAACTGCTCTGCCAAAGCACCTGGCCTATGGCCTCTTGCGCCATGTGTCATCTGGCATGGCTGACGTGTGGCTGCCCCACAAGGGTGCCTGTGTTTAGGGGCTTCCTGCCTGGTGTTAGACTGCTGAGGTGGTGGGCTGTGCCCCTTGTCTGCAGGTTGGGGCTCATGCTTGGTGCGCAGATGCTTCTGCCAAATGCACATGCATTTCGAGTGAGACTTTCTGGCCAGGACTGTAGTCACCTGGAAGAAGAGGTCACTCTTCAAGCCCACCACATTCATGCATGGGGTAGGGGGGGCCAGGCTTGGGAGCCCCTACAGCCAGGGGCCAGCCTACTGAGTGTGTCCCTGGAGCACATGGAAGCTTGGCACCCAGGGGGCCAGGCAGCCCTGGACCCTGGCACACTCTGCACAGAGAGCCCCTGGTTGGTCCACGCCAGCAGTGGGGGCAGCCTGCCGACCTTCAGGATCAGGAGAGTGGGCCCTGCACCCCGCTTCTGAGGCGTGGAGGCCTGAGGGGCAGCAGGCTCGTGCGCCAGCTGGGGAGCTGTCCAGCACTGTCCCTGCTGAACTCTGCAGCTTCTGCTTCCTGGGAGGGAGGCTGCCTCTAGCAGTTGGTCCTCAAACCTTGGCTGCAGCAGATCCCCATCCTGGCTCTGAGGAGCCCCCATCTGAGTCAGGGTCTGTGTGCCTGAGCCCCCACATTCTGGGAGAAGAGACGTGGAGGGGGGGAGGGTGCAGGTGTTACCCTCCAGCTGCCCCACCCTGGGACCCCCATTTCCCTGGACCTGCTGGTCCCTCCTTATGGCAGCCCAGCCAGCCCTCCCGGCTCCTCCCAGTGGGCAAGGGCCCAGGTCTTCCTGGAGCTCCCACATGCACAGAGAGGGTCCTCTGGAGCCTCGGGTCTACTCCCACAGCCCCCTCCTCAAGCCTGGGGCACTGGGGTGATGGGTCAGGACAGAAAGGGCCAGCCCTCCACCCCCACCCCGGGCTAGCTCAGGGGCAGGGTGGGAAGTTGACTGGAGACGGGTGACATTTGGAAGGGAAGAGGCTCGGCAGGCAGATAAGCCAGGGGTGAGCTGCTGGATTGACTGTGGAGACAAAGGGCTCGTCTCAGATTGGATGTTTGTTGACCCTGAACCCCAAATCCCCAGGGATTTACAACTAATCATAGAGCGGCACAGATAGGCCGTCCTCCAACAAAAGCCCTGAGTGGCAGAGGGCATCTGCCATTGTGTGTTTGTGCAGGGGGCTGTGAACCAGCCGAAGGTCCTACCATGTTCCCACCTCGGGCCCTGCCTGGGGCTGCAGGGGACATCACCCAGGGGGATGCCTGGTGGCCCCAGGTCACAGGGAGGTGCCCTGCTGTGGGCATGGCAGGGGCACCTGGGGTCTCGGCCTGCTGTCCTGGGTGCTTAGCCCATAGAGGGAGGGGCAGGCCTACACCAGCACCTCCCCCTGCCCAGCCCTTCACTTGTGGAGTCAGCTGGTCCTGGGACCTCTGCCCTCAGGGACCTGTGCACACCCTCAGGGGTCTACACACTGGCTGCTGTGGCAGGATTGGTCAGCCTTGTTTTGGGGCTGGGGGGACATGGCACCCAGTTGGGTCACATGAGGTCAGTGGCAACTGTCCCCAGACCAGGGAGGCAGGATGGAGGCTACTATGTGTGGCCACCCCCACCCCAGGCCACAGTGTCAGGAAGGGCTCTGGTGGCTTGGAGCTGGCTGCTTTGGTGGTGGGGGCAGGGAGTTTATGCCCAGCTTTGACAGGGTGGATGGAGCTCCTGAGTCACTCAGTTGGGTGGCATCTGGGAGCTCTCGCCTGTCTCCTCTGGCTTCTGCTAGTGCTGGGGTGACGGTGCCATCAGGGAGGACCTGGGGCCCTGGGAAGCCCTGCCCCACCCCACCCCAGGTGGCTTCCTCAGGGTCTTGAGCTGACAGGGCGTTCCGTCCCCAGAGAGCAGGGGTGGGTGGGAGGGCCTGGCTGCAGCCCTCTTGGTGCTGGTCCCCTTGCTGGTGAACACTGCCCTTAGGGGCATCTCTGTGCCAGAGGCAGTGAGCAGGGGTCCTCTTGCCTGGATGACAGGAACCTGCCGGGCAGCCACTAACTCCAGGCCCATGCCTGCTGGTCCAGGCTGGGTCAGCTCTGGCCACCTGCTCCGTGCTCATGAGCCTCGGGGAGTCTGGTGCCTATGGAGCCTATCTGTCCCCACAGTAGGGTGGTCCCTGCCTCTGTCTGTAAGAGTCCTCCTGGGGAAAACAGCCCCTCAAGAGCACTGGTGGCCATGGGCACATTCCTCAGCTGCTGGTTCAGGCTCTGTGGCCCAGGGACAGATTGGGGTTCCTTGCTGGGCCTCAGGAACTCACCCCTAGGGCACCTCTCCTCTTGGGTTTGGATGCCAAGCGGCCTGTACCCTGGGGGGCGGGGGGCAGCCAGCAGCCCCCAGACATGGCTTTCACGTTCAGAGCAGGTGTTGACCAGTGTGGATCAGGCACCTAGCCCCTCCGCTCCCCTGATCTGGGGCCCCAGGACTGGGGGACCGGCCTGACAGCCGGGCACTGGCACCCTGTTGAGGAGACCTGGCGTGTGAGCTGGGGACCATGTGCTGATGAAATTATGTCTGCTGTGTTCTGGAGAGTTTGGCCTTGGGACAGGTGGCCCTTCTGGTGGCATTTGGGTTCTTGCTTCATAAACCAAGCCTATGCCCAGCGAACCAGTGCTGAGACTGGCCTGGGAGTTTCCAGTGACCAGAAGACATATGTATTGAGACTTCCCTGCCTGCAGGAGGTGGATGGGTTCCAGGCCCCGCTGCCTGGCTGGGGGTGTCATGGAGGTCAGGCCAGCAGGGCAAGGTGCAGCAGGCCCCAGGGTGTGTATGGGTGTGGGGTGGGTCCATCCTGAATCAGGAGGGGCGGGACGTGCCTGGCCCCTGCTCCCTCCCTGGGCTTAGATGCTTCCTGGCCCCCAGGCCCGGCCCCTTTGAGTGTGTCTGGGCTTCTCTGCAGAGGGTCCTGCCCCGACTCCCAGGAGGTCATGGTTCACTGTCTCTACAGCACCGGGACTCCAGGGCTGTGACAGGGGTGCCAGCTCCCCTCCCCAGGGCACATGGTGGGGTCCCCCTTCCCGCCCTCCAAGTCCCTGACTCACTTTGGCCAATGAAGAGTGAGCAGAACTCAGTCTGTCCAGTGGAAGCTTCCAGAGCCAGTGCCCCTCCCGGTCCACTGAAGCTCAGGTGAGGACATGCCCTCTGCAGCCTGCCCCCCCCCGCCCCTGGTGTCAGGCCGAGCTGCTGATGCCCAGCACCCCTCCCTCAGTGGCTGCCTTGCCACCAGAGGCCTGCAGGGGCCGTGGGGCCTGGGGCACAGGGAGGGGCTGCCTTCTGCAGGCCTGGCTTCTCCGCATCCCCCCTCTTGTCTCTCTGTCCCCTTGGGTCCCCACTTTTCCCGATGCCTCCCCTCTTCCTTGCCCTTGCTCTCCTGTCATGTCCCCTCTTTGGGGCTCCCCTCCCAGGGTTGTTGACCTCAGGACAGTGCGGGTGGGGTAAGGACTTGGCACCAGCCGGGCTTCCTCCCTGACTGGCCTGCCAGGACCAATGTGGGGAGGCTCTAGGGGTCCCGTTTGTGGGGTCTCACACTCAACTCTGACATTGGTGTCACTCAGCCTTCCCCTTCGTCCTCGTCCCAGCACCCGGAGGAGGATGGGGTGAGGAAGGACCCCAAGGGGAGGCCGTCTGCCTGACCCCTCCCTGGCTGCCAGCCCAAGCCCCAGCCTGGAGAGCGCAGAGGCCACGTCCTGCCCGGGTTCCTGGTGTGGCTGGCAGGTCTCTGCCTCTCCCCTCTCTCTGCCAGCTAAGCAAATTCTATTCTTACCCCATGTGGGAGGTTACCTCTGTGCGGGCAGGCTCCCGGGGGCAGGCCGGGCTCAGCGTCTGTCCATCTCAAGAGTGCTGACCCCAGGGGCTCCCATGCCTCCTCGGGCCCTCCTCCTGCAGGCTGCTGGCTCAGCCTCTGTCCACTGCCCCCTACTTGGCCTCCAACAACTTGGGGTCTCCTGGCCTCCCTCTGCTTCAGGCCAGCACTGCGCTACTCCCACAGGTGTAGGCTGGACCCCAAATTCCACACCAAGGTGCCGCACGGTCTGGCCCCTGCCCCCCGCCGCCTACCTCTCACCACCTGTAGCTCTGTGCTTGCCTTTGATTCGTGCGTCCTGCTCGGCTTGGGGCAGGCATGGAGCACACGCCAGAGCTGAGCAGTAGGACCGCAAATCAGAGCTGCGCTGAATGGCCCAGGGTGACGGGGGCAGCCCTGACAGGAGCTGGGGAAACCACACAGGATGCCCAGGGCCCTGCACACCTGAGGAGGACACGACAAGGGGCGCCAAGCTCTCAGTAAGGGCCACACAGGGTGGGTGGGAGAAGTGGGCAGGGCGAGGGCAGCTCTGTGTCCTGCATGTGGCTCCCGCTGCTGGCAGTGCTTCAGAAAGGCTCAGGGCTGGGCCCATCCCTGCACTGTCCAGGGCCTGAGAAGAGGATGGCAGGGTCCCCTCCTGCAGCTCCAAAAAGAGGAGCCCTGGGGTCTGAGACGGGAGAGGCTGGGCACCTGCTGCCTCAGAATGGGACTCTTGGGCCCATGTCTGTGGATGTGCATGTGTGTCTGTGTAGGTCTGCGTGTGCAGGTCTGTGTCTTGCTGTGTCTGTGTGTGTGTATGTGTGTATCAGTGTGCGTGTGCAGGTCTGTGTGTCTGTGTGTTGCTGTGTCTCTGTGTGTAGGTCTGCTAGTGTGTGCGTCTGTGTGTGCACATCTTTATGTGCAGGTCCGTGTGCGTGTCTGTGTGTTCCTGTGTCTCTGTGTATGTAGGTCTGCATGTGTGTGTCTGTGTGCATGTGCCTGCATCTGTGCGTGTGTCTGTGTGTGTGCAGGTGTGTGTGTGTGCAGGTCTGTGTGTGTGTGTGTGTATGTGTCTGTGTGTGCGTGTCTCTGTGTGTGGGCCTGTGTCTTTGTGTGTGCAGGTCTGTGTGTGTGGGCCTGTGTGTGTGTGCAGGGCTGTGTCTGCCTGCCTGCAGGATGACAGGCGGAGACTCCCTGGGGCTTCCCAGGGAAGGCATCCCCAGCCTTATCACCATGGCAACCCCTCCGCCCATCCCTGGGGTGTGGAGGGTGGGGCCTGGCAGGTGCTGTGCAGGTGGAGCTGAGCAGACCTCCTGCCTGGCGGGCGGTGGTGGCACGTGTCTGGGCTCCCACTGGGCTGCCGCCTCTCCCTCCTGCCCCCAGCTTCTCAGAGCCATGCATTCGGTCCCCCTGCCCAGAACGTCCTGGGGAGCTGCACAGCAGTAGTCCACAGCCCTGCCACCAGCTGCGCCTCCCTGGTTGGATGTTGATGTCCACACAGAAGCTGGGCCCCTGGTCCCCAGAGAGTCCAGGGGACTCCTCCTGTGGGGCCCGGCTGGGATGTCACCCCTCTTTCCCCTGCTGCTTGCCCTGTACAAGCTCCCCTCCCCCAGAAAACCCCTCTCATCCTTTTGCGGTCCCTCAGGCATGTTGCTCTGCAGGTGGCTTAGCCAGTGGCCTTGACGCCAACCCTCTCAGGAAGGAGAGGACACCAGCTTTAAAAAACAATCCACTTAATCGAATTACAAAATAGTTACGGGATTCAGTCAAAATATTTCATTGGGCTAATTTTACAATATCGAATTGCAAAGACCAGTTAATAAAAATCTAATGTGATCGTCTGACACCATTGGGATTGGAGATGGGCTCGCAGCCACCTGGAGGAAGGCTGGCCCTCCAGAAGGTGTGTCCCAGGGTGCAGAGGGGCCTGGGCAGGGAGGGGGCCCCGGAATCCACGGTCTCACAGCACATGCCCCCGAGGCTGCCGGGTCTCCTGCTGGCCCTGGAGCCAGGCGCACCTGCCGGGCTGCGGTGGGGGGAGGCGAGGGGTTGCTCTGGTGCTGGAGGAGGTGGAAGCCTCATCCTCCCCCCAGTCTTGGGGTCAGTCCTCTCTGACCTCGTCCCCACACAGCAGGTGGACGTGCCACAGCAGCTGTGGCTGGGGCCTCCCAGGTGGGCTGCCCTGCATCAGGGGAGTGAAGGGAGCCCAGCCTGGACGTGCGTTGTGCTGTCCGTGTCTGTGTCGGGCAGGGACAGGCACGCCTTCTTTGTGCAGTGGGGGTGGGGACCTCCGCTCTGCTGCCCAGCTCAGGTTGGGTCCTGGGCAGAGTCGGTGCTGGGGCTGGGCACGTGTGGAGGATCTGGGTGCAGGAGGCCCATCCTCGCTGTCTCCCTGTTGTGTCACACCAGGTTGGCTCAGCTGCCTCTGCGGTTGCCATGGCAACCACACTGGGCTGGGCTGGCAGCCACCGGGCTGAGGATAGCCCCGGAGAAAAGCGGAACCCCCTCCCACATACTGCCCCCCGGGGGGAGGGGTCTTCACACCACAGCCGCCAGGCTGGAGGGGACCTTGGAGGCCTAGCCTGTGCCAGGGCCAGCCGTGTCTCCCTCGGCTGTGGGCCCCATGCCTGAGCACCTCCCCCCTGCAGGGACCCCATGTGCCACAGCCCTGCTCGGGCAGGAGTAGGGGGTGGGGTTTTCCAGGACCCAGTCCACAAGGAGACTCTTCAACCTGGCCACACAGGTCAGGACCCAAGTCAGACCCCCCACCCTAAGGTCTCGCTCTGGCTCTGCCCCGTGAGCCAGCAGTGTGGTCACGCCTGGTGGGAACCTGTCATGAGAAGGGCCCTGTTTCTCCCAAGTCACCCGTTGTCATTCTTCTGAGCGTGCACCCGTGTGCTCTGAGTCCTCGGCCTCTGTCTTGAGGCTGCTGTCCCACGTGATCCAGCTGTGGGAAGTCCCAGCGCCAGCTGCCTGAGGGAGAGGAGGGGTGCAGAGGGGCACAGGACACTTTGGGGTGGCGGGACCTGGGCCCTCCTGGTTGTGGTGACTTGGCTGAAACCAACCGAGCTCTTTGAGTCTGTGTGGCTCATGGTGCGTCAGGGTCGCCTCAAAGCTGCGGAGAAACAGCCGACACGGGCACGATTGGAGGGGCAGGCTTTAGGGGCACAGAAGGGGAAGAGAAGGCAGGCCTGGTGCCCCCCTCGTGCGGGGCGGGGTGCTTGCAGTGCCCGCCCCAGGGCTGTGAGAGCCACAGCCGTGCTCGGGAGGCACTTAGCAAGCCCCGCACCGCACGGGTGCCGAGGGGCCACGGAATCGGCAGCTGGTGTGTGCCTTGTTGGCGCTGCCACCACTGGGGACTGCTACCCTCACGCTCCTCGGGGACCCCGCTGCAGCGCATGAGGCTTGCTTTTGTTCTCCTGGGTTCCTTGTCCCCCTCGAGCTTATTTGGGGGGTGAGTGTGGAAGAGCTATGTGCAGTCTCCCAAGTCCCCAGTGACTGCCGACCCTCTCCCTTGGGGTGGGGCCCGTGGGGTGGCTGGTCCTCCAGGCAGGTCCTTCCAGTTGGGCCGGCAGCAGGCCGGGCCCCTTGTAGTGGGGACACAACCGGAGGTAGGTCAGGGACCAGCCAGGCCTCCATGGCTGCGAAGCCGAGGAGGGGACTTGGGGGGCTGGAGTCAGGGGAGAGGCTTCCACTGGCCTTTTGTGCAGAGGCAGGTGGTGGTGGGTCTAAGAAGCCAGGGCCAGCTGCTGGGGGGGTGGGGGGCTCTGAGCTCAGGGACCAGCTGAAGGGGGGGGGAAGGGAGGGGCTGGGAGAGCCGCAGGATGCTGCCTGCCTTTTCTGCTCCCATCACCATGGCAACAGATGGAGGTTTGGCAGGAAAGAGGGGGAGGGCTTGGTGGGAGGTGCTCGGGGTCTGGGGACGAGCTGGGGATCCTTCGGGGACTTGGGGGTTGCTTTCCTCAGGCTGGGCGGGCTCCCCTGGCAGAGGTGACCACCACAGGATGGGAGTGTGGGCTTTGGAGGTGCATCTGAGATTCCTTTCTCTGGGGCTCCCAGCCTCGCTCCTGGGCCAGTGCCCCCAACCCAGACAGCTCCCCAGCCTGGGCCCTGGGCACGGCTCCACCCCACCACCCAGCCCTGGAGTAGGGGAGAAGGCCGGGCTGGGGCACCAGCCTCACCCCATGTGACCACTGGCCACAGGGCCACCCACCCTTGGGCTGAGGGCTGCCCATCTGCAGGGCATGTCCTGGCCAGCCCTGGGCCCCCTCCTGTCTCCCCTACCCTCCCCCGCAGCCAGAGAGCCCAGGCCTGACCAGCAGGCGGACAGGGGCGGGGCCAGGCTCTGCAGAGGGCTCAGCCGCTCATGCTCCCAGGCCACCTCCCCCTCCTCAAGGCCAAGCCTGAGTACCAGCCCCACCCTGCAGGCTCAGCCAGTGGGCACACTCGACACTCGCTGCCTGGTTATGCCCGTGTGAGTCCGCACGTGGGTGGGAGGGTGTGGTGTTCATGTGTGAGAGGGATGTGGCCCTGCAGGGAGCCCAGGCAGCTGTGCGAACTTCCAGCAGTGCCAGGTGGGGCCCCACCCAGGAGGGCCAGCTGCGCAATTCTCACTGTGGGAGTGTGGCCATCTGTGCCAAGTCCTTGGGCCCAGGCCCACCTGCTGGGGGCAAGGAGGCTGCTGGCCGCAGGCCACGGCCACAGTGCCCAGGGCAGGCTCCCGGCCTGGCCCAGCATCGGGGCCTTCCACTCCCCTCCCCACAGGAGTGCAGCCCCCAGCCCCCAGCGCTGCCCCAGCTGCTGCAGCAGGGGAAAATTCTAATGGGGTGAGGGAGGTCTGGGCTCCTTGCTGTGTGGGGCCTGGTGGCACCCTCGAAAACTCGGGCACAGAGTAGAGCGTCTCTGATGGGGGTTGGCCCAGCAGAGACTGTCTGTGGGAGACCTTTCCTTGGATGGGGACAGTGGCTGTGGGGTCGGGTGTGGGGTGGGCCTTCTCGGATTGCCAACCCCAGGCAGGACAGAGGCTGCAGACAAGCCCACCTGGCAGCCCCTCCACCTGGCCCCTCCCCACACACCCCTCCCTGACTGCTGCAGGCCCAGGGGTGGGTGCCCGAGACAGGCGCTCCCCCCACCCTGGCGTCCCTGCATCCATCAGGGGCCTCCGCAGGGCCAGAGCAGCAGGAGGCCTCAGACCCGTGCTGGCCCCATCCAGCCACTGTTGCCCCAGCAGTGATGTCTCTGCGGGGAACAGGGCCTGCCCCGCAGCTGTGCCCTGGCCCCATGGAAAGAAATATGGGGATGTTTCTGTGGAACTGGACACGAGACCCTCTCCCTCACCCCTGCCCAGCAATAACGGGGAGCGGGTGGGAGGGTGGCAGAGAGCTGGAGAGCGTGTGCTGGGCCCGGCCCCTGACCCTCCGTTCCTATACCCTGCAGCTGCCCTCGGGCTGCTGAGACCCCACTTTGCCCCGGCCCTCTGTCTGACATTCGCAGGAAGCCACCTGAGCAGACGCAGATAAACACAGCCCTCCCAGCACCAGGGAGGGACAGAGAAGCCGCAGAGGCCATCTCCGGGCTGGCAGGCGGGGCGGGGCTTGGGCCCTCCTGGCTCCTGACTGTGGTGGGTGAGCGTGGAGACGTGGCTCGTGGCAGCCCCCTCCCCGCAGCCCCACACTCCTTGGCGGGCACTGTGTTGGTCTCCGCTCGCTGTCAAGGCTGGGGGCCTGGGCTTTGGGTGCAGGGCTCTTGGGGCCCGGCCTCCCAGGCTTCACTGCTGCCCCCATCCCGGGTGAGGGGGGATGGGGTGTGCCCCTCCCTGCAGGCCTGAGGGCGGTGCAGAACGGGGACCTCAGGGACCTCCTCGGCCCCATCAAAACATCTGGGGCTGCAGCTCCAGCTCACCCACTTGGAGAAGGTAGTTAGAGGCAAAGGGGCGGCCACTTCAGCCCAGTGCTGGGCAGCAAGTGAATTTCGTGGCTGGTTGGGTAAATGCTCCCATTTTATAGGTGAATTTAATTAGAATGTTTCCTATTTGAGAAAACTGTTCCCGGAAGGCAGGAGCCAGGGCCAGGCCCCTGAGTGTGGGCAGTGGAGGCAGCCAGGCTGGCGTGGGGCTTTGCAGAGCATGTGGGCATGTGTATGGGGGACCCCCGTGTGACCACAGGTGCAAGACGCCAGGGACTGTGTGGCCATCTTCCTCCCAGCAAGCTGGCACCCCCTCCCCTTGAGGTTGTCCCCCAGCTCTGCTGACCTCTGCCCCACAATCCCACACCTGGGTCCTGGCACCTGGCTCCCAGCAGAACCTCCCCAAGCCAGGGAGAAAGCGGGCATGGGTGTCTGGAGACTGTGCACCTGGGCTTCCTGTGCTGCCCACCATCAGCTGTCCCCTGACCGCACACAATCGTCGTCAGAGGGGGCCCTGAACTGAGTGCCAGGGTCTGCGGGACCTGTCACACCCCCTCGCTGCACAAGCCCTTCCTGCCATCTGTGGGGGCCATCCATGGCTAAGGGGCTAGGACCTCCTAGGAAGGTCCCCAGGCTGCAGGCAGGGGACTGGGACTACCAAGGACAGCTGCAGTGGGCTTGCAGCCAGCCAGCACCACCTCTGCTGGGCCCCGGGGAGAAGGGCCCCCTCTCCTTAGAACTGGGCGCCTTCTCCGCATGCTGGACACCCAGAGTGTACCATTTCTGAACACCACTCCTTCATACAGAAAATTTGGTCATAATTGTGTGATAACTGTTTTCTTGATCTGTTCTTTAGTTTTAAAACAATTGTTTATTAATTTTTTAAAAAGTATTTATCTTTAAATTTAAAGGCACTAAAATACTGCATGCGTGAACTAAGATTTGCGCTTACCAAAAATATACCCTGTAGCTCACATTGTTTCCATGTTTTAAATTTTAAAAGCAAATACATAGAAGCTCCCAGAGGTCAGGCAGAAGGGCAGCATGGGGGTGGCCAGAGCACGGCTTCTGTCTGGACAGTGCAGCTGCTGCTTGGGGCACCCACAACAGCGCAGGCCAAGGGCACTGTCCCGCAGCAAATGGTGCCAGGGCACCAAGAACTTTCTCTATAAGGAAGAGCCTGAATCACTGGGATTCTAGGAATGAGCCTCCGTGTAGGAGACGGTGTTGGTTAGAGGACACGTAGCTGAGAGCGTGCTGCCATGCGGCTGCCACAGCGAGGACGAAAGCCACCGTCAGCAGCCGTCGCCGAGTGCTCAGGCTGGCGAGGGCCATGTTCTAGAGAAGAGCACTCACTTTGTCACTGACAGTCGGCGCACGGTGACAAAAGTAGACTGGGTTTTTTCTTTTTATTAAAAGTTGAGATGGGATTCACATAACCTAACATTGACCATTTTGAGCGTACAATTTGGGGGCATTTAGTACATGCAGCGCTGGGCGACCACTACCTGTGTCTAGTTCCAAAACATTTTCATCACCTGAAGGGAACCCTGTCCCCATTAGCTGTCATCCTGATTCAGCTCCCTCCCCGCCTGTGGAAGCCACGAATCTGTCTTCTATTCCTATGGATTGACCTATTCTGGATATTTCCCACGACTGGAATCACACAGAACTTGTCCCTTTGTGACCGGCTGCTGTCACTCAGCATAGTGTCCTCAAGGTTCACCCACATGGTAGCGTGTGTCAGAATTTTCTCCTTTTTTATGAACGCTATTCCCTTGTGTGGCTGGACCATGTTCCGCTTGTCCGTTTGTCCGTCGATGGACACTGGGGTGTCTGCACCCTGGCCGCTGGGACCGGTGCTGCAGCGGACACTGGCAGGCCCCTGCCTCCAGCCCTGCGAGCACATGCCTAGGAACGGTCATCCTGTGCTTAACTCTGTGAGGAACTGCCAGACGCTTCCAGTAGGCAACACTTTAATTGGTTTTATTTTTATTTTTCAAGTCTCCACAGATAGGGCAGGAGCCCCGCCCGTCGCATGCCAGTCCTGTTCAGATTCTCGCTCCTTCCTTCGCGGAGTCCCTGGGCCGGGAGGAAAGGGGCGTGATTCAGGGGTCGGGCCAGTGATCTGTGCGGTGCCCGCAGGCGGGTCAGGGGAGAGGGCGCTCTGGGCTCCACGGAGACCAACAGTTCCCCTGGGAGGGCAGTTGTGGGAGGTCCCGGAGCACCCAGCCACGGGCAGCCCCGTCCTCTCGGTAGTTCTGTTCTGTGTCTTAGTTTTTGCAGATATGGGGAAGTGACGAGTCGTGAAGTCCATTGCTAGGTGGGACCTAGAACCAGGCAAAGGAACCAAGCTCATTATTGGCTCCTGTGGCAACCCCAGGCCACTTCTGGCACACGGGGACCCTCCTGATGGCAGGGCGGGCAGGGCAGAGCACAGTGGGCCTGGGACCACCCCGTTCAGCAGGGAGAGGGGAGAGCAGAGGGGCTGTACCTGGTGTGTGGCAGGTATGCCACGGAGTCCCAGGCCAGCGGCCTGTGGGGAGGCGGGAGCAGGCCTGAGGGGCTGCAGGTGGTCTGTCCAGCACTGTGGCCCCTCTGGAGCTGGCCTCTGTCTTTGTTTCATCAGGTCGCATGCCTGTGGTAGCAAGTCACTGCTGGTATGGGACAATGCTGCTCAACCTCTCCATGGTGAAGAAAGAGTTTTTGTAAAATTCCCAATCCAGTACTTTAGTGAAATACGGTAAAAATGAACACAGTAAAATGAAGGGGGGGAAACCCAAAGCTGTTTAGAATACAAGCCCAAGTATTTCACTGGATTCATCAGATGTGATTCCTCAGCTGAGCTATAAATGTCTGAATGTTTTCTGCTGCCTGTCGTGGGCCTGTCCTGGTCTGCAGACCGTGCTCTGAGCGGCCTGGGTGAAGATGCGGGGTGGAAGCACCATGTCCGTCCAGCCCAGTGCCACCCAGAGGCCACCTCTTTGAGCCATTTCTGGTTCAGATGCTTCTGATGGTGGGCACACCCCTGGTGTCTGGGTTGGTCTCTTCAGGCGACAGCTGGTGGACCTGCTGCGAGTCATGACAACTGGCTCACCCATCCCCCCGGACTCGTGTCTCTTCTCTGCAAGGCGAGCGCCTTGTCATTCCCACCTCCCTTTTTCTCTCCCATCTTTCTAACAGTGACTTCCGCCTTTATTGTTTTAAAGTTTAGCATTTCTGTCCTTCAGCCACACCATGTCTTCTGGGGTTTGCCTGGCGGTTGACTCTCTAAAGTGAAAAATCATAAAGAGGGTTTCCACAGTTGTCAGCATGGGAATGTCGATCAGTGCTGGGTTAGGTTGTGTGCCACAATTACCTTTCTTTGTCATGTGACCCACTCAAGGAAGCTGTGCCCATGTACCCGGGGGCTCTGCTCTGAGACCTGGTTTTTATGGAATCAGGGGCATCGAGAGGTTGCAAGTCTGTTGGGTCTTCTCTTTTCTGGCATCCCATGAACTGTTTACATTTGTGACACATTTATTTGCATCACCATGATGTTCTTGAGAATCCTTTGATTTTCCTGGAGTTTCAAGTTGCCCTTCTTTTTTCATTGCACTGGTTACTTATCTATTATAACCTTGACTTTTTTTTAAATTCAGATATGTCATACATTCTATCAAGTCCCCTTTTTTCATGGCAGCTCCCTCCTGGAGTCCTCTGTCCCCTGTTCCAAACTGCTGCGGTTCCCTAAAAGGCCTCCTGCAGGGGGAGAGGGGTTCTCCCAGGACTTGTCTCTGCTGTCCCACAGGATGTGACCCTCTGGTTCCTTCTGGTCTACCTCATTGTGTCAGGTGACTTCCTAGGAAAAGTTGCACAAGACTGCACAATTCCAAGTCTGAGTGTCTGAAGGGACCTTCACTATGTGCTCACACTCCCTTCACAGGGCCTGGCACTGGCAGGCTTTGCTCCATTAGCTCCCAGCTTCCAGTGCTGATGAGAAGTAAGATGCCCGTTGAAAACATCTGCCTTTTCCCACCCTTTTTTACATCAGAGCTCCCCAGAAGTGTTATTCTCATTGAAGCAACATCTCCCTTTCTCTCCAACCCCTCTGCCTTACTGACATGACCCCCATGGTGCCAAGTCAGGACCACTCTCAGTCCTGCTCCAGCAACAGCGTTTGATGCAGTGTTGCTTTCCACTCTTCACTCGACTTGCAGAGCAGCACACTCACCAGCTTCCTCTCTAACCCACCGTCTGCTCCTCCCAGGCCACTCTGCCGCAGCCTCCTCATCTCACAGCCTCTGAGCGCTGGAGCAGCATGGGCCCCCTTCTCAGTCAGCAGTCACTCTGGGTGACCTCATCACTCCCAGCGGCTTGGCACTGGCGTGGTCTGTCTTTTCATATGTTCATTTCTGACCTGTGTGTCCTTAGACATAAAGTATGTTTCTTATAAATATCATGCACTTAGGTCTGGGATTTCCCTTCCCCTAGTCAGACTGTTATTTAGTTGGAGTCTTTAGGCCATTTACACTTAATGTAATCGCGGGTGTTTGGCTCAAGTCAGCCAGAGTTCTGTTTGTTTTCCATTTGTCCCATCTGTTCTGTGTGTGTTTGTTCCTCCTTTCCTGTTGTTTTTTGCATCAACCATGTATTTTTTAGTTATTCCACTTCCCTTCCTCTATTTGCATTAAGCTACACCTTTTTCATTATTCCTTTAGTTATTACTCTAGAGCAGTGATTCTCAAAGTCTTAAACCACGACCCCTTGGGCTCCCTGAGCCTTACTGAGGTCCATGAGGCCCAAACTGTTTTGTTTTTTTTTTTTTTTTTTTTGGTCTTTCTGTGACCGGTAAGGGGATCGCAACCCTTGGTGTGGTGTCGTCCGCACCGCGCTCAGCCAGTGAGCGCACCGGCCATTCCTATATAGGATCTGAACCCGCGGCGGGAGTGCTGCTGCGCCCCCAAGCGCTGCACTCTCCTGAGTGCACCACAGGGCCGGCCCCCAAACTGTTTTTATGATATTATAGAGTATGATTTGCCTTAACACAGTGGAGTTTTCTAGAGGCTCATGATATGTCTTCTTTAAGGCAGATATTAAAGAGATTTGCAACAATGTAAAGCAGTGCCATTCTCAGTAATTCTCCTTTGTTTTGGAAATATATGGTTATTTTTCAAAATAAAATGTGTTATGTTTACAGATAATTAATGTATGCATAATGGGTTTACTTTTTTAATGAATCAATAAATATTTGTAAAATTTCTGTTTTAGTTTCAAATACAATAAATATTGGCAGCTATAACCACATAAATAAAAGCCCTTTGGTAGTTGTTAAGAGTGTAAATGAGTCCCAAGACCATGAAGGCTGAGGACTTGCAGTCGTGGACTACAGTGCTAGCTAAGTTAGATGCAGGGAGTGTCTCATTCCACCAGCACCCCGGGGACCCCTCCACCCTGCAGGCTGCAGGCCATGAGGGCGTTATGTCTGCAGTTGTGTGGCTGACAATGCTTTGCTGCTGTATTTGCAGAATTGCTCTTTTAAAGCAATGATTATTCAAGAAGAGATTTTCAGATTTGCTCGGGTGCCTTCATGCCTGCCCACGGATCCAGCCACCATGTGGGGTCACTTCCCTTCAGGCTGAGGAGCTTCCTCTGACCCTTACTGTAGTCTTGTAGCCCATGCAATGAATTCCTTTTGTCCATCTTTTCTTCTGACTAATAAATGTACTTATTTTTTTATGTTACAGTCCATTTCTGAAAATTCCAATATTTGGGACAGTTCTGGCCTGCCTCTATTGGCTGTTTTTTCTCTTGAGAGTAGGTCACATTTCCCCACTTCTTTGTGTACATCATAATTTTTTATTTTATGCAGACATTATTTACTTAGAAGAGTAGTTCAGGCTGGAATGGGTAGGGTTGCCCCAAAAGGACTGCCCTTCCCTCCATCAGGCATGTCGGATGGGCTGGTCAGCTTGACCTAAACAGGACATTAGCTGGGTCAGGACTGGTGGCCCCTTTGGCAAGTCTCTGTTCAGCTCTGGTCAAGTGTCTTGAGGGTGTGAGCCCCCAGGGGTAGTTTTCTTCTTTATTTCTGTTGTGTTTTGTTTTTCTGTTTTGGGCAGCTGACTGGTTCAGGGATCCGAACCCTCGACCTCGGTGTTATAACACTATGCTATAACCAGTATTTCTGTTGTGTTTTGAATTCCTGTCCCTAACAGAAGTTCAGTGAACACTGATTGAGTGAGAGAATTAATGGAGCAGACTCTTGGGAGCTCGCACGCCCTGGGCCAGGCACTCACGGACCTTTGCTCCTGATGTGTCCGTCCACTCTGGGATGTGACTATTTCTTGGATAGTGTTTCCTGTCCCCTGTCCACTGTCAGCTCCTCCCATTAGTCAGATATTGGGCTTTCAGGGTTGGTGGCCTCTCACTGTTCCATCTTTTCTTTCTTGCTCTGCCTCACTAGGCATTTTCTTTTTCTTAGTTATTTCAGCAGTTTCTTATGCCAGCAGTTATTGTTATTTTTAATGTCTTAGAGCATTTTCTTGTTTTCCCATCCTTTTTGTAGATTTCTTGTTTTACAGATGTAAAACAACTTACTAAATCCTAGTAAATCGATGCCATGAAGGGTCAGAGAACTGTGGAGGCGTCTGTTCCCGAGGGCTGGCTCCCCTGCTTCTCTTGCTTGGACCCCTCTTCCCTCTCGGGCGCCTCCTCCCGCACCTGGTCACCTGGCTGTCTGTTCACCTGGGTGGATGCTGTGCTTCTTCTGTGATGGATAAGTAGGAATGATGTCCTGCCTAGGTGTCTGTGGGGTGGGACCTCTGCTCGGGAGCCGTGCGCGTGCGTGTGCGCGTGTGTGCGCGTGTGTGCGTGCGTGTGTGTGCGTGCGCGTGCACGCGTGTGCATGCGTGTGCATGTGTGCGTGTGCGTGTGTGCGTGCATGCGGGCTGCAGGCCAGGGCATGGGGCAGGCGTTTGCTCCAGGACAGCCCCCTGGCCTCTGCTGCAGTGGCGTGTTTCCCCGACTGTTTCCTGTCTTGGCGTTGCCAACCCAGACCGTTCCCCAGGTTGACACCCTCCATAAATGCTCCCGCTGTGTTTGCAGCCCCGCTGAGGGACACCTGCAGCCTCCCCAGGGTTGACAGGCAGACCCAGCCCCTGCCCCTCTGCCTTCCTTCTTCCAGAGGCTTCTGGAATGTTTCAGGATTTCTTCCTCACCGCCACGCCTCCCTCTTTCTTTAACCCAGAGGGTGGGATTGAGAGGAGGCAAACAGGAGGGTCAGCCTGCCGGGAACCCGCGGAAACCTTGGTCTGTCTCGCTGGCAGGACCCTGGCAGCCACGCCACGCCTGGACACCTCCCCCATCCCCCAACAAGTATCCGTCCCTGCCCCCTCCGAGCCAGAACTCCACCCAGCCCTGGCCTTCTTTTCCAGCACCTGGGCCAGAGAAGTCCTCTTGGGACCCGTCCTCCTCCCAGCCAAAGGCACCACTGCACTCTTAGGTCTGTTCAGAGACTTGGCTGGCTGGGCAGGGTAGGGGCCTGGGGCCGTCCATAGGTGTGGAGGCCTGGTCACCCCGTGTCTCTGCTTCTCAGCTTTGCCCTCAGGAGCCTGGTCTGAGCATCTTAGCAAGGGAGCATCTGTATCCCGGGGAGGGCCCCTCCCTCAGCCCTCTGCCTGGGTGCCAGCAAGTGGATCTTAACCTTGGGCTGTACTGTTGGCTCCTGTCAGCGTCTTTCAACTGGGTGCAGAACAGAAAGGGGGCTTTTAGGAGTCACGTGGGTGACTGTCTTCAGATTGCAGGGGGCCTCTGGGCCTGAAAGAGCTCCGAGCCCCTGCAGACTGCCTTTGGGCAGAGTGGAGAGAGGAGTCCTGGCTTGGCTGCCTGCCTGAGAGCCCCAGGCTGGGCCTCTTCCTGGCACAGTCCCTGGCCACCCCTCCGAGGGGGAGGGAGCCAGCGTCGAGAGCCCGGTTCTCACTTAATTTTTACCACTTCAGGAGAGGCTAATAGGAGATGCCTGAGGCGGCGTGGCACCCAGGAGGGCATGGCCCCAGCCTGCCCTTGTCCGTCACTGGGCTGCAGAGATGGCTGGTCTGCCTTGGAAGGGCCTTGGGTGCCAGAACTGCTGGGGTTGCTGGAGGGACGATGCCTGCTTCCCTCCTCAGGCGGGGGGCCTCCATCCTCTAGCAGGTCCCCTGGGTTCTGTCTGCAGAAGGAGTGGTGGCCCCCCATGATTGCGGGGAGCATGGCGGCGGCACAAGTGAACCGTCTCGGGGCTCACTCAGTGTCACTGGGGAGCCGTGCTCCGCCCGGTGCGGGTGGGCAGTGTGCTGGGTGTGGGGCGGGGGCGTTGCCAGGAGCTGCGGGCATGGGGGGGCTCAATGGGGGGCCTGCACCTCCATGTCCACACCTCAGCCAGACTTGGCCGGCTGGGGAGGGGACACGGGCTCTGAACCAGTCTGTCTCTGAAGGGGGCCCGCTGTGCCTGGGTGCCCCTTGAACCAGCCACCAAACCCACCAGCCCCGTGCTCGTCCCTGGTGCCCCGAGAGGAGAGGAGGGCAGCCCAGCTTGGGCTGGGGTGGGAGCTCACGCCAACTGCACGCCCACAGTCCCCGAACCCCAGCCCAACCGCGAGGTGGGGACCCAAGTCGGGCCAGATGCCTCGGTGCAGCCACCCGGAGCACGTGGGCCGGCTGGGCCAGGGGGCCACAAACCTCCGAACCAGGCTGTGGGGAGGGGCGTAGGGCAGAGGCGTCACCCAGGACCCCCAGGCAGGTGCTGCCGGGCCCGGGATTCCTGCTGCAGCAGCCACTGGACTTAGTGATGGGGCCGTCCTGGAGAAGCTGTGCCTGGCTGCACCTACACCCACCCCTGTTGGGGTCCCTGTGCGCAGTGAACCAACTTCCCCCTCCCCGGCGGGTCTTGACTCTCCTCTGTACCTGCCGTGCCACAAGGGGGGTGCTCTGGGGCAGGGGTGGGGACTCCCACAGCACCCCTTCACACAGCAGCTTGGGGTGGTCCACAGGCCCATGGCTGCCCAGAGGCCCCAGGCCCTCACCTGGAGGCCTCCACAGGGTGTCACCTCGTAACATGGCAGGGCCTGTGCAGTGTCCAGGACGGGCCAAGACCACTTGTGAAGCCGCAGCCTGCGCCGGCCCTCAGGACAGAGCCCGGGGAAGCTCTCAACCACAGTGCTGAAGGGCACGGGCCTGCGGGCTCTGGGCGCGGATCCGGGGCCGGCACCTGCTCTCATCAGGACCTTTCCCCCGCTGGGGTGGGGGCCCACCCCCAAGGCACTCCCATGCCCACGTGGGCAGCGGCCTCTGCGTTGCCGACCCACTTTTCCAAAGAGCCAGTGTGGCACCGCCTCTCCACCCTCCTCCACAGACAGCCACGCAGGAGGGGCTGCTCCATCTGTCCCCAGAGACAAGTGCCTGCTGCACTCGAAAACGGGTCACCGTCAGCTGTGGCTGTAGCCCTGAGGGCTGGGCCACGGAGGGCCCTGTCTCTGGATATGGTCTGCTTGGTCCCAGAGGTGAAGCAGTCAGTGATGGGGGGAGGATTGCCTGTCCCAGGGACAGGGACCCCTCAGAGTGCTCCAGGCAGCACTTTGGCTGGATGCAGGTCTCCCCCAGAAGCCCGCCTAGGGTGGCCGAGCGAGGCCCTGCCCCTCTGCCCTGGCTCAGCAGAAGAGATGGGGCGCGGTCTTGTCAGCTGCATCAGGCCTGGGTGCAGTGGCACATCCTGCCCTGTGATGCGTCTTGCTTCCTGGAGACTGCAGGGGAGGACACTGCTGCCGGTCCCTGTCCAGTCGCCTGTATCAAGGACCAGCCAACTTGGCAGCCAGGCCCCGTGTGTCCTGCCCCCGCCCCAGTTCCTTTCCTTCCCGCTGAGGCCGGGAGCCCGGGCCCTGGCTACATTCAGCACCAAGAACAGTGGCTGGCCCTCTGGCTGTGCCACCTCGCTGTCCTGCTAGACTCTGTGGTGGTCCTGGCCCTCTCCTCCATGTCCCCTCTGAACTCAGGGATGTGACGTCCCTGTGGTCAGGAGGGGCCGGGCAGGCTGTCCAGGGCAGAGCCAGGAGGAAGTGCTGGATCAGAGAACCTGCCGCGGGGAGCCCCAGGGACGAGGGGGAGGAGGCACAGGTGAGGGGACGCAGCTCACATCTCGTCTGCAGGCGGGAGTCTACGCAGGGTCTGCAGGGAATGAAAGGACGGTGTGGGAGGGTGGCCGCCGCCGCAGCCTCTGTGAGCGGACCGCATCGATGGGGGCAGCAGCAACTGGGCAGGGGCCGAGGCAGGCCGGCGGGCGGGGGAGGACGCCATCGCAAAGGCGGCACACGGCCTGGTGCACGGGGAGGGCGTGCTCTGGGGCTCCTGGTTCCCTGGGATGGGAGCGCATGGTGACAGTTACCACACGGTGCTCAGCACACCACAGCATCACATCAGCGGACTCCACGTTGGGGCCATGGCGGTGCAGAGGCTGCAGCACTGTGTCTCGAGGTTCCATGGACAGCTGCAGTGCCATGGGGAGACCCACCCTGCCTGTCCAGCCAGTGTCCCTAAACCAAGTGCTCCTGCCCAGGGAAAGCAGACACGAGTGAGCGCAGGGCCTGGGGCCTCCCGTCTGCACAGGACAGACAGGGCCACCTGGACTTTCGGGGCCGCGACTGTGCCTGGCACACAGTGGATCCGAGCATGCGCACTGCATGGGTGTTGATGGTGGGGACTAGGTCCTTGTGGGCTGAAGACCCAGGATGACTCCCAGGGCAGGTGGGGCTGCTGCAGTGCATTCCCACTTCATCCCTGTCAGACCCCGCAGTGGACAGTGTCAGCCACGTGAGGGAAGGCCGGGCGGGCCCTGTGGTGCAGGCGCTGTGGGGACAGGTGAAGGACCTGCGGCTTCTCTGGGGGGGCTCCCACCTGCAAGATAGTCCTTCAAGGACAGGGCACAGGCAGGATGAGCTACGGCCACCGTGCCCTCCCATCTGTCCAGGCAAGCATCTCTCAGTTGCTAGGCCAGGCAGGCAGCACCTGGACCAGGTGTGGGGGAACCAAAGGGGTGAACTAGCAGGGATGACACTAGGGCCGTGGCCTCCACCTGCCCCCCCATATCTGCAGCAGCCACATGGTGGGCCAGCCGGGGAGGGACTCATGACCCCTCTGCCAAGGGCAGAGTAGGGAGGGCCCAGGACAACCTGGACACTCACTGGAGGTCCACAAGACACCTCCTTGGAGGTCCATGGGATGGGGCTCCAGGTCCTGGAGGGAGTGAAGCCGAGGGCACTGGGGGCAGCCATGGGCTCCCTGGCAAAGGACAGCCTCTGGGCGCATTGCACAGGGCCAACCGGGCTGCCTGGAAAAGAGCCGCAGGTCCAGCGCATGGTGTCTCTGGGCAGTGGAGGGGTCTCGCTTTGGGATCAGTGGCCACCCCAGGGGACCTGCAGAGCTGTCACGTACTCTGCTCCCCCGTCCATCAGCTCACACGCCACTGCTCCTGCCTCAGAGCCTCCACCAGGGCCTTTTTGGAAGGACTGTGACCTACAGGAAAACAGGCCCACAATGGCTGGGGAGCCTGAAGAGAGGGGCACAGCCCTGGTGGCCTGGCTGCCCTGGTCATCTGCTTGGGACCCCCGGGTAGTCTGAGGGCACCAGGATCTGCCACCTGAACCCAAGCCCCCCCCCCCCCACTGTCCTTGGGCTGCCCAACTGGGCCCAGCACACATGGGCCCTTCCTCTCCTAGACTGATGCACTGGCCCTTTGGGGGCAGCTGCGGGCCAAGCAGGGTCAGGAGGGCTGGCGCTGCCTGCAGAGCTGCTGAACTGGGACCTCACCCCCTCTGGAGAGGGCCCAGTACACCCAGCAGTGTCCTGCCCGCCAGGCCTCATTGGAAGCTGAGTGGAGGGGCCATCACGCTGCCCCAGTCCCCAGCACCCAGCCCTCAGCCCAGGCAGGGGGAGGCCCCACACTCCTTGGGCAGCCTGGGGCCCAGGACAGGGTCTGCTCGCAGGAACCAGGTGCTGCTGGGCTTCAGAGCCTGGGGTGTGTGCGCCTCCTCTGGGATGCTCTGGGCTCTAAGACTCCTGCCGTGTGACACAGGTGGCCCCAGCATCCTCGGGCACCCTCCATGGGGACCTGGCAGGGCCCACCTCTACTCCCTGCCACAGACGTGGCACCCAGTCTCAGCGGGTAGCTCAGACCCCGCCCTGGCAAGGCCCCAGGCAATCATCTGTGACACGATGTACTTCCCCTCTGTAGATGTGAGCCTGTGTTTGTGTAAAGACAATAATTAGAGATAAAATCACAATTGGAAAATAAGCCTCGGCGACTTGGAGGGCTGGGTAATTAAGGGCTTCTCTGCCAGAAGCTGCCCGCCCGCTTCCCACCTGCATCCTCGAGGCAGCAGCCCAGTTAGGAGGGCTCCTGAGCACGCTCCGCACTGCCCGCCACCAGGAAAGTGAGGCGGAACTGCTCAGAACCCAGCATCCAGCCCCAGAGGACCCGGCTGTGGGAGGCCAGGACACAGGGCTGAGCCAAGGAGGCTTTGCGGGGGGCATCTCCACCCTGGGCTGGGAGGGGTGTGTAGGAGTCTTCAGGGCACAGTACTGGGGGAAGGGCTTTCTGGGCAGAGGGGCAGCAAGGAAAGAAGATGGAGGCAGAGAGGGTTGGGCAGAGCTCCAGGACGGCTGCCCTGCACCCAGTCGTGCCGTGTCCTGGCCCCCCTCACCTAAGCCACTGTGAGACTCGATCGCCTGAGCCCAGGCAGGGGATCACTGCCCTCTGTGCATCGGTCACCGTTCGAGAGGCTAAGTGCACCCTGCAGCCCCCAGGCCCCGGCCCACAGGACGAGAGCTGGCTGTGGGGTGCAGCAGACCTCCCCCATGGCGGTGGCTCCAGCCCCGGGGCAAGTGTTGGGCTTCCACATGACCCTTTGTCCTCCTCAGCCTTTCTGAGAAGCTGCATACCAGCTGGTGACGTAGCACTGACCTTCCTCATCTGTAAGATGGGGTGAAAATGCCCTCAACAGTGCTTGGCACACGGTCAGCGCTCAGCAGGTTTGGCTGTTGCAGTCAGTGGCTCTGAATGTTTGGCTCCTGGAAGGTTGGCCCAGGGCCACTGTGAGGCCTCTCTAGTTTCCTTTCCACCTTTCCCACATGCATCTTTTGGCTCATGTCATCTGAGGGCGTGCATGTGGGGGATGGGTGTGCATGCATGCACTGCGTGTGTGTGTGCACTGTGTGTGTGTCTGCGTGCACTGGGTGCCTGTCTGCATTGGGTGTGTGTGCGTGCACCGGGCATGTGTGCACTGGGTGCGTGCCCTTGTACTGGGTATATGTGTACTTGTAGTGGGTATGTGTGCACATGTGCACTCTACCCATGTGCATGTAATGTCACTGCACAGGGTCCTGCTGCTCTGTAGCCAGCGTCCTCCCGTGGTGTCAGCTGGCGTGCATCTTCTGTGATGTGGGTTCAGGTTGAGCAGTTGTTTCAGCAGCAGCTAGGTGCCCTGGGTGCTGTGCCGTCATGACTTAACTCACATCCTGTTCGGGGCACTTATGTCATTCGCTGCATTTTGGTAAAATGAAGGGCCAGGCTGAGCTAAGCCAGAGGCCATGCCCACTGGCCTCAGGCCCGTCCAGCTGCCTCCAGGGCCTTTGCCCACAGCACCCATCGCACCTGCCTGGCCTCGCCATGAACACGTCCTGGGGGCAGAGTGCCAGCTCGTGGTCCTTTGGGTCTCCCAGTCACTCCTGGGGGGCAGCCTTCAGGTGCTTCTGGGTCACTCTTGTCTCTTCTTTGCAACCCTCCCTGTTCCGTCTCTGGCCACGACATCCCCAGAGCTGGCCCCTCAGTGCCGGCGGGTTTTTAGGAGCCCATTCCCCTTCAGGGTGTCGCCCCAGCTTCTTCTCTGCCCTTCGGCCTTGCTGTGGGGCCTCATGTCTGGGCAGGCAGGGCCAGCCTGGGCTTGGGCGCGGCGCGTCGTCGAGGTGGTGGTGTTTGCAGGGCTGCGGCACCTCCCCTCCCAGCACTGAGCTGCGGAGGACAGGACACCGCTTGCCTCCCGCCCTCCGCTGCTCCCTCCTGTCTGGGCGGGAATCAGGAGCCCCTGTGCGGGATCAAAGGCAGCTGGCCAGAGGCCCCCGCAGCAGCAACCTCCTCAGAGGCAGCCCCGCCTCAGCAAGCACCCTGCCGAGGGCGGCCTCCCCAGCCACTGGGCGCCGCATACCTCTGTCGCCCACCCTGGCCTGCAGCTGCCAAGGGCATCCTGGCCTGGGGAGCGACGGCTCCCTGAGACCTGAGGCTCCAGGAGGCCAAGAGCAGGTTCTGTGGCAGGAAGAACGAGGCTTTGGGGCACAGAGGACCACTCAGCCATGGGGCTGTTCTGGGCAGCGACTCAGGAGCAAGCAGGACACACAGCGGCTGTGGGGGTCTGGCAGGCGTGGGGCTTGCTGGACAGGGAGAGGGGTGGGATCCGGACCCTGAGGGAGGGGCCGAGGTGCCCCGTCAGCAAAGCTGGGCAAGGTGGGTGGGCGCTGCCGCGTGGCCCCGGGTACAACTGAGCTGTGGCCCGCTCTCTCCTGCAGGCCTCGTGAAGCTGGGAATCCACTGTGTCACGTGTCAGAAAGTCGCCATCAAAATTGTCAACCGCGAGAAGCTCAGCGAGTCTGTGCTGATGAAGGTGAGCAGCAGGAGGGCCGGGGGCCGGGAGACAGGCTGGCTGGGCCTCCCGAGGCCTCTGCGCGTTCCTGCTGGAGCAGAAGGGGCCAGCCCGGGGCTGCCCTGTCCCCCGGGAAGGGCCGGATGAAGGAGCCGTTGCCACCTCCCCCTGCGGCGGCACCGCCCACCTCTCTCCTGCCTTGGGAAACGGGCCCACGGCAGGGCAGTCCAGGTGCTGCACTGACCTGCTGGCCTAGCTGGGTGGGCCTCAGTTTCCCCAATTAGAATTGAGAGGAGACTTCTGCCGTCCTCTTCCACTTGGGACCTGGCCTCAGCTGGCCTCAGGTGGTGGGGTCTGGTCACTGTTTGGAATAGGGGCAGACCCCACACAGGTGGAGGACGCCTGGGGTCTCAGTGGGGAGCGGCTGCCAAGGCCTCAGGGCTACCCAGGAAAGCCTGACTGGGTAGAGGGCAGGCCCACACTCCCAGAGCCTCAGTTTCCCATTCACACCTGGACATGGGGTCAGCTGGGGCCTCTACAGGTGGATGGCAAAGTGGGGACATTGCCAATGACTGTGGCCCTTGAGCCCCCCGCCCTAGAGACTGAGTGACCCTGATGCTCTCCTTGGTTCCCTCAAGGTGTGGCTAAGCCCTGCCATGTGCGGGAGCTGGGGCAGGCACGCAGGGTTGGGGAGCATGACCGGGTGGCAGCACCTGAGACGCAGAGATTTGCAAGGGGGGAGTTGATGGGTAAAGCCCGCTGCGTCTTATGGATAGTTGGGTGATCTAACCTGGGGAAGCCTGAGGTGCCCAGGGAGAGGTGGGGGCAGTTTTAGGGGGATGGCAGCTTGGATGGGGTGGGGCCTTTGTGGTGGCTGGGGTGGCTGGCAGATTTCGGGCCTGGGACGGCCATGAGCTCTCTGGCTGGGAACTTTGGAGACCGTTTCTTCCAAGTGTCCAGGCAGCTTTCCTGAAAGTGAAGCTCGGAACGAGGTGGGCTGCTCCAGGGTGCCCAGGCCACCTGCCTTCCTGGGTGGGGTGGAGCGAGGGGCTGTCGTGCTGCGGGGACCACTCTTCCTCAACCCCACAGGCCAGTGTCTGCCTGGGGGTGCCTGGACTCGCTCCACAGCCTCTGACCCCCACAGGACCCCTTCAGCCCCCCCATCTCTGCCGTCTACACCAGCCGGAGGCTCCTGAGGATAACTCCCTCGCCCCCACAACCTGGCACCCAAATACGGCGTCAGACAACAGCCAGTGAGTGCATGCAGGGGGTGACCGAGGCGAGTGACCCGCTCTGCTCTCTCGCACGCAGGTGGAGCGGGAGATCGCCATCCTGAAGCTCATTGAACACCCGCACGTTCTCAAGCTGCACGACGTTTATGAAAACAAAAAATATTTGTAGGTATTGCTGGGTCTGGAGAGCTGGGGTGGCCAGAGGCGGGGGCACTGCAGCAGGGCAGGGCAGGGCAGGTGGGAGGGGACAGGCAGCCCTGCTGGTGGCACCAGGGTGAGCCAGGTGGAGAGGATCTCAGCCCAGGCCACAGTGGTCACTGCTTCCTGACCGGACCTGTGGCCTGCTCTGTTGGGGATGCGCAGAGCCACCATCTTAGCACTGCCAAGGGGGACAGCTTCTTGGAGGAGGGGGCTGGGGGCGGAGGCAGGAGCACATAGGCTCTCTTTGTGCTGTCCCCACTGAGCCTCAAGGCTTGCCAGCCAGGGGCTCCCATTACGACACCCCCGCTCTTCCCCACTGCTGTGTGGCCCCAGATCTGGCCTCAGCAAGCTCACCTGGCAGTGGGGCAGAGCATCACACACCAGGCCACCAGGAGGAGGGGATCGGGGGCATATGGGTGGCCCTGCTGTGTGGCATCCCCTGTGCAAAGTCTAACCACACCTTCCACTTGGATGTGAAGATCAAGTCAGGAAGTGCCCAAGGGGACTCTGGAGTCCCTGATGCAGGCAGACCTCTGGCCCTGTGGTGGCCAAACTAAGTGGCCAGGTGGTCCCTGCGACGCCTGCCCTGGCCATTGGCCATTGGCTTATTCCTGGACCGAGCGCCTGAGAGGCACCAGGCTCTGTCATGGGCAGTGGACACTAGGATGGGAAGCGAGTCTCAGGGGCTGTCCTTGTGGAGGGGGCCCAACATGCCTGGGCTCCAACTCAGCTCCTGCTGCCCCCAGCCCCCTGAAAGCTGCTCAGGCTCTCTAGGCCTCAGTTTCCTCCTCTCTAACGGGTTTGGCACAGCACACATGGCCAACTTCCAGTGTCTCACTGGGGAAAGGAAAACAAAGGGCCAGTCACAGAGCTGAGGATGGGGTGGCAGGGGGAGCCCCGAGGTAAGCAGGGGTGCCTGAGAGGCGGTGGTGGTCCTGGCCCCCGACCCTGGCGAGGTAGAAGTCTGTGGCAAGAGGGCACCTCTCCCTCCCTCCCCCACCTCCATCAGCCTGCGGGGCAGGTGGAGACAGGGCTGTGCGAGCTGGTGCCCACCTCCCAGCGTCTGGCGACCTCCTGTGAGTTTGGGGTGCAGGCGGGGACTAGGAGCAGCCTTGCCCACCATCCACACAACACAGAGACCAGCCAGGGAACAGCAGGGGTGAAGGCCCCAGGATGGGAACAGGGAGGAGCCCAGGAGGAGGGTGGACAGCGGGCCAGGCCCAGTGCCCTCCTAGGGAGTCCCAAAGCCCAGGACGGCCTAAGTGGGCCTGCGCTTCCAAGGTCCGGCCTCCAGGCAGCATCTGCCCTGGCCAGTGACAGCGTCCAGCAGGGCTCCACTTGGCCTGTGCTGAGCCTCAGCCCCATAGGACCAGTCCCTCCTGCCTGGAGTCCCACTCGGTGCCCCCACCTGCTTCCCCTCAGCCACAGACGGGCCCCTTCCACCCCTGGCTCAGCCGCCCCCGTGCTCCCTGCCCCGCACACCGCCCCCTTGATTCCTGAGGTCTGGAGATGGCTGGTCGCTCCACCTCAGCCCCCACCCTGTCCAGCACGGCCCCCTCCTGCTCCACACTCTGCTCCGCGCCCCCCATTACTGGAGCCACACGGGCCACCACCCCCACTTGCCTCCAACAGGAGGTCATTCAGTCTGGGCCCCTCCCATCCAAGCTAGACATTTGGCTGCTCCCTGAGGTCCCCAGCATGAGTGTCCGCATGTCCCAGTGACCTCTCCAGCCGCCCTCACATGCCCCTCACCCAGAACCAGCCCCCTCAGCTCCACCGAGCCTCTAAGACCTCACGGGGCTGGAAGCCCAGCAGGGGGAGGGCAAGAAGGGGATGGCAAGCCCCACCGGTCTGAACGGCTCAGCTTGGACACTGGGGTGCCCCCCATCTTGGGGAGGGACCACCCGCTACCCTGTCACCTCAGCCAGAAGCCCAGACGCCTGCCTCTCCCTGACCCCAACATGACCGCCACCCCACCCCAGGGCCCCCACACCTCCCCCTGTGCATGGCATCCCAGGGGCTCGTGGACCCCTCAACACGGAGCTGAGCGGCCCTCTGCTGGAGTCGGTGCTGCTCATGAGCGAGGGGGCGAGGGGCACGGGGCCGCATGGGCCACGAGTTGCAGAGCAGGAGCTGGGCACAGCATAGGCCATGCAAAGCCGCGTGCGGGGCCCCCAGGCAGGATGGACATTTGGCCTTGGTGCCGGGCACTGGTACACTCCCCGCTCGGCCTGGGCAGCCCAAGGCTGGTCAAGTTCTGCCCTCCAGATGCCCGCCTCCCTCACCCCACCCAGAGCTCCCTGCAAACGCCTCTGTCTTCGCAGGAGCCCAGGCCCTGCCGTTTGGAGGCCCTCCCCGCCCGCCAGTGCTCCCCAAGGGCCCAGAGCATCCAGCATGTTCTTCCTGCTCCATGAGCCCTGCCTGGGCTGCAGGGAGGGCCTGGGAGGTCCACCCTCAGTGACCCAGGACACGGGCTCCTCCTGCTGAGAGGCCAGGGTCCAGGAGGTGGCAGCAGGAGGCACTGGGGCAGGGTGGTGGCCGGCAGCTGCGGCCAGACACACTGACACCACCGCCTCGCAGATACCTGGTGCTGGAACACGTGTCGGGCGGGGAGCTCTTCGACTACCTAGTGAGGAAGGGGAGACTCACCCCCAAGGAGGCCCGCAAGTTCTTCCGGCAGATCATCTCAGCGCTCGACTTCTGCCACAGCCACTCCATATGGTGGGTGCCCCCCCAAGGGCCTGGTGAGGCCCCTCACTTTTACAAGGGTCCAGGGGATGACGAGTTTCATCATCCAAGTGTCTGGGGGCCCCAGGTTGGCCTCAGCCCAGAGCAGGTATTGGGGGGACCTGACCTGATTGGCTGCCTGTGACATCGCTAGGCTGGGCTGCCATTGGCCCCATGGTGTGGATTGGAGGTTTGGGAAAGAGAAGCAGCTCTTGGGTTGGCGCAGGGGGCAGAGTGACGTGGAGGGTCCCGGGTCAGCCTCTCCGGGACTTCCTCCCCAGCCACAGGGATCTGAAGCCGGAAAACCTTCTGCTGGACGAGAAGAACAACATCCGGGTTGCAGACTTTGGCATGGCATCCCTGCAGGTGGGCGACAGCCTGCTGGAGACCAGCTGTGGGTGAGTGGCACACCCCAGCCGCTACCGGCTGCGGGACACCTTGGCACGGTGGGGCCGGCCCATCAGGAGCCAGGTGGCCACGGCAGCAGGGAAGCGGGAGAGTGTCGGGGCCTTCACCCCCAGCTGGGCCGCTGTGATGCCCCAGGGCCCCTCCAAGCCTCCTGGCCCATCCCCGGGGAGCCTGGCCTCTGGTGGGGACAGATGGCAGTCAGCCCTTGGTGCAGCAGAGCCTGCAGGGGGACTTAGGTTGTGGGAGGTCAGCACGACAGCCTCCTGGGCCGTCTCAGGGTGCCCAAGCCTTGGCCTGCAGGGCCCATGGTGCACCCCCAGGGTGGGTCTTGAGGGCAGAGGCTGGTGGGATGGACGCCACAGAGCCTGGAGGGTCCAGGCTGGGCCGGGCGTCCCCTGACTGCTGCTCTTGTCTCCAGGTCCCCCCACTACGCCTGCCCGGAGGTCATCCGGGTGAGTAACCGGGGCCCCCAGCTCGCCGGGGTCCCTGTGAGGAGGGCCCCACCCCCTCGGGTCTAAGGGGTGCGGCCTGAGCAAGGCCCCGCCCACCGCGCCCGCCCGCCCCGACGCTGGCCCCGCCCGTTGCATCCGGCCCCGGCCCGCCCCCAACTCCGGCCCCGCTTCCGCAGGGGGAGAAGTACGACGGGCGCAAGGCGGACGTGTGGAGCTGCGGCGTGATCCTGTTCGCGCTGTTGGTGGTGAGCGCCCCCCGCACGCGGTCCCGCCCCTGCTGCCCGGGGGGTGCGCCCGCCTCACCGCCCTCGCCCGGCCCGCAGGGGGCGCTGCCCTTCGACGACGACAACTTGCGGCAGCTGCTGGAGAAGGTCAAGCGGGGCGTGTTCCACATGCCGCACTTCATCCCGCCCGACTGCCAGAGCCTGCTGCGCGGCATGATCGAGGTGGACGCGGCGCGCCGCCTCACGGTGCGCCCTGCCCCACGCTGTCCCCAAGGGCCCCGCCCCTGCCCCACGCTGTCCCCAAGGCCCCGCCCACCCATGCTGTCCCCAAGGGCCCCGCCCCTCCGCCCACGCTGTCCCTAAGGGGGCCCCCGCCGTGATGGCGGCGAAGCCCGCTGCACCCGCAGATCGATCGGGCCCCAAGTTGGTCTCGGTGGCTACCTCCCGGCAGCTCCAGGGAGAAACGTTTGCCAGGGGCAGGGCTTCTGGGAGTGCGGATGGGGGTCCCCCCCCCCCCCCCCCCCGCCTGCGTCTGCGTCTGCGCAGTGGTGCTTGGAGCGCTGGTGGGCGCGGTGTGCACAGGTGTGTGCTGGGTGTGTGGGGCTGTGTGCGCAGGTGTGATGTGGCTGTGTGCACAGGTGTGTTGTGCACAGGTGTGATGTGGCTGTGTGCACAGGTGTGATGTGGCTGTGTGCGCAGGTGTGTTGTGCACAGGTGTGATGTGGCTGTGTGCCCACGTGTGATGTGGCTGTGTGCACAGGTGTGTTGTGCACAGGTGTGATGTGGCTGTGTGCGCAGGTGTGTTGTGCACAGGTGTGATGTGGCTGTGTGCCCACGTGTGATGTGGCTGTGTGCACACGCGTGATGTGGCTGTGTGCACACGCGTGATGTGGCTGTGTGCATAGGAGTGTGCCTGGGTGTGTGGGGCTGTGTGCGCAGGTGTGATGTGCACAGGTGTGATGTGGCTGTGTGCACAGGTGTGTTGTGCACAGGTGTGATGTGGCTGTGTGCACAGGTGTGTGCCTGAATGTGTGGGGCTCTGTGCACAGGTGTGATGTGCACAGGTGTGATGGGGCTGTTTGCACAGGTGTGATGTGCACAGGTGTGATGGGGCTGTGTGCACAGGTGTGTGCTTGGGTATGTGTGGCTCTGTGCATAGGTGTGTGCACAGGTGTGTGTGCACAGGTGTGTGGGTGTGCACAGGTGGGGGCAGGCCTGTGCCTGTGAGTGTGGTACAGGAGCAGTAGTGTATCTGAAGGGTGGGTGTCACCTTTACCACCATTCTGCCTGGGACGCTCTGGGCACACCCCAGTTAGTGGGAATAGTCTTTCAAAGGTAACTGCATCAGCTGCGGGCAAGCAAGGGGCCAGGGCGGCACATGCCCACGTGCAGGGAGCAAGACTCCCTCGGGCTGCCTTTCCTGGACAGTGATCCCCCAGCTCTCACCCCCCAACCAAGCTGTCCCTGAGTCAGGGAGGAGGGAATGGCCACGGTGCCCATGTAGCCCTCCCAGCCTCCTGCTCCTGCCTGCACCCAGGCCCGCCCATGCCGCGCAGGGGGCGGCCCTCCCGGCTTCTGCTCCGTCAGGGCTGCTTCCCCCTTCTCTTGCCTTCGGGCTCCTTCCTAGGGCCTGGCCCAGGCAGCACAGGCGACCTGGGGGCCTCTGCTCGGCTTCCCTGCCTCTCCATCCTCCACCGCTACCCAGGCCCCTGCCCTGCCTGGAGCCCCCACCTCCCTATCGCCTTTCCTCCTCTAGGTTTGCTTTTCCTCGCAGGGCAGGGGTGCCGCCTGCAGCCTCTGGGAACGCAGCCCCTCCCCTCCTTCCCCGGCCCCACGCTCCTGCTCTCTCCGCGCCCACACCCCACCTTCTCCGTCTCACCTAACGTGGGCTCTGTCCTGCCTCCTCCGTACTAACGCCCTGTTTCTCTCTCTTGTAGCTAGAGCACATTCAGAAACACATATGGTATATGTAAGTAGCTTTTCCACCCACTAATCGCCTGCTTTGCCTGTCGCTGCGGCCTGCAGGGCCTGCTAGGAAAGGCGGGGGGAGGGCGCTGCCCGCGCAGCCCTGCCCGGCTGGGGCTCTGGGCTCTGGGCTCTCGGCCACGCCTGCTCTGGGTGCGGGCAGGACGCAGGAGGCCGCAGGGGCTGGGCACAGGGACAGCAGCAGGACTCAGGGACCCCGAGGGCGGGCCGCCTCCCACCCTCCGGCCGCCTCAGGGTTGGGGTGGAGGAGCTTTGGGCAGCCAGAGGGGAGTGACCAGGCGGATGCCGTGTCGCCCACAGAGGCGGCAAGAACGAGCCTGAGCCAGAGCAGCCCATTCCCCGCAAGGTGCAGATCCGCTCGCTGCCCAGCCTGGAGGACATCGACCCCGACGTGCTGGACAGCATGCACTCGCTGGGCTGCTTCCGGGACCGCAACAAGCTGCTGCAGGACCTGCTGTCCGAGGAGTAGGTTCCCGCCGGGCAGGCTGCGCGCAGGAGGCGGCGGGGGGCGCAGCCGGTGCGGGGACCCGGCCTCAGGAGCGGACTCGCCACGGGGCCAACCCTGCCAGCACCTCTCGCCCACTGCAGGGAGAACCAGGAGAAGATGATCTACTTCCTCCTCCTGGACCGCAAGGAAAGGTACCCCAGCCACGAGGACGAGGACCTGCCCCCCAGGAACGAAATAGGTACACGGGCCAAGGGTGGCCTCAGGCCCAGTCCATGCTTCCTCCAGGGCCCAGCAGGCTGCCTGGCCCTAACCTTGGTCTGCTCACAGACCCTCCCCGGAAGCGTGTGGACTCCCCGATGCTCAACCGGCACGGCAAGCGGCGGCCCGAGCGCAAGTCCATGGAGGTGCTCAGCGTGACTGACGGCGGCTCCCCGGTGCCTGCGCGGCGCGCCATCGAGATGGCCCAGCACGGCCAGAGGTGTGTGTGCTCTCGGCCCGCTGCCTCTCTGGTGCCCTGGCGGAGGCGGCGGCCCTCTTCACAGGCTGGCTTGGCTCTGGGCTGAGGCCACAGGGTAGGGCTGGACTGCATGGGGCTGAGCTGGACTGAGCTGAGCTGGGCTGGACTCTGCTGGGCTGGACTGGACTCTGCTGGGCTGGACCAGACTGGGCTGGACTGGGCGGGGCTGAGCTGGGTTAGGCTGGACTGCAAGGGGCCAAGCTGGACTTGGCTGGGCTGGACGGGACTGGGCTGGACAGGGCTGGACTGGGCTGGGCTGGATGGGCCTGGACTGAGGTGGGCTGGGCTGGACTGCACAGGGCTGGGCTGGACGGGGCTGGGCTGTGCTGTGCTGGGCTGGACACGCCTAGGCTGAGCTGGGCTGGGCTGGACTGCACAGGGCTGAGCTGGGCTGGGCTGGACTGGACTTGACTGGGCTAGACAGACCTGGGCTGAGCTGGGCTGGGCTGGACTGCACAGGGCTGAGCTGGACTCAGCTGGGCTGGGCAGGGCTGGGCTGGACAGAACTGGATTGGACTGGGCTGGACGGGGCTGGGCTGGGCTGGACTAGACTGGACTAAGTTGCGCTGGGCTGGGCTGGGCTGGGTTGAGCTGGACTGCCCTGGACCAGCCTATCCTAGGCTGAGCTGGAGTGAGCTGGACTGGGCTGAACTGGACTGGGCTGGATTGGGCAGCACTGAGCTGAGCTGGGCTGGGCTGGGCTGGGCTGAGCTGGGCTAGACTGCGCTGGGATGGGCTGGGTTGGGTTGAGCTAGACTGCCCTGGACCGGCCTGCCCTGGGCTGAGCTGGAGTGAGCTGGGCTGGGCTGAGCTGCTCTGAGCTGGCTGAGCCAGGCTGGGCCGGACTGAGCTGGACTGGGCTGGACTGAACCAGGCCGGGCTGAGTTGGGCTGAACTGGGCTGGGTTTTGATGTGGTCAAACCATGGGAAGAGCCACCAGCCCACATGCTCATTCCTACCTGATGCTGGGGCCATCTCAGGGTGACCAGTGCTGTGGGTGTGGGCAGTGATGTGGAATTCTGGAGGAATGGTGAGCAGGTCTGGCCTGACTCGATACAATCCCTGCAGGGAGGAAGGGTACCCAGGTGCTGCAGAACCTCTGCTGGTCCTGGTCGGACTGGCCACCAAGGCCCTGGGCACACCCTTGGTGCTGAGTGGGGTCTCTCAAGGTCGATCCCCCACCCCCCACCTTGGTCGCTGACGCACAGACCTTGGCGTCTGCTACAGCTTTCGGGGCCTGGCTGCCAGGGGGCAGGGCTGCTGGGATGGGTCGGTGTGGACCATCCCTGGGGGTCTCCAGAAGGCCTTTTGTCCCGGCATGACCCCATCCTCCTCTGCTCCTGACTTGGCCACCTGCAGTCAGCAGGTCACTTGGCACTGGGCCACAGCAGGGCCACTGGCTGGGGCTGGAGGGGTCCTGGGGCTGGCAGTGGTACAGGGCATCCTCCAGGGCCTGGCCAGGCTACCCTGCCCAACAGGTCACCTGGGGCAGACTCACTGCGGCCCTGCCACCCTCCTGCCCAGCTGCCTTGCCGTCTCTGTGCACTGGCCTGGGTCAGGTGGGCTGTGCCTTGGCCTTGGAGCTGTGTAGAGGTCTCGCCCGGCGTGGCCCGGCAGCTGACCACGTCCCCGTGTGACCGAGTCAGTAACTCTGTTTTCTCGCTTTGTCCCTGCTGTAGTAAAGCAATGTTCAGTAAAAGCCTGGATATCGCTGAAGCCCATCCCCAATTCAGCAAAGAAGACAGGTACACGCCCTGACCGCCCGTCCCCGCACCCCAGCCCGAGACGCTGTCCCTGCCGCAGCCCAGGCCGGCAGAGGGCGGCCTGGTGGCAGCCAGCCCGAGCAAGGGGGCCTCGTGCGGCTCCCACGGGCCGGGGCTGGGACAGGCCGGGGCTGGGCGACCGTCATGCTCTCCCTGCCCTGGAGCCCTCCTGCCGGCCGTCACACTGTGTCCAGCAGGCCTCAGCGGCCTGGGGTGCTGGGCCGCCAGGGGCCAGTGCCCAAGAGGTGGCAGGAGGCGCCGTGGTCAGAGGGGCCTCTGCAGGCACCCGGTCTTGTGAACCCCGGCCCCTGGGTGGGCGCTGCTGCACCTGCAGAGCCGCTGCGCACACCCCACCCCAGGCACACCTGCCTGTGCCCTCCCCCTGCCCCTTACCCCTCACCTGCCCTGCCTGCCCTCGGGGCTGGTGCCGTCTCTCCTGCCCTGGGCAGTGGCAGCTCAGAGTGGCCAGACAGAAGGGTGGTGACACAGCCTCCCACCCCCTCCAGTCCTCCAGCTCTTTCTCTTCTGCTTTCCTTGTGCTGAGTGACAAGCTCCTGGCAGCTCAGTGGGAGGTCCTGGGCCCTGAGCCTCCCCGTGCTGCTGCCTCCTGAAGGGTAGCCGCCACCTCCCTGGGACCCCTTCTAGGACCTGATCCCCACTCAGCACCTGGAAGCTTTGGGCCCAGCCCTGACCCCCAGGTGCTGTCCTGGCTGTGTCCGGTGGGGTTGCCAGGGGTTCCAGCCCACAGGTGCCAGAACCGGCCAGGAGCCAGGCAAGTGGCAAGTGCAGCTCAGGGTGCCAGCCCCTGCAGCTCGTGCTAAGGCCCAGCAGCTGGGTGTGGTGTGGGCTGTGAGACCCCAGTGGCCTGGCCAGGTGGTGGCGGGCAGGCTGGGCCGGCAGCATGGACAGTCTTTCGTTCTCTTCTGTCCTCCTCTCTGCTGTGCTGCTGCCTCAGCCGTGCCCCTCCCGGTCCCTCCCTCGAAGGACAGCAGGTGCCGCTGCCCAGGGGTGAGCAGGCGTCCGTGCGTCCTCCCCTGTGCTGTGGCTGAAGAAGGCACGTGCTGCTGGCTCCTCCCCAGCTGCCCGGCTGTGCCTGCCTCTGGCCACACCCAGGCCAGGTCTTGGCCAAGGTGGGCAGTGGTGGGACAAGGCCCCACTGCCCCTGCCTGCGCCCACCCAGCCTGGCCATGCCTAGGCCCTCCCAGTGTGAGCAAGGAAGGGTTGTGGGCAGCTGTGGACATGCCCAGCTGGTGGCCCATGTACCAGCCCCTGTGACAGCTCAGCCCGGGGGGCGGGCCAGGCTCGGGCAGCTAGAGGCCTGGAAAAGTGACCCAGCTGGAGGCCTGGAGTAGACAGGGAGCTGTGGACCTAGTCCACAGGAAGCCTCCATCTTGTCCCCTGACAGACCTCTGCGCGGTCCCTGGGTTCCGCACCCCACGCTGGGCCTGGGGCTGCTGACATGGGCCAACTCCTGCACGAGGGGAGAAGCCCCAGGACCCCGGCTGCACGTTGGGCCACTGGAGGCCCTGAGGGGCTGGGGGCAGTATCAGCAAGACAGCCCTGGGCGTGGCTGGGTGCCCAGGGACCCTCCTTGGGTTCCAGGGCTTTGGCGGGTCCACTGGGTAGAGAGGAGCCAGGAACCCGCTGCCCGCTACCCACCCCCCGCTGAGTCCCCGCTCTGTGCCTTGTCGCCCCAGGTCTCGGTCTATCAGCGGAGCGTCCTCAGGCCTTTCCACGAGCCCACTTAGCAGCCCCCGGGTGAGTGACCCCCTGCCCCATCTCAGGCCAGGGGGCTGGCGTCCCAGAAACAAAGTCCCCACCCTCAGCAGCCAGACAGCCAGGGCGGGGGGCGGGGGGGGGGAGAGCAGCCCCACCCGCGCACGTGGCTGCTGGCGGCATGGCCGCTTCGCTAACTGCACGTTTCTGTTTGTCCTGTTTGTCGTCTGTGCGTCCTTCGTTTCTCTTGTGGCAAACCCTCCCCCGTGCCTGCCTCCCCGCGGGTCCTGCCTTGGGTCCTCCCGGCGCTGTGTGTGCATGGGGGGTCGTGGGTGCATGCGTGGCTGTCGGCTCTGTCGCTCTCTGCTCCCCCCACCCCCGCAGCCTATTAGAAAGTTTGTCGTGCCCCCACCTGCCCTCGAGCTCCCCTTCCTGGCTGGCCCCCTGGCCTCCTCCACGGAGCCCGAAGCTTGTCAGAGCGCCTCACGGCCGGGACACGTCCTCCCTGCACAGGCCGCCCAGCGGCCCAACCCCAAGACCCAGACCTTGCCATGCAAGGCCAAGCTGACCGACAAGCCACTGCACGGCACCAAGTCCAACCCACTCCCAGCCGGCACCCAGGCCCGGCCTCCCGTCACCGGCCTGCTTCCCCAGCTGGCCCTGCCCCCGGGCCCACCTGCCCTGCCGGCCCCCACCCAGCGCCCGCCCCCTGGGACTGAACCAAACACCAAATCTGTGCCCACCATACAGGTGACCCCTCACCCCTCACCAAGGGGCAGTCCCCTCCCTACCCCCAAGGGGACGCCCGTCCACACGCCAAAAGAGAGCCCAGCCGGCACACCCACCCCCACGCCGCCGTCCAGCCCCAGCGTGGGAGGGGTGCCCTGGAGGACGCGGCTCAACTCCATCAAGAACAGCTTCCTGGGCTCCCCCCGCTTCCACCGCCGGAAACTGCAAGGTGGGCTCCTGCCCAGAGCGCCGAGCAGCGCCAGGTGGGGGCGGGACCGCCAAG
Source organism: Cynocephalus volans (assembly GCF_027409185.1). Taxonomy (NCBI): domain Eukaryota; kingdom Metazoa; phylum Chordata; class Mammalia; order Dermoptera; family Cynocephalidae; genus Cynocephalus; species Cynocephalus volans. The sequence goes on from NC_084463.1 coordinate 167,823,904, forward strand.
GGAGGACCCTGCCCGGCCAGGTGCCCGGCATCTGCATGCAGCAGGCAGACTCGCGAGCTGCACGGGGTGTCCACCCTGTCCCCTCCCTTCCTGCTCCCCCAATCCACTCTCTGTTCCCTCCTGCCCCGGATGGCTTTTCTGCCAAAGGCAGTGGGCAGCAGTCCACGTCCAGCGAGGCCTGAACAGGCAGTCAGTGTCTCTGCCTGCCATGTGTCCCTGGGTCCGCCCACCCTGGTGGGCTGCCTGAGCCCCAGAGAGAAGCACCCACCGCTGTGTGGGCGCTGATGGCCACAAGGCCCACAGGACCAGGGCCGCAAGGCTCTGCCCAGCGGGTCTGGGTCTGGCAGGACACCAGAGGAGGCAGGCCCTCCCTTAGCACCAGACTCTGGGACAGCCCCACACAGCCTGCACTTCTGCAGTCAGAGGCCAGGAGTTGGTGGACTTGTGCCCCAGAGGGCTGTTCCAGTGTGGGGGTGGCCCCTGTAGACCCCAGCCCTGGTGCAGGGTGACCGTGGCAGGGGAAGGGTAGAGGGTCACCGAGCCTCCTCTCCCTGTCCATCCCTGTGCGCAGTGCCAACGCCGGAGGAGATGTCCAACCTGACCCCAGAGTCATCCCCAGAGTAAGTGGCCCTGCTTGAGGCCTCCTGGTGCCTGAACACCAGGCTGGCCAGGGGAGGGACGAGGGGAAACCTTCCCACGTAGCAGGTGTGGTCCCACTCCACGTGGCCTTCTGCCTGTCCTCCTGGGTACCTCCTGTCCCCATCCTGCCGCGGACAGGGCTGTCTCGGCTCGCTGGTTCTCTGTGAACGTCAAGTACCCGGCCGCATAGGGAAGCCAGCCAGGAGAGGTGCCCAGCTCAGTTCAGAAGCTGCTGGGGGTGTGCGGGGCAGAGCCGTTAGAGGCCTGGGCTCCAAGGGGAAGAGATGGGGGCTCATAGGATGGGCAGGTCTCCAGGAGCAGTCGCAGCCTGTGCTGAGGAGAGGGGGACAGCTGCGGGACGCAGGGCTGGCAGGAGCACATGTGCCAGGAGGGTGGCCTTGGTGGAGGCGTCTGGGGGTGAAGATGTCCCTGCAGAGACCCCTGCCCAGAGTCTGCCACTGGGCAGTGTCGTGGCTGCTGATGGTGCGCACATAAACACAGCGTGGGCCCTGTGCAGGGAGCTACAGGGAGAGCGCTACAGGCACCGGGACCTCACACAGGCGGCTCTGCAAACAGCCACTGGCCAGTTGTCCTCGACTGAGCGAGAGAGCGGCCTCTGTCATGTTGCTGGCTCTCGACCAGAGAGTCCCCTAGAAACCACCTGCTCCATGCTGAATCCGCCAGGACCAGCGTCTGCAGTGCAGACCCGACGCCACCAAGTCAGGCTCCCGTGCCAGGCTGACGGCACCATCCCAGCGGGTGCTGGAGGCATGTCACAGCAAGTCCAGAGAAGCTGGGTTCAGGGACACCTCTTAGTCCTACTGTTAGGCCCTTAGGTTCAGCTTCTGCTGCTATCAAAAGCTTTCGTAAACGTCCTTGTGATGGTGACATTTTTCGGAAGAGCTGGGGAAACGGGTCACGTGGCTTGACCTCGGTGCGGGACGAGCACCTCTTGCCTCTCCCCACTTCTGAGACCCTCTGCGGGCCTCGTCCCCCTCCCCAGGATCTGGCACAGACGTGACAGCCATGGAGGCTCAGGGTAGGGTCCCTGCACCGACACCACCTCCCTACTGAGGGCCTGCTCACGGGGCCCGAGGTTCCCTCCCACTGTGCCCGCGCGTGTCAGTCGGGGTCCTCCGGAGAAACAGAAGCAGTCGGTGCGTGTACACGGCACGGGGACTCGTTTCCAGGAACTGGCTCAAGCGACCGTCCCAGGTTTGCAGGGCTGGCAGGCCGGAGGTTCAGGTGAGGGTTTCCGTGCTGTCGTCCTGAGGAGGACTTTCCCTCGGGGCCTCCAGCGCTTGGCGGAGACCCGCTGCCGTTTGGGGGGCTCGTCTGCCTCACTCCAGGCACCATCCGAGCATTGATCTCGTCTGAGAACCCTTCACTGTGACAGCGGGACAGGGGCTGGCCATGGGCCCGTGGGGCCCTGGCGCCACACGCCCTCCCGGCCTCTCCATCTCATCCGCCTTCCTTCAACACGGAATTTTTTTTTTTTCATTTGCAACGCCACCGGGTCCCAAGCACGAGCGCCGGGTTCTTATCGTTTGTCTTGTGTCTTCTCCGTGGGGGAGGAGCTTGCAGAAACCGCACCTGCTCCCACTGCCCGGCCGCTCTAGTCGGTCAGCTCCAGGCCCAGCACGGGCACCCTCACGGGGGCGCCAGCCTGCCCTTGGCAGCTTCAAACGCAGCACAGAGGCCACGGCCAAGAGCGGGAGGACGTGGAGAGAAGAGCAGAGATGACAGAGTGACCGCTGGGTCCATCCCCTCTGCCGTCAGGACTCCTGGGCCACCAGAGGCCAGCGCCCACGACAGAAGCACAGTGGGGCTGGTGGGGAGGCCACAGTGGCTGGAGAACCAGCTCCAGAAACAGGCAGGAGAAGAGAAGTCACAGCCAGGGCACCACTGAGTGCAGACCCCGTGGCCCCTGTCCCGGCTGCGAGCCCTGGCCCCAGGCCCCAGACACGGCTGCTGCGACCACCTCCTCCCGGCCCTGCCTCTCTGCAGGTCCAGCCCCAATCGCGTGCATTTGGTGGAGCTTTGGTCACGCTGTGGCTTCAGGGGAGGTGGCAGAGAGGCCACCTGCTCGGGCGGCGCCTGCCGCGGAAGAAACTCCAGCATTCACGGCGTGCCCAGCACACACTCGCATCTCCCTGTGTCTGCAGGGCAGGACGCAACATGACTTCGCTGACATCAAGGTGTCGGCCAGCGGGGTCACCTCAAGGCTGGACTGGGGAAGGATCCACTTCAGAGCTCATGGCTGGGGGCGGGATTCGAGTCCTCGGCTGTCGTGGGGAGCCTGCCAACAGGAGGGCGGCCCTGCACCTCTGCCCCTGCGTAGCCTCCTGCTTCAAAGCCACTCTCAGGGGAGGGGCCCACACGGGTGTGACTCCAGGGTGCAGCCTGCAGGTGCGTCCAGCTCCACCTCTGACCTAGGAGAGGTGGCGAGCCGAAGGACGCGTGGAGTGAGGACCAACGCACGGTGGGCCGGGGTGGCCGGGGCTTGCAGGCTGGGCAGCGAGGCCAGCTGGCAGCACTGAGGTGGGCGGGCCGGCTCGCACTGGGTGCTGTGTCAAGCCAAAGAAGGTGAATCCTACAGTCAGGCTGAAACGTCGTACCGGGCCTGGGTGGGGACAGCCCATGGCGGTAGCAACATCTGGAGTTGAGGGTCTGTGTGGCTGTGGGGAGCCCTGGGCAGGCCCTTCCCCAACTGATGCTGCAGGTCTGGGAGTGACCTCTGTCTACAGAGCGGAGAGCAGCCGACCCAGGCAGGAGCAGCGGCTGCAGATGGCCACGCAGCTACCTGTCCTGAGGAGGGGACGGGAGGGCGGCCTGGGGGTGCCGAGGATGCCCCGGGTAGGAGGGGCACATAGCCCTGTTCTCTGTGCATATCTGTGCCCTTGACACCTGAGGAAGGTTCCATGGCTCCCCCGCACCAGGCAGGGCCCCGCTCCAGATGCTGCAGGACTGCTGCGGAGCACGTCAGCCCCCCACTTAGCAACCCAGAGCACAATGCCTGAGCACCCCCACGGCCCTTTCCTCTCCTTCCCGGCTGGTTTCCAGCAAACTACCTGCGCATATCCCTGGGGGAGCCCAGAGGGGGACCTGCTTAGAGCTTCAGGGTCAAGATTAGGGTTAGAGTGGTGGGGTTAGGGTGAGACAGTTGCAGTTGAGGCTTAGGGTTAGGATGGCAAAAGTTAGGATTAGGGCTCGGATCGTGTTACAGTGGTGGGATCAGGGTTAGGGCAGTGGGGTTGGGTGAGGGTGAGGGTGTTAGAGGGTTGGGCTGGGTTAGGGTTAGGTGCTGGGATTAGGTGCGGGCTAGGGTCAGGTTACAGTGGAGGGATCAGGGTTAGGGCAGTGGGGTTGGGTGAGGGTGATGGTGTTAGAGGGTTGGGCTGGGTTAGGGTTAGGTGCTGGGATTAGGTGCGGGCTAGGGTCAGGTTACAGTGGAGGGATCAGGGTTAGGGCAGTGGGGTTGGGTGAGGGTGATGGTGTTAGAGGGTTGGGCTGGGTTAGGGTTAGGTGCTGGGATTAGGTGCGGGCTAGGGTCAGGTTACAGTGGTGGGATCGGGGTGAGGGCAGTGGGGTTGGGTGAGGGTGATGGTGTTAGAGGGTTGGGCTGGGTTAGGGTTAGGTGCTGGGATTAGGTGCGGGCTAGGGTCAGGTTACAGTGGTGGGATCGGGGTGAGGGCAGTGGGGTTGGGTGAGGGTGAGGGTGTTAAGAGGGTTGGGCTGGGTTAGGGTTAGGTGCTGGGATTAGGTGCGGGCTAGGGTCAGGTTACAGTGGTGGGATCGGGGTGAGGGCAGTGTCAGCGAGAGGGCGTAGGGTGAGGGAGGCCCTGCCCTGGAGGAGTTGGCAGGTGTGTAGAGGAGCCTCTGCACACCAGTGGTAACCTCGTGGCCCCACTCCCCAGGCTGGCCAAGAAATCCTGGTTTGGGAACTTCATCAACCTGGAGAAGGAGGAGCAGATCTTTGTGGTCATCAAGGACAAGCCGCTGAGCTCCATCAAGGCTGACGTCGTGCACGCCTTCCTCTCGGTGAGGCCATGCAGGGCCTGGCTGCGACCCCCTCATCCCTCATGGGCCCCGCCCACCTGGGCATTTAGGTTCCCCCACCCGTATGCCAGGGCACTGCCCCTGCCTGTCCCGCCAGGGAACAGGTGCGGCCTCCAGGCCATTCTGAGCAGCCCTCAGTGGCGGCTGCAGGGCCTGGGATGGGGCATGGGGGGCAGAGACAGCCACAGACCAGGCTGGGCTGGGAGTGGGCTCTGGGTGGGGTCCTCAGAGGGTGACACCTCCGCAAGACTGAGGGTGAGGTATAGGCAGCCACGCAATTCAGGGTGGTGACCCTGCAGGACCTGCATGGGCTCTGTTGCCCCTCAGTGGGACAGCCTGAGGCCTTGGGGCCTGTCTGCTTTCTGGGCCCCATCCTCAGTCCCCCACCCTGTCCCTGAGGCTTGGTGGCTGTCTGTGAGGCTGGGCCACAGTTGGGGTCTCGGGTGGGTTTCTTTTGTCTTTGCTGGGATTTCTGGGTTACAAGGAGCAGAAAGGCCCCCAAAGGCTCCAGTGGAGAAGAGTTTTTCTTGTTGGGACGTGAGCTCCCAGAGCCTATCAGGAGCCCCCTCCCTGCCAGTCCCCTGTCCCCTACTGGGCCTGACGTGTGCTCTCCAGCCTGTCCTGACCCCACAGGACTACTGCAGGCTGGCAGATGGCCAAGGGGAGTCTCCCTGCACTGTGGTCCCCCAGCCCCAGGATGGGTCCCCCAGGTGGCAGGAGGCGGCAGCAGCTCTCCACGATGGCTTCCCTGACATAGGCTGCCTTGGCCCCACTGGGCACCCTGCTCTGCGGTCCCTCAAGCCGCCACTGCCCTGGCTCCACTGAAGTTCCCACAGTGCCCTGCCACGGGCTCCAGAGGCCAAGAGAGCCCACTCCAGGCGAGCAGGTCCAGCCTCAGGCTAGACACAGACCTGGTCCTCTGGTCCCTTGGCGTCTCTGCCCCTGTGGCCTGCTGGCCTCCTCAGGGCCTCTGCCACCCACCCAGGACCTGGGCTTCTCTCCTGCTAACCACCTATCCCCCAGTCCACTTCTTGCTGCTCCTGGGTTACCAAAGGTGGCCCCAGCAAGGCTGGCGTGTGCCCTCCTGAGCACCAGGGCCCCGTGTGCCAGGGGAACCACATGTTCTGCTCTCCACGCATGCCCCTTGCTGCTGAGGCACCTGGTCTCAGGAAGACCCCAGGCAGAGGGCACTGTCTCAGACACACAGCAGGAGGTGCTGGACCCTCCCACGTCATTCCCGCTCTCATGGTGCCTGCGACATTCCCAGATTTGCCCCTCAATCTCCGTGCTCCAACCCCAGCCTCAGGCTGCAGGGATCACCTCTCCCTAGCCCTCTCCCACCTCCATCTTCAAGCTTCCTCTGATCTTTCTGTTCTGCTGTCCCGTTTGGGGTCCATATGAGAAATCCTCTCCAGCAGAATCTCAGCCTCAGTCCCTTGGCTGTGGCGGGGGGCGGGGGGAGTGCTGGGCATGCATCTTACTCCCTGCTGTGATGGTCTTCACTGCGTGACACCCATCTCACAGATCTGGAAACAGGCTCAGAGGGCTGGCTCGATGGACCAGGTTCTCAGGGCTGTGCACAGCCGAGCCGGCTCCTCCCAGGGCTGCTTCCCCCAGGTCCAGGAAGGGGGTCTGCGGTGGTGTCTGCAGCCCAGCTCACGCCTGCCCTGCCGCTCCTGCAGATCCCCAGCCTCAGCCACAGCGTCATCTCCCAGACGAGCTTCCGGGCCGAGTACAAGGCAACAGGGGGCCCTGCCGTGTTCCAGAAGCCGGTCAAGTTCCAGGTGGACATCACCTACACCGAGGGTGGTGAGGCCCAGAAGGAGAACGGCATCTACTCTGTCACCTTCACCCTGCTCTCAGGTGAGCCAGCGGCCCAGGGGGTGGCTCCAGGCTGGCCCTGTCCAGGGCCGTAACCCCCCGTCTCCCCCAGGCCCGAGCCGCCGCTTCAAGAGGGTGGTGGAGACCATCCAGGCGCAGCTGCTGAGCTCCCACGACCAGCCGTCAGCCCAGCACTTGTCAGGTGAGGTGGGGGCTCGGCTTGGGCCACCTGCGGCTGACCCGTGCTGCACAAACGGGAGGTGCGAGAACCTGGGCATGGCCTCCTGGCCCTTCTAGCGGATGCCCCCGCTGCCCTGCCCCGAGCTGTGGCTGTACCCCTCAGGGAGCAGGGCCCCTCCCCGGCCACCTCTGCACATCAGGGTTGTAGGGCCCAGCTGCAGTGCACTGAAAGGCACCTCTTGTCCACCGTAGAACCTCCCCCGCCAGCGCCAGGACTAAGCTGGGGCGCTGGGCTTAAGGGCCAGAAGGTGGCCACCAGCTACGAGAGTAGCCTCTGACGCTGGCAGGTAAGGTGTCCGGCCCACTGCCGGGGCGGGGAGGGGCTGTGAGCAGGTCCTCCAGCAAGAGCCAGGCTGGCCCTGCAAAGGGCACCATGCCCACTCCCAAGTCCTGGCCCTAGATAGGCCGAGCAGGCCACCCATCTGTTGGGCAGCTGGCCACAGGGGTGGCCCAAGGAGGCTCTGGGAGACAGTGACCAGGGCCCTTCCCCCTTGGGGCTCCCATCTCCCTGTGACTCCTGGCTGCCCAGAGCCCTGCCTTCAGCAAGACAGAGCAGAGGCTCCCCAGCTGGGCCTAGAGGGGGCACTTGGGGAGGGGGCTGCCCAGGCCTGGCGCAAATGGGGACCCAGGAGCCGGAGGGTCTGTGCCGCTCAGCATCTGGTGGGAAGAGGGCAGACACCTCGCCTGGGCACATGGGGCTGCGTGTAGGGCCGAAGGGGCAGGGCAGAGGGCCTGGGTGCTACATGAGCCACGGTCCGTCAGTGAGCTGGGCAGTGTGCATCTGAACAGCTGTGCGCATGGGGGTCCCCGTGAGTCACTGAGGGGCTTGAGGTCTGCGGGAACACAAGGTGCAGCCCAAGGCCAGCCTCAGTCTGTGAGCCGCTGGTGGCCAGCCAGGCCTCAGTGGGCCCTTTCCCAGCCTGGTATGGCCTGTTGGGGTCACCTCCAGGCTTCTGTCTGGGGTCTTGGAGGCCAGAACTGGCCCCACCAGTCCACCCCTCCCCCACCATCCTCATTCCACCCTCATTCCATCGCCCACACTTGCCTCATCACCCAACAGCCTGGCCCTAACCCAGGCCCCAGTGAGCCAAGGAGTGGCCCTACTCTGCTGGCCCTGGGAGCCACACTGGCATGGAGGCAGGGAGCAGGGCAGGACCTGGTGCCAGGCACTGCAGGGACACGTGGGCGCTGTCCTGCACAGACTGCGCTGGCGGCCTCTGGCTCCCTGTGCCTTTAAGATCTCCATCTTAGAGGGGGAAACCCAGGCGGGAGATCACAACTGTACTGACAGAAACAGGCTGGGGAACCACAAGACAGGCAGAGGGGGAAACAGGCTGGGGAATCGCAGGGCAATGGCCATGGCTGAGGAAGGACAAGGCTTGTCCAGGGAGGCGAGCAAAGACCGGGGTTTAGTGTGCTGCCCAGTGTTCCCATACCTGGAGCAGCCACACAGGTTCCGCAGTCCCTCTCTGCTCCTGGCGGGGCTGTGGGCACAACTCTCTGAGCCCTGCCCAACAGCATGTCGTCTGGCATCAGCGGGGACCTCTGTGCAGAGTCCAGGGCAGCACACTGATCAAGGTGGACATGCCCTGTCCCCAGGGCCCCGCCTCCAGTCCTGCCCTCACCAGTCCTAACCTCAGGTGAGCCCCTGTCTCTCAGATCCTCAGGTGCCCACTCTGGCCCCTGTCTGTCTCCCCTTGGGCCGGGAGAGCCCAGCCTTGGACACCATCCTGTCCCAAATGGCATGGGACAGTGGGTCTCCCTGTGCCCCAGCTCCTCCCACATTAGATGTGCTTGTCCAGTGAGCTCCACTCCTGCAGGAGGTGGGCAGAAGCACAGGCTCCTCAGGCACCGCCAGTCCTCAGAGAGACCTGGTGGCCACCCTGATTGACAGGGACCCCAGCCCAGCCCAGGGATGAGAGTCAGGCCCCGGTGAGCAGGCCAAGAGCAGGCCAAGGGGGACATGCCTCTCCCTGTGCAGCCCCACCCCAGGGTCCTGCTACCACCACTAGCTCCAGGCCTCCTGCCAACACCAATACTCCGAGGCCCAGCAGAGGGTGGGAGAGGGCTGAGGAAGGGGGTGCCAAGATAAGCTGAAGGGCAATTGGGAGCAGCCGGGCCGCTGCAGCTGCTGAGTGGCAGGGTGAGGTGGCCATTGTAGACCGTGGCAAGAGCACTGTCGGTCCTGGACCCAGGGGAGGTAGAGGAGGGGTGCCACGCAGACCCAGGGGACCCGGCTACACCCCGTTTTCAGGACTGCTCATCTCGCTCCTGCCCCACTCAGCACTGAGCCCTGCCCTGAGCCCCACCCTGAGCCCCACCTCTCTCTGGCCTCGCCCACTCCTGGCTCTGCCCCTCTGTGGCCACGCCCACTCAGCCCTGCCCATCTGGGTCCTGCCACTCCTGACTGCCCTTTTGTGGCCATACCCACTCGTAGCCCCGCCCATCTGGGTCCTGCCACTCCTGGCTCTGCCTCTGTGGTCACTCCCACTCCTGGCCACGCCCACCTGGGTCCTGCCACTCCTGGATCTGTGGCCACGCCCACTCCTGACCACGCCCATCTGGGTCCTGCCACTCCTGACTGCCCCTCTGTGGCCATGCCCACTCCTAACCCCACCTATCAGAGCCCTGCCACTCCTGGCTCTGCCCCTCTGTGGCCACGCCCACTCCTGGCCACGCCCATCTGGGCCCTGCCACCCCTGGCTCTGCCTCTGACCACGCCCACTCCTGGCCCCACCCATCTGGGCCCTGCCACCCCTGGCTCTGCCCCTCTGTGGCCATGCCCACTCCTAACCCCACCCATCAGAGCCCTGCCACTCCTGGCTGTCCTGTGGCCACGCCCAATCCTGGCCCCACCCATCTGGGTCCTGCCACTCCTGGCTCTGCCCCTCTGTGGCCATGCCCACTCCTAACCCCACCCATCAGAGCCCTGCCACTCCTGGCTCTGCCCCTCTGTGGCCACGCCCACTCCTGGCCCCACCCATCTGGGTCCTGCCACTCCTGGCTCTGCCTCTCTGTGGCCGTGCCCACTTTTAGCCCCACCCACCAGAGCCCTGCCACTCCTGGCTCTGTCCTGTGGCCACGCCCACTCCTGGCCACGCCCACTCCTGGCCCTGGCCCTGCCCACTCCCACCCTGCCCCACCGTGCCGGCCTGAGGCTGCAGAGGGCCAGCCCGAGGTCCCTGTGGGCAGCCTTTTCACTCTCTCCCTCCCTCCTCTCTCCATTCTGTGCTCCAGACACCACTAACTGTGTGGAAATGATGACGGGGCGTCTTTCCAAATGTGGTAAGAATCCCTCACGCTCACCTGGCACCTCCGCCTGCCAGCCTCAGCCTCACCCTCACCTGCAGCCTGCCCCACCCTGCCTCCCCGGGGCCATCCTGGGTTCCCTGTGCACACGTAGGCTCCAGACAGCCCAGCCACCCTGGCCCCATCTTCTGCCAGGAGCAGCCTCCGTCACTCTCCTCCCGCTCCCCACAAGGCTGAGAGCAGGAAGGGGCTCCCACACCCAAGGCCAGTGAGGGTCCCACGTACAGGCTCTGGTCTGGGTCAGGGTGGACTCGCCCAGCCCTCTGTCCTCCCTCCTGGCTGTCCCTGGCAGAGGGACAAGGGCCCCGCAGTGCTCTGGGCTTGGTTCGGGGTCTGTTTAGGAAGTGTAGTTGAGGCACCTGGGCAGTGAGCACAGGGCCCCAGGAGGGGCGGCCACCCATTTCTGTGCCAGGCTCCCTGCTGTGTGTGGCCAGGGACCCAGCTCTGGCTGCCTGTCCCCACCTGCCCAGCCTGCCCTCCCACGCCAAGCCCTCCATGCCCGTCCACCCATCCATCCGTCTGTCTGTCTGCTGTCCACGCTGGCTCCAGGCTGCAGGGCCCTGGGGAGGGTGTGCCTGTCTTCTGCTGGGTGCTGGCTCCAGCCTCCCCATCCAGGGCAGGCCTTGTGCAGGCTGCCAGCAGCTGACCCCAAGGTCCTGGTCGGCCTCAGGGCTCCTGGCAGGCTCCAGCCTTTATGCCACCATCTCCGATTTGGGGTCAGCCAGTCTGCATGGCTATGGGGGTGAGGGGCTGGACAGGGCCTTCAGGCCAGGCCCACCCAGTGAGGGCAGAGGGGTCTCACCACCTGCCCTGAGCCTCAGTTCTCAAAAGGAGCCCTGGGTCCCACCTGACAGCTCAGAGGTATAGGGGTCCCAGGCTTCTGGCCCAGCGTCCCCGGCACGCAGACCCCGCCGGCCGCCTGCCCGCGCTGCTTGCCGCCCGCTGCCGCCCGCATCTCAGGCCTCATGCCCTGGGCTTCCTCCCGCGTCGAGGCTCTCCGTCCATCTGTTTGTTCTCTCCTCCCCTCCCTTTCTCTCCCTGTTTTCTTATTTTCTCCGTTCTTGTCTCTCTCTTGTTTTCTGTTCTGTGTACCCAGGCAGCCCATTGAGTAACTTCTTTGACGTAATTAAACAACTTTTTTCAGACGAGAAGAACGGGCAGGCGGCCCAGGCCCCCAGCACACCCGCCAAGCCGAGTGCCCACGGCCCCCTCGGTGACTCCGCGGCCGCTGGCCCTGGCCCTGGCCCTGGAGGGGACGCCGAGTACCCGACGGGCAAGGACTCGGCCACGAAGGGGCCGCCCGCCGCCCGGCTCCAGCCTTAGACACACTAGCCCCCAGCACAGCACTGACCGCGGCTGCCTCGCCGCCGCCGCCCGCCCCGCGTGGACCCCGGGCCACGCCTGCCCGTCCAGACCGCTGTCTCGAAGCCTGGGAGGAAAGGAAAGGGGCCGGGCCGGGGCGGGGCCGCCCGTGCTCGCTCTCTTTTCCTCTCGCTGTCTCTGTCCTTGCCTGTCTCTGACGACGTCGCTTGTTTCCGCTCTGATACCAGGAATTATCCCGAAAAGTTAACATGTCACCTCCACGAGGCCACCCCCGTGCTCCGCGCCGGACACTGGCTGACGAAGGCAGCTGCTGCGGACCCGCCCTCCCTCCTGCTGCTGCTGCTGCCACCGCGGCGAAGCCCAGCCCGCCTGCCCGCCCACCGCCTCCACCCCCAGGCTGCCGGGCAGCTCGCACGGCCCGCGGGAGCAGGACCCGGCTCCAGGGCAAGCCTCCTCCAGCCCAGCCCGCCCGGGCTCCTGATGACCGGACCCCTCGGCAGGAACAGTGTCCAGCCGGCCTGCCAGAGCGGGCGACACCGGTGGCCGAAGTGGCAGGCACGGACCCCGGCCGCCCCTCCGCACCGCAGCTCCCCGGGCACCGCTCCTGCGCCTCCCCGCACCGTCTCCATCTGCACCTCGGCCGCACCGGCCGCCGCACCGGGCCGCTCCTGCCTCATGTGCTTCCGTTTCTCCCTCACCCCGTGGGCGCAGGGGACTGTCGGCTTTGCCACCGGTCCTGGCTGAGGTGGAAATAGGGAGGCCCTGGGGCACCAGAGCGGTCCCGGCCTCCGGCTCTGGCCGGGCTGCTGTGGCTCGGCCGAGATCAGTGTTACTTATTTTCTTTACTTCTCTGTTCAGGGAAGGGTGGCCGCAGCGTGCTCCTGCCACCGGTCTGCGTGTCTTGGGCAGGGTTGGGTCTGGAGCCAAGGTGCCCTCTGAGGACAGAGCCGTCGGGGTGCTGGGGGCAGCGGGGGGCTGGCCGGTGGATGCAGCACCGGCAAGCTACTGTAAACTTTAAAGAATTCCTGCAAGATATTTTTATAAACTTTTTTTTCTTGGTTGTTTTTGGAAAAGGGCGTGGGGGTGGGGGGAGCCGCTGGGACAGGGCTAGGTTTTGAGTTTCAGTTCCTCGCTCTTGGTTATTTCTATATACACATACATATATATATATATATATATTTAAAGAACGATGCGGATAGCTCTGTCCTGGGTTCTGTTTTATTCCTGTGTAGAAGCAGCTCCGATTCTGTATGGGGGCGCAGGTGGAGGGCGTCGTCTGATAGCAGGTGGCTCAGGCCGCCCCCCCACGACAGCACCGCCCAGCACCTCTCCGTCCAGACTGGGAGCAATCTTGGTTTTGTGTCCGAGAGAGAAGGGTGAAGGAGATGGCCCTGAGCAGGCCCCCCACCCGCCCACACACAGGATGGCAGGGGCACCGCGGGGCTTTTTTTATTAAAATGAAAAAAAAATTTTTTTAGAAAACCAAACACCAAGGACAGGAAGAGTTAGCGGCGTTCCTCTGCAGCGTGTTTCTCCTGTACATAGGGAGGTCAAGGGGCACAGCCCACATGGGTAGGGGGCTGGCCGGCCCACCCTGCCCGCTGCCTGCCACTCACCGCCCACCGGGCAGGCCCACCCTGCTTCATCTCCATCTCCGGCTCCTGTCTGTGTTCCTTTATGTCCGTGCTGGCCCAGCCCCTCCCAGGCTGGCTGCAAGGCCCCCAGGTGCAGCTGGCAGCGGGGCAGGCAGCGGGCAGGTTTTATGCATGCCTTTGCTGTGACCGTCCATTTTGCTTCAGGTGTCCCCCTGCCTCCCCTCCCCTCTCCTCCTCGTGTATAGATTTTAATGCTCCTGTTACATTAAACCTCTACCACAGGCTGGGATTTCTATACATAGGAAAAAACTAAACACCTATAACAGCAAAAGCCACGCGGTACAAGCAGGAGGGGCTCATTGCGGAGACAGAGGGTACCGAAAGCAATACCTCTAGTTAGCCTTCCTCTTTTGTACTTCGGACACACGCGGACTCACGCAGGCGTCACGGAAATGGACGCGCCCCATGCAGTGTACCCCTGTCAGATAACTGTGAGCAACTTCAGTTCCAGAACAATAAACTCCTTCAGTAAAGACACCCGCCGCAAGCTCTCCGTCCGGGCGGGGCGGGCGCGGGCAGGGGTCGGGGGTGGCCCGAGACAGCTCTTGACCCCGACACATGCCTGGGCTCTGCCATATTTGGAGGGTGCTACCCTGTGCCCCGCTGAAGAGAACCAACCCGTGGGGGTCCAGGCAGCCAGGTCAGAGTTCATGTCAACCATATTTGCAGCTGGGGCTGAGGGGAGGAGCGACCCATGGCCGGTGTACAGCTCACCGGGCACAGGACAGGAGGGACAGAGGACGGCTGCATGGGGTCACCCTGGCACATGGGCTTTTCCCTGGAGAAGGAACCCAAGCTCTTCGCTTAGAAGAGTCTGGACAGGGCCCAGGACCAGGCCCTGGAAGTGAGGGCAAGACTGATGGGCAGCCCTAGAGACAGATGGGGACGATCCCAGCCACACCCACCACGGAGGGCAGCCAGACGGTGGACACCACGACTATGCACCAGCCTGGTCACATCCTCTACTGCAGCTGCACAATGGACAGCCCATCCCCCAGGGCCACGAAGTCCCCAGCCCCACGTTTCATGGACCACTCCTGGGAGTCCACCACAGATCTGACAGATGAGGGGCAGTGCTCGGGGAGGGGCCTGAGCCTTGGCCACAACGCCCATGGGGCTGCCCCCAGCTCATACTCAAGTGCACCTTCCCCCATGTGTGAAGGACTTGGGCACAGCACGGCCTAGCAGCAGGGCCTGACCTTGCTCCCGGCCACCTATCTCTACAGCAGGGCTCCACCACAGCAGCACACTGACGTTTAGGCCTGGAGGGTGCTCTGTTGTGGGGTGAAGGGGAGTCCTGTGCACTATAGGGTGTCCACAGCAGCCCCGGTCTCTGCCCAATGCGTGCAGTAGCTGTCCCCTACCCCCGTTGTGACAACCAGATATGTTCCCAGATATTGCCAGGTGTCTTCTGGAGCACAGTCACCCCGCATGAGCACTGCCCTGGGGCTAGCTCCTAAGTGCACCACAGGGCCTGGGAGAGCCATGCATGTGACCACAGGGCCTGTCTGACTCTGGGGGTGTGGGGCTCTGCAGAGTGGCAGCTGCATCGCCTCTGGCTAAAAGCCCAGAACATTAGAGGGTCTGTTGAGGTGACGCGGGCCATCTCTATCCAGCCCAGGAATGTCACTGTGCCCTCCAGGGAGGCGGGTGCCCAGAGGTCCTTTGAAGAGACCATCAGGATGGCTGCTGTGATTGCTGGATGGCAGTTTCCAAGTTAATTTTAGCTTAAGAAGTAGGTTGAAGGAAGGAATGTGTCTGCCATGACTCAACCAGCCACAGGATTACCCGATCCTCCCAGGTTGCTGGCCACAGGCTGGCAGTTTTCTCAACCTGTGGTTCTGCGTCCACCCTACTGAAAGAGCAGCAGGTGCACACAGACCTTCTAGTCTTCCAACACTGCCCTCTGAACACTTGGT